>NC_052148.1:111885940-112485940 GCF_902713615.1 Scyliorhinus canicula | reverse complement strand
CTGTCAAAGTTCGCAGGTGACACGAAGATAAATGGTAGAGCAAAGTATGCAGAGGACACTGGAAGTCTGCAGAAGGATATGGATAGTTTAAGTGAGTGGGAAAGGGTCTGGCAGATGGAGTTTGATGTTGATAAAATGTGAAGTCATCCATTTTGGGAGGAATAACAGCAAAATGGTCTATTATTTAAATGCTAAAGAATTGCAGCATCCTGCTGTGCAGAGGGACCTGGGTGTTCTTGTGCACAAATTGCAAAAAGTTGGTTTGCAGGTGCAGTAACTAATTAAGAAGGCAAATGGAGGTTTGGCCTTCATTGCTAGAGGGATGGAGTTTAAAATCAACGAGGTTATGTTACAGCTGTATAGGGTGCTGGAGAAGCCACACCTGGATTATTGTGTACAGTTTTGGTCTCCTTACTTGAGAAAGGATGTACTGACACTGGAGGGTGTGCAGAGGAGATACACTAGGTTGATTCCGGAGTTGAGAGGATTGGCTTATGAGGAGAGACTAAGTAGACTGGGACTATATTCATTGGAATTTAGAAGAATGAGGGGGAATTTTATAGAAACATATAAAATTATCAAGGAAATAGGTCGGATAGAAGCAGGGAGGTTGTTTCCCCTGGTGGTTGAAACTAGAACTAGTGGGCTTAGCCTCAAAACAAGGGGGAGCATATTTAGGACGGAGTTGAGGAGGAACTTCTTCACCAAAGGATTGTGAATCTGCATGGGCCTTACCCACCCCCCCCCCCCCCCCCCCCCCCCCCCCAACCCAAAGATGTGCAGAGTAAATGGATTGGCCACACTAAATTGACATTAATTGGGGAAAAAAAGAATTGGATACTCTAAGTTTATATTTAAAGAAAAGTGTAGCAGGATGCAAGTTCCACCATATATTGGCTCTGCAATGACTGGCAAAACACAGGAAAGGGTCATTTAAATATTATGGGCTGGATTCTCTATTCCAGAAGTTATTTTGGCCGCCAAAGTTGAATTGATGAACTGTGCACACCCGCTGGGAGCGCCGGCCAGAAGAAATTCAGGTAATGCAAATGAGCCAGCACGCTACCCACGCACAGGCCGAGCAATTCCAAACTCCGCTGGCATCTGATTTTCTGGGGTCAGGGTTCGCATTTATAGTCTGACAAGCTGGAGCAGCTTTTAAGTGTTCCACTCACGACAGACTTTCATTCCAGCCAGGGAAATGACTGTACAAACCCTGCACCAACATTTTGGGAGTTGGAGATTGACAGAATACTGGACACCATTGAAGAAAGGAGGGCCACCCTCTTGCCCAGGAGACTCTGGCCCGCCATTCGCAACAATGCCTGGAACGAGGTGGCAGAGGCTGTCAGTGCTGCCACTCTCACCAGGAGCACCAGCACACAATGTTGGAAGAAGATGAATGACCTCCTTCGGGCAGCTTGGGTGAGTCACCACCTCTGGCATTACTCCCATCCCTCACTACTCATGGCAGTGGTGCGGTGGTTTGTCACTGAACTGGTGATCCAGAGACCCGGGTAATACTCTGGGCACCTGGGTTTGAATCCTGCCACGGCAGATTGAATCCAATAAATATCTGCGGCCAGATTCTCTGTTCCTGAGACCAAGTGATGACGCCGGGGCAGGATTCGTGGAGCTCTATAACAGCAAACCTCGTGTTGCACCTGAACCGATTCAGTGACCGCTGAGGGGCTAGCACTGGCACCACGTGGAACATGATCTATTCCAATGAAAAACGGTGTCAGATTTGCCGGGATCGTGACTGACACTGGAGAGGCTGACAAGCTTCAGCCACATATTAGCACTCCACTCCACACACAAGATGGCGCTGCAGCACACCCATCCAGTTGATGGGTCAGTTGGGGCCAGAGGGTACCTCGGAGGGGTGGCCTGGAGGACCCATATGACTTATGATGCTCGGTCCATAGTGGGCAGTCAGCGCTACAAGAAACCGGACGGACCAGCCAGTATCGGCCTCTGCAGCGACAACGACAATGGCAAACCCAGCCCTGTCAATTGTGTAAAGTTCCCCTTACCAACATCTTGTGCCAAAATGTGGAGAGCTGTCTCACAGACTAATATATCATATCACGGAATCATACCTTACAGATAACATCCTAGACACTACCATCACCTGGCTTTGTCCTGTCCCAGCAGAGGTGGCAGCACAGTGGTATACAGTTGAAACATGAAAAAAATGAAATGAAAATTGCTTATTGTCACAAGTAGGCTTCAAATGAAGTTACTGTGAAAAGCCCCTAGTCGCCACATTCCGGCGCCTGTCCGGGGAGGCTGATATGGGAAGTTGGGAGGGAATTGCCTTGGGAGATCTCAACACTTACTCTGAATCCCATGGCTTCAAGTCAAACATGGGCAAGGAAACCTCCTGCTGATTACAACATACCATCCACCATTAGCTGGTGAATCAGTACTCCTCCATGTTGAACACCACTTGGAGGAAGCATTGAAGGGAGCAAGGGCAAAGAATGGACATTGAGTAGGGGACTTCAACGTTCATCACCAAGGGTGGTTCAGTAGCACCACTACTGGCCAAGCTGGCGAGTCCTAAAGGACATAACTGTTAGGCTGGGTCTGTGGCAGGTGGTGGGAGAACCAACAAGATGGAAAAATATACTAGACCTCATCCTCACCAATCTGCCTGCTGTGCATGCATCTGTCCATGACAGTATCGGTAGGAGCGACCACCGC
The DNA here is from genome assembly GCF_902713615.1 of Scyliorhinus canicula. Taxonomy (NCBI): domain Eukaryota; kingdom Metazoa; phylum Chordata; class Chondrichthyes; order Carcharhiniformes; family Scyliorhinidae; genus Scyliorhinus; species Scyliorhinus canicula. Next base: position 112,483,231 of record NC_052148.1, on the reverse strand, counting down.
ACAGTCCCTGTGGAGACGAAGTCCTGTCTTCACATTGAGAATAATCTCTATTGTGTTGTCTGGCACTGCCATTATGATAAATGGGATAGATTCAGAACAGATTTAAAAACTCAAGACTGGGCGTTCGTGAAGTACTGTGGGCCATCAGCAGCAGCAGAATTGTACTCAGCCACAATCTGTAATGCCATGGCCCAGCATTTTTCCCGTTCTACCATTACCACCAAGCCAGGGGATTAACCCTGGTTCAATGAAGAGAGCAGGAGCAGCACCAGACATACTGATAAAGAAAAGCTACAACACAGGACTACTTGTGTGCCAAACAACAGGAGCAGCAAGTGATAGACAGAGCTAAGCAATCCCACAACCAATGGATCAGATCTAATCTCAACAGCGCTGCCACATCCAGCTGTGAATGGTGCTGGACAATTAAACAACTCACTGGAGGAGAAGGCTCCACAAGTATCCACATCCTCAATGATGGAGGGAACCCAGAACATTTGCACAAAGACAAGGTTAGCAGTTACAATAATCATAAGCTAGAAGTGCCAAGTGGATGACCCATCTTGGTCTCATCCGGACGCTCTGCATCACAGATGCCAGTATTCAGCCAATAGGATTCACTCCACGTGATATCAAGAAACAGCTAAAGGCACTGGATACTGCAAAGGCTATTGGCCCCAACAATGTTCCAGCAATAGTAATGAAGACCTGTGCTCCAGAACTTGCACACCCCTAGCCAAGCTGTTCCAGTACAGCTACAACACTGGCACCTTCCCGGCAATGTGGAAAATTGTCCAGGTTGTCCTCCACACAAAAAGCGGACAAATCAAACAGGACAATTACCGCCAGATCAGTCTACTCTCCAGCATCAGCAAAGTGATGGAAGGGGTCATCAATAGTGCTATCAAGTAGCACTTACTCAGCAAAACCTGCTCACAGATGCACAGTCTGTGTTCTGCCAGGGTCACTCAGCTACTGGCCTTCGTTCAAACATGGACTAAAGAGCTGAATGCCAGAGATGAGGAGAGAGTGACTGCCCTTGACATCAAGGCAGCATTTGACCGAGTATGGCATCAAGGACTCCGAGTCAAACTGGAGTCAATGGGAATCAGGGGTTAACTCTTCACTAGTTGGAGTCATACCTGGCACCAAGGAAGATGGGTGTGGTTGTTGGAGGTCAATCATAATAATGATAATAATAATTTTTTATTGTCACAAGTTTGAAGTTACTGTGAAAAGCTCCTAGTTGCCACATTCCACTGACTGTTTGGGTAAGCTGGTATGGGAATTAAACCCATGCTGCTGGCCTTGTTCTGCATCACAAACCAGCTGTCTAGCCCACTGAGCATGTCAGTCCTGGGGCATCACTGAAGGAGTTCCTCAGGGTAGTGTCCAAGGCACAACTGTCTTCAGCTGCTTCATCAATGACCTCCCTTCCATCATAAGGCCAGAAGTGGGGATGGTCAATGATGACTGCACAATGTTTGTCACCATTCACGACTCCTCAGACATCAAAGCTGTCCACGTGCAAATGCGGCAATAAATGGACAACATCCAGGTTTTTGCTGACAAGTGGCAATTAACTCACCCGTTGCCTGTGCCTATGTATTTACATTGTGTAGATATGTATGTCCTTTGTTTTCTTTTCATGTCTGGAATGACATCTCTGAACTGTTCGCAGAACAATACTTTTCACTGTATCTCAGTACAGGTGACAATAAAACAAATCCAAAACCATTTGTGCCTCACAAGTGCCGGGCAATGACCATCTGCAATAAGAGAGAATCAAACCGCCGCCCTCAACATTCAACGGCATTACCATCACTGAATCCCCCACGATCAACATCGTGGTGATTACAATTGATCAGAAACTGAACTGGACTAGCCATATTCATAATAATAATCTTTATTAGTGTCACAAGTAAGCTTACATTAACACTGCAATGAGGTTACTGTGAAAAGCCCCTAGTTGCCACATTCCAGCGCCTGTTCGGGTTCACTGAGGGAGAATTCAGAATGTCCAATTCAACTAACAAGCATGTCTTTCTGGACTTGTAGGAGGAAAGCAGAACACCCAAAGGAAATCCACCCAGACACGGGTGAATCGACTCCGGGTCCCTGGCCCTGTGAAGTAACAGTGCTAACCATTGTGCTATCAGAGCAGCTCAAAGGCTAGGAATCCTTCACCAAATAACTCACCTCCTGACTCCCCTAAGCCTTTCCACCACCTACATTACACAAGTGTGAAGGAATACTCTCCACTTGTCTGGATGCGTGCAGCTCCAACAACACTCAAGAAGCTTGACAGCATCCAGGACAAAGCAACTCGCTTGATTGTCACCCCATGCACAAACATTCACTCGCTCTACCACAGATCACAGCGGCAGCTGTATGTACCACCTACACGATGCACTGTAGCAACTCACCAAGGATCCTTAGACAGCACCTTCCAAGGGCGGGATTCTCCTTTCCGGGGACTAAGTCCCCATGCCAGCGGGAAAACCGGCGCGAACCACTCCGGCGTTAACAGCCACCGAAAGTGCAGAATTCTCCACATTTCCAGGGTCTAGGTGGATGCCGGAGGGGTTGGCGCTGTGCCAGCCGGCGCTGAAGGGACTGCGCGTGTTAGCGCATGCGCCGAAGGGCTGGCGTTGCCTCGCGCATGCGTGGACCAGCCGGCGTGGTTCCGCGCATTCACAGACTGACCGGCGTATGCACAGGGGGTTGTCTTCTCCGCGCCAGCCATGGCAGAGCCCTATAGGGTCGGCGCAGAAAGAAGGAGTGCCCCCACAGCACAGGCCTGCCCGTAGATTAGTGGGCCCCGATTGCGGGCCAGGCCACCATGGGGGCCCCCTCCCCAGGCCTCCCCAAAGACCGCCCCAGCCGATTTAGCTGCCAGGTCCCGCCTTGTGCGACCATGTCTAATCCACACTGGCGGGACTGGCCAGAAATGGATGGACGCTCGGCCCCAGGCCCGGAGAATTGCAGGGGGAGTCACTGCCAATGGGCCCCAACTGCTGTGGCATGAACCACACCCCCGCCCGAAATGGCGGGCAATGGAGAATCCATCCATATATGTCAGTAATTGTCGCTGCAGCAGAACTAACCCTCTACCCAACATCAATGAACATCATTTGTTTGTCATTTATAAGAACATAAGAACTAGGAGCAGGAGTAGGCCACCTGGCCCCTCGAGCCTGCTCCGCCATTCAATGAGATCATGGCTGATCTTTTGTGGACTCAGCTCCACTTTCCGGCTCAAACACCATAACCCTTAATCCCTTTATTCTTCAAAAAACTATCTATCTCTAACTTAAAAACATTTAATGAAGGAGCCTCAACTGTTTCACTGGGCAAGGAATTCTATAGATTCACAACCCTTTGGGTGAAGAAGTTCCTCCTAAACTCAGTCCTAAATCTACTTCCCCTTATTCTGAGGCTATGCCCCCTAGTTCTGCTTTCACCTGCCAGTGGAAACAACCTGCCCGCATCTATCCGATCTATTCCCTTCATAATTTTATATGTTTCTATAAGATCCCCTCTCATCCTTCTAAATTCCAACAAGTACAGTCCCAGTCTACTCAACCTCTCATCGTAATCCAACCCCTTCAGATCTGGGATTAACCTAGTGAATCTCCTCTGCACACCCTCCAGTGCCAGTACGTCCTTTCTCTGGTAAGGAGACCAAAACTGAACACAATACACCAGCTGTAGCCTCACTAACACCTTATATCTTATTATATTTCTATGAAAGGAACATATATCTTTTGTCAACAGACATATAGGGCGCGGTCCTTTGGCCACACTGTGCCGGAAAAACAGCAGCGCAGCATGGCGGTTAAAGCCAGGAGACCCCGCTCCCGGGATTTACTCGGCTCGCGAGATTCAACGCAATCTCGCAGGACGTTGCGAGGTGAATCCTCCCACAATGCGCCGGATCACCTTTTGGCAAATCTGCATATTAGAGCGATACAGTAAGCCTTACTCTAATGTGCAGATTCTCGAATTACCTGAGGCTTTGGGATTCAATCCCTTTGCCTCGGGAAACTTGGGTGAGTGCTGTTTGGTACTGGCCCCCACAAATGGGGACCAGATGAAATGGCACTCATGGAGGCCCCCAGCTTCATGCCCTTTGGGCAAGGTTGTGCCCTGGCACTTCTGGTGCCACCTGTGTACCCTGGCAGTGCCATCCTGGGCTCCAGTCTGGCAGTGCCCAGGTGTCACTTCCAGGGGCACTGCCATGTTGGCACTGCTTGAGTGGCATTTCTTGCACATGCGTGATTGGGCTGGGTATTGGGGGGTGCCGGGGGATCTTCGCATCATGCGTTCACAGTGGGGGAGGTCAGGGCCATAGAGGTCGGGATACCATTTAAAAAGGGTGGCCCGATCTCTCGCTAAAATGGGGAGTTCCGGTGAGAGGAGCTCCCCATTGTTAAATATGGACCTATGTGCGACCTCGGCCACGCTTTCCATTCAGACCCCTTATTCAAAGCCAGTCACATTGAATATTTCTCGGCACTGTGAGTGATGGGAAACACGCGGCTAAACGCGCTCGCTCGGGAATTTGTTCCCTTTTGGGAAGATCGCGCTCATAGATTCCGTTGGGATAATTAGAGGTGTGCGTGCCTAGATTTCCAAGGTGGAACAGGAATAACGACAGGGCAAACCTGCAGACTGCTGCTGTGATATATCTGGGATTTGGTGAAGAAGCATTCACTTCTTCCAATTTGGAGCTTCTTAGATGTTTGTGAAATGAGCGGAAAATTAGAAGACCCAGAATTCTGACCTATTTTCCAATTGCTATGTTTGCTCGGTTGATGCTGACAGGATAATGCAAAGAATCTCCCTCAGTGTGGCATCATATGGCAGAGCAGTTACAGCAATGACCTTTCCCTTTCATCAGCATTAATACTTATGCTGTATCTCTTTCCTCACTGTTGAGTTCCTCTGACCAGTCTCATATCTGTCACTAGCAAAGCACATCACTAATTTACCATTGCAGTTAGGCACTGGAACATTTCCTTTTTGAGAATTATGTGCTGCTTTCCCAGGATAAATATGATTATTTGTAACTATTTTAGTGTAACTCTGTTGCATAGATTATTGGCATTGCCAGTTGCATCAGGGATTATTGATGACACAGGCAGCTATTGTTACCAGGGTGATAACCTTGAATGGATTTCCTTAACGTGGACACATTAGTGTTCAAAATGTATATATCGAGCTTTCAGTCTGTGTTTACCCAGTGAATACATTTGCTATGAATGCCGAGCTTGCAGATGTGTAGCTTCCAACATGAATACAATCTGTTGTACCACTATTCCAAGTAGCATGGGGAGGTTTGAATAATTAGGAAAACCTCAATCAGTCGCCAACACTAAGCCCTTTAAAAAATTTAAATTGTGTCTATAATCATAGTGTTGGCAGTACATGAGCATCATAATGATTGGCAGAGTAATGCTGAACTGTCAGGGACAGAATAGTAATGGCATCAACCTTCCGATTTGGAAGATAAATATTTCCGTGGAAGTTAATTGTTTGAGCAAGTGCTGTAGATAAGTCAATATATAAGGATTCTCTGATGATGTTGGTGCTTGCAAAATATTCACTTTTTGAGAAAATTATATAATGCACAACCAAGATATAAGTCTGAGAATTTCAGCAGACAGAAGTGTGCGTGTGGAACAGGGATTGTGTATGCAAGGTATGGAAAATCGCGAGTCTTCAGTTTGTTTGCTTTCCACCCACTGTGTGTTGCATTTTAAATTCCTGATCTGGTTGTCTGCACTGCTGCGCTCTCAAGCTTCATTACCAATTCAGGTTGAATTCTGAATAGTGGTTAACAGCCGAGCCTGTGATCTTCCTGTTTTCATGCACTACACGCACACTGTGCTAATTGCACCCATTTCAAAAGGATGTTAAAGAACAGCTGGGGTCCTGCATGTTGGGTACAGATCCCTTAAAGCTGTACTGGCTGTCTAGGATTTTCTGCTTCTGCATCCGCCCGTTCATCTTCTTTTGCCTATCAAAACAAATAGGTGTAGAATCTCAGGCTGACAAACACAGTAAAGAGAAATTTCCATCTTCATTGCCTTTTGTCATTATGCGCATGCAAGCTATGGGGATTGCTTTCGGTCTGAGTTCCGCACAACATCCAATGGTAAAAAATGAAAAAGGGTAAAATAATAAAAATGGATTCTGAAGGTTTCAAGAAGGTACTAAAGATGAACTGGTCACACCCACTATTATTTAAAATAAAATGCATTCCTCCTTCAGGAAGTGGGGGGATCGAGCATTACCAACATTTATCGAAAGGTTGATGCCATTACTAGTCTGTCCCTGACAGTTCAGCATTACTCTGGAGAAGGTGTTGTTCGCTTAGCTTCGTGAGCTCTTGCCGTTCAGTCTATAATGGTTGTTAGGTAGGGATTTCCAGCGTTTTGATCCCATGTCCAGTTAGTTGGCAATGATGGATAAACTGTGCCAACTGCTGCAGAACGCCTCCAGCAAAATAACTATTTAAATTAATTTACGGGATGTGGGTGTCGCTGGCCAGGCCAGCATTTGTTGTACATCCCTAATTGCCCTTGAGATGGATGTGAGCTTCCTTCTTGGAACGCTGCAGCATATCTGTTGCATGGACATCCACAGTGCTTTTGGGAAGTAAGTTCCAGGACAAAATTTGACACTACAACAGCGAAGAGACAGCGATAGCGCCCGAGGTCAGGAAGCTGAGTGGAACATAGGTGTTCGTGTGCCCTTGCTCCTGTAGGTGGCAGAGTTTGGAAGGTGTTGTCAAAGGAGGTTTGGGAGTTCATGCAGAGCATCTTGTACCTGCCGCTCTGCACAAATGGTGAATGGGGTGCCGATCATGTGAGTTGCTTTGTCCGAAATGGTGTTAAGCTTCTTCAGTTGAAGCTGCACTTATCCAGCCAATTGGGCAGTATTCTATCACACCCATATTTGTGCTTTGTAGATGGGGAGAGGCTTTGGGGAGTCAGGGAGTGAAGTACTCACCAAAGAATTCCCAGACTTGCCCTTACAGCCCAGTATTTATGTCACTAGCTCAATTAAGTTTCTGGTCAATAGTGACCTCCTGGATGTTGATCGTGTGGTAATTCCATGATGGTAATTGTATCCATTGGATATGAATGGGAGATGATTAGATGCTTTCTTGTTAGAGATGGTTGTTACCTGGTGTTTGTGTGGTACAATAGTTATTTGACACTTCTTAGCTCAAGCCTGAATGTAGTCCGGGTCTTGGAGCACATAGACTGCGTCTACACTTTGAGTCCCATTTGGTCACTCAGGCCATGTGACCCTTACTCTGCTGTGTTGCCCTTAAATGTCAATGACCACAATGACCTAATCTGATTTGGGGAATCCAGCAGTGTAATCAAGTTGAGCACCATCCTATATGTGACTTCAGACCCAGTGCATTATGGTTAACTCTGAGGGCAGCACGGTGGCACAGTGGTCAGCACTGATGCCTCTCAGCTCCAGGGACCCAAGTTCAATTCCGGCCTTGGGTGAGTGTCTGTGTGGAGTTTGCACTTTCTTCCCGTGTCTGCATGCATTCTCCAGTTTCCTCGCACAGGCCAAAGATGTGCATGTTAGGTGAATTGGCAATGCAAAATTGCCATTAGTGTCCAAAAAGGTTAGGTGGGGTTACTGGGTTACGGGGATAAGGTGGAGGCATGGCCCTTAGTCGGATGCTCATTCCGAGGACCGATACAGACTCAATGGGCTGAATGGCCTCCTTCTGCACTGTTGGGATACTATGGGCCTAACAAACAATTCAGTTGAATAAGAATGAACTAAACAGCAAGTGTCCTCGATCCAAACATTTTCATCAATGACCTTCCCTCCATCAAAAGATGTTTGCTGATGATTGCATAAAGTGACTCCTCAGATGCTGAAGAAGTCTATGTGCTGCCAGGTACATTCCATCCGATGAGTAACTTTGAGAACAGGACTACAGTAAAGCTCAATAAGGTACAGAGTCAACTCCAATACACAAGGAAGAATAACGTCCATAATACAGGAACAAATTAAAATGCATACTAATTTACCAACTCAAGTTGTAATGACAAAGATAGCAAATAATTGATTCCATTAGAACCCATAATAATTCCTTTCTGAATGCAGCTGAATCTGATTATATAAAATAACATATATGCAAAACATTTAGCACAGTATTCAATGAAAAATAAATTCTCTTACAGAGTCTGTATGAGGTAAACAATCATTCCCATCATAAAACATCTGTATTTTCTAGTTTTTATGCAGAAACACATGGGGATAGTTAACATCAGCGATGGAGCTACTGGTGCGGAAGGGGATGTTTTATGTGGTTTGAGTTCAGGCACATTGTTAGAGTAGTGCAAGGACTACTTTAACCTCCACAAAGGTAGAAAAAACATACCTGCGAGCCTTGAACAAAATTCATAACCCAAAATACCAGACAGCTTATTTCAGAGAAAAGTTTGTAGTCAATTGCATGTGGAGAGCATATACAAAAAGTACCTGGGGAATTGAAAAATTGAGTGAGGAAACCTTCCCCAATTTCTATTACGCTGTAATTTTCTGGTTGACTTTGTTTATATCTGAAGCACATTTTTATATTTTAGAGTAAATCCATGTCTTTTAATGGCCCCAGTGCAGAGCTTTTCTTGTCAGAAATGCTTACTAAGAATTCAGATAATGCGCATCAGCAATTTTCCTTCCATTAGAATCAATAGAAAATGGTAGGATGCACACATCTAAATGTCTGTTGTGGATCTTAGAATTTTTCACTGGGTCTATCTGGTAGAAACTGTGGCCGGGATTCTCCCCTACCCGGCGGGGCGGGGGGTCCCAGTGTAGAGAAGTGGCGCCAACCACTCCGGCGTCAGGCCTCCCCAAAGGTGCGGAATTTACCGCACCTTTAGGGGCTAGGCCCGCGCCGGACTGGTTTCCGCTATGCCGATGGCGGCAAAACCGGCGGCAATGTCCTTTGGCGCTATGCCGCCCGGCATCGGGGCATGCCGAAAGGCCTTCGCCAGTCCACGCATGCGCTGGTGCGTTAGCGGCCGCTGATGTCACCACCGGCGCATGCGCGGTAGGGGCGGGGTCTCTTCCGCCTCTGCCATGGTGGAGGCCGTGGCAGCGGCAGAAGAAAAAGAGTGCCCCCACGGCACTTGCCCGCCTGCCGAGCGGTGGGCCCCGATCGCAGGCCAGGCCACCGTGAGGGCACCCCCTGGGTTGCGATTGCCCCCCCCCCCTCAGGACCCCGGGGGCCCGCTCGCTCCGCCAATCCCGCCGGCACCAGAGTTGGTTTAAACCACATCGGCAGGATTGGCCTGTCAGCGGCGGGACTTCGGCCCATCGCGGGCCGGAGTATCACCATGGGGGGCATGCCGATCGGCGGGGCATGATTCCCGCTCCCGCCAATTCCCAGGTGGCAGAGAATTCCGGCCACGGCGGGGGCGGGATTTACTCCGGCCACGGGCGATTCCCTGACCCTGCGGGGGGTCGGAGAATTCCGCGCATTCTGAAAGTCACGAAGAAGAAGTTCCTGACCCATTTCCAAACCCCCTTTCTGGATAATATCAACCTGAAAGGGGCTGGCCAGTGGGTGGTCATACCCCCACCCCAGCCCCAAATCAGCATTGCCATCAATGACTGCAAAGATACACGTTCATAGATTTCATTAGTGAATGCTATTTCGTATTATTTATGAATACGAATTGTACAGTAGCCACATGGCTGTAACTTGCATCCACACTTTGAATCCCAATTGGTCACACAGGACATGTGACCCTTACTCTGCTGTGTTGCCCTTAAATGGGCAATGGCCACAATGACCTAATCTGATTTGGGGAATCCAGCAGTATAATCAAGTTGGGTACCATCCCATATGTGACTCCAGACCCACTGCAATATGGGTGACTCTGAAATGGCCTAGCGAACAATTCAGTTGTGTCAATCTACCATAGAAGAGTTGAATAAGAATGAACTAAACAACAAGCGTCCACGGTCCAAATATTTTTAGCAATAACCTTCGCTCCATCAAAAGGTTGGATGTGGTGTTATTTGCTGCTGATTGCACAGAGTGAATCCTCAGATGCTGAAACATAGATAATAGACATAGACATAATGAAACAGAAACATAGATAAGCTGCAGAGCTGGGCTGAGAGGTGGCAGATGGAGTTTAATGCGGAAAAGTGTGAGGTGGTTCACTTTGGAAGGAGTAACAGGAATGCAGAGTACTGGGCTAATGGCAAGATGCTTGGTAGTGTAGATGAACAGAGAGATCTCGGCATCCAGGTACATAAATCCCTGAAAGTTGCCACCCAGGTTAATAGGGCTGTTAAGAAGGCATATGGTGTTCTAGCCTTTATAAGCAGGGGTATTGAGTTTCGGAACCACAAGGTCATGCTGCAGCTGTACATAACTCTGGTGCGGCCGCACCTGGAGTACTGCGTGCAGTTCTGGTCACCACATTATAGGAAGGATGTGGAAGCTTTGGAAAGGGTTCAGAGGAGATTTACTAGGATGTTGCCTGGTATGGAGGGAAGGTCTTACGAGGAAAGGCTCAGGGAATTGAGGTTGTTTTCGTTAGAGAGGAGAAGGCTGAGAGGTGACTTAATAGAGACATATAAGATAGTCAGAGGGTTAGATAGGGTGGACAGTGAGAGTCTTTTTCCTCGGATGGTGATGACCAACACGAGGGGACATAGCTTTAAATTGAGCGGTGATAGATATAGGACAGATGTCAGAGGCAGTTTCTTTACTCAGAGAGTAGTAGGGGTGTGGAACGCCCTGCCTGCAACAGTAGTAGACTCGCCAACTTTAAGGGCATTTAAGTGGTCACTGGATAGACATATGGATGAAAATGGAATAGTGTAGGTCAGATAGGCTTCAGATGGTTTCACAGGTTGGCGCAACATCGAGGGCCGAAGGGCCCGTACTGCGCTGTAGTGTTCTATGTTCTATGTTCTATGAAACTGCCTTATGAAATGCATACCCAACCTATATATGACTTTGCCTGTGGCTTTTGTCTTTTCACACAGTTGGGAGGATTGGGGGGGGGGGGCATTGTTCATGGTACATTCTCCTGCTGTTCACCTCCTATTAGTTGAGAAAGGTACATCTCCTCCTGATTGCACCCAACAGAAATTCGAGTGAGACATTATTAAATCTGGGTGCTACACTTGTTCTATGTCCATCATTGATCCTAAACATTTTCAATGTGCATGATCCTTTTAAACATAGCTGTGATCCCATCACGTGAGTGTGCATTATGTCTGCTGCACAGAAGGGCGGCACAGCGGTGCAGCAGTTAGCACTGCTGCCTCACGGCGCTGAGAATCTGGGTTCGATCCAAGCCCCGGGTCACTGTCCGTGTGGAGTTTGCACATTCTCCCCGTATCTGCGTGGGTCTCACCCCCACAACCCAAAGATGTGCAGGGTAGGTGGATTAGCCACACTAAATTGTCCCTTAATTGGAAAAATTAAAAAAACGTCTGCTGCACAGCTTGGAGATGCAAAATCTGGAAAGCAAAATGAATTAGCTCATGAGTTGTGATCACAGATTCTGATTTCCTCAGATGACTTCTGGGTTTTCCCCAAGCATCCTGTAGGCAACCCACCTTCAGGCTAATATCACAGCATAAGAGTCCGTCAGAGGAAATTGTCCAGAACTCTCACTCAGAGTTTATTCCCTTGTTGAAAACCATTTCCAACATTAGCTGGAAGACCTGTACAGTGCTTATCTTCAGAGGTAGTGTCAGTTCTTGCAATCTCCTAAAGTAAATTATGTTCGTTGTTTAACAAGAAGATTTAATTCAAAACTGTTAACCTCTGGTGGAGGAAATCAGTTGTCTCTGCATTTGTTAAATTTCTATTGAATTATTTATCCTTGTCATTTAACCTGCGGATTGAACACTTTTAAGATAATTGCACATGTCACCCCTCTCCAATGTCATTCCTATGAAAGACACAGTAAAACTTACCTCAAACATCTTTTACCCAGTTTCCGATTTTTCCCTTTATTTGGCTTACATCTTTCTCTGAAGGTGGGCTTGCATCTTTCTCTGAAGGTGGATGAAAAAGTATAATAAGAATAATCTTTATTGTCAGAAGTCTCCTTTGTTCACATTAGTGATTGAGCCCTTGGTGAGTGCGCTGAGGGGTTTGGGCGTATGGAGGGGGATAGTGAGGGGGGGGAGTTGGAGCTTCGGGTATCTCTGTACGCAGATGATTTACGTCTGTATATCATGGACCCAGGTTCTTTGGTGAGGGATATAATGGGGTTGTTAGGGAAATTTGGGTCATTTCTGGGGTATAAATTGAATTTCGGGAAGAGTGAATGTTTTGTTGTGTCTCCTTCAGGTAGAGGGGTGGGAATGGAGAGGTTTCCATTGAGGATGGCAGCATCTCACTTTGGGTACTTGGGGATGCAGGTAGCGTGGGACTAGGCTCGACTCCGTAGGCTAAATTTCACGAGCCTGGTAGGGAAGGTGAAGGAGGATCTAGGGAGGTGGGATAGTCTCCCTTTGTCGTTGACTGGCCGGGTGCAGTTCTTGTTCTTTTCTTGTTCCGGTGTCCATTAGTCTTTTTGCCAAATACATTTTTTCAAGGGATGGATAGGCTGGTCTCATCATTTGTGTGGGCAGGGAAGGTGGCGAGGATAAGGAAGGTAGTGCTCCAAAGGAGACGGCAGTGGGGGAGCTTGGCCCTTCTGAATCTGTTGCATTATTACTGGGCAGTGAACGCGGAGAAAGTGTGGGACTGGAGGAAGGAGTCGGAAGCTTTGTGGGTGCGGATGGAGGTGGGGTTCTGTAAGAGGTCAGGGTTGCGGATGCTGGCAAAGGCACCGCTGCTGCTAGCCCCAGGGAAGTATTCTGGGAATCCGGTATTGGTGGCCATGCTGAGGATCTGGGGGCAATTCCGACAGCACTTCAAGTTGGGGACGGTGTCGAGGATTACGCTGATAAGAGTGCATCATGGACTTGAGTAAGGGAGGATGGATTTGAGGTTCCAGGGATGGGAGGAGATAGGGGTGAAAGAGATGAAGGATCTGTTTCTGGAAGGGAGATTCACATGTTTAAAGGAGTTGGGGGCTGCAGTGTGAGGAAGGCTTTAGGTATATGCAGGTGTGGAATTTCGCAAGAAAGGCTTTTTTGAATTTCCCCGTGGCCCCGCCCTCCTAGTTGCTGGAAACATGCTGTCGGTGGAGGGTTTGGAGAGTGGGGTTGTCTCAGCGATTTATGGTAGGATTATGGAGAATGATAAGGAGTCTGTGGAAGGGATTAAGGCTAGGTGGGAAGAAGTGGGATGGGTCTGAAGGAATTTTTTTAAATATACATTTAGTGTACCCAATTCATTATTTCCAATTAAGGGGTAATTTAGCGTGGCCAATCCACCTACCCTGCATGTCTTTGCGTTGAGGTGGCAAAACCCACGCAAACACGGGGAGAATGTGCAAACTTCACACTGACAGTGACCCAGAGCCAGGATGGAACGTAAGACCTCGGCGCCATGAGGCAGCAGTGTGGAGGAAGGATTATGATGCGAAGTACTGCGAAGGGTCAATGCCTCATGTGCGAGGCTGGGGTTGATTCAGATAAAAATGGTGTATAGGGCGCACTTAACGAAGGCAAAGATGAGGCGCCTGTTTGAGGGGGGGAGGACAGTTGCGAGCGGTATGGGATGGGCCCAGCAAATCGGGTCCATCTGTTCTGTTCCTCCTCAAAATTGGAGACATATTGAGGGTCATTTTTTAGCACCATGTCCGAGGTTCTCCGAATGGAATTGGAGCCGGGACCCCGAGAGGCCATATTCAAGGTGTTGGACCTGCTGGAGTTGCAAGCGGGAGCAGACGCCCTAGCCTTCGCCTCGTTGATTGTTCGCGGTTGTTTTAAATTTTTCTTCCTTATTGGCCTGCACCGGTTCGATCTGAAATGAAATGAAAATCGCTTATTGTCACGAGTAGGCTTCAATGAAGTTACTGTGAAAAGCCCCTAGTCGCCACATTCCAGCCCCTGTCCGGGGAGGCTGGTACGGGAATCGAACCGTGCTGCTGGCCTGCTTGGTCTGCTTTAAAAGCCAGCGATTTAGCCTTGTGAGCTAAACCAGCCCCTTGTGAGCTAAACCAGCCCCTGACTTCAATGTTATGGATACGTGTAATGACTTTATCACCACTATGTTTCTTATGTTATAAATGATGTTTACGTGGTTACTTTACAGCGGGGATCGAACTCCCAAGATGGAAACCATGCTGAAAAATTTTTGATGCACATTATGGTGTACTTTGAACTGGTTGCTATTCTGTGGAATCTTTCTTGTTTATTTCATGGAATTAGAATGGTTACTGTGGGGATAGAAATGGCTTTGTAATATACAATTTAAATAACCATGATAATTCCATGTTAAAAAAATAAATGGCCATACTGTAATAAAACCTAAGCTCAACAACAACACAAAGTGTTCGCTAAGTGACAATATCTCAGGCTATTTAGCTTTTAGAGAGATAAGAAAAAGGAGGAGGAGTAGGCTGATAATAGATGATGGGATAAAGATAGTAAAGGGAAAGGATCCTACCTCAGAAAATCAAGTGCAGAATCATTTTCAGTGGAGCTCAAAAGCAGCAATGAGCAAGAAACATTGGTGGGAGTTGTTTATAGATCCCATAGCAGTAGTTCTAATGTAGAACAGGAGTTAAGTCAGGAAATTAGAGGCACATGTGTAACGAGGTAACACAGTAATCATGAGAGACTTTAATCTTCATACAGACTGGGCAAACCAAAATAATCTTCACACAGACCAGGCAAGCCAAATTTGCAATAATCACGTTGAGGACAAGTTTGTAAAATGTATACAAAATTGTTCTCTAGATTAGTATTAAATTCTGTGCGGAGTCTGCACGTTCTCCCCATGACTGCATGGGTTTCCTCTGGGTGCTCCAGTTTCCACCCGCAAGTCCTGAAAATGTGCTGTCAGGTAATTTGGACATTCTGAATTCTCCCTCAGTGTACCGAACAGGCGCCTGAATGTGGCAACTAGGGAATTTTCACAGTAGCTTGATTGCGCAGCTCCATCCTCAGATGAATTTCTCATTCCTCGTTCACCTAAGGAAGGAGCAGTGCTCCGAAAGCTGGTGATGCGAAAAAAACCTGTTGGACTTTCACCTGGTGTTGTAAGACTTCTTACTGTGCCAACTCCAGTCCAACGGCGGCATCTCCACATCAACCTATTCATGTATTTGTCAAGACGCTCCTTGAAAGTCACTTTCGTATTTACTGCTACCACCTTCCCCGGCAGCGGTTCCAGGCTCCCACCACCATCTGTGTAAAGGAAACTTGCCTCGTACATCTCCTTTAAACCTTGCCCCTCGCACCTTAAACCTATGCCCTCTGGTAATTGACTCTTGCACCCTGGGGAAAAAGCTTCTGACTATCCACTCTGTCCTCATAATCTTGTAGACTTTTATCAGGTTACCCTCAACCTCCATCATTCCAGTGAGAACAAACCAAATTTCTCCAACCTCTCCTCATAGCTAGTGCCCTCCATACCAGGCAACATCCTGGTAAATCTTTTCTGTACCCTCTCCAAAGCCTCCACATCCTTCTGGTAGTGTGGCGACCAGAATTGAACACTACATTCCAAGTGTGGCCTAACTAAGGTTCAATAAAGCTGCAACCTGACTCGCAAATTTTTAAACTCAATGCCTCAGCCAGTGAAGGCAAGCATGTCGTTATACCTTCTTGACTACCTTCTCCACTTGTGTTGCCACTTTCAGTACCTGTGTAGCTGTACACCCAAATCCCTCTGTCTATCAACACTGTTGAGGGTTCTGCCATTTTCTGTATATTTCCCATCTGTATTAGACATACAGAAATACATTACCTCAAACTTGTCCGGATTAAACTCCATCTGCCATCTCTCCGCCCAAGTCTCCAACCGATCCATATCCTGCTGGTTCCTCTGACGGTCCACATCACTATACGCAATTCCCCCACCTTTTGTGTCATCTGCAAACTTACTAATCAAACCAGTTACATTTTCCTCCAAATCATTTCTATATTACAAACAACCAAGGTCCCAGCACTGACCCTGAGGAACGCCACTAGTCACAGCCCTCCATTCAGAAACACACTCTTCCCTGCTACCCTCTGCCTGTTTTGATGTATGGTTGTGTGTGATGTGTATATACATAAATGACTCAAGAAAATATATTTTAAAAAAATAATATGTTAACTATTGTTCAATTCCTAACCATTCAGTCTCTTCAACCTTCGAACTTGTAAAATAAAAAGCAGCGACTGATTAAAAAAAAAGCGGGCGCACTGCACATGTGTTCCCAATCATCAGCGTGCATGCACAAAACTATGCGCATGCGCGCCGATGATCTAGCACGCCATGCGCAGTGGGGCCGTATTTTTTTTACATGTTCACAGCCATTTTGAAGGCCGCTTGCTGCCGCCGTTATTAACTGTTGCACGCAGATTTGCGCCATCGGGAGCGCCGCAACGGACGGCTCCACGACTCTCCTGACACCCACCCGCGGGTCATGCCCCCGAGTTTGAGAATGCCTGGTCTATACACACACACACATGACAGACAAACGCAGGGGGAAAGAGGGGTGTAAAATAACGATAAAAGTAAAAAGGTTAAGAGTCTTTCGGTTGTTTTCGCGCAACCTTACACATTTCAGTTTGAGGTTTCAGCCTTCAATCAGTAATAATTTTCACTGTAGAGGTCTCTTACAGCTAGTCAGCTTTTCTGGGTGAAGAGAAAGAGCAGGTCCTTGCCTCTTAAGCATCCAGGACTCAACTGTCCTTCCTTAGTTCTCTGAAAACAATTATCTCACTCAAGCAGAATCCAATTACTGCCTGTTACCGGGCAGAATACGCCATTTTGGCAAAATCATTGACCACCAAGCAAACCGAGTTCCACCGATCTCTCGGGTGGCAAAAGAATCTGCCTTCTGCTGTCCAAAGGCTAGCACAGTGTTCTCTTTTGTACATTTTGAGTTCCTTTCGGCCCCTGCTCAACTTAAAAATACATGTCCATTGAGCAATATAAAGAAATGGGAAATAAGGGAATCAACAGGAAGGGCCCTCACATACCTCCCTCCCTAAAAGGAATGAAACGTGTGGGCACCGACGTTTCATTATGAGGTATGCAAGACATAAATTACAAATACATTCCATTCATCCATCCCCATCATATAAATACCCTTCCCAGTCTCTACATTGATAACTAGCCAGTGACAAGTCTGTAACAAAGCATCCGCTATCACATTATCCTTTCCGAGGCCATGTTCAATTTAACATTGAACTGCTGTAATAATAAATTCCAAAGGAATAATCTTGCATTCCAAGTTTTAAACTTTTCCATAAACGCAAGTGGATTATGGTCTGTATGAGCTAAGCTTTGTTTATTGTCATGCCGGATATATACTCCAACATGCTGAAGGGCTAGTAGCCATGCTTAAGACTTCCTATTCAATGGCGGCATACTTTTTTTGGCACGGAGTTAGTTTTTTTGAAAAATATCTCACTGGTCTCTCTAATCCTGCATCGCCGTCTCAAAGTAGCACTGCGCCTACCACAGGTCACTAGCGTCTGTGGCCATTTCAAATTATCTGGACCAGTTCACTTATTAAGATGGCCTTCAATCTCCCAAATTCTACTTGGGTATTCTGTGGATCACAGCGTTTTCGATTATTTCCGCAACTTATCCAACGTGAAATATATCTCAGTCTGAGTCAGTTTCCATGGCTTTAGTTGAGACGGATTTTCCTTCATTGGTTTGGAGTTTCCGATGTCTACATCATCATGGCTAGCTGCTGCTTGGTGTTACCCTACAAATCTGTCTATATTTTTTCAGTATCTCTATTAGATCTTCTCTCTGTTCTTCTGCTGACAGATTTGCATCTTTGGTTTTAGAACTCCCTCTAATATCTTCAAGAAGTGCTTTATTTTCACTCTTCTTCAAAATCAAAGACAACGTGCTTCCCTTTGTCAGGTTTCTGACTCTCCAAATTGGATAGGACCCCTGAATGAGTTTCTTCTGCATTTCTGTCTCTCGTATGGTTGCTCAGTCAGTGAATATATCCAAGACAGAAGTCGAAAAGTTTTTTGATTTTCAAATTCTCACTCTCAAACTGAATATGAAATTCCTTCATATTATGATCACTACTTCCTAAGGGATCTGTTATTCTGAGCTCACTTATTAAACCTGCCTCATGACCCATTACCATATACAAGGTAGCCTGCTCTTTGATTGGTTCCATGACCTATTGCTCCAGGAAACTATCCCTAAAGCACTCTATGAATTTGTTGTCATAGCTGCCCTTTCAAGCTTGATTAACCCAATTAATATGAAGATTAACGTCATCCATAATTGTTGTTCTATTATTTTTCCGTACTCCTATTATTCATTGATTTGTACCCTTTCCTACAGTGTGGCTACTGTTTGGGGGATCTATACCCTACTCCTAGCAATGTCTTCTTTCCATTGCTGTTTTTTACCCAAAGGTCGTGGCGCTCGGTCGCGGTGTTCCCGATTGCAGGGGGGATGACCAAAGGCCGCGACCGGCTTTTTAAAATACCGGCCGTGACAGACTTTTTAGATTGACGGGCATCCCACACATGTGTGCTGGATCAAACAGTGCGCTGGCCCAGAGCCCAGCGGAATGGACTAGCCTCCTCCTGACATCAGCGCACTGTCCAGGGACAGTTTTTTCAGCAAACGCTGAAGTCTTCCCACCGGAAACGGTGGCAGAGAGCAGATCCCATACGCTGACGTCGCAAGTGCTGGGCACGAGAGAGATTCTTCCATTTTGCACCTGCCAGCAGTGCTGGTGTGATCTTCTGGACCTCTGGTAAACAACCCATGGAGAAAAAGCTAAAAACAGGAACAAAGCAGCATAAAGATGATTATTTGTGGTATGCGTTATTAATTCTTCCACTGCAAATCATCAGGATTTAAAGTTCATGTGTGTTATATTCAGGAAAGCACTGGCAAATGAAAGTTTAAAACCCTCAAAACTTCAAAGACATTTGAAGACTAAATATGGTGAGTTTGAGGACAAACCTCTATTTTTTTCAGCAGATTCAGTGATATCATAAATCTTCAGCGGAAGTCATTATCAGAAATGTAACATTGAATAACAAAGCAAGGTTTTTTTATTCATCCCATCCTGAGTTACCTTCAGAAAGTGGTGGTGAGTTGTCTTCTTGAACTGCTGCAGCCCTTGACATCGTGAGGACCAAGCAGGCTCATCTGACACATTGAAGGTATGTGAAAATGGTGGGTCGCGAAAGTTGACCGGCGTGGGTCATACAGGTCGGCCAGCATGGGTCGCGAAGGTCAGCTGGTGTGGGTCCCAAAGGATGGCCAGTTGGTAGAAATGGGTCCTGGGCAAGTTTGAAAAACACTGCTCTACATCATCGAAGTCTAGATTGTCTCTCTCAACTTTTTTTTTAAAAAATTTTTATTGAAAATTTTTTACAAAATATATAACGAACAGTAACAAACAACAATAAAACAACATAATAAGCATAACACCCCCAAGACCGTGGAAACGCATATATCGAGCCCCCCCAAACCCGGTATACAACAAGAGAACTTGAAAATAAATTAAATTAAATAAACATAGTCAACACCCCCCCCCCCCCCCCCGGGTTGCTGCTGCTGCTAACCTAGTTCCCTATCGCTGAGCCAGAAAGTCGAGGAAAGGCTGCCACTGCCTAAAGGACGCTTGTACCGATCCTCTCAGGGTGAATTTGACCTTCTCCAGTTTAATAAAACCCGCTATGTTATTGATCCAGGTCTCCACGCTTGGGGGTCTCGCATCCTTCCATTGGAGCAAAATCCTCCGCCGGGCTACTAGGGACGCAAAGGCCAAAACACCGGCCTCTCTCGCCTCCTGCATTCCCGGCTCCACCGCAACCCCAAACATCGCAAGTCCCCAGCCTGGCTTGACCCTGGATCCTACCACCCTCGACACCGTCCTCGCCACCCCCTTCCAGAACTCCTCCAGTGCCGGGCATGCCCAGAACATATGGGCATGGTTCGCTGGACTCCCCGAACACCTGACACACCTGTCTTCGCCCCCAAAGAACCTACTCATCCTAGTCCCGGACATATGGGCCCGGTGCAGCACTTTGAATTGGATGAGGCTAAGCCGCGCACATGAGGGGGAAGAGTTAACCCTCTCCACGGCATCCGCCCATGTCCCATCCTCGATCTGCTCCCCCAGCTTCCCCTCCCACTTAGCCTTTAGCTCCTCTACTGACGCCTCCTCCACCTCCTGCATTACCTTCTAAATATCAGATACCTTCCCATCCCCGACCCAGACCCCCGAAAGCACCCTGTCCCTCACCCCCCTCGCGGGCAGCAAAGGGAATCCCTCCACCTGCCGCCTAGCAAACGTCTTTACCTGCAGGTACTTGAACATGTTCCCCGAGGGGAGCTCAAATTTCTCCTCCAACTCTTCCAGGCTCGCAAGCCTCCCGTCAATGAACAGGTCCCTCAGCTTTCTGATGCCCACTCTGTGCCACCCCAGGAACCCTCCATCAATGTTCCCCGGGACGAACCGATGGTTCCCCCTTAGCGGAGCCTCCATCGAGCCCCCCTATGTCGCCTCCACTGCCCCCGAATCTTGAGGGTAGCCGCCACCACTGGACTCGTGTTATACCTCGTAGGAGGGAACGGCAACGGCGCCGTTACCAGGGCCCCCAGGGTTGTGCCTCCACAGGATGCCATCTCCAACCTTTCCATGCTGTCCCTCCCCCTCCATCACACACTTGCGCACCATCGACACATTGGCCGCCCAATAATACCCCGAGAGGTTGGGTAACGCCAGCCCCCCACCATCTCTGCCCCGCTCCAAGAAGACCCTCTTCACCCTCGGGGTCCCATGCGCCCAAACAAAGCTCATGATTCTGCTAGTCGCCCTCCTAAAAAAGGCCCTAGGGATAAGGATGGGCAGGCACTGAAAAAGGAACAAGAACCTCGGGAGCACCGTCATTTTGACGGACTACACTCTACCCGCCAGCGATAGCGGCACATGTCCCACCTTTTAAATTCCTCCTCCATCTGCTCCACACGCCTGGTAAAATTAAGCTTGTGGAGAGTCCCCCAACTCCTGGCCACCTGCACCCCCAAGTACCTAAAACTCTTCACTGCCCTCTTAAACGGGAGCCAACCAATTCCCTCCTCCTGATCACCCGGGTGCACTACAAACACCTCGCTATTACCCAGATTCAGCTTATAGCCTGAGAAGCCCCCAAACTCAGCCAACAGCTCCATCACCCCTGGCATTCCCCCCACTGGGTCCGCCACATACAGCAGCAGGTCGTCCGCATACAGCGATACCCGATGTTCCTCCCCACCCCGCACCAGACCCCTCCACCTCCCCGACTCCCTCAACGCCATAGCCAGAGGTTCAATTGCCAGTGCAAAAAGCAAGGGGGATGGGGGCACCCCTGCCTGGTCCCACGGTAGAGCCTGAAGTACTCTGACCTCCTTCCATTAGTAGCTACACTCGCCATCGGGGCCTCATAAAGCAACCTCACCCATTTGATGAACCCTTCCCCAAATCCAAACCTCTCCAGCACCTCCCACAGGTACCCCCACTCAACTCTACCAAAGGCCTTCTCTGCATCTAGCGCCACCACTATCTCCGCCTCCCCCTCAACCGCCGGCATCATAATAACATTTAACAACCTCCGCACATTCGTGTTAAGCTGTCTTCCCTTGACAAATCCTGTCTGATCCTCATGTGTCACCCCTGGCACACAGTCCTCTATCCTGGTGGCCAGGATCTTCGCCAGCAACTTAACATCCGCATTGAGGAGCAAGATTGGCCTGTATGATCCACACTGCAGGGAGTCCTTATCCCGCTTCAGGATCAAAGAAATCAGCGCCTGTCACATCGTCGGGGGAAAAGCCCCCCCCCCATCTCCCATGCCTCATTGAAGGCCCGCACCAACAGGGGGCCCACCAGGTCCGCATACTTTTTATAAAATTCCACCGGGAACCCATCCGGCCCCGGCGCCTTCCCTGACTGCATTTGACCAATCCCCCTGACTAGCTCCTCCAACTCAATCGGCGCCCCCAGCCCCTCCACCAGCTCCTCCTGCACCTTTGGGAAACGTAGCCTGTTCATGAAGCTCTCCATTCCCCCCCCCCCCCCCCCCCCACCGGTGGCTACGACCGGTACACTTCCTCGTAAAAGTCCCTAAAGATCCCGTTCACCTCTGCCCCCTTCCGCACCACATTCCCACCCTTATCCATCACTCCACCAATTTCCCTAGCCGCATCCCGCCTGCGGAGCTGATGCGCCAGCATCCTGCTCGCCTTCTCCCCATACTCATAAACCGCGCCTTGCACCTTCCTCCACTGTGTCTCCGCCTTTCTGGTGGTCAGTAGGTCGAACTTGGCCTGCAAGCTTCGCCGTTCCCCCAACAATCCCTCCTCCGGGGCCTCCGCGTACCTCCTATCCACATCTAGGAGCTCCCCCACCAGTCTCTCCCTCTCCTTCCTCGCCCCCCTTTCCCTGTGGGCCCGGATGGAGATCAGCTTCCCCCAGATCACTGCCTTCAGAGCCTCCCAAACCATCCCCACCTGGACCTCCCCCGTATCGTTGGCCTCAAGGTACCCCTCAATACTTTCCCGGACCCTACTACACACCTCCTCATCAGCCAGCAGCCCCACGTCCAGACGCCACAGCGGGCGCTGGTCCCACACCTCCCCCATCTCCAGATCGACCCAGTGCGGAGCATGGTCTGAAATTGCTATGGCCGAATACTCGGCATCCTCCACCCTCGGGATCAATCCCCTGCTCAGAACGAAAAAATTTATTCGGGAGCAAACCCTATGAACATGGGAGAAAAAGGAATACTCCCGTGCCCTCGGCCTCCCAAACCTCCAGGGATCCACCACTCCCATCTGCTCCATAAACCCCCTCAGCACCTTGGCCGCCGCCGGCCTCCTACCCATCCTTGAACTGGACCGGTCTAGTGGGGGATCCAGCACCGTGTTAAAGTCTTCCCCCATGATCAGGCCCCCCGCCTCCAGGTCCGGAATGCGGCCCAACATACGCCTAATAAAGCCAGCGTCATCCCAATTCGGGGCATACACATTTACCAGTACCACCTTCTCTCCCTGCAGCCTACCCTTCACCATAACAAACCTGCCCTCCTTGTCCGCCACCACCTCAGACGCGTCGAACGCCACCCTCTTCCCTGATTGTCTCTCACAACTGTTCTCATTTCATCTCTTATTAACAGTGCTACCCACCACCTTTTCCTTCTCTCCTGTCCTTTTGAAAGGAAAAATATCCCTGACTATTAAGTTCTCAGTTTTGATCTCCTTGTAGCCATGTATCCATAATGGCTATGAGTTCATAACCATTTCCCTCAATTTGCCCACAGGCTTGCCTTTTTGTCATTTTTAATCATCTAACTTTCCTTTATACTTTACCCTAGTTGTCTTTCGCCCTTGATTACCCTGTCTACCATTTTTGCAATTTACGATTCTTTCTTTCTTTGCTGTCCTTGTTTCTCTTTTCCTTGTCACCCTGCTTAGGTTCCCCATGCCATTCTAGTTTAAATCACCCCAACCACACGAGCAAATACTCCCCTCGGACATGAGTCCCGGTCCTGCACAACTGTCACCCGTCCAGTTTGTACTGGTCCCACCTCCCCAGGAACAGGTTACAATGTCCCAGGAATCTGGAACCCTCCCCTTGCACCACCTTTCCATCCACATATTCATCCGATATATCCTTGCTATTTCTGCTCTGACTAGCACGTGGCACTGGTAGCAATCCTGAGATCACTATCTTTGAGGCCCTACTTCCGAACTCCTTATATTCTGCTTTTAGGACCTCATCCCTTTCTTTAACCTATATTGTTTTTACCATGTGTACCATGGCCACTGGCTCACTCTCCAGAATGTCTTGTATCCACTCTGAGACATCTTTGACCGTAGCACCAGGGAGGCAATGTACCATCCTGGAGTCTCATTTGTGGTCACATAAAAGTCTATCTATTCCCCTTACAATTTAATCCTCTACAACTATTGCATCCCCATACTTTTCACTCCACCTCTGTGCATGAGAGCCAACCATGGTGCAACAAAATTGGCTCTCGCTGCTTTCCCCTGAGTGACCATTCCCCTCAGCAGTATCCAAAGTGGTATATCTGTTTTGCAGGGTGATAGCACAGGAGATTCCTGCACTGCCTGACTACTCCTCTTACTCTGCCTGGTGGTCACCCATTCCTGCACTGCCTGCGGACCCTTAGCCTGTGGTGTGGCCACCTCTCTATGTGCTATCCATGATACTCACTAACTAACGGATAGTTCACAGTGTCACCAGCTGCCATTCCAGTTCTGAAACCCAGGCTTCCAGGAGCTGCATGCTGACTCAGGGCACTGGAAATCTCCCTGGCTTCCGACGTAGTGCAGGAGGAGCAAAGTACAGCTTTGAGCTCTCCTGTCATGATTTATCACTTTGGACTAAACCTTTAAAGGGCTCTTAAAATCAAATACTTTATGGCCTTTATTCCTTTGACATTGTTAATATAGAATATAACCATTACAAACTATAAGCCACAAAATAAAGACTTTACAAACGATAAGCATTAATAGTAATATAAATACCCACCATCTGTACTCACCCAATCACCATCTTACACTTGCCCCATGTCGCTTCTCAGGAGCTCCCCCTCCGGATTGAGTGAAGGTACGCTGGGATGCTCCTTTTAAGTTTTCCTGTTGCTCTGCTCATCTGCTTCTTACCAGATTTGCGCGCTCTCTCTGACCTCCAGTGCTCTATACTGTAAGAGTTACTTAAAGTTCCTCTTCCCCTTATGTTCCAAATTCCCTACGACCTTACTTTTATTTTAAAGAGCAGAAGTACTCTCCAATCCTACTCACCAATCAGAGAAAAGGGACTGATCACCATGTCCCTTGTTCACCTAACTCTCTGTTTCGCCAAACTCCAGCAGCACTCAGTGCAGACGTTGCAGCATTTCATGCACCAAGCAGGTGGCAACTTTCCATGGACAAAAACACCATTACAAATGCCTGTGCGATCATAGCACCCATGTTTGAGACAGGCTTCCTCAATCTCTCTGCTCGTTTGCTTGTATATTGTACATTCTTTGCTGCTGCTCCAGAGGTATCTTCTTCATCGATGGCTCTGAGATCAGCATCTGTATCCAGCTGAGCAGAGCTTAGAATGTCCAGTCCTGTCCCTCTCTCTACCACCTGCATTTGTTCAACTGTGATGTGTGAGTAACCGGGTGTAAACCAGACTATTATCCTTGTCCCATCTAACTGTGAGTATCTGAGATGCTATATTAATCATATGATGATGCATCTTCAGAGTGAGTGAGTGATCTCATCCTCTGAGGAGTCATTTGATTTGATTTGATTTGTTTATTGCCACGTGTACCGAGGTACAGTGAAAAGTATTTTTCTGCGAGCAGCTCAAACAGATCATTTAGTACATGAAAAGAAAAGAAAATACATACATAATAGGGCAACACAAGGTACACAATATAAATATATATTCAACGGCATCAGGTGAAGCAGACAGGGGTGTAGGGTGTTAATGAGGTCAGTCCATAAGAGAGTCATTTTGGAGTCTGGTAACAGCAGGGAAGAAGCTGTTTTTGAATCTGTGCGTGTTCTCAGACTTCTGCCCGATGGAAGAAGTTGGAAGAGTTATTAAGTCAGATGGGAGGGGTCTTTGATTATGCTGCCTGCTTTCCCAAAGCAGCGGGAGGTGTGGATAGAGTCAATGGATGGGAGGCGGGTTTGTGTGATAGACTGGGCTGTGTTCACGACTCTGAAGTTTCTTGCGGTCTTGGGCCAAGCAGTTGCCATACCGGACTGTGATGCAGCCAGATAGAATGCTTTCTACGGTACATCTGTAAAAATTGGTAAGAGTTAGTGTGGACATGCCGAATTTCCTTAGTTTCCTGAGGAAGTATAAACACTGTTGTGCTTTCTTGGTGGTAGCGTCGACATGGGTGGACTCAGGACAGATTTTTGGTGATGTCAGCCTCTTATACTAACTCATTCAGAATGCTTAAATACTCTGTGGTAGAGTAAAACCATGGATTACAACTGTCAAGATAAGTTGTTAAGGGGGCAGCACGGTGGTTCAGTGGGTTAGCCCTGTTGCCTCACGGCGCTGAGGTCCCAGGTACAATCCCGGCTCTGGGTCACTGTCCGTGTGGAGTTTGCACATTCTCCCTGTGTCTGCGTGGCTTTCACCCCCACAACCCAAAAATGTGCAGGGTAGGTTGATTGAACACACTAAATTACCCCATAATTGGAAAAAAATTAATTGGGTACACTAAATTTAAAAAAAAAGATAAGTTGTTAAGGGATCATTATTTAGATTATTATATTTCACTCACTGCTATCAGCCAATGCGAATGAGTATCGTAAGCCATATAGCGGTGTAATATTCAATTATGTCATCAGGCGGGTGAATGTAAGAAATAGGAGCATAAATAGGCCATTCAGCCCTTCATGTCTCCACCATTCAATAAGGTCATGGCTGATCTGATTGCGGCCTTAATTCTACTTTCCTGTCTGCCCCTCACCCCACTAACCCTTGACTCCTTTGTCAATCAAAAATCTCCGTACTCAACCTTGAATACATTCGATGACCCAGTCGCTACTGCTCACCGGGTAGAAAATTCCAAGGATTAACAACCCTCTTCAAGGAAAAAAATTCTTCCTCAGCTCTGGATGAAATGGGAGACTCCTCTATTTTGAAACTGTGGCCCTGTGTTCTAGATTCCACCGCAGTTGGAAATACCCTGTCAGCATCTTCCCTGGCCAAGCCTCTCAGAATCTTACATGATTCAACAAGATCCCCTGTCATTCTTCTAAAATCCAATGAGTATACGTCCCGACCTACTCAGCCTTCCCTCAAGACATCTCCTTCATCCCAGAAATCACCCTAGTGAGCCTTCTCTGAACCACCTGTAGCGCAATTATCTCCCTCCTTAAATAAGATTTAAACTGTCACAGTACTCTAGGTGTGGTCTCACCAATCCTCTGTACAGTTTAACAAGACTTTCCTACTTTTATACACTCCATCCCCCTTGCAATAAAGGCCAATACTTTTCTTTCTAATTACTTGGTATAGCCGTATGCTAACTCTTTTGTGATTCATATATGAAGACTCGAAGATCCCTCTGTACCACAAACATTCTTCAGTCTACCCATTTAAATGATATTCTGTCTTTCTATTCTTCCTACCGAAGTGGATAACATGTTTCCCACATTATAGTTCATCAGTCAAGTTATAATAATAATCTAATAATCTTTATTAGTATCACATGTAGGCTTACATTAACACTGCAATGAAGTTACGGTGAAAATCCCCTTGTTGCCACACTCCGGTGCCTGTTCGGGTCACAGAGAGAATTCAGAATGTCCAATTCACCAAACAAACACGCCTTTCAGGACTTGTGGGTGGAAACCGGAGCACCTGGAGTAAACCCATGTAGACACGGGGAGAATCTGCAGACTCCGCACAGACAGTGACCCAAGCCGGGGATCGAACCTGGGTCTGTGAAGCTACAGTGCTAACCACTGTGCTACCGTGCCGCCCAGTTTTTACCAACTCATTTAATGTATTAAAATATCTTTGCAGATTCTCTCTGTCCTCCTCACAACTTGGTTTTCTACCTTTGTTTTGCATCGTCAGCAAATTTGACAATACATTTGGTCCCTTCATCCAAATAATTATTATAGATTGTAAATAGTTTAGGCTTCAGCATTGATCTCCAACTAGTTTTTAAGCTACAGTTTTTCAAACTGAAAATAACCCACTTACCCAATTTTTTTTCCTGGTCGTTCCTGGTCATTAGCCAATGTTATCCAGGTTAATATATTATCCAAACATCATGAGCTCTTAATTTGCATAGCAACCTTTAACGTGGCACCTTATGAGTGTCTTTTCAAATCCAAATGCACTGCATCTACCAGTTCCCTTTATTTACCCTGCTTGTTACATCTGCAGTGTAATAAATTTGCCAAACACAGTTTCCCTTTTATAAAACCACATTGACTCTGTTTGATTATATTATGATTTTCTAGATATCCCAATTGACACGGTACGGGTGCCACGGTAGCACAGTTAGCACTGTTGCTTCACAGCGCTAGGGATCTGGCTTCGATTCCCTGCTTGGGTCACTGTCTGTGCGGAGTCTGCACGTGTCTGCATGGGTTTCCTCCGGGTGCTCTGGTTTCCTCCCACAGATTTGCAGGTTAGGTAGATTGGCCATGCTAAATTGCCCTTAGAGTCCAAAAAGGTTTGATGGAGATAGAGTGGAGGAATGGGCTTAAGTGGGGTTTTCTTTCAAAGGGCCAGTGTGGACTCGATGGGCCAAATGGTATCCTTCTGCACTGTAAATTCTATGGTTCTCTTTCAATCCCCTGCTACTTCCTTAAGAATGGATTCCATTTTCCTAATGACAAAATTAAGCTACCAAGTTTCCAGTGTTGTGTATTCCTCCTTTCATGAATAGCAATTGGGGTTTTCCAAATGGTTAGGACCTTTGCAGAATATACAGCAATTTGGAAGATCCAATGCATCTGCTTTCTCTGCAACCACTTCTTTTAAGACCATAGGATGCATGCCATCAGGTCCAGGAGAATTGTCAGTCAATAGTTTTTCCATAAATTTTTCACTATTCTTGGTAATTGTTTTAAATTCCTCCTTCGTGTGTACCCCTTGGTTTTCTATAATTATTAAGATGATTTTAGTGTCTTCTACCATGCATGAAAATACAAAATACATATGGTTTAAAGTCTCTGCCATTTCCTTGTTTTCCAAGATTTTATATTTCTTCCTAGTTTATTCTCTTTGTTTTTTAGTCATTCTTTGCTGGTTTCTAAAACTCTTACAATCTTCTAGGCTACCATTAATCCTTGAAGAACTGTGCACCTTTTCTTTGAATTTGGTACCATCCTTAAATTTCATAGCCACATATTGTTCATCCTTCTCATAGATTCTTTATTTGTCAATAGACAATTATAAAATATCCTTATGTTGTCACTTACCTACTATCTTACTTTTAACCTGTTTTCTCAATCTTCTTTAGCCAACTCTGTCTTCATGTCTGTAATTGCCTTTATTTAAGTTTGAGGCACTAGTTTCAGACTCGTGTTTCTCACCTTCGAACTGAGTATGAAATTCTACGTTCTGATAACTCTTCCCTGGAGGATCCTTCGCTATGAGATCATTAATTAATCCTGTCTCATTACACATTACCAGATCTCAAATAGCTTGTTCCTTGGCACAATGTACTGTTCTACGAAAGTGTCCCAAGTAGACTTGGTGAACAATAAAGGAGGTGGAGTATAAAAGTAGGTAAGTTTTTGTATAACTGGACAGGGCATTGGTGAGACTACAGCTAGAATGTTGTGCATGCTTTTAACCTCCTTATTTAATAAGGGCTTCACTTGCTTTAGAGGGACTTCAGAGAAGATTCACTAGGTTGGTTCTTGGCATATAGATGTTGCTTGTGAGGTAAGGTTGAACAGGTTGGGTCTATATTCATTGCAGTTCAGAAGAATGAGAGGTGATTTCATTGAAATATATAAGATTCTGAGAGGGCTTGACAGGGTAGAAGTTTTGTGGCTGTATCTAAATAAAGGGCACAGTTTCAAAATAAGGTGTCTCCCATTTAAGGTTAGATTGAGGAACCTCTTCTTCAACAGCCATTTATCTTTCAAATTCTCTACCCCAGGGACCAGCGGAGACTTAGTCATTGAATGTATTTAATGTTGAATTAGACATATTATTGATCTACAAGGGAATCGAGGGTTATTGGGGGCAGGCAGAGAAATGGGATGAAGACCATGATGGCATTTGCTTGAACAAGTCACAAGTCACAAAGGCTTACATTAATACTGCAGTGAAGTTACTGTGAAAAGCCCCCAGTCGCCCCACAATCCGGCACCTGTTCGGGCATACTGAGGGAGAATTCAGAATGTCCAAATTACCGAACAGAAAATAACCTGGCTGATTAGAAATTGAAAATTTCGAAAAATCTGTGTAGCAATAGACTTTGAAGAAAACAGATCTATGAAAAAGACATTTTACTCCCTTGTGAGATGCTTTTTCTGTTATGCCTAATGTGTGTGGTAAAGACAATGCTAGATCAAAATTAGTCCAGTAACCTTCCATGTGCCATCACCATATGAAATAGAGGAAACATTGTAGTACCCGTCTTAACCTTGTTCACCTGGTGGAAACCAATTGGGCCGACATTTAAAATGGTCCATGAGACTTAATTGCATCAATCTTAAATTTCTCTCCTGAACCTGTGAGAGGAAAACCCAGTGGAAGGCAGGAAGGTGCATCATTCACTCTACTGAATGGGCTTTGATTCGGGTCATGAGGGTCTTATTGCATGAACGTTGATCTGACTCCGTTTGCCAACATGGCGGATAAAGGAGTTGATCTGGAAGAGAGTCAGAAAGATCTTCATGAATGAATGCAATTACCGTGGTCGACTGATGAGGCCTGTGCTGATGAGGCTTGGGAGTTAAAGTCTCTTGGGTCTCACACAACAGAGATCCAGACTGTTTGTCACCTGCTCAGCCCCCTCCTGAATTACTCCTGCTCCCAGATGAAGATGGCCATAACTTTATAAAATACACACTGATCATTATTTTCAGCTGTACAGTTAAATGAAACCCATGGACTAATATTTTAACACTATTTTAAATCAGATACTCATCAAATTCAAATTAATAAGTTTGGGACATTAGGAGGACACAAGCAAGAAGGACCTTTTTAATTTGTTCGAAGAGTTATTTAAATGCTTTACCTGGTAAAACACAAGTTATAAATGGTTGTTTGCTGTAATGCTTTTCAAGTTATTCTTAAGATTTGTAAATGTGCAATATAGCTGTAGTGGCAATATAAATTACCAGTGACTATTACACATCCCTCAATAGTTTTGTGGAGACCACGTGACAGTGATATGCTAATTATTACCACAGAGATGTTTCATACAAGTCAATCATTTCTTCCTCATTAAGGAGCCATGAAAAATTGTGCAACATGAAACAATCACTGCCCCCTTTTTCTCAGTTTCTTAATAAAACCCTTATTATGGATAAAGAAAAATTAAGGAAAGGTTTCATCACTGTACTTAAATAAAATACATTGTACTTTTGCTTTTCTTAGTAAATTGTTGTCGGCCATTATAACTAATTAGCTACACAGCTGATCTGTTTTTACAGCCTGTATCACTGCATTCACCACTTGTGCTGTGAAAGAAAGGTAATAAACTACTGCTACAAAACATATAGATTTTTTTTTAGAATCTACTGTCATAAACAAACATAATAATGAGGTATTTTTTCCAAAGAGCTAAAAATGACCAAGTACATGTGGGAAATATACTGCAGTTACACTCACTTTAGACTTAATTTAGTTTATCTACAGACCCTCTCGAGCATCTGATTCCAAGGTACATTTTCCGATAGAATTGGGACAGCAATATTCCAAGTTATCTAAAGGCTTGTACAAGAGGCTGGTTTAGCTCAGTTGGCTGGATAGCTGGCTTGTGATACAGAGCAAGGCTGGGTACCGTGAGGAAAAGCAAGGAAATTACCTACACCAGCAATGGAGGCATTGAGTAGGGATGAGTAGGGATGGTTGGGGATGTTCACAACGGGAACTTGGTTTCTGGTACTTGGATCAGGAGGAAGTGTTTTAATGACTGAACCAGGATAGGGAAGGTGAGCACTCCCAGATTCCTGTAGTGTATGCCCGCTCAATCTGTTGCATCAAGGGACATCATCACATCACTCTTCACATCCATTTAAATTTCAAGAACACCAATCATTCTCTTTCCGAAGCCTGGAGTGGTCAGGTTGGATCACAGAGCAGATCAGGTGTAGGATCAGAGGGGGTTGCTAATCATAATAGCTGGAGAAAGGCCTTGATCAGCAAAATGGAAGCTTCCTTGAGGGATTGTGGGAAGCACTCCAGTTCCTCCTTGCCCACAAGGAGTGCCATAAAAGTAGTTGGGAGCTCCCATTTCATTGCCGGGTTTCCTGAGCATTGAGAAAGTGAACTATCAGCAGTTACATATAGATCAGGCTTCTAACTGCACTCTAGGCATCTGATCTAAATATTTATATTAGCTTGTCAAGACTTACATAGGTCATTGCTCACCAGTTTAAAAAGGGTGGATCCCAAGCACATTGGAAATGCATTCCCTATTTAATAATGTTCAACTATTCCCACTCCAGTCTCCCCATGCACATAATGCACATTGTACTTATTCACAGATTCTTTGGTGTCAAAGTTATCATAACTGTTTGATTTAAACGAGTGGTTTATCACACTGAACTTTTTCAAAGTACTTCAGAATGAACTTTTCAAAGTTTGTCGATGGATCGAAACTTGTGCTACTAACTGTAGTGATACTGCTTTATAACGCATGTAGTTTTACAAACACTGCTGAAGATATAAATGGTTTGATTTACATCATAGGAAGTGATACAAATTAACACATGATATATGTGTTAGGGGCAGCAGGGTAGCATGGTGGTTAGCATAAATGCTTCACAGCTCCAGGGTCCCAGGTTCGATTCCCGGCTGGGTCACTGTCTGTGTGGAGTCTGCACGTCCTCCCCCTGTGTGCGTGGGTTTCCTCCGGGTGCTCCGGTTTCCTCCCACAGTCCAAAGATGTGCGGGTTAGGTGGATTGGCCATGCTAAATTGCCCGTAGTGTCCTCATAAAAGTAAGGTTAAGGGGGGGGTTGTTGGGTTACGGGTATAGGGTGGATACGTGGGTTTGAGTAGGGTGATCATGGCTCGGCACAACATTGAGGGCCGAAGGGCCTGTTCTGTGCTGTACTGTTCTATGTTCTATATTAGATGGAGCAGTATTGATCAGCAGGTACCATGCGTACGCTGAACTCTCCTGGAATCCTGTTATTCATCAATAAGGGACCATTTTGATGCACTCGCAATCATTGTCATTATATTTGCTGTATTTGTGTTTCCAGCCACCATGGTGGCAGTGGTATGCAAGCTTGTGACAGAGTTGCACAACATGGTGGTAGTGATTCATATTTGGAGGCAGATATCGCAAAGTGGTGTCACAGTTGGGCACCAGGGAAAGCCACAATGCCTTACTTCTTTATTTGTTTGTTTGTTTATTTGTTTTTATTCATATTCCCGTACCAGCCTCCCCGGTCAGGCGCCGGAATGTGGTGACTAGGGTATTTTCACAGTAACTTCATTGAAGCCTACTCGTGACAATAAGCAATTTTCATTTCATTTCATTTTTCATTATAAGGGCTAGGTCAGCATTTATTGGTGAGCTGCCTTCTTAAACCACTGCAGTCTTTGAGGTGTAGATACATCGACAATGCTGTTAGGGAGAGAGTTCCAGGATTTGATTTGATTTATTATTTGATTTGATCTATTATTGTCAAATGTACCGAAGAACAGTGAAATGTATTTTTGTGCAACCAAGGGAACGTACACAGTACATAGTAGACAGTAGACAAAAAAGAATAATCAACTAAGTATATTGACAAATGTACTAAGTATATCAACAAAGAGTGATTGGTTAAAGTGCAGGACAAGGGGCCAAACAAAGCAAATGCATGAGCAAGAGCAGCATAGGGCATCGTGAATAGTGTTCTTACAGGGAACAGATCAGTCCGAGGGGGAGTCATTGAGGAGTCTAGTAGCTGTGGAGAAGAAGTTGTTGCTATGTCTGGATGTGCGGGTCTTCAGACTTCTGTACCTTCTGCCTGATGGAAGGGTCTGGAAGAAGGGAATGCCTGGGTGGGAAGGGTCTCTGATAATACTGTCTGCCTTCCTGAGGCAGCGGGAGGTGTAGACAGAATCAATGGGAGGATGGCAAGTTTGTGTGATGCGTTGGGCTGAGTTCACCACACTCTACATTTCTTGCGATCTTGGCCGAGCAGTTGCCATACCAGGCTGTGATGCAGCCGGATAGGATGCTCTCTATGGCACATCTGTAGAGGTTTGTGAGAGTCGATGCAGACATGCCAAATTTCTATAGCTTCCGTATGAAGTAGAGACATTATTTGGCCAACGTGAGTGGACCAGGACAGACTGCTGGTGATGGCGACCCCCAGGAACCTAAAGCTATCGACCATCTCCACTTCGGAGCCATTGATGCAGACGGGGTGGTGGGGGGAAGGGGGCTGTTGTGCTGCGCTTCCTGAAGTCGATAATCAGTTCCTTGGTCTTTCCGACATTTAGAGGGAGGTTATTTTCGGTACACCATGCAACCAAGTGATCTGTCTCTCTTCTGTAGTCTGATTCGTCATTGTATGCAGAGGAGACTGTGTACACGCTATGTCATCGCCACCCTCTCCAAGGAAAATGGATGACGTGAAACATGATTTGAAATGCAGGGAGATGAATCAAGATATTCAAGGAGCAATGTTGCACCTGCAAGCAACGCAAATAGATTAGGATTATCATCCTCAGAAGAGATTATGTTCAGAGGCAAGCCAGGACAGCTCTTCCGAGCCAGTATCATTTGATCAGCCAATTGTCATTCCCAGAGAAATTTCAAGAAAGACAAAAGCAAATGAAAATCTCATAATAAACATGCATTTTTCATGCTGGAGATCGAGAAAGTCTGGACATAATGATAAAGCACGTAAAGAGATGAAACTAGCAGAAAGTTATCTGGGAAAGGAAATATTATAGAAATATGAAGCTGGCGATGAAGGACTTGGCGCCACTGGTGCGAAGGGCCTCCGCCAGCCGGTGCGAGTTGGCGCATGTGCGGGAGCGCCCGCATGTGCTGGCGTCATCCCAGTACATGCGCAGGGGGGTTCCTCTCCACACCAGCCATGGCAGAGGTTGACAGTGGCCGGTGCGTAGGGAAAGAGTGCCCCCACGGCACAGACCCGCCCGCGGATTGGTGGGCCCTGATCGCGGGCCAGGCCACCTTGGGGGCACCCCCCGGGGCCAGATCCCTCCGTGCCTCCCCCCCTGCCCCCCCTCCAGGACTCTGCAGGCCACCTGTGGAGCCAGGTCCCGCCGGTAAGGACATGTGATTTACACCAGTGGGACCCGCCAAAAACGGGTGGCCACTCGGCCCATCGCGGGCCGGAGAATCGCCGGGGCTGGGGGGATGCTGCCAGCAGCTGCCGACTGGCGTGCCGCGATTCCCGCCTCCGCCAAAACCCCGACGCAGGAGAATTCGGCAGCCGGAAGGGGCGGGATTCACGCCCCCCCCCCCCCCCCCCCCCCCCCCCCCACCCCGGGCGATTCTCCGACTCGGCGGGGGGTCAGAGAATCCCGCCCCTGAAGTAAAAACAGAAAATGCTGGAAATAGTCAGCAGGTCATGCAGCATCAGTGGAGAGAAAAATGAGTTAATAGTCTAGTCCAATGATCTTTCATCAGTTCTTCAATCATATCCAATACCAGAAGCACTTACTTCCACCTCCACTACAATGCCTGCTCTACCCCTCCCTCAGTTCCTCCTCCACTGATTTTCTCATGCAATGGCCGGCAAATGCGGGCACAACTGCCGACATGGGTGCAAAATCCTGTCAGCAGCCAAAATTGACAATTTTGCTGTGGAGATCTCACAAAGTGATTGTCCCACCCCCCAGTGACATAATGGGGCTTCTTGTAAATACATTACAATATCATTAGCGTACTTCCCCGCTGTATTGTCCAAAATTGGGAGTTCATGTCAGTGAAGTTTACAACAGGTCTGGAGCAAAGTAGACCACATTGGGGGAGCACAGATAAGTAAAGCCCCCAGGGGGAGAGGATCATTCCCGAGCAGTACCCTGACAGCGCCATGGGGCTGTGCCAGGGACAGTGCCAAGGTGTAGTGTCAAGAGGCAGTGCCGGGGGAGCAGCTTCTTGGGAATTCCATGATGGACTTCCCTATTTGAAGGGGGGTTCCTCATGTGCATGGAGGGGTTCCCCGTGTGCATGGGGGTGTTCCCTAGGTTCTTGGGTAGGGGTTTGCCATGTGCATTGTGGGGGGGGGGAGTTCCATGTGTGTGTAGGGGTGACCTATGTTTGCATTTTTCATGCTGGAGATCGAGAAAGTCTGGACATAATGATAAAGCACGTAAAGAGCTGAAACTAGCAGAAAGTTATCTGGGAAAGAAAATATTATAGAAATATGAAGCTGGCGATGATCTAGTAGTCACAGTTCTACACGCAATGAAGGAAGAAGCAGCTATTAGCATCAAGCCATGGGCCAAACAATAAATGGGGATCACGTGACCTGACTGCTTGGGCCAAAACCTTGGATTGCTGCAATTAGGTTAATTATCGCCAACGTAATGACCTTCATACCAGGACCTAATTTCCTTGAAATTTTACCATTGTGGCAGAGCAGGCTCTTTCGGATCCGGCACTGCCAGCCAGCTTGATGGTGAGATTTATGTACTGAATGCTAGGAAATATGGCGTGAAATGCCAGCCGTCCAGCTTTTCTCACCTGAGTCAACATTTGGACAAAAATTGGAAAATTCCACCTAATGCCTTTATTACTTCCAGAAATATCTATTCTAATGTCTTCCTTCCTTCCCCTCCTGTCCCCATCTCCCCATGGCTTGTTTAGAAAGCTGCTGCTCTTGTCTTAACCTTCAGCAAATTCTGCTCATCAATTTTTGGTCCTCAATGACTCTCATGGGTGCCTCTTCACTGAAGCACTAAATTTATGATTTCCATTTGTATCTATATCTTACTTTGCATTCTCCTTCCAGCCTACCCTTCTACCCAATTATCCATCTCAATTTTTGTCCAAATGCTGGCTCAGGTGAGAAAAGCTGGACAGCTGGCTTTTTATGCCATATTGTGAACGCCGTCAGTGGGCTGGTGTTTACGTAACCAAGAAGTCAGGAGGTGTTCAAATGGTCAAATCACTTCATTGTCTGAGGTGGATTCTTTTTTTTTAATGCTTGT
This sequence comes from Scyliorhinus canicula, assembly GCF_902713615.1. Lineage (NCBI taxonomy): Eukaryota > Metazoa > Chordata > Chondrichthyes > Carcharhiniformes > Scyliorhinidae > Scyliorhinus > Scyliorhinus canicula. Next base: position 112,446,246 of record NC_052148.1, on the reverse strand, counting down.
GGTAGCAATTCTTGATGACATCTTTCCTGAAAGCTGGTTTGCTTGACCGTAGTGTAGCAAACGTGAATTGGTGAGATGCGTTGACATGCCGTGGTATGTTGGCACTCTCGGCATTGTTCTGAGCTGAGCAGTAACATTGTCCTTCATGGGCAGAGTTGTACCATGTCGTACCAGTTGTTGTTCTATTGATGTTGTCATTGTTGTTATTGACGTGCTTGTTGTTGTGTTTGTTGCCTCTGGTACGCATCTTGTTGTCTTTGTTGTTGTTTTTGTAGGTTTTGTTGTTGTGTTTATTGCGCTCAATGACCACACCGAGTGGAGGATTCGAGTCCTTCACAAAGTTACTTGTGTCAGTGTCCTTTGTGGCATCTGCTGTTTCATTGAGCGTGCCATCTCTGATTCCTTGGCACACCCCGTCTGGAGTCATGTCCGGTTCACTTGAATCATCTTTGACTTGTCGATGCTTCCCATCTGGAGCCCTTTCTGGTTCACCTAAATCACCTTTGGTTTCTTGATGCTCCCCGTCTGGAGTCATTTCCGGTTCTTGTGGAGAGGCTCCAGTAGATGAGGTTTGAATTAACGTAGTGTCACTGGAGTCACTAGTAGCCTCACTTTGATTGTCGAGTGCCTCTGTACATACCAACTGAGATCTGTCAGTCTTGCTGAGATGTCGCTCATCTTGTATGGGAATTGTGAAGCCTTTGTCACTTGTCTCACGTATAGTGGGTAGACCTTCAGTGTCTTCTTGTCGGTCAGATGAGCTGTGTAGACTGTCAGAGTCTTCTTCTGGTGGCTCAAATAATCTGGCTGGACTGTCATAGTCTTTTTGTTGTTCACGTGAGCGTGGTAGACTGTCATAGTCATCTTGCTGTGCACTTGAGTGTGGCAGACTTGCATTGTCTGCTGCTGGTTGCTCAGAAAAGGTTGCTAGACCTATATGGTCTTGTTCATGCAAGGACTGCACTCTGGAGTCTTGCATTGCTTCCATCGTGGAGTCTGTCAACTAGCTCGCTGTTGAGGCTTGTAACACTCTCTCTGTGGAGTCTGGCATCTTTCCTTGTGTTGAGTCGTGTAGTGGTCTCACTGTGGAGGCGATCAGTGCGCTCTTAATGGAGTCGTGCAGTGGTCTCGCTGTGGAGTCTTTCTGTGTTCTCTGTGTGGAGATGTGCAGTGGTCTCGCTGTGGAGTCTGTCATCGCTTTCTGTTCAGAGTTGGGTCACTTTGTGGTGCGTGGACCACTCTCTGAGTGGAATCGGGGACTCTTCATGGTGCGTGGACTACTCTCTTGGCGTTAGGCTGCTCTCTGTGGGCTTGTACCACAGCAGAATCCTGTACTCATGGGTCGGGATGTCGTTTATGCTGGGCTGAGGATCCTCAAATCTGAAGAATTCGTCCATGACTGTGTCGGATGCTTCAATGTACAACACATCTCGTTGTGGTTCGGATTTGGTACTGAGGGCGCCACGTCCAATGATGAAATCATCGTCTGAGTTGTAGTCTTCAAGGACTAAATCATCTGTTAGGGTGGTGCTAACTGCTTGTTGCAGGGTTCTGCGGAGGTTACTTTCAGCTACTGGTCGAAGTTCAGGCATTGTGCTGTCGTTCCAGGTGAAAATATTATGTTTTCTGGCTTTTAAATTTTTTTTCACTATTTTCGGACATTTCCCCTTTAAGTGGGCGTGGTCTGGGGCCTCTTACGCCATCACGTTTTTGACGTAAAGCGTAGGAATAGAGTGCGCATGCACAGATGGCTTTTCCTTCACTGTGCGCTCTTTTTGCAACTGCGCATGCGTGGCTTCTCGCACATGCGAAACACTGTTTCACCGGTTCACGTCTTCTCGAGAACTGTGCATGTACAGCTCCTTGCGCAAGATGGCTGCCAATCAAAATTGTCATTTGCTTCTGTTGCAAGCCTACCTGTGCCTCGTGCTGAGTATAGGAGCCAGTTTTATCGATTTCTCTTGTGTTCACCTCACAGTAGTTTTCAAACTTGTCCAGGACTGTCTGGAAGTCTCTCTTATCCTGCCCTTTGGAGTACTTGAAGGAGTTGAAGATTTATGTCGTACTTTCACCTGCAATGGTGAGTAGAAGATCTATCTTCTCAGCATCAGCCATGCCATCGAGGTTGGATGCTACCATGTAAATCTCAAATCTCTGCTTGAATGCACGCCAGTTGGCACTGAGACTTCTGTGGTACCTAAGTTGCTGAGGAACCAGAATCTCGATCATCTTGCCTGGGTGCTGTTGCTGGTAGACACGGATCTTGCTGAGTTGAACTATATAGATTCAACAGGCAGGACTGGTACCATGTTGTTTTATGTACTCTTGGATAACACAGACTGCAACTCGATGCAGCTTTGACCAAACGATACTCCAGACTTTGAAGTAAGTTCAATCTGACTTATTGAACTATTAGCACAGTTCTCTATGAGTTTGACTCTCCTGCTAATCTTGCTATAGTAACTCAGTCTAACTAACCAGTCTGCTCTAAGCCACGTGGTGGATGTGATGCTTCTGATCTGCCCCTGTCCTACTCTCTAAGTGTCACCTGTGGAAAGAGACAGAGCATGTATGTCCAGTCCTTATATATGGGTTGTGTAATGCCCCCTTGTGGTAGTGTCACCTCTGGGTGTCTTAACTGCCAATTGGATGTGTCCTATTCTATGTGTTCATTTGCTGTATGTCTGCATGTCATGATGTCTCTGGCACTCCCTCTAGTGTTTACTTAGTCGTAGTGTATTTTCATTAACCCCTTGTGTATTTACAGTGATGCATATCACCACAGTCGCATCCCGCTTTGATGCACGCCAAGGAGGGCGGGGGAGGCGATGTGGTAAATCCCGCAAATTTAAGACTCACTAAGATAAAGGCCAAAAAGCAGCCACCATGCCAAGTGCCACGGGCAAATCGCGAGAGAGAACCAATTCAGGCTCCGTGTCTGGCGCTGGGCAGGTCGTGAGCCACTTGATTTGCTCCACCCTCCCCCCCTCGCAGGTTAGGCTGGCATTGCCAAAGTGCCCAGATACCATGTTGTCACAGTTGGGGGTCAGGTCCAGGGGAGGGCTTGCCCATTTGAGGGAGAGTGAGTGGGGGTTCCAAGGGCTCAAGGAAGTTGGTGGGGCTTGAGAGGGATATCCAGAAAACAGGGGGGCCTGAAAGGGAGAGTGTGTAGAGATTGAGGCTGCAGTTCAAAATAGCACCCCAGCCTGCGAGGACTAAAGTGGTCCAGGCAGGGAGAAACCCGTTGAGGCCCAAAATACTGGCAGAGTGACGATGAATAATGGGGTAAATCTCAGGGCTGCAGCCAACAAGAAACACCCAGCCAAACATGCCCAAAAGTGGAATATGACTTTTCTGCTGAATCGCACCGAAAATGGCTTTGTGACAAATCTCCTGTAGAACAAACTGACTGCCTTCTTATTTTGATCAGTGGTCTGCAGCAAGCACTTAGTTGTAGTTTGGAGTTTTTAACCTTGGTGATTGTGGTGGTATGATTTGCATAGCTGTGTGCCATTGGTGCAGAACACCGGCTTACCATTGGCCCTGGTCGGTCATGTGCCTCTCGACCGATTGGTTGAGACCAGTCATGTGACGGCTCCCCGATTGGTCGAGAGGCTGAGTTAACCCCGCCTCCAGAGCAAGGTATAAATACCCAGAATGCCCGGCGGTCGTCCATTTACTGTAGTCGACCGCAGGGCTAACATCTAGCTTATTAAAGCCTAACTTTTGTACAGCAACTCGTCTCGCGTTCAGTTGATGGTTCATCAGTGATTTTGATCCAAAGGAATACTCTATGTAGCTTAACCTCTTCCTTAGGATCACCTTTACTTACCTACTTGTTTCACCTCTACTCTCTGATTTAAGTTCTCGTTTGAAATTAGGCAGAGCCAATTAATTGTCCAAATTAGGGGCGCGATTCTCCAATATTGGGCCGAGTAGTTTGCGCCGTTGTGAACGCTGTCACGTTTCACGACGGTGCAAACCGGGCCCAATTACATACGATTCTTGTCCCCATAGGGGGCCAGCATGGTAGCTGCGCCAACTCGCGCATGTGCAGTTGGGCTAGTTCAATCCTGCGCATGCGCTGTTGGGCCGTGCCATCCTGCGCATGCGCGGGGGACTTCTCTAGCGTGCCAGCACCGACTGAAGATGGAGCCGGTGTTCAGGGGCCGGCCGCGCCAGAAAGTAGGCCCGGGGGGCTAGAGACAGGCCCGCCGATTGGTGGGCCCCGATCGCGGGCCAGACCCCATCGGAGGCCTCCCCCGTTGAAGGAGCTCCCCCTCGACCGTTCCCGCAGAGTTCCCACCGGCAGCAACCAGGGGTGAACGGCGCCGATGGGACTCTGTCGTATCGGTGCGGCCGCTCGACCCATCCGGGCCTGAGATTCTAGCGTCCCACGGCTGGCGCCACGCCATCGCGACGGCACAAATGGCGCCGATTCTCTGCACCTCAGAGAATCGCGCGCCGGCGTCGGGGTGTCGTGGCGCGGTTGCGCCGATTCTACGGCCCGGCGCAGATTCGGAGAATTGCTCCCTAGATTTTTCATTATTTTTGAACAATCAACTAAGTGTCAATCTAAGCACACTTCTCTCTCTACCCCAATTACCTGGAGCAACCTTGACAACTTTGAATGGGTGTTAAATAAAAATGAATTTCAACAAAAAGGACTTCAGTGCCCTCTAGTTGGTTGAATGGAATAAATTGAGAAGGCATCCACTTACCAAAGGTTGAACATGTTCATGCTGAGAATGGGGTGAAGAGCTATTTTTAAAAAATGAACGGCCGTTTATGTCACCAAATGATATGCAAATTAATCACCATCGAGCAAACTATCCTTTTAAAATAATGAAGCTTTCAAATCAACTGTGAACATAAAAGTAGAAGCATGGCCTTTTGGACTTTTAATGCAATAAAGAGATTTCTATTAAAATAAATGTAATGGTATTAGAAGAATTAGCAAAGGACTTTAAAAGCAGAGTTTAAACAAATGCTTCTCCCTCAGTTAAGTTCAAATGGCTCCGACTGTCCCTTTTGGAGAGGGGTGATTTTTTTTTTTACTTTGCCACCTAGTAGTCTGCTCAAAAGGATCCAGTACGGAGTTTGTCTCATTGAAATCAACAAGCGAGTGATCCACTCTCTACCACCTTATCACCCAGGCAGCATAATCAAATGTTACCCATGTGAAGTCTAGTCTACTTTTGTCCACAGACAGTTGTGCCAATATATTCCACAATGCAGGAGTAAGGTGGTTCCGGAAAATTTCCAACTTTAATCTGAAAAACAACACTTATGAGGAATTCTCTGTTGAATCAGTCATTCTTCCAAATCAACTGGCTTGACTTTCAGTGGCACCACTATTGCTAAGTCCTTCGCCCATTAATAACTTCTGCGGGAATGGTCACCAATGATTAAAAGTTTAACTGGACCAACAATGTTTTTACCATTTTTCTAAAAGCCTGTTTGAAAATGGTGGAAAATCAGCAAAGCAAAGGAAGAGATTTACACTGAGATTCAGTCATCCTGTCTGCCAAGAAGCCAACATCTGGCATCTTGAATATTTCCACCTTAATCTCTGCTCCGCACAGTTACAAAGGAATTTTGTGAACAGCTTTGTTGTCAACTGAATGGTGGGCACATGTCACCAGCTGGGTAGGACAATTTATTAAACTGCATGCAAGCATGGAGTCCAGCGAAACACAGTTGGTTCACTAGTCAACCTGGTGACATAACTACTCCACAACTCCCCTTCCAGTCACTTGCTTGGACTCTCCTCGGGGATGTTATCTGTCAAATCTCCCCCAATGTGCCAGCTGGCCAATCTGTGCACACATTTGAAGCAGTTTCAAGAGCCAATGTCAGTGGTAGTAATTGCAATTGTAAATTACAACCAGTTATTTCCCTGCTCCTTCATCGCCACAGCCTTAATTACTTTTTAATGATTCTGGTGATAGCCATCATTGTCAGTCCTTAACGGTTAGGTAGAAAACATAAATGGGTGATAATTCTGCCACAGGAATGTACTGTCTTAAATGTTCAGAACTAAATCTAACCGAATATGTTCACAGAAAGACTGCAGTATTAATTGAAAGGAGTAATCTGCTGCTTTGCTGCATTAGTCTCCAATGTTTGTGTTTTGCTGTCTCCTGTTAATTCTGGGTCATATCAGGTGAAATAATACTAAGATTGTATAAAACAAAATAAATGATGAAATATCATATGCAATGAACTTAAGCATTAATATAACATTAGACAAGTCATTCAGCAATTTATATGCATAAACAACGTGTACAAAAAGGTCTGGATCAAATTCTGATGCGGAGAAAGCAATGACTAAATAAAATTGCAATGTCTTAATGTAAATGTGTCGATCTTTATTCGTTCATTTGCTTACATGCTTAAAAGCTTTCAATTATATAACTACATTTAAGTAAGTTCCCACTGGTAGCTTCTATTTGGTGATTAGCATCTCTCTTTGGGTTCAGCCTTTGAATTAATTCAGTAAAAAGTACTGAAGTGGAGTTCATTTTAATCTAGATCAATTTCAGTTTATGCACATAAGCAGATGCAAAGTTTTATTGACTGCAGAAAGAAGTGACATTGTCAACAAGACACAAAATTGGTATGCATTGTTTTGTGTAGTAATAAACCTCAAAGTGGCTTCACAGTGCCATATTGACAACTTGTCAACTTGTCATAATTCACCAAATCCTGCGCCAGTCCCATCTAAAATCTGACCATAAACTATGACAGCACAGACTATGCATAGGAATGGCAATTTTGACATTCAACATTTATTCAGGTGCAATTAGTAGTGATGCTGGTGCACCTCTGAGATTCTCTTCCTGCATTGATAACTCTAGTTCGAGAGTGAAGGAACTCCCAGAGGAAGAGCAGAAATGACTGAAAATGAAGAGGTTTGATATGGTCCATCCACTCTTAATCGTCTAATGGCATTTATATATCTGAAGACTCAGAGTTTAAATGTATTTTGTCAGTCAAAATGGTAATAGCGTTCACTTATGTTCATTACAAAGTTGTAGCTTTTTTTTATTATCACACTGACCAATTTCATGTAGATGAGGAATGGCTGCCACCCTGGCCGGAATCTTCCAGTCCTGTCTGGAGCTGGAAGCTTGGCGGGCGGGGAAACTAAATTTGGCAAGAGGTCAAAAATCAATTTCCTGACAGTGAGTTAATTATTTTCTTGGGACATTAAACACGGGCCGAGCTTTCCAACGAATATTGTCAGCGAACCCTTTTTACAGGCATTAGCATGCCTTGATGCTCATTAAAAGGCCAGCTCACCAGAATTTAATTGCCCCTCCAAATTAAGTTCCCAGCCAATGAGAAATTTGAATGTTTACATTTATGACTTCACATAAATGGTGCGTACCTAGTGAGGTAGACTTCTTTCTGGACTGTTTCGGCTTTCTTGAGTGTAATAACCCACAAGGGACGTTTGGGGTGGGAATGATTAACTTCTCGCGGAGTGTGAGCTTCCCCGCTGAGGGGTGGGGAGCTCCATTCAGTGATGTACGAAAGGTCGGCCAGTAAGGCACCAACTCAGAAGAAACCCAGGAGATGACAGATGCCTATTAAGTAAAACCCATAAATTAGTCCAATTCCACTTGGGACTCCGGAGCCAGGCAACCACAGCATTGTATTTTACAGCAAGCCGCAGGATTCCTACTCATGCAAGAGGCTATTGACTGCATGGTAGCACAGTGGTTAGCACTGTTGCTTCATAGCGCCAGGGTCCCAGGTTCAATTCCCGGCTTGGGGTCACTGTCTGTTCTTCCTGTGTCTGCGTGAGTTTCCTCCGGATGTTCCAGTTTCCTTGCCACAAGTCGCGAAAGACGTGCTGTTAGGTAATTTGGACATTCTGAATTCTCCCTCAGTGGACCCAAACAGGCACCAAAGTGTGGCAACTAGGGGCTTTTCACTGTGACTTCATTGAAGTGTTAATGTAAGCCTACTTGTGACAATGAAGATTATTATTATTATACCTGTGGCATTGAGAGCTACCTGGCATCAGCCAACCACATTCATCAACAGGGAAACTGTCCATTCCTCGAACATGCAGCTAATATGTGATCACACAGGACTACTCCTACATGTTAGTGCACTGTTTCCAGGGAGCTCTCATGGTGCCTACTCAAGGTGAGGTTTAACTATTTGGGCCATTGAGATAGGACACTCCAATATCCCCACTGAAAGTGTCCTATGTCATTGTTGTCTGCTGTGCACAACCTCACTCGACAAAGGGGGAATTTGTTGGTTGAAGGACACATGGGTGGTGACAATGTCTCTTCCAACAATAAATAAGGGGAAGGGAATGGTGATGATGAGGGACAGGATGTCATGGAGACACATACCAGTTAGAAGGACAAGACTAGCAGACACATGGGAACACTAGTTCCTGGAAGTTCCCCTCCAAGCCACCCACCAGCCTGACTTGAAAATATATCGCTGTTCTTAACTATCGCTGGGTTTAAATCCTGGAAATCCCTCCCTGACAGCACTGTGAGTGTACCTACACCACATGTATTGCAGCAGTTCAAAAACACAGCTCAGCACCACCTTCGCAAGGGCAAATAGATAAGGTCGTTAAATACTGACTGTATGATGCACTTTCAGAGGCTTCATTAGTGAACAACTAAGGATTTATTTATAGGGATCTAAAAATGCAGAAGCATGTCTACAGCTAGTTCTGAAATGTCTCTGCCTAAGAGAACTCCTGTCCCTGGGCTGATTTGATCCTGAACTCTGGATCCCGATTGGTCACCCAGGCCAGGTGACCCTTACTCAGCTCTGTTACTCTTAAAAAGGACAATCACCACATTGGCCCAGCCAGTTACACCCACATCCCAATAATGAATTTTAAAAATGCAGAGGCCTTTGCAAGGGTACAATGTGGCAGACAGGCCCGTGAAAATTTAATAGCTAATAAATTCCAGGCAGAGTAAGCAGCTGATGCTTGGAATTTATTATTTGCTTTTCTATCCTCTACTGACTGGCTGGGCATGGCTCCTTTTTTTATAACCCACATTATACTTACTCTCATGTATCTCGATTTATGACAGCTGAAATAAATTGCATTTCTTAGCATCTGCCTTGCAATGGTATGATCCTTTGCATGCACCAAATTGTGCAGATATGCAGACCCCTTGTACCAAATATGCACATCAGTTCTCCATTCTCCTACGACCTTGGGCACCTGTAAGTAGAAATGACGGGAGGGATTCTGTGATCCTGAGGCGAAGTGTTGACGCCGATGGAAACGCAGTTGCGTGCCGGTGTCGGGGCGGCGTGACGCAAGTCGCGCCGGTTGCGGGGATTCTCCGGCCGGCCCCGGGCTGCGAGAATCCCGCCCGACATTTTTATTATGCCGTCCGCATGGCGCATCAGAAGTTGCATGAATTTTTACCTTGGCAAGGATTCACTCATGTCACCCTCACAGCTGCTCCTAATGGGGTGTAGGCCTTGCACAGAGGTCTGTCAGGTTGTGGTGTGGGGGTGGGGGGGCTGGATCCAGCAGGTGCCAGGTCCCGAAGGGATACTGTGTCCTGGCGACCGTCCGGGAACTCCACGAATGTGTCCTGGAGTGGAGGAGGCGTACCTTCTCAGCCAGTGGGAAAAAATTTCCTTAACCTCTGCATCCTGTGGGTCGAGTTCTAGGCGTCCGGGCTTGAGGGCTGCTTCCATGATTTCTTCGACTATTTCCTGAGTATATTAAATTGTTGGAACCAACAATTCTATGGACACGTGCTTGTAGGATTAGAATAGCGGTTTTAATATACTCACAACAGAGCCAGCCAGTTAGCCATTGAACTTTCGGTGAACTGGCCGGCTGACCATGTGGCACTGATCTTTATACAGCAGCTCCAGGGGGAGGAGTCCTGGGCGGAACTAAGGGAGAAGCCCTGTACAATTCTCGAGCATTCCCAGAGCTACTCCCCCTGGTGGTCAGGTAGTGCAACTGCACTTACAATATAGGCACATGTATATACAGATTATAATCCGGTGTGAATCACATTCACCACACAGGTGGAATCAGATACATGAAGAACAGCATGAGCAGACCATTTGATCCCTCTAGATTTCTCCTCCGTTCAAGAATGTTCTTCAAAATTGTCCCCGATCGCTATTATCCCCATATCTCTTGACATCATTATCATCATGAAAAACATCAAAGTAAGTTTGGAGTCCTCTCACTGGTAGTGCCTCAGCTGCACTATAAGGTGTTCAGGACCAACCACTCATATCCCATCATTCTCAGTGCTCAGAGCCTGGTGAGCTGCAAATAATGGATGACATGATGTGTGTCCAGGCCGAACACTCGTAAATGATGGTCAGCACTTAAAATATTCAGTCATCACAATGTTGATATCTGAGAGAAGTAACTCTGTAAGAAGATATTATCAGACTTGGAGGGGACCATAATCAATGTCCTTAATGTGGAGATGCTGGCGTTGGACTGGGGTGAGCACAGTAAGAAGTCTTACAACACCAGGTTAAAGTCCAAATGGTTTGTTTTGAATCACTAGCTTTCGGACACTGCTCCTTCCTCAGGTGAATGAAGAGGTGGGTTCCAGAAACATTTATACAGACAAAGTCAAAGATGCAATAGGACACTTTGAATGCGAGTCTTTGCAGGTAATTAAGTCATTAAAGGTGCAGACAGGAGCAACTGGAGAGAGGGATAATCACAGGTTAAAGAGGTGTGAATTGTCTCAAGCCAGGACAGTTGGTAGGATTTCGCAAGCCTAGGCCAGATGGTGCGGGGTGAATGTAATGCGACATGAATCCAAGGTCCTGGTTGAGGCCGTACTCATGTATGCGGAATTTGGCTAGAGGTTTCTGCTCGACAATTCTGCGTTGTTGCGTGTTCTGAAGGCCGCCTTGGAGAATGCTTACCCGAAGATCAGAGGCTGAATGCCCTTGACTGATGAAGTGTTCCCTGACTGGAAGGGAACATTCCTGCCTGGCGATTGTCGTGCGATGCCCGTTCATCCGTTGTCGCAGCGTCTGCATGGTCTCTCCACTGTACCACGTTTCGGGACATCCTGCAGCGTATGAGGTAGACAACGTTGGCCGAGTTGCACGAGTATGTACCATGTACCTGGTGGGTGGTGTTCTCACGTGTAATGGTCGTACCTATGTTGATGATCTGGCGCGTCTTGCAGAGATTGCCATGGCAGGGTTGTGTGGTGTTGTGGTTGCTGTTCTGAAGGCTGGGTAGTTTGCTGCAAACATTGGTTTGTTTGAAGTTGCGCAGTTGTTTGAAGGCAAGTAGTGGGGGTGATGACCTTGGCAAGATGTTCATCTTCATCGATGACGTGTTGAAGGCTGCGAAGAAGATGTCGAAGTTTCTCCACTCCGGGGAAGTTCTGGACGACGAAGGGTACTCTGTCGGTTGTGTCCCGTGTTTGTCTTCTGAGGAGGTCGGTGTGGTTTTTTGCTGTGGCGCTTTGGAACTGTCGATTGATGAGTAAAACGGCAAATCCCGTTTGTATGAGGGCATCTTTCAGCTCCTCCTCGTCTGAGCAGATCCTGTGTATATGGAGGGCTTGTCCATAGGAGATGGCTTCTTTAATATGTTTAGCGTGGAAGCTGGAGAAGTGGAGCATCGTAAGGTTATCCGTGGGCTTGCGGTAAAGAAAAGTGCTGAGGTGATCGTCCTTCATGGAGATGAGTGTGTCCAAGAATGCAACCGATTCTGGAGAGTAGTCCATGGTGAGTCTGATGGTGGGATGGAACTTATTGATGTCATCATGTAGTCATTTCAGTGATTCTTCACTGTGGGTCCAAAGGAAAAAAATGACATCGATGTATCTGGTGTATAACGTCGGTTGAAGGTCCTGTGTGGTGCGGAGGTCTTGTTCAAACTTGTGCTTGAAGATGTTGGAATATTGAGGTGTGAATTTGGTCCCCGTGGCTGTTCCGCATGTTTGGATGAAGAACTTGTTATCAGGACCTCTCGCCTTTCCTAGGTGGCCCGGAGAGGAATCATATAATTTTTTTTCATATCATTTACAGTGCAGAAGGAGGCCATTCAGCCCATCGAGTCTGCACCGGCTCTTGGAAAGAGCACCCTACCTAAGCCCACATCTCCACCCTATCCCCAGAACCCAGTAACCCCACCCAACACTAAGGGCAATTTTGGAAGCTAAGGGCAATTTATCATGGCCAATCCACCTAACCTGCACATCTTTGGACTGTGAGGGGAAACTGTAGCACCCGGAGGAAACCCACGCATACACGGAGAGGATGTGCAGACTCCACACAGACAGTGACCCAAGCCGGAATCGAACCTGGGACCCTGGAGCTGTGAAGCAATTGTGCTATCCACAATGCTACCGTGCTGCCCACAGAATCTTCAGGGAGGAATCACTAAACCTTGGGGCCACAAGTTGTCTGCTCTAGGAAATTACAAGGGATTCACAATCAAAAGCTCCTTTCTTGCAATGAGTGAATGGCTGTCTGGGTGCCCTTTAAACCTGGTACACCAAAACCTTTGACTCCTGGAGGTAAGGGTAGGTGACTTCCTGCCAGCCCGCACCATGAGATTCAGCATGCATATGTAATAAGCTAACAGTGCTACATTGCATGTAATGAACCCCCATCCTCCACCGAAAGTTACTCTCATTTCCACTCCCACCACCAAATATCTACTCCAGAATGGAAGATCCTGTCCTTCCACCTCTCCAGCATAACGTGAGTAAAAAGAGTTCCTCGAGGGGTATTCACAGCTAATGACTTCAGTGCATTGGCTTTAGAATTAGCTTGAACAGCAGTAAGCACTGCTGCTTCACGGCGCCGAGGACCCGGGTTTGATCCCGGCCCTGGGTCACTGTCCGTGTGGAGTTTGCACATTCTCCCTGCGTCTGCGTGGGTCTCACCCTCAAAGATGCACAGGGTAGATGCATTGACCATGCTAAATTGACCCTTAATTGGAAATTTAAAAAAAAAGATATTCATTACATTTAGAATTAGATACAAGAACGTAGTTCTAAGGAAATAATATCCAATAATAAAAACAATTGTGCCCTAATCACTTAAAAATAGAAACAAAACAAAATTAACACTATTGTAAAATATATGTGGCTCAGGTAGATGAGTCTTTAATATCTGCTCAGCCACCTAAGCATTGACATCGTGAGAATGACAATACTGGTAGCAAGAGTTTCTCAATTACTTACCATTCTGACTATTCAATCTGTGTCTCTCTCCACAGCTAATGCTGAGTAATCCCAGCATTTTCTGTTTTTGTTTTGGATTTTTAGTGTCTGCAGAATTTTGCTCTTGTAAGTAATAGTATTTTTAAAATTTGTTCATGAGATTTTGACATCACTGGCTGGGCCAGCATTTATGACCCATGCCTAACTGTCCCTGAACTGAGTGGCTTACTAGGCCATTTCAGGGGACATTCAAGAGTCAACCACATTGCTGTGGATTTGGAGTCACATGTAGGCCAGGTCAGGTAAGGATGGCAGATTTCCTTCCCTCGAGGATTTTAGAATTCCATCTGCTGATTGCATCAGTATTATTCATTACTCAATGCTAAAAATCTGTCTGCCAACAGTAACAATTAAGAATCTCAGTCTTTCTGCTTTCATTTGAACATATGTAACCTATTCATTTGTGTACCATGTTATCCAAGGACACATCAACATTCATTGGTGTCTTTTGCTCAATACATTAAATCTGATATAAATGCTATATTTTGTATCCAAACACATCTCATAGCCTTGAAGAGTTGTATGAACGCAAAGTTCAGAAATACTAATCAAATATAATTCACATATTCAAACTATTTAGGACAGGACTTGCAGCATTGCCAGTTCTGCTGATAATATTCTCAAAGGACAAGAATCATTATCAATAGTGCTTAGATATGACAACAATATGCCTGGATCAGTGCAGCTCATATCCAGCTTTGACAGCTAAGAACAAGCAAGCTGTTCTAATCAAAAAATAGGACAGATCTGAAATGATGATTACTAGGAAAATAGAGATAGTGTTGAAAGATATGGTGACAAAATTGACATTTAAAGTTTCTCGAAAAATCTTACAAGTAGAAATTTAACACTCGTGACTTAATTGGAACAACAGAGTATTGTAGTTTTGTTGCTGCCTTATTCATAAAACTCCTTTAAGGGATAAGGCCTAGGTATTTCAGAATCAGTCTCAGAGTCTAAACTCCAAATACTGTAAAGTCAATGTCCATGTACAAGTGTCAAAGAAAGCACCGGATTGATATTCACATGTTTCATCAAAGCATGACAATGTGGCATTAATTATTACAATAGTCATGAAAATCAAGGATCTTTGCCCTATATTACCAAAATAAACTTAATGTATTTTAAAATCAAACCTAACAGAAAATATTTTTAGCAATGCTTTAAAAGAGAGTAGTAAAAGGGAATGTGAATCAATTTGTGACCGGTGTGGGAGAGATTACAATAGACACTGAAGAATGGCAGACTTGTTAAATAAGTGCTTTGGGCCCGATTTTTGCCTTTGGTTTGGAAACCGTGAGTCAGACCTGTAGTAGCTTTAGGAAACTGAGGCACTCTCAATTACGACACGAAAGTTAGGTCAGTAATCAAAGGCTTTAATAAGCAGTGAACAATAGCAGCCTCCATGAGAAGTGTGCTCGCAAAATGGAGTCTCATCTTAAGTACTGTTTCCCAGGGGGCGTAGCCAGAGGCGGAGTCCCCCAGGGTTCCAAGCCTCTTAAAGGGGCAATGTATTCCGATCATCACAAGCCTCTTAAAGGGGCAAGGTATTCCGATCATCATAGAAACGATTTCATGAAACGCATGGTAGGCTGGATAAGGTCAAGGTTTATTTACACTATACACAATAACCACAATTACTACAACTCTTTACTCTGAAGGGACATCCTCCCTGACCTGCACCCAGGCCAGGGTGTATATACTGTGAAGCTCCTCCCAGTTAGGGAGGAGACTCCACCCCCTCAATTACCGGGGAAGTTTATAATCCATGGTGTAGTCGGGGAACCGGATACAGTATAGTGTTGGACCTCTGAAGGGGTCATAACAAGACCATTTCCAAATATTGTGTTCCTGACTGCTAGATAGCAGCCCATTCACCTGGTATTTGGTCTCCAGGAGGTTTAAATTGGGTCTCTGCCTTCAGATGTAGGCCTGAGATGGTATTGTAGGCTGGTGAATGGTGAGACAGGCAAGATAGAGGGCCAGCCTTCATTTACTGGGAACTTAGTCCAGTTCTATTCATGGCTGTTATGCCCTCAGACAATGGAAGTACATTTGAAGAAACCATTAACCTACTTATTACCTCTTAATCTTGTACAAATAAAAAGAGGTGTTGAAAAATACACTTCAAAGAAAGAAAATCTCGAACCTTTTAAGAACTGAGCCATATGACCAATCATTGCATCAAAAACATATTTTAGAGTGCAGCACAGTGGCGCAGTGGTTAGCCCTGCTGCATCACGGTGCCGAAGTCCCAGGTTCGATCCCGGCTCTGGTTCACTGTCAATGTGGAATTTGTACATTCTCCCCGTGTTTGCGTGGGTTTCACCCCCACAACCCAAAAATGTACAGGGTAGGTGGATTGGACATGCTAAATTCCTTGGAAAAAATGAATTGGATACTCTAAATTTATTTAAAAATAACATATTTTAGTCATGAAACACAATTATGTTATGGCAGCTAAAGTTGGCAAGATGATTTAAACTTACCTGTCCAAAGGTTCCCAACTCCACATCAGACTTCCCCCTTGGTTCATAAGCTGACTTAGCATGGTTCCCACAGTCTTCAGGAACTCTGACAAAATAGCAACAACAGGGATAAATGAATCTCCATCATGCATTTAACTAGAGAATGTCACTGGAAGTGAGTGTCAGGTTGAAACCTGCCATGCAACCTGACTGTTACATTCATGTACTATGATAATAAATGAATCAGCGTACGACAGAACATCTTGTTCAAGAGTAGTCATTTAATGTTGAATAAACTGTCGGTAGACTAAACTATTGCTAACCAATCTGTGGATCTTTTAACCGTGCTACTCACAGCTCCTGTAACTCTGATCAAGATTGCTTTTGTCCAGTTCCGAGGTCCTGTTCCTCTCACATGACACTTAGTGGCTGGAGGCTATACACACTTGTTATATATACTGTTATTGCATCTCATTACACTGACTTGGTGAAACTAGCAAGTGGCTGGAATTGGAGGGAAAGTAGAAAAATACTTCCCATTTTGTCTGCCCGATTTGGGTTTGCTCAGTTTCAGGAGAACAGACATGCAGCCTTTTCTTCCTATTTTTGCAATGGAGGACGAAGCAAACTATCATCAATACAAGATGCGGGCCGGGATTCACTGTCTGGGAGACTTTGTGCGTGTTTTAATGGCCTTGTCACGTCCGATTTGGTGATGCAACGAGACCGTTTAATCTCATGAGAGGCCTCTTGCAGGTTTTGCAATGCTCAAAACATCCCGTGAGGCATCACCGTCTGGATTTCACCCTCACTGGACAAGATCCAGGTTAAAATATTTAAGTCAGCCAGTCGGCTCATTTAAATATGTCTGCACCTGATTCTCCCAGTACCCAGGAACTAACTGGGAGATCTTGCCATGGCGTCATTTATCACTGGTTTTCACAAACGTGGACCAGGCGAACAGCACCTGGGGGGTTCTCCCATTCCATTAGAGACCCTAGGTGGTCGGGCTCTGGGCAGGGTGGTACTCTCGCACTACCATTGACACCCAGGAACCTTGGCAATGGCAGCATGCCACCTTGGAACTGCCCAAATAGCACTTCCAGGTTGACTGAGGCATGGCTAGGGTACCAGGCTGCCAGTGCCAAGGTGCCCAGGTGCCACATTGCTAATGCCAGGGATCAGGCCCAGGGGTGCCTTGTTCTTAAGAGGACCATGTAAGAGGGAGGTTTGGTGCTGTGAGGGGTGCGGAGGCTGCTGTGGGGTGGCTCAGGGGGATCGGAAGATCAGAGAGGCATTTAGAAATGGTGTTGTTATCCGCGTATATTCCCCCTGCACAGGCAAGCTGAGCTCTTCAGTGCAGATATATGTCGTAAGTGCAGCCTCAGCAGGCCATTCCCCACTGAAGCCCTAAACCGGACTGTTTCTGTCACCCTAAGTGACCCCCGTCGGGACGGAATAGCATGGCAATTGGTGTTTCCGTTGGAGGCTCAGGACCTACAAATAGGCCAACACTCTGTCAGCGTGAATTAGAAGCAATTCCTGTCCCAGCAGGCAGTGTAATCTCTGGAATTAGCACTAGAGAGCCTCTCAGCTGGAGCTGTTTTTGAGCCCTCCACTCACCGTACACTTGCTGCGGCTACAAAGATGGCTCAGAGAAGACCTGCCCCCTGACTTCATGAGTTCGAGGTGGACCCACTGCTCGAAACAAATAAGGAAATGAGGACGACCTCTCCCCCAGGGTGGGCTGCAGTCTCAAGACCACCCTCCTGTATGGAGCCTGGAGGTGGTGGCAGAGGCAGTCAAGTGTTGCCAGTCTCACTAGGAAACAGCGGGTCATGATCCTGAGGGGTGGGGGTCACTGGTGAGGCCTCTAACCTGAGAGGGGCAGAATACCAAGACGCCTCCAAAGGCCACGGTGCAGGTGTCCTTTGTTTGGGGTGAACTCTGCTCATCTCCTGCTTCCTCTGGAGTGGGGCAGCACTTCTGAGGAGTGCAAACATCTGGTGGGCCACTGATTGGGCTTGACCATGCTCATCCACTTCTTGATACTGCTGAGCTATGAGGGTTTCGAGAGGGGCGGCTCGGGTGGGCTCCTAGATCACCTGAACATGCACAGGACACAGTGAGCAGTCAGCAATCTGCACAGCCAGGAGCTTGTAAGCAGCTTCAAAGTGTTGTGTTTAAATCCACATACCGCAGCAATGGTGGTTTGAGTCAGGCCACCCCCATCCCGAGGGGGACACACCAAATCCACGGTCTTGGCACCAAGTCATTCCCAGCTACTGCCCCCAGCCCAGGCAACCAGCCCCCCAGTAAGTCTGACCATTTTTCAGAGTTTTAAGAGTTCTTTTAGCCTCCTCCCCCTCCCTCCACAACAGCCATGGCATCCGGGCTTCGCTTGTAAATACTTGTACCAATTCGAGTCTGAGATTTCTGCCTAAGACCAGCGGAGCATCGCGGAGGGGTGGAGCATGACGTGTTCAACCCACTAATGATATTTAAATCCATGCAAATGTCAGATTTGCATTGTCCCGCTGGGGCGCAAGCTTTGATAATGCCGCCAGCGCGAGACCGGAGCATAGCGACGGAATCGACCCCGGGCACAAAACACATTGGGCGAGATTCTCCGGACTCACGACGGGTCGGAGAATAGCGGGCGTCGGAAATTTTTACGGCGACGCTGTTCCGACGCCCTCCCGCTATTCTCCGAACCCCGCAAATTGTCGGAGTCGCCATTCCCGACAAACGCCTCCTTCCCGCCCCTGACACGACCAGAATCGCCACTGAGAGCCCCCCCGCTATTCACCGGCCCGGATGGGCCGAAGTCCCGACGTCATGGCGCCCTGTTTGGACGTCGTGAAACACACCTGCTTTTTAAATTCGTCAACCAGTCGGCCTGGCTGACGACTGCTTGGAGGAGGTCAGGGCACCACTCTGCGCACCGCTCAGCGCACCGTTCAGCGCACCGCTCGAGTCTGGCCACAACGGGGAAGGCATCCCTGGGAACGGGAGGGGGTCCAGAACGGGGGCAGTGGGGGGGAGACGGGGGAGGCAGTGGGGGAGACGGGGGAGGCAGTGGGGGAGACGGAGGGGGCAGTGGGGGAGACGGGGGAGGCAGTGGGGGAGACGGAGGGGGCAGTGGGGGAGACGGGGGAGGCAGTGGGGGAGACGGGGGAGGCAGTGGGGGGAGACGGAGGGGGCAGTGGGGAGACGGGGGAGGCAGTGGGGGAGACGGGGGAGGCAGTGGGGGAGACGGAGGGGGCAGTGGGGGAGACGGAGGGGGCAGTGGGGGAGACGGAGGGGGCAGTGGGGGAGACGGGGGAGGCAGGGGGGAGACGGGGAGGCAGTGGGGGAGATGGAGGGGCAGTGGGGGAGACGGAGGGGGCAGTGGGGGAGACGTGGGAGGCAGTGGGGGAGACGGGGGAGGCAGTGGGGGAGACGGGGGGAGGCAGTGCGGGAGGACGGAGGGGGCAGTGGGGGAGACGGAGGGGGCAAGTGGGGGAGACGGGGGAGGCAGTGGGGGAGACGGGGGAGGCAGTGGGGGAGACGGAGGGGGCAGTGGGGGAGACGGAGGGGGCAGTGGGGGAGACAGGGGAGGCAGTGGGGGAGACGGGGGGAGGCCAGTGGGGGAGACGGGGGAGGCAGTGGGGGAGACCTGGAGGGGGCAGTGGGGGGCGACGGAGGGGGGGGGTTAGGTAGAGAGTGAGCCGTCCAACCCCGTAACAAAATGTCTGCCACCATGCCATGGTGTGCAGGTGACGAGGACACGGCCGCTGGTTCCCCTGTGGCTTCCGGCCACAGGCCACTGACGCACCCGTGAGGAGGCCATAGTTTACTGGCCGTTGGATGCAGAAAGTGACCAGGGGTTAGGCTGACCGCGTGTCAGCAGCGCGACCAGGCCACCGGGACACACTGGTATCCCATGGCTGGCGGCTGCCGAGGTGTCGACTAACGTCCGTCTAACATGTCCCGTTTCTCTGCCTCCTACCACCCTTCTGTAGGTTAGCACGATGCATGGGAACAGAACGGCTATGTTCTGCGCAGTGGTTGGGGCCGCTCTACTGGATTTGGAGATGCAGCAGCATCCACACCCACAACCCGCAGTGGCTGCAGGGCCAGCTGCAGCAGCAGAGGGAAGGGCCGAGGAGTTGCCAGTCGTCGAGCAGCATGGGGGGGGGGGGGGGGAGGAGGAGGAGGAGAAGGAGGAGGAGGAAGAGGAAGAGGAGAGAGTGAGGGTGCAGCCACGGCGTCAGAGGCGACGACCAAAGCCGAGGGTGTACCGTGTCCGGGTCTCTTTCCTAACAATGCCGGACATCACCTGCAGGAGAAGACTCCGGCTGAGTAGGCAGACGGTGATACATATCTGCGAACTCCTGTCGCACCTCGCCCCACGTGGAACGGGGGGAGGACACGCGATCCCGGTAGCCATCAAGGTGACGGTCGCTCTGAACTTCTATGCTACCGGCTCCTTCCAGTCTCCGAGCGGGGACGTCTCTGGGATCTCCCAGTCATCGGTGCACAGGTGCATCCGGGATGTGACAGACGCCCTCTATGTCATCGCCGATCGCTACATCACCTTTCCCGAGGACCGAGCAAGTCAAGACTCACGAGTCCGTGGATTTGCCAGTGTGGCCGGGATACCGAGGGTTCAGGGGTCAATCGACTGTGTTCACGTCCCCATGCGCCCGCCTGCTGTGGACAGGGACGTGTTCACAAACAGGAGGGGGACATACTCCATTAATGTCCAGGTGGTATGCGACCCCCACATGAGGTTCATGAACGTCTGTGCAAGGTTCCCAGGGAGTGTGCATGACTCCTACATACTAGCGCAGTCGTTCATCCCTGCGATGTTTGAGGGATGTCCCCCCCGGCTGAGGGGCTGGTTGCTAAGTGACAGGGGTTATCCGCTGAGGTCTTGGCTGATGACGCCTATACGGAGGCCTCAGACCAATGCGGAAACACGATACAACGAGGCCCATGCAGCAACCAGGGGTGTGGTGGAGCGCTGCCTTGGCCTCCTGAAGATGAGATTCAGGTGCCTGGACCGCTCCGGAGGGGCCCTGCAGTACCAGGCCGACAGGGTCGCTCGCATTGTAGTGGTCTGCTGTGCGCTGCACAACATCGCGATGCAGAGGGGAGATGACCTGTTGCAGGAGGCGGAGGGAGAAGCTAGTGGCAGTGGTGCCAGCACAGAGGAGGAGGAGGAGGAGGATGAGGAGGAGGAGGAAGAGGAGGAGGACGCTGGCGGAGTGGCGGGCGCAGCACGCAGACACGACCCAGGTGCTGGTGATGTCCAGGAGGCGGCACGACGGACCCGGCAAGGACGGCGGGCACGCGACGCCATGGTGGCAGCACGGTTCACGCATCGCATGTGACGTCCCCGATGAACACCAAACCACCACCTGCATCGCTAGTCATGCAGAGGGTCACCACACAACTGCCACCACCACAACCCCCCCCCCCCCCCCCCCCCCCCCCTCAGTGTACACTGCTCCACTTCGACATGACGCTTATCACTGGGTACAGACCGAATGGCACAACATTGATGGCGGTGTCAGCGGGTGTGATCAGTGCCATGTGGAATGATGACAGCCCGCTCTGCGAAGAGCTGTGAGCTCAGAATCGTTAGAGAGAGTCTGACCCATGGCAATAGCTGAACCATCCACCTTGTTGGCCGCTGAGTTCGTCACTGACACTCCATCACGTGCCCGCGTGGGCTAGCTGTGGGAGGGGGGTAGGGGCAGGGACTGCACACCCGGCACCGAGGTTTCACCACCCGTCATCCCCAGCGACACTCGGTCACCATCACGATTCCTGTGGCTGTGGAACAATCACACGGTATTACAAGTAAGGTGGAACAGTGCGTTTAATATTAACAATTATTTACAGGTGCCCTAGCCCCTACAACTAAACTGTGCCCTTCACCCGTGCCAACTTACTCAGTGTCTATCTTAGTTGCCTTACGGGCCCTACCACTACGTCTAAGTGAATCCCCAGATGATACAGCAGGAGTGGAGGAGGATTGCTGCGAATCGCCCCCCTCGACTCGTTTCTCCTTGGCTATGCGTTTCCTGGGGCGACCCGGCCTTGATGGGCCAGGCTGCTCTGCGGGCGTCTCGGGTGACATTGTGCCACCCTGCTCTGCCTGCTGCCCACCCGATGCACCAGGGATGGGACGGGGGAAGGCCGAGAATTCCGGACGTCCCGTGATGGAGTTAATGGGACGGGCCCCGAAACCTCCTCCTCCCTCGGGGAGCCCGGTGGCCCCCGGGCCTCACTTTGGGACAGAGGTGCGAGCGGGGAGGTTCCCCGTCGCACCACCGACACCTGGCGCTGCCAGCCCTGGAGGCCTGCAACGGTATCCACCAGTATCCGAAGGTTTGCAGAGACGGAGTCCAGGGAGTTAGACATTCCCGCCAGGGACTGTGCGATCTCAACCTGTGTGTGCACAACGCCATCCAGCACATGTGTCAGGCGGTTGATGGTCTCCGCGACTGACAGCTGGGACTGTGCTATCGACTGCTGGGACTGTGCCATGGCGTGCTGCGACTGGCCAATGACCTGCTGAGACTCGGCCATGGCCCGCAGGGCGCCGGCAATGTCGGTTTGGCTCTGGCACATTGCTGCCTGTGAGAGGGCAACCCTGTCCAGGGCCGAGGATGACGCGTGCACATTAACCCCAACGTCTTGCATAACCTGACCCATTGCCTCCACCGCGGATGCCACCCGTGCGGTGTCGGACTGGGTCTCTGCCATGAGCGGCACCACTCCCTGCTCTTGGACGCGGTTCGACTCCTCTAACAGCGTCTGCAGAGTCTGGAAGGAAGCCCTCATCCCGTCATTGTTTCCCTGGGTTTCCTGAGGCATCGGCTGTGCGGGTGGGTTGATAAACTCCAGGAACTCAGAAAACGTCTGGGAGCCAGCTGCATCCTGGGCCTGGTCTGGCCTCCGCGAGTCCGGGCCCTCTGTTGCTCCGACCTCCACCTGCTGTACCTGCTCATCTGTGATGTGCCAACCAGACTGTGCCCCAGGAGACTCATCACTAAATAGGCCCGCCGGGGTGTGTATCTCTGGGATGATGGATGTGGTGGGAGAAAGCAGTGCCGCAAGCCCGACGCTCTCAATGGTTAGGTCCTCGTCCATGGTGTGGGGCTGCTCAGCGACAGGAGGGTTGTCCCTGGCCATTTCTGGTGGTGGTGGTGGACTTCGAACCCTCTGTGCGTCCTGGTCCGCAGATTGGGTTGGGGCGGATAGGGCTGCCCGCTGATCGGGCACCCTCTGTTGTGAGGCCCCGGGTGAGGTGGCGGCAGATTCCTGTCTCCGTCTGCAGCCAGACGGCCCTGGTCGTTCGGCATCACGTCCTAGGGAAGAGAATGAGGCGGGTTATTTTGATTTGCTCGGCAGGCCGCTGGACGGTCCCAGTGGGCAGGGTGTGTGAAGGGACAGAGGATGGGGAGGTGTCCCAGTGGGCAGGGTGTGTGAAGGGACAGAGGATGGGGAGGTGTCCCAGTGGGCAGGGTGTGTGAAGGGACAGAGGATGGGGAGGTGTCCCAGTGGGCAGGGTGTATGAAGGGACAGAGGATGGGGGGGGGGGGGGGGGGGGTGTTTGTCTGGGAGGGTTGTCTCACTTGCTGCAGTTCCGCCAACCTCGCATTGCGCGATATCGCGGGTGGCAGACCCCCCAACAAGGTCCAGTGCCCTCTGTTCAAAGGTGCTGAGGGGGTGCATGTTGGGCGAACCCCCTCCAGTCTTGTGCCGCTCACGGTGGTTATGACCGGCCTTGGCCTGTTGGGGGAGGGAACATAGGTAGATCATTACAAAACGGTAGGTATCAGCAGTCCGTTCAGATACTGGCACAGTTTGGGGGGGGCAAGTTGTCATCAGATGATTGCATCTCTCCTCGGGGCCAGAGCGCTGGGTCTGTGACAACTTTGTGAACCACCCTCAAATAACTCTGCCCCAATCCCTCTCCCCCCCCCCCCCCCCCCCGTGCAGTTAAGGGGGAGGGATGGTTGTGACTAGGGGGCACCCTCATGGCACTTACCCTGGCAGACCTGGTGAGGTCGTGTAGCTTCTTTCGGCACTGCTCTGCTGAGCGAGGGGTCTGCCCCACAGCACTGACGGCAGCAGCCACGTCACGCCAGGCCTGGCGTACCGTGCTGGCAGGTTGGCGATGCCCTCTCCGCGGGCGGATGATGCCCCTCCTCTGCTCCACGGCATCGAGCAGCGCCTCGACGTCTGCATCAATAAAACGAGGAGCAGCTCGCCTAGGCTCCGACATCCTGCCCGACAGATTCTGTGGTCGCCCGCGCCTTTTTACGGCGTCGGGCGGCGTCACATGGGCGGGTTCGTGTCGTCGTCGCGTTCCGTCGTCATCACGCACGTAATTGACGCGGCCGCGCTGCTAGCCCATTTCCAGGAAGTGAATCGGTCGGGAAATGAAGCCTTTCGCGACCGTCGTAAAACGGTCCCGATTTTTACGACCGTTTGCCGACTTTCCGCGGGTGCGGAGAATTTCGCCCAATGTTTCCATTGTGCACTCTTCTCCGCCGAATCACAATTCTCGCAGAAGTGAAGAATTCAGCTCATGATATAAGTCAGTCAAGAGAAGAAATTTAGTGCAGTAATTAAAATAATAACAGAGAAAATAATAAAACTTAAGCTAGAAAAATCACCAAGACCTGACAATTGGCCAGAGTATTAAAAAAAAAAGGTGAGGACAGTGCAGGTGCATTGGTCATAACTTTCAAAAGCTTTCTAGATTCAAGAATTGTGATGCTGGATTGAAAAGTTATAACTATCACTTTATTTATGAAGGGAGTGTGTGAGGAACTAGGGCAAAATTTTCTGGCCAATCTCACTAGTGGGATCTTCTAGACCCATCCACAGTGACCCCCCCCCCCCCCCCCCCCCCCCCCCTGCAGGTTCACTGGCGGCAGAGGGTGCAAAGAACTGGCAAGTCCGTTGACAGTGGCCTGACAGTGTCCGCAAAACATGCTGAGGAGGTGCGTGGAAAATCCTGCCCGTTAACTTTGTTTTTCTCTTCACAGAGGCTGCCAAACCTACAAGAGTTTACATTTTCTATTTTTATTATCGTAGCAAACATATATGTGGCTTTGGAGAAGATACAGTACAGGTTCACCAGAACGATAGCAAGGCCGAGAGGATAATTTCCTGAGGGCAAGTTGCATAAATGTGGCTTGTATTCCTTTGAGGTTAGAGGGTTCAGATCCTTAAAATGATGATGAGCGGCAAATTCCTCCAGGAGAGAAATCTAGAAGTCGGGCACATGTATGAAAGCTAAGCTACTTAAGAGTGAAATGAAAAAGCATTTTTTACACGGAGTGCTCAAAATCAGGAACTCTCTCTCTCCCAAAAGGCTGTGGGTGACGGATCAATTGAAAATGTCAAGATTGAAGTTGGTGGACTTTCGTTAGGTGAGGGGATTTAGAATAAAGCCATATAAATAAAGTTGAGCTACAGATAAGTCACAATCTAAAATAATGGCGGAATAAGCTCAAGGGATTGAATATCCTACTCCTGTTCTGATGTTCCCAACCAATGTTCCCGTTAAAATTTTGCAGTTTTGCACAGCCAATTTTCTTTCAGTACACTGACTGTCCATCTTTTTTTGCGCATGTCCCACATGGTACCATCAAGGCTGTTGCTCAGGTGCTCCTGACTACAAAAAATACATTTAATTATTTATTGACCAGTTAAGGAACAGGAAATATTCCGAACCCTTGATGATACCATAAAGAATGACCAATACACACCTAGCAACATTATTGTGGCAGATTTGAAGACGTTTTCAAAAACCTCCTGGCCCATTATCACAGAATCATAGACTTTACAATGCAAAAGGAGGCCACTCGGCCCATCGAGTCTGCACCAGTCCTCGGAAAGAGCACCCTACCTAAACCCACACCCCACTCCATCGG
The DNA here is from genome assembly GCF_902713615.1 of Scyliorhinus canicula. NCBI lineage: Eukaryota > Metazoa > Chordata > Chondrichthyes > Carcharhiniformes > Scyliorhinidae > Scyliorhinus > Scyliorhinus canicula. Next base: position 112,420,593 of record NC_052148.1, on the reverse strand, counting down.
CAAAACCCAGTTACCCCACCTAACCTTTTGTTTGGACACGAAGGGCAATTTAGCATGGCCAATCCACCCATCCTGCACATCTTTGGATTGTGGGAAGAAACCAGAGCACCCAGAGGAAGCCCACGCAGACACGGGGAGAGCATGCAAACTCCACACAGACAGTGACCCAAGCCGGGGATCGAACCTGGGACCCTGGAGCTGTGAAGCTGTGAAACTGTGAAGCAACAGTGCTAACCACTGTGCTACCGTGCTGCCCGAATTATGGTAATTATGGTAGTTGAGTCCAGTAAAGCAGATTTTGTGAAGAAAATCGTAGTTCAATGAATCGAAACGTCAGCCAGACAGGATATATAACAGAATGCTGGAAAGGAGAGATGAATTAAACAAATGTATGGTCCTATATCTGAGAACTATCACGATAGTATATGGCATTCAGATATTCTGAAGAAAATTACAGCACTAGTTAGCCGAGTGAGTAAACGGTTTACGGGCGGAACTTTCCAGCAGTCCCTCTCGCCGGTGGGATTTCCCAGTCCCACCAACGTCAATGGACTTTTGAATGGCCCGCTGCATTTTCCAGCCCTGCCCCCACCATGACAAACTAAACAATTCCTCCCTCAGTAGTTTTCATGGGGAAGAATCAAAAGAGAGAATTAAGAAAATGGCAGCATGGATTTAAGAGAATTACGCTGAATTTTACTCATCTGATGGAAGTCTTTCAGAATAACTAAAGTTCTGAGTAAAGCCTATCGAAGTGATGTCATTTACTTGGATTTTCAGAAGAAATAAAATTAAAGCTGGTAAAAGAAAAAATTAGCCAGATGGATTGAAGACTGGCTTTGCCGAAGTGAGCAAAGGGTAATGATGCATGAGCAGATAAGTACTTGAAGGGCAATGACTAGTGGAAGTAAACAGGTGTTTGTTTGGGTGCCCTGTAGTTCACACTATTTTTAATTAAGTTGGAGGAAATTGCTTTTTGTTATATTATTAAATTTGGCTGACTGTAACAAGGTAAGCAGCCAAATAAAATATGAGCAATGAACAGTATGCAATGAGATTTCGATTACGTGAGCAGATGGGCTCAGAAATAGAAGATTGGTTTTTAATGTAGGTACATCTAAATTAATACAAACATGCACACATTGCAGGCATTCTACTTTGGAAATGGGCCAATAAGGAATGGAATGTGGAAAAGCAAAACAAGCATGGAGAATACCATTGATATTTTCTCTCAATGAAGGACCACAAAACCATAGAAACGTTATGATGCAGAAAGAGGCCTTTCAGCCCATCGTGTCTGTGTTGGCCAAAAAGAGTACAGAATAAACTAGCAGCTTATTTTAACCCCACTTTCTAGCACCTGGTTCATAGCCTTGCAGGTTACAGCACTTGAGATGCAGATCCAGGTCCCACTAAGTTGAGTGTTTCAGCCTCAACCACCAGTTTGGACAATGAATTACAAACACCCACCACACTGTGGGTGAAAAGGTTTTTCCTCATGTCCCCTCAAATTCTGCTACCCACCACCTTAAATCACCTTAAATGACCCCTGGTATTTGTCTCCTCGGCTAGGGGAAACAGGTCTTTCCTGTCTATGCTGTGTAGTCACCTCATAACATTGTACACCTCAATTAGATTACCCATTAGCCTTCTATTTGCTGACTAAAACAACATACGCATATGCAATCTCCTCACGCAGCACTGGAAATATTCTTGGAAACCTCCTCTGCACTCTCTCCAGACCAATTATGTCCTTCCTGTAACGTGATGACCAGAACTATACATGAAGCTCCAGCTGTGGCCTAACCAGTGTTTTATACAGATCCATCATCACATTCCCGCTTTTGTATTCGGTACCCTGCCCTATAAGGGAAAGCATTCCATATGCTTTCTTAACCACCTTTCCACATGCCCTGCCACCTTCAAGGACCTGCAAAGATGCACTCCAAGCTCTCTCACTCTCTCAACCCTTCTCAATGTCTTCTTTCCCTCTTATAGGGTATATAATTCAAGAGGAGCATTTCACCGAAAATAATCTTTTGACATAAACTGACATTAATATTAGTCAAATTATAACTGTAAAATTAAAAGAATTTGTACAGATATATCCAGTTGTTCTTAACCATCATGGGTAATATCCCATGAACAGATTAAATATTTCGTGATTTTGTGTTCAAATAATATTTTGGGCAGATTTAAACACCTTTCCTCCAAACATACTCAGAATGATAAAGCGTAGAGGGAGGCTTGCCCATAATAGCACCAATTGAGGCTCCTGTGGCCACTTCAAGGTAACTTCTGCCCAACCGCAGTTTGTTGGTTGGTAGGTGAATGTTGGTGATGGGCCGGAAGCCTGGCGCGTAAGCCTGCTTAGGCCTCAGGCAGGAAAGGGTGGGGTGCCTCTTTCATGGGCCTCCTTTTCTGATTAGAGGCGCCCCCCAATTGTCTGCAGCTCCCCACCCCCTGCCACTACTAGTTTATGTAGCACAGCCCCACCTCCTTCCCCGATGAGGACCTCCTGATGCTGTCGAGAACTACCTCATCCCCCCCACCCCCAACTTGCCTGTCATCTGGCTCCTGGCTTTTCTTATTCAGGGACAGGATGCAATCCCAACATGAGCCATCACTTCCTTCTCTCAACCAAATAACGCTCATTACAGTGTTTAGCAGCTGAAGAGCAGCTCACTGGGTCTTTTTGTGCCAGGGTGGGGAAATCCTGCACTTTGTGAACCGCAGGTCCTTCCTGTTCTTGGGCAGGCATAACATTCTGTGAAAGCAGCAGGCCAGAATTAAATTGGGAAGATGTGGGCATTGCAATTTTATCTGATTCTCTTTACTGTATGTTTACAGAACATTCTGCCAGGGGATTAAGCATCTGTATTAGCGGCTGTGATAGATCGCGCCTGATTTCTGAAACAGTGAATTTGATGAGCCAAATTAACTTTACCTGTTTAATGGAAAATTGATGGCTGAGAGACAGCCTGAAACTGCTCTTCAAAATTATGAAGAGTTTCAATGGGGCAAATGAAGGAGAAAATTGGCTGGGAACTTCCACTCCCACCTGTGGCAGGTGTCACGGTGGGCAGGAGTGGAAAATAAAATGTATCAGATTCAGGTTGGCAGGAAAAGTGTCCTATCAACCGCTTGCCACTTCAAAGGTGGATCGTGTTGCCAGATGCACATTGTTGGGAACACCATTCGAATACATTTAAATGTTATCAATATTCATTATAAATTCTCCTTGCCGGTCTCACCCCTCCATGCTGGATCAAGATGTCACATCCATGTCTAATTAGTCTGATGCCTTTCACAAATGCATAGAAGCAGCTTGCACCTGGCGACCATCACTTCATTTGCGACTACGAGGTTTTCCGGCAACCTTTCATCACACACCACTCATTGCACCTTGACGCAGTTTCACAGGCAGCATCACACCATTCTCAAAGGGCATATTACAGGCAAGGCTCGACATTCCAGACCATCGATAAGATGGGTGTGCTGAAAAGGGCCCCAGGGCAAGGCCTCCACTGGCAAGGGTGCAGCATTAGTGGACAGAGGTTCAGCTCAGAAAGAAGACAGGGGGGATTCAGTTGGTGGGAGTTATTCTCTGGCCCACAAAGGGGAACAGTCTGTTACATTACAAAGGGTCATAAGCGAGTTTAGACCAGAATAGGAAGCTCGGAGTGTGGGAAAGTGGTTCATTTTACATGGCTGACTTCACAAAGACAGTCTGGGAGAGTAATGGCATGGCGGTCCTGGGTCAGCAGTATCCACAAGTAGTGTTCGCAGTGACCTTGACAATCCTTTGGATGAGGCAATGCTATGCATAATGTCTGGCACAGCGCTGTGAGTTCCATAACCCTCTGAGGGACGAAATTCCTCCTCATCTTAATGTTAAATCGGCAATCCATTATTTTGAAACTATGCCCGCTGGTCCTTGGTCTTTCTCATTGAAGTATATAGTATTCTTAAGGGGCTTGACAGGAATGCTGAGAGGAATGGGAAAATGCTGGAAAATCTCAGCAAGTCTGGCAGCATCTGTAGGGAGAGAAAAGAGCTAACGTTTTGAGTCCAATGACTCTTTGTCAAAGCTAGCTTTGATGCAGCTACAGATGCTGCCAGACTTGCTGAGATTTTCCAGCATTTTCCCTTTTGTTTCAGATTCCAGCATCCGCGGTAATTTGCTTTTATGCTGAGAGGAATTATCCCTTCATGGAAACCTTCATTTCATCCCTCAGAGGGTTATGAGTATTTGGAACTCCTTGTCACGGAGAGCTGTCGGGGCAGAGTCCTTGTGTATATTTAAGGCTGAGATAGATAGATTCTTGATCAGTAATGGAATCAAGGGGAATGAGGAAAGGGCCGTGTGGTAGTATGGCTAGAGAGATCATATTACCTTAGAACCAAGCTGCCATTGGTACAGCAGCCTCGCTGCCCATTGGCCCAGGCAAGTCATGTGCCTCTCTGCCAATTGGTTGTGGCTGGTCATGTGACTCCCCACCGATTGGATGAGAGGTTGGTGGCTCCGCCTACAAGGCGGGGTATAAGAGCTCGTACCGGCTGGCAGTCGGCCTTTCTCTGTACGACCAGTACCGGGCTCATATCTAGCGTATTAAAGCCTGTTGTTTGGAACTTCACTACGACTCAAGTCCAATTGATGGTACATCAGGCAGGAAAGTGGACATGAGGAGTATCAGATCAGCCATGATCCTATTGAATTAAGCAGCAGGCTCGAGGGGCTGAATGGCCTACTCCTGTCCCTATTTCTTGTGGTCTTGTGGAAACAGTTGAGGAGTGTCCAATTTTGGTGTGGCGGGTTTAGCCGGTTGGTGGGATGTGCGATCTGTGATAGAGAAGTGTATTTTAATGGTGGAGTATTGGTTCCATTCCTCCTGCCGTAGGGCCTCTGCTGCTATTCCTTGGCATGGTGGTCTTAGCCACACAGGCCTGCTGACTGCTAAGCCCTATTGTCTATGGTGACCTTTGCGAGTGTCCTTTGTAGGTCTGAAACTTGAAGGCCTTGCTCTCCTTTGGAGCTGGGGAGAGGAAAGATCATAAGGAAGAGCAAGACTGAAAGCTGAATGGGGAAATAAAAGAGTGCGAGAAAGAGCGAGACTGAGAGCGGAGCAGGGAGATAAAAGTGCATGAGAAAGAATGAGACTGAGAGTGGAGCCGGAGAGATAAAAGGGCGTGAGAAAGAGAGAGACTGAGAGCGGAAGAGGGAGATGAAAGTGCACGAGAAAGAGCGAGACTGAGAGTGGAGCCGGGGAAATAAAAGGGCGTGAGAAAGAGAGAGACTGAGAGCGGAGTGCTAGCTTGGATTTTGGAGCTCCTGTGGTGACCTCAGCATTCAAAGGGACACAGAGCAAGTGAAAGCAGCTGATTAGGTGAGTATGGTCAGGTAAGCATTTACTACTTTGTAAGGTCTTTATTTGGTGGTCCGTAGTTTGTAAGGGATATGTGCTGTAGTAGCGAGGACCAGGGAAGAAGGGTACTAGTGTAATTGATATTATTTGATTTTAGATATCTTCCAAAATAGTAATTTAAAAGGGTAAATCATGACAGAAGAGCTCAAAGCTGCAGTGTGCTGCTCTTACTCTATTTGAGAAGCTCGGAACATTTCCAGTGCCTGGGGCCAGCATGTGTGTGGGACGTGTCTCCAGCTACAGCTCCTCGAAGTCTGAGTTTTGGAGCTGGAAAAGGGGCTGTAGGCTTTGTGAAGCATCTGCAAGGTGGAGAGTATCATGGATTGCACGCATAGAGAAGTTTTCACACCACAGGCTAAGACACCACAGGCAGGAAGGGAATGAGTGACCATCACTAGGCAGAGCAGGAGGACAAGGCAGGCAGTGCAGGAATCACGTGTGGCCATTGCATTGCAAACAGATATACTGCTTTGGATACTATTAGGAGGAATGGCCACTCAGGTAAAAGCAACAACATTTGATGCACGACAGTCGATGTATACAAATTGCCAGAAAAAGTAGCAGATTTGAGCAATAATACCCAGGGCCTGACAATCTGAAATGAAATGAAATGAAAATCGCTTATTGTCACGAGTAGGCTTCAATGAAGTTACTGTGAAAAGCCCCTAGTCGCCACATTCCGGCGCCTGTCCGGAATCTACATCTACATCCCAGAGTGCTTAAGGAAGTGACCCCAGAAATAGTGGATGTACTGTGGTCATCTTCCAAGATTCTATAGACGCTGGAACAGTTCCTGCAGATTGGAGGTAGCTAATGTAACCTCACTCTTCAAAAAGGGAGGGAGAGAGGAAACAGGGATTTATAGGCCAGTCAGACTGATGTTGGTATTAGGGAAAATACTGGAGTCTATTACAAAACAGGTAACAGCAAAGCACTTGGAAAAGAGTGGCAGGATTGGAGAGAGGCAGCATGCTTGACAAATCTACTGGAATTCTTCTAGGATGTAATTATTAGAGTTGATAAGAGGATCCAGAAGACTTTTGACAAATTCCCACATAAAAGATTAGCATGTAAAATTAAAACAAATGGGATTAGGGGTAGTGTATTGAGATGGATAGAAAACTGGTTGGCAGACAGGAAACAAAGAGTAAGAATAAATGGATCTTTTCCCAAATGGGGTAGACAGTGACTAGTGGGGTACCGCAGGGACCAGTGCTAAGGCCCAGATATTCACAATATATATTAATGATTTAGATGAGGGAACAAAATGTAATATCTCCAAATTTGCAGATGGCACAAAGTGGGGACAGGCTGTGATGGGGAAGTGGTTTTTAATGTGGGAAAGGGGGAATGTTGGTGAGCTGTAAAGAGGATGCAGAGGTGCGTCAGTGTGATTTGGACAAGTTGAGTGAGTGGGCAAATACATGGCAGATGAAGTATAATGTGGATAAATGTGAGGTTATCGATTTTGGTAGAAAAAAAACTGGAAGACGGATTATTATCTGAATGGCTATAGATTGAAAGAAGGGAATGTGCAATGAGGTCTGGGTGCCCAACCACCAGCCGCAGAAAATAAGGATGCTGGCGCAACAGTGGGTAAAGAAGGCAAATGGTATGTTGGCTCTCACTGCGAGAGGATTCACAGGGATGTCTTGCTGCAATTATACAGGGCCTTGGTGAGGCCACACCTGCAATATTGTGCGCAGTTTTGGTCTCTTTATCTGAGGAAGGACGTTCTTGCTCTAGAGGGAGTACAGCGAAGGTTTACCAGATTGATTCCTGGGATGGTGGGACTGACGGAGGAGGAGAAATTAAATCGGTTAAGATTATATTCGCTAGAGCTTAGAAGGATGAGGGGAGATCTCATAGAATCTATAAAATTCTAACAGGACTAGGCAGGAGGATGTGGGTGTATCCAGAACCAGAGGTCACAATCTGAGGATCCAGGATAAACTATTTAGGACAGAGATGAGGAGAAATTCCTTCACCCAGTGAGTGATAAGTCCTTGGAATTCTCTAGCACAGAAAGCAGGTGAGGCCAAAACATTGTACATTTTCAAGAAGGAGTTAGATATAGCTCTTGGGGCAAAAGGGATCAAGGGCTATGGAGGAAAGCAGGAACAGCTTACTGAGTTGGATGATCAGCCATGACCATAATGATTGGTGGAGGTGGCTTGAATGGCCAAATAGCCTCCTCCTGTTCCTCTTTTCTATTTTTCTCCTGCTGTAGGCAGATGCACTCTCCTTGGCCTGTGAAGCTGATTGTGAAGGCTGTGGTGGGCAAGTCACTGAATGTCTTTAAGATAGAGATAGATAGGTTCTTGATTAATAAGATGATTAGGGGTTACAGGGATAAAGCAGGAGAATGGGGATGGGAAACATCAGCCATGATTAACTGGCGGGTCGAATGGCCTAATTCTGCTCCTATATCTTATAGTCTTATGGTCTTATCGTCTTATGGTCATGGCAAGAGGCAACTCTAAAATTAGGTCCCACCTAGGTATGTGTCTCTGTGCTGATGGAGGTTGCAGGTGAGTACTGTGATGGGCCCAAGCCTCCAGCTTTCTCATCCGAAGTGTCATCCATGGTCGAGGTAAGGGGTTGGCTGGGTGCGGATATCATGTGCTTGGCAGAGGTGCCTATAAAAGAAAGTAAGGATAATTACTACATGGCAGGTGACCCAGTAAACTGCCATTTGACCCAGTTGTCTGAGGGATGAGCTGGCACAGGATCCTCATTTGGTTGATCGTCACCAACCTCTCCTTCACTACAGGAATGGTCTATGTTGCCTCATGCCAACTTGATGGATCTGTTCTTGATTTCTGTGAGAGGGAATGATGTTGAGCATTCTATCCCTGGCCTGAGACCTGTCCCTCCAATTGTAGGTGAACCTGTCCTGCATAAAGATACTTGGAGAGAATTTGAGTAGGAGGAATGCCAGGCAGATGATAAGGATGCCTGCCATGTGTGAGCATTGAGTGAAGCTATGGGCAGGATGGAGACGTGAGCTGCACAGGATATGAGCCAGATGGAGGTGTGAAGACTTGTAAGAGTGTGAGTGGTGATGTCCCTTGAGCTAGCAGTGAGTGAGATCCCTGTGAATGTGTGATGGGCTTGTGAGTGTGTGAGTTGAGAGTGATGACCTGGTTGACTTACCCTGACGGAACAGATGAGATCAGTCATCCTCTTTCTGCCCTTTCTTGTGGAGCATTGGCACTGAACATCTCTGCCACCTCGTGCCAAGCCTTTCGGGGTCATGTCTTCAATGGGACGGTCCTGCGCTGCATGCTGTCAGATTGCTGTGACTAGTTGCTCTTTAAATATGGAGTAAGGTACCGGTGAGCTCATGGCTGGGTGGGCGAATCAAAGGTCCCTGCCCTGATCTGATGTGTTACCCGTGCGGTGTTATTAATGTGGTGGGTCATGCACAATATGGAGTAAAACCTCACCATCGCAGCTGGAGGGAAAGAGGCTGATTTTCCCACCCACCACCACCACATGAGCGCTGATGGGAAAATGCAGACCAAAATTTCCACTTGTGGGCCTTCCAACTCTCAGAGTCATCAATAAGATAGACATTCATTAATTCCGTAAAGATTTCAGGAGAAATGTCTTCACTCAGAACATGATTAAAATGGGGAACCTTAACATTAAGTAGATTAGGCAATTAGCATGGAGAGATTTTGGAGGAAACTGCATAGGTGCATGGGAGAAAATAAAAGGTTGCATTGATAATGCGAGCTGATGCAAAGTGGAAGGAGCCTTGTCTGGAGCATTAACTCTAATAATAGACCTGAGGGACCAAATGGCCTTTTTCTGTGCTGTAATTTTCATGTAGTTCTATTTTCTTAACATGCTACAAATTGACACTAAATTAGTAACAGTATTCGTAACTAATCTAAGACACGGGGAGAAAATGGAAAAATTATTTGTCTGTCGTGTAATCCAATAGTGAGCATGCATCTAAAATTGGGACCAAGTGCATTTTAAGGCAGAACAAGAGAAATTAATTTGATCCAGCTGCATCTGACTTGGAATACTTGAAGCTGACATGTCTGCAAACACTAAACATTACCAAAAACAAGTTGAACAAAAGTGGAAGATGTTTAAACTAACTGCAAGGAAATACATTTAGAATTAAAATGGTGCAAAAAGCCCAAAACAAAATTTTAAAAATGTTGAATCGGTATTCAATTCATGCATGCAAGCTAGAAAAAAATCTGTCAAAAATACTACATTATATTTGCATTTAAATATCTGCTGTCCATTCTGAAGACGTGCGTAATTATTCTTTCCCCATCCTTTTATCGACTTAGGAAATCTGAACAGGAGTCAAACAGCCACAGAATGAGAGTAGCTGAAGGGTATGAAGACTGGGATTTGTCAACCGTGTCATTCCCCATGTTGTAATTGGGACTGTGCACTACTTTCGCTTTTGTGATTTTTGCCCTGTCCCACGTAATTGTGATTAAATTCAAAGTACCAGCGACGTGCATGGAAAATAATGCAGTTTAACAGCGAGGGAAGCTTTTCATTGGTGAGACCTGCCATCAGCTAACAACGCTGCACTTACGTATGGCCTATAAAGAATTTCATGTACAAACAGGGAGGTTGTGCATCAGAGTAAGACTGCTCCAGTGATTATGAGTGCCACATTATTTGAAGAAATATTTGACCTCAGAAGCAGACCAGCCCCAAGGGTAAGAGTCAGTGTCACATCTTCAATGGCGGTCCCTCGTGGGTCATCAATAATTATCTGTGTGATTGGCAGCTATGCCAGAAGAGTGAATATGTGATCTATCTTAGTGCCAGAGAACAATTGAGGCTGAAGCATGCGGATGTTTTGCTTTTGGCGAGAGCAGTATCAGCCAGAAGAAAGAAGGAAGAGGCAACCATCCTGGTGATTGCAAATGGGGATAGAGGATGGAGGTGGTGAAACAAGAAGCACTCAAACTGTCATGGTTCTTAACCTGATTCTTTTTGGTCATCTGAAGTTCAACACCATCCAGGGATCAGGCCACAGTCTCGGGAAGAAGCTGAAGGCTCCATCTCTGGAGAATGATGAAGCCAGGGCCCTACAGGATGCACAGTCACCTGCTGCATCATCCATTCCCACCAGCACAGTTATATCCTGCAGACCCATGGAAGGTTCACATGTAGATTAAGGGACACACTCATAGACATGTCCCAGCAGCTGAGGAAGCACTTTACAGCCGGGTCACCAGATGATCAAAGGACTGTTGAGCCCGGAACTGATGTCAGATCTCAGGTCATGGTCATAGGAAGCTGGCTGGGCATGCAACAGAGGCTAAGGGAAAATATGGTGAAGATGTCAAGGATTACGTGCAGCTTTGCACGGGGTATAGAGGACTCCATGCAAGTCATGAGTTCTGCCATGTCCCAAGCATTTGAGTGCAGGGGTTCATTCATGGAGAGATGATGACCACCATGGAGAACGAGGCTGAACGTTCAATTCATATGCGCTCTGACCTACATTTCAATGCTCCTGGCATGACTTCAGTGCAGCAGTGGTTAGGTGAGAGGGGAATGAGACCTTTATACTTCCCTCCAAGAGTCCCTTCCCATTTGGGAAATGGGGAGGTACAATTGCATACTCAGATCCTGGAGGAGTACATGTAAGCTGTTGCTGGTGAATACACGAGCTTGATTGTAACGCTCCTCTGCCTCACTCTGGGGTTAGCTCATTAGTATCATCAGCCATGTAAACAGGAGATAGCCCCAGTCAATGAGGATCCATTCAGCAATCTGGGTTGGGGCTTCAAAAAACTTTGGGAGCCATGATCTATGCAAGATGTAAGCAACACGACAGCTCCTTGGGAAACAAGCACAAACCTGCATTATTCTTTTCCTGTGGTCTCACACTAGTTGTGCATGCATGGGATGAGACCCTTGATGATTTGCAAATGTAGCTGGCTGCACAGAAGAAGGTTTTATGGCCACATGAGTACAGTCGATGATACCATCTACTCAAGGAAACCCAGCAATGACACCAAACATGTGGGATCTTGCAGCCTAGCTGCCTTCATCAGTGGGGAAGTGAATAAAATCATTGACATGGCTAAATAGGGCATCAATCACCTTTGTTGTGCTGCTGTGTATATCAGATTGTAAGATGTCACATATGTCACCCATCATACCTTTGAAGTTACTGCTGATGTAGAAATTGAGAACCACTATAATGTTGAGGGATGTTGGCATATGGTTCCCACCAAATTCACGTGGATGTCCATCTTGATGAACCTTCCAACATATCTCATTGAGCATTTTCTGAGACATCCTCAGATATCTCCAGAAGTTAGTCTCGAACATCTGAAGGTAGTTTGTTCTTGTCCTTTGCACGTGCTGAACATCTTCACCAGCACCACCCCTGGATGTCTGCATCTGGACCAACCTCTCCCTCCACTGCTGCCTGCTGTTGGCCTTGAGACTTATGTTGTTGAACTACTAGAGCCCTCCTTTACATTCTATCCTTCTGCTCCTGAGTTGCAGGAATATTGGATGAAGGAGACCATTGTTATGGCTGTAAATTGCATTGTGTGAAGAGGGTAGACATGCATGTGAGGACATGCTCTTCTATGCTTTTCATCCATTTAGCTAATTATTCGGGAGTCCCTTTAATCTTCCATTGGAGAGCCCCCCCGACTATAGTACTGTTGGGGGGAGGAGATTCCCCTGTACCTTCGTGGTGGGGTGGAGGAGTTGCTGGGGCAAGTTTTTACTCAGGTTCCCCAATCCCTGTGGAGTTGGCCTTGCCAGCTCTATCAAGCTCCATCCGCAAGACTGACAGCGTAAACCACTCTCCCTGATTTTCATTGTCAGAGTGGCTCAAGAGGGTGGTGGGAGTCTGGAACTCACTGCCTGAAAGGATAGTGGAGGCAGAGACTCTCATAACATTTAATAAGTATTCAGATGTGACATACAGGGCTTTGAGCCAAATGCTGGAAAATAGGATTAGAATAGTTAGGTGGTTGTTTTTGACCGCTGCAGGCACAATGGGCCGAAGTGCCTTTTCTGCACCGTCAACCTCTATGATTCTGTGACTAAGATCTGGTCTGAAAACTCGGCAGTGCCTCTGGAGAGATACACACTGATTTTCAGTCAGAGGCAGACACTCTTATAAATTTTGGGAACATTCAACCCAACATTACCTTTGCTCAGCACTATTACCCTTGAACCTCTCCTGTTACTCTGGACCCTATAACTGTTTCTCTACCCAAGACATCTCTTCCCCCACCACTGTTCCTACACATATGACCATCCTAATGCCCACTCTGACCGTGAATCCTCCCGTTACCCTCCTCCATGCTTTTGTTCGCTCCTGTGACACACCCCATGAAGGGTTCAAGTACCCAACTTGACACTGGACCTGTCCCCATATTGAGTATAACTTCCCGTTTGACTCTGCCTATTCCCTCCACGAACCAGCATCCACAAGTTGGGATCTCCATTGATAGCACCAACCTGGCCTTTCAGGTCCTTCATCCATATTTCAATCCCTGTCTTGACACCGCTCCCACTGCCCTGACAGCAAATCCCCCCCACTCCCCACAGTGGAATAATGCAGTCATATAATACTGGTTTATTTTGTCATTTAATTTCCTTATCTCTTCACTGGATTCTTCCATTTTATTCCCTGAACTTTCTCCGGCTTTCCTCAACATTTATCCTCCATGTTGTTCTGGTTCCGCACTATATCTCAGTTTGTGACTGTCTCTGGTGCAGCTTCCCAAGGTTCCCAAAGGAATAGTTTGCCAATTCATATTCTTTGCTGGGATACTTTGATACTTCATCAAAAAGGGATTCACGCAATCTTACTTGCAGGCACATCAAATTGGGTGTGTGGAGGGTGGGAAGAATTAAAGAACCATAGGACAGCTGGAAATTAATGGCATATAATTTATTGGGTTTGGTACGTTTCGGCGTGGCCAGTTCAGCGTGGCCGATTCGGCGTGGCCAGTTCAGCGTGGCCGATTCGGCGTGGCCAGTTCAGCGTGGCCGATTCGGCGTGGCCAGTTCAGCGTGGCCGATTCGGCGTGGCCAGTTCAGCGTGGCCGATTCGGCGTGGCCAGTTCAGCGTGGCCGATTCGGCGTGGCCAGTTCAGCGTGGCCGATTCGGCGTGGCCAGTTCAGCGTGGCCGATTCGGCGTGGCCAGTTCAGCGTGGCCGATTCGGCGTGGCCAGTTCAGCGTGGCCGATTCGGCGTGGCCAGTTCAGCGTGGCCGATTCGGCGTGGCCAGTTCAGCGTGGCCGATTCGGCGTGGCCAGTTCAGCGTGGCCGATTCGGCGTGGCCAGTTCAGCGTGGCCGATTCGGCGTGGCCAGTTCAGCGTGGCCGATTCGGCGTGGCCAGTTCGGCGTGGCCGATTCGGTGTGGCCAGTTCAGCGTGGCCGATTCGGCGTGGCCAGTTCAGCGTGGCCAGTTCGGCGTGGCCGATTCGGCGTGGCCAGTTCGGCGTGGCCAGTTCAGCGTGGCCGATTCGGCGTGGCCAGTTCAGCGTGGCCGATTCGGCGTGGCCAGTTCAGCGTGGCCGATTCGGCGTGGCCAGTTCGGCGTGGCCAGTTCGGCATAGCCGATTCGGCGTGGCCAGTTCAGCGTGGCCGATTCGGCGTGGCCAGTTCAGCGTGGCCGATTCGGCGTGGCCAGTTCGGCGTAGCCGATTCGGCGTGGCCAGTTCAGCGTGGCCGATTCGGCGTGGCCAGTTCGGCGTGGCCGATTCGGCGTGGCCAGTTCAGCGTGGCCGATTCGGCGTGGCCAGTTCGGCGTAGCCGATTCGGCGTAGCCGATTCGGCGTGGCCAGTTCAGCGTGGCCGATTCGGCGTGGCCAGTTCGGCGTGGCCGATTCGGCGTGGCCAGTTCGGCGTAGCCGATTCGGCGTGGCCAGTTCAGCGTGGCCGATTCGGCGTGGCCAGTTCGGCGTGGCCGGTTCAGCGTGGCCGATTCGGCGTGGCCAGTTCAGCGTGGCCGATTCGGCGTGGCCAGTTCAGCGTGGCCGATTCGGCGTGGCCAGTTCAGCGTGGCCGATTCGGCGTGGCTGATTCGGCGTGGCCGGTTCGGCGTAGCCGATTCGGCGTGGCCAGTTCAGCGTGGCCGATTCGGCGTGGCCAGTTCAGCGTGGCCGATTCGGCGTGGCCAGTTCGGCGTAGCCGATTCGGCGTGGCCAGTTCAGCGTGGCCGATTCGGCGTGGCCAGTTCGGCGTAGCCGATTCGGCGTGGCCAGTTCAGCGTGGCCGATTCGGCGTGGCCAGTTCGGCGTGGCCGATTCGGCGTGGCCAGTTCGGCGTAGCCGATTCGGCGTGGCCAGTTCCGCGTGGCCGATTCGGCGTGGCCAGTTCGGCGTGGCCTGTTCAGCGTGGCCGATTCGGCGTGGCCAGTTCAGCGTGGCCGATTCGGCGTGGCCAGTTCAGCGTGGCCGATTCGGCGTGGCCAGTTCAGCGTGGCCGATTCGGCGTGGCTGATTCGGCGTGGCCGGTTCGGCGTGGCCGATTCGGCGTGGCCAGTTCAGCGTGGCCGATTCGGCGTGGCCAGTTCAGCGTGGCCGATTCGGCGTGGCCAGTTCGGCGTAGCCGATTCGGCGTGGCCAGTTCAGCGTGGCCGATTCGGCGTGGCCAGTTCGGCGTGGCCGATTCGGCGTGGCCAGTTCGGCGTGGCCGATTCGGCGTGGCCAGTTCGGCGTGGCCGATTCGGCGTGGCCAGTTCGGCGTAGCCGATTCGGCGTGGCCAGTTCAGCGTGGCCGATTCGGCGTGGCCAGTTCGGCGTGGCCGATTCGGCGTGGCCAGTTCAGCGTGGCCGATTCGGCGTGGCCAGTTCGGCGTAGCCGATTCGGCGTGGCCAGTTCAGCGTGGCCGATTCGGCGTGGCCAGTTCAGCGTGGCCGATTCGGCGTGGCTGATTCGGCGTGGCCAGTTCGGCGTAGCCGATTCGGCGTGGCCAGTTCAGCGTGGCCGATTCGGCGTGGCCAGTTCAGCGTGGCCGATTCGGCGTGGCTGATTCGGCGTGGCCAGTTCAGCGTGGCCGATTCGGCGTGGCTGATTCGGCGTGGCCAGTTCGGCGTAGCCGATTCGGCGTGGCCAGTTCGGCGTGGCCAGTTCAGCGTGGCCGATTCGGCGTGGCTGATTCGGCGTGGCCAGTTCGGCGTGGCCGATTCGGCGTGGCCAGTTCGGCGTGGCCGATTCGGCGTGGCCAGTTCAGCGTGGCCGATTCGGCGTGGCCAGTTCAGCGTGGCCGATTCGGCGTGGCCAGTTCAGCGTGGCCGATTCGGCGTGGCTGATTCGGCGTGGCCAGTTCGGCGTAGCCGATTCGGCGTGGCTGATTCGGCGTGGCCAGTTCAGCGTGGCCGATTCGGCGTGGCTGATTCGGCGTGGCCAGTTCGGCGTGGCCGATTCGGCGTGGCCAGTTCGGCGTGGCCGATTCGGCGTGGCCAGTTCGGCGTGGCCAGTTCAGCGTGGCCGATTCGGCGTGGCCAGTTCGGCGTGGCCGATTCGGCGTGGCCAGTTCGGCGTGGCCAGTTCAGCGTGGCTGATTCGGCGTGGCCAGTTCGGCGTGGCCGATTCGGCGTGGCCAGTTCGGCGTGGCCGATTCGGCGTGGCCAGTTCTGCGTGGCCGATTCGGCGTGGCCAGTTCAGCGTGGCCGATTCGGCGTGGCCAGTTCAGCGTGGCCGATTCGGCGTGGCTGATTCGGCGTGGCCAGTTCAGCGTGGCCGATTCGGCGTGGCTGATTCGGCGTGGCCAGTTCGGCGTAGCCGATTCGGCGTGGCTGATTCGGCGTGGCCAGTTCAGCGTGGCCGATTCGGCGTGGCTGATTCGGCGTGGCCAGTTCGGCGTGGCCGATTCGGCGTGGCCAGTTCAGCGTGGCCGATTCGGCGTGGCCAGTTCAGCGTGGCCGATTCGGCGTGGCCAGTTCAGCGTGGCCGATTCGGCGTGGCCAGTTCAGCGTGGCCGATTCGGCGTGGCCAGTTCAGCGTGGCCGATTCGGCGTGGCCAGTTCAGCGTGGCCGATTCGGCGTGGCCAGTTCAGCGTGGCCGATTCGGCGTGGCCAGTTCAGCGTGGCCAATTCGGCGTGGCCAGTTCAGCGTGGCCGATTCGGCGTGGCCAGTTCAGCGTGGCCGATTCGGCGTGGCTGATTCGGCGTGGCCAGTTCGGCGTAGCCGATTCGGCGTGGCCAGTTCAGCGTGGCCGATTCGGCGTGGCCAGTTCAGCGTGGCCGATTCGGCGTGGCTGATTCGGCGTGGCCAGTTCAGCGTGGCCGATTCGGCGTGGCCAGTTCAGCGTGGCCGATTCGGCGTGGCCAGTTCAGCGTGGCCGATTCGGCGTGGCCAGTTCAGCGTGGCCGATTCGGCGTGGCCAGTTCAGCGTGGCCGATTCGGCGTGGCCAGTTCAGCGTGGCCGATTCGGCGTGGCCAGTTCAGCGTGGCCGATTCGGCGTGGCCAGTTCAGCGTGGCCGATTCGGCGTGGCCAGTTCGGCGTGGCCGATTCGGTGTGGCCAGTTCAGCGTGGCCGATTCGGCGTGGCCAGTTCAGCGTGGCCAGTTCGGCGTGGCCGATTCGGCGTGGCCAGTTCGGCGTGGCCAGTTCAGCGTGGCCGATTCGGCGTGGCCAGTTCAGCGTGGCCGATTCGGCGTGGCCAGTTCAGCGTGGCCGATTCGGCGTGGCCAGTT
Source organism: Scyliorhinus canicula (assembly GCF_902713615.1). NCBI lineage: Eukaryota > Metazoa > Chordata > Chondrichthyes > Carcharhiniformes > Scyliorhinidae > Scyliorhinus > Scyliorhinus canicula. The sequence continues at coordinate 112,403,491 of NC_052148.1, read as the reverse complement.
CGGCGTGGCCAGTTCGGCGTGGCCAGTTCAGCGTGGCCGATTCGGCGTGGCTGATTCGGCGTGGCCAGTTCAGCGTGGCCGATTCGGCGTGGCCAGTTCGGCGTAGCCGATTCGGCGTGGCCAGTTCAGCGTGGCCGATTCGGCGTGGCCAGTTCGGCGTGGCCGATTCGGCGTGGCCAGTTCAGCGTGGCCGATTCGGCGTGGCCAGTTCGGCGTAGCCGATTCGGCGTGGCCAGTTCAGCGTGGCCGATTCGGCGTGGCCAGTTCGGCGTGGCCGATTCGGCGTGGCCAGTTCGGCGTAGCCGATTCGGCGTGGCCAGTTCAGCGTGGCCGATTCGGCGTGGCCAGTTCGGCGTGGCCTGTTCAGCGTGGCCGATTCGGCGTGGCCAGTTCAGCGTGGCCGATTCGGCGTGGCCAGTTCAGCGTGGCCGATTCGGCGTGGCCAGTTCAGCGTGGCCGATTCGGCGTGGCCAGTTCAGCGTGGCCGATTCGGCGTGGCCAGTTCAGCGTGGCCGATTCGGCGTGGCCAGTTCAGCGTGGCCGATTCGGCGTGGCCAGTTCAGCGTGGCCGATTCGGCGTGGCCAGTTCAGCGTGGCCGATTCGGCGTGGCTGATTCGGCGTGGCCGGTTCGGCGTAGCCGATTCGGCGTGGCCAGTTCAGCGTGGCCGATTCGGCGTGGCCAGTTCAGCGTGGCCGATTCGGCGTGGCCAGTTCGGCGTGGCCGATTCGGCGTGGCCGGTTCGGCGTGGCCGATTCGGCGTGGCCAGTTCGGCGTGGCCGATTCGGCGTGGCCAGTTCGGCGTGGCCGATTCGGCGTGGCCAGTTCAGCGTGGCCGATTCGGCGTGGCCAGTTCGGCGTAGCCGATTCGGCGTGGCCAGTTCAGCGTGGCCGATTCGGCGTGGCCAGTTCGGCGTGGCCGATTCGGCGTGGCCAGTTCAGCGTGGCCGATTCGGCGTGGCCAGTTCGGCGTAGCCGATTCGGCGTGGCCAGTTCAGCGTGGCCGATTCGGCGTGGCCAGTTCAGCGTGGCCGATTCGGCGTGGCTGATTCGGCGTGGCCAGTTCGGCGTAGCCGATTCGGCGTGGCCAGTTCAGCGTGGCCGATTCGGCGTGGCCAGTTCAGCGTGGCCGATTCGGCGTGGCTGATTCGGCGTGGCCAGTTCAGCGTGGCCGATTCGGCGTGGCTGATTCGGCGTGGCCAGTTCGGCGTAGCCGATTCGGCGTGGCCAGTTCGGCGTGGCCAGTTCAGCGTGGCCGATTCGGCGTGGCTGATTCGGCGTGGCCAGTTCGGCGTGGCCGATTCGGCGTGGCCGGTTCGGCGTGGCCGATTCGGCGTGGCCAGTTCAGCGTGGCCGATTCGGCGTGGCCAGTTCGGCGTGGCCGATTCGGCGTGGCCAGTTCAGCGTGGCCGATTCGGCGTGGCTGATTCGGCGTGGCCAGTTCGGCGTAGCCGATTCGGCGTGGCTGATTCGGCGTGGCCAGTTCAGCGTGGCCGATTCGGCGTGGCTGATTCGGCGTGGCCAGTTCGGCGTGGCCGATTCGGCGTGGCCAGTTCGGCGTGGCCGATTCGGCGTGGCCAGTTCGGCGTGGCCAGTTCAGCGTGGCCGATTCGGCGTGGCTGATTCGGCGTGGCCAGTTCGGCGTGGCCGATTCGGCGTGGCCAGTTCGGCGTGGCCGATTCGGCGTGGCCAGTTCAGCGTGGCCGATTCGGCGTGGCCAGTTCAGCGTGGCCGATTCGGCGTGGCCAGTTCAGCGTGGCCGATTCGGCGTGGCTGATTCGGCGTGGCCAGTTCAGCGTGGCCGATTCGGCGTGGCTGATTCGGCGTGGCCAGTTCGGCGTAGCCGATTCGGCGTGGCTGATTCGGCGTGGCCAGTTCAGCGTGGCCGATTCGGCGTGGCTGATTCGCCGTGGCCAGTTCGGCGTGGCCGATTCGGCGTGGCCAGTTCAGCGTGGCCGATTCGGCGTGGCCAGTTCAGCGTGGCCGATTCGGCGTGGCCAGTTCAGCGTGGCCGATTCGGCGTGGCCAGTTCAGCGTGGCCGATTCGGCGTGGCCAGTTCAGCGTGGCCGATTCGGCGTGGCCAGTTCAGCGTGGCCGATTCGGCGTGGCCAGTTCAGCGTGGCCGATTCGGCGTGGCCAGTTCAGCGTGGCCGATTCGGCGTGGCCAGTTCAGCGTGGCCGATTCGGCGTGGCTGATTCGGCGTGGCCAGTTCGGCGTAGCCGATTCGGCGTGGCCAGTTCAGCGTGGCCGATTCGGCGTGGCCAGTTCAGCGTGGCCGATTCGGCGTGGCTGATTCGGCGTGGCCAGTTCAGCGTGGCCGATTCGGCGTGGCCAGTTCGGCGTAGCCGATTCGGCGTGGCCAGTTCGGCGTGGCCAGTTCAGCGTAGCCGATTCGGCGTGGCCAGTTCAGCGTGGCCGATTCGGCGTGGCCGATTCGGTGTGGCCAGTTCAGCGTGGCCGGTTCGGCGTGGCCGGTTCGGCGTAGCCGATTCGGCGTGGCCAGTTTGGCGTAGCCGATTCGGCGTGGCCAGTTCAGCGTGGCCGATTCGGCGTGGCCGATTCGGTGTGGCCAGTTCAGCGTGGCCGGTTCGGCGTGGCCGGTTCGGCGTAGCCGATTCGGCGTGGCCAGTTTGGCGTAGCCGATTCGGCGTGGCCAGTTCAGCGTGGCCGATTCGGCGTGGCCAGTTCGGCGTAGCCGATTCGACGGAGGAATTTTTCGGCGGAGGGACGTTTCGGCGTCAAATTAGTTATAGTCGCAAAATGTTTGTGCAGCCCATTTCTTGTATCTTTTCCTTCCAGCCGCCTCAGATATCGTATTTGTGCACCAAACCGGGTCTCTTAAAGAAAGGCACCAACATTAAACTCTTAAAGAAAGCCGGTGTTACTGAAAGTATTGAAGCAGCTGCCCAGTGATCTACACTGCTGTCTGACTTAACACATTGTGTAAAGTCACAATATCTTCAGTAACACCGGCTGTGTCAATTTCAGCGGCCGGCTCACTTTGAACCGGAGAGGAAAGCTGCTCTCTCACTGAAGCAATCAGCGGCCGCTGAAATTGACACTGGCCACTGCTCTCTCCCTCCAATCAGAAACATTAAAACTTAAAAGTTGGATTGGAGAGAGAGAGCAGCCGGCAGTGTCAATTTCAGCGGCCGCTGATTGCTTCAGTGAGAGAGCAGCTTCCCTCTCCGGCCGCTGAAATTGACACTGTTTTAATTAGATCCACGATGGGGGTTTTAAATTTATTTAAAAATCTATGCTAGCGCTTCCCATTGAGAGTCTACGGGGGTCTGACCTCTCCCCCCCGCCCCCAGTAGACTCTCAATGGGAAACACTAACATAGATTTTTAAATAAATTTCCGTCCCTCCGCCGAAAAACTCCTCCGCCGAATCGGCCACAACGAAACGTCCCATTCCAATCGGCTATGCCGAACTGGCCCCGCCGAATCGGCCACGCCGAACTGGCCACGCCGAAACGTTCCATCCCCTAATTTATTATGGTTAGAAATCATATGTTAGTCACCAATGTGGAAAGATTTTGATATATGTTCATACTTAGACTTCCCGGTGGGTTAGTTTCATTTTCTGTGCCTAATTTATTTTGAGGAAGGGATAAAAATTGCTTTAGTTGCCTAAGGTGTCCTTGGGGAGGTGAATGAATCTTTACGATAATCCTCATGGAAGGATAGCAGTTCACTTGTGAGAAAATAATGTACATAAAAGCTGTTTGTCTTCAATACGATTTTGCTCACAATGGGAAAAGAATGGTTAAAATGGAAAGCTCCATTCCCTGCTCTGATACCAAAAATCAGTCCTGTTATTGTTGTTGACTTTTGTGGTGGATGAGGTTCCCACCAAACAATAGCCCAATCCCATTTTAACTTACCCATAATTGGGGGTATGTGCTACGGCAGCCCATCAAATAGTACTTTTTAAAAGATGGTTAAGCCTTTTAGGGCCAGTATGCAATGTTCTTCAATTCTACAATTGTCAGGTGACAATTTTCCACCAATGGCCAAAGGGACTTTGTATGAGTTAGGTTAACTGCTTTCAAGTTTACAGGGGTGGAAGATGAGAAGCTGGCCAGGAGAACATTGGAATAATCAAAAATTGAAAACAATTTATAGCTTGGCTTATAATGGAAGTTAAATGCAAAAGCGCTTTTCAGTTTTCAAAATGTTAGTCAGTATATTTCACTGGTTAATAATTTAAAATGACTGTGAATACTGGTGAAGGAGATATGCTGTCAAAGATTTTGTCTTGCACTTATCAGGACAGTGCACAAGAATATCAGTAGTAAAGGGAACAGAACTTTACACTGCACAAGAAGAGTGTGCTGATTGGTTGGCAAGTGGACTCTGATTGGTAGAGGTGTTGCCATGGAGAATGCAGAGAACAGTTATCTGCCAATTGTTTGTTCAAATTCAAACCAGGCAAGTCAATTCTGATCAAAGCAGTTCCATGGAGAGTGAATTGGAGAATAGTGTCCGCCAAGCTTTTGTTTAGTTGAAAAGACACAATATGTGGACATGTACCTTCTGTCTGTGAAGGACAGGGTCCTGTGTGTGAGTATATGTCGCTTCTAGTGTGTGTAGGTAAGCCACACTGTAAGCCCAACTGCTAATCTTAAATTGATTGTTAATGTAATTCTTAGCGCAATTAGAATTGTCTGGCAAGTATTGATAATCGCGGAATCACATCTCATGTTGGGCACTATGTTTTGAGTTTTGCAAACAGGGCTCGTATTTGCCTGTTGCGAACAGCCGAAGAGGTGTGCTGTTTGATATGATCTGCCAGCTGTTGGGGCATATGGACAACATACCTGACATCACACTGGCACTGAAACCCAGATACCACTTTACTCATTGTATGATAGGCAGAATGCCTTTTTGGCTTGATGGCAGCATACTATTAGTGGACAGTACCAATTGTGTTGTAGGCAGCACGCCCCAACAACTGACAGATCATATCAAACAGTATATTCCCTTGAATATTTGTAACAGGCAAAGTAAATACTGTACCCAACCAGTTTGTGCTTGCAAAACTCATTATATCTGTCCAACGTTGAATGTGATTTTACGATTGTCCTACACTTGCCAAATAATCCTGACTGTTCTAAGAATTTTTCTTGAAACCAATTTAAGATTGTCAGTTGGGCTCAGAGTGTGGCTCAGTCATATATGCTAGAAGCTACATTTTTCACAGCACCCTGTCCTTTTCAGACAGAAGAAGCATGTTCACACATTACACCTCTTTCAACTTCCGCACACAAGAGTACCGTCACAACCGGGACGTTGGATTCATGTCGCATTATGTTTCCCCCCCACCATCTGGCCTGGACTTGCAAAATCCTACCAACTAGAACATAGAACAGTACAGCACAGAACAGGCCCTTCGGCCCTCGATGTTGTGCCGAGCAATGATCACCCTACTCAAACCCACGTTTCCACCCTATACCCGTAACCCAACAACCACCACCGAACCTTACTTTTTAGGACACTACGGGCAATTTAGCATGGCCAATCCACCTAACCCGCACATCTTTGGACTGTGGGAGGAAACCGGAGCACCCGGAGGAAACCCACGCACACACGGGGAGGACGTGCAGACTCCGCACAGACAGTGACCCAGCCGGGAATCGAACCTGGGACCCTGGAGCTGTGAAGCATTTATGCTAACCACCATGCTACCGTGCTGCCCTTAAACTGTCCTGGCTTGAGACAATTCACCCCACTTTAACCTGTGATTACCCCTCTCTCTGGATCAGTAAAGACTTAATTACCTGCAAATGCTTATATTCAAAGCATTGTCTTGCATCTTTGACTTTGTCTACATGTATGTTTCTGGAACCTACCTCTTCATTCACCTGAGGGAGGAGCAGTGATCCGAAAGCTCCACATCATGGCTACACAGATAAGAGGCGGGATTCTCCGACCCCCGCCAAGTCGGAGAATCGCCGGGGGTGGGGGGGGCGTGAATCCCGCCCCCACCGGCTGCTGAATTCTCCGGCGCCGGTGATTTGGCTGGCTGGGTGGGAATCGTGCCGCTTCGTTTGGAGGCCGCTGGCAGCGGCCCCCCCGGTAGTTTTCCAGCCCACGATGGGCCGAGTGGCCACCCATTTTTGGCCAGTCCCGACGGCATATGTTACACCAGATATTTTCCGGCGGGACCTGGCTGTGCGAGCAGCCTCCAAGGTCCACGGACTGGCTTGGGGGGATCTGGCCCTGGGGGCTACCCCCAAGGTGGCCTGGCTCACGATCAGGGCCCACCGATCTGCAGGCGGGCCAGTTCCGTGGGAGCATTCTATTGTTCCGTGTCGGCCGCTGTGGTCCTCTGTGATGGCCGACACAGAGATGAACCCCCCTCACTGTGCATGAGCTGGGCTGATGCCAGCATACGCTGGCATTCCTGCAAATGCGTCAGCTCGCACCGGCTGGCGGAGGCCCTTCGGCGCTGGTTGGCATGGCACCATGCCCCTTCCCCGCTGGCCAGCCACTCCGGGGCCGGCCTAGCCCCTGAAGGTGCGGAGGATTCTGCACCTTTGGGGCGGCCCGATGCGGGAGTGGTTCACGCCACTCCTCGGCGCCGGGACCCCCCGCCCCGCCGGTTAGGGGAGAATCTCACCCAAGGTGTGTACACTAACCTTGCTTTTTTTTTTTAAATAATTTTTATTGAATTTTTCAAAATACAAACATTTTAACCCCCCCTACATTTACATTTCAATTATAACAAAACAAAGTCAAACCCCCCTACTTAACAAGAAAAAAGAAAAAAAAAAATCCCCCCCCCCCCCTACCCGCGCGTCCCCCCCCCCCCCCCCCCCCCCCCGCCGGCGAACCGACAGTCAGACCAACTTATCATTTCTAGCAGCGTCCTCGGGCAGGCCTTGCCCGTGCCACCGCCGCTACCGTACTTCCTTCGTCGTTGTCCCCCCTCCCCCCCCCCCCTCCCCCCCCTCCCGCCCTCCCCTCCCCTCCCGGGTTGCTGCTGTCATGGCCTCAGTTTCTATCTCTGATCCAAGAGGTCTAGGAAGGGTTGCCATCGCCTGGAAAACCACTAACCTTGCTTTTGATACATTTTTCTTACTAAACATATTGTGGAACAATTACCTACTCATTTCAAAGGCCTTATGAAAGTGCCTTTTGAAACAATATTAGCTTTGACCAGCAATTCTCATATTTCTATCTGAAACAATGACTTTGGCTTTGTGGATATTCCATTTTCTGTCTAAGTACTGAATTTTAAAATTCTTGAAGGTCCCAAATAAATCTATGAAGCGATTAATAAATCAATAAATCTGTAATCTGTCATGGATACTTCAAATATTTTGTCTGAAGCTTCACAACAAACAATCATATAAAAGTGTTAAAACTACAATAAAATTCTATAAAGAAGTGATTCATGAGTGTCCCTCCATTCAGTCGCCTGGGTCCTTTTGAAATTCTAGAGTTGATAGGAAGAAATTGGAATAATTTGTGTATTCTTTTGAGAATAAGTACCCTTAAAGTCCAAAATGACATCCACAGCAAAGAAATGCACACTTTTTGGAAAAGATTGCACCAGTCGCCATATTGGTGAGAGTATTGGTCCTTTGCAGTGAGTGGTGACCATTCACGTGCAAAATAGGTTGTCACAACATCAATCAGCATACAACGCTAATTTTAAACCAACACTGCCATTTGAAAGCTCTCTTGACCTTGCATAGCAAAACATCCATTTAGAAGCAAGAAGAGCCTCTATCTGCCAACCCCTTAACCCCACCACCTATTTAAAGGGATCATAAACTGCTCCCCGGGAGGAAAATCAGTCGAAACCAGTTAGAAATATAAATTGGTCATAACTGATTTTCATTGGACCTAACAGGTCACAACGAGTGTTAACTGAATGCAACCAATTGGAAGATTACAGCTGGAAACCAATTAGTGTCCCCATTTATCCATTTGGCTTTAACTGGGGAAAATGTATATTAGTGGAATGAGTTGAAATGTTGATGGGTTCAACTGTATACAACAGGGATAACTGTCATTTACAATGGGAAACCAGTTATGATTCCACTTATCCAGTTGTTTTCAGATGTGATCATTTGAACCTTACTGGAATCAGTTATCATCTGATTGAACAAGTTGACAGGTGAACTGGAACCAATTGGAATTAAAGGGTGCCAGATGGCATGTAACTGCTTCAATGATTCTTTGAACTGAAATCTATTCCAGTTGAAGCCATTGGATTGACTAAAGTCAAAAGATTTCCTGAGCAAATGAACAATAAAAAAGGTATTAAAAACTTGATGTGAAAATGTGTACTGGCATGAAAATAATGTCATTCACCTCATACATATGAATGTGTTACACAGAACAGGTATATTAATGCAGTGTATTCAACCATTTCAGGATTTTTCTGATTTTTTTCAATACAGCCACACACAAAAGGTCACATCATGGCAAAGTATTAACTGTGTTCAAGTCCTTTAATAACTGCCTGTGCTCTTAGCCAAACATACAGAAAGAGGCTTGCCTGAGGGCCATACAACCATTTAATTTCTTGAGACAGCTGCTCCTTAGAGGACATATTATTTGATTGATAGCTCAAGCTCTCTGACCTCTGTTACCAATTTCACAATATTTGTTTCCACCAGTTAAGTGGTTTTAATGGTTTGTGGCTTTTGATACTTTAAAGGGTGTGAATGATGGACACTTTTAATAGGTTGCTGTAAAGATTTTTTTTTCAAATATAGCAGCAAATTTTGAATGCGGTACTTTGTTCAAAGTATTTTTAAACATATCCAACTATACACTGTAAGTTTCATTGCTGTAGAAAATGTATGGTGTGTCAATGGGTGTGGAAGTTCCATAGCTTGGCAGGGGGATTGAGGGGCCAAAGGGGCAGGTGGAAGGGCACAAGGTTCAGGATGGACCTTGGGGATAAATGAAAGGCCAGAGCTTGATGTAGGGTACTTGAAGGACCAGAAGGGGCAAGTGAGGGCATACTGGGTTATTGGTAGGGCATGAGGAGTGTTTGGAGGGTGAAGTAGTGTGCGTGGATGGAGGGCCTCAGTCTTTTAATTTTCAGTGGCACAAACTGAGGCCCACGGTACTGAGGCAGGCTTTTTAAACAACCTATTTCCCTATCTGGCAGTCTCTGTGGCTGCCTCCACGCTTCTTCCCAGTTCGAGTGGCTTGACTCCAGACTGCATTCATCCTCCAGCAATGAAGATCCCGCCTTTGCGGGCACTTTATCCCAAGCTAGGAGAGCCGAGGCAGGAATTTTCCCAACTCCAGCTGCCCACCTCAGGGATGAACATTCAGGCCCCAGGGTAGGATGTGAACCCACAACCACCTGATTTGGAGGTGAGAGTACTGCCACCTGAACCTAGCTGCCATTAAAAAGCAGAAAAGGTTATCCTTCTCCACACTGTCAGTTCATATTTATTTTTCTAGTCATTCAGTCAGGAAGAGATTGAGAAAACATCAAAAAACATAATCAAACCAAATAAGTGCATCACTTCTGAAATGCTCATGCAACGTTTGTACAGCTGTTATCTCCCAATGCACTTTGAGGTTGTTTTATTTTCTACACAGTTTAGTGATGTAAACAACATTGGAAATATTCATTCACTCGAGCACAGTTCAGCTAAAATGAAGCATTTCCACTTAAGTGGTACCTGGTGGTGAGAATTTAATTTTCCATAGTGCTGAAGTTTAATTTTAACCCCAAAGGACTCAAAGTGTGGCCGGTAACTAAATCTAAAGCCAATTTTCAAATGTGAATCTAGAGAAGGAGAGGAGAGGTCACTTTTCTCAAGGCTTCTCCTGGAAGGCCATTGTAAACCCCTGGACATTCTCTGCCAAAATAGGTTTCTGAAAAGCAGAATTTCTGGAGCTTTAGGAAAATTCACCTCCATAGAAAATTCTGCAACGTATTGAGTAAACTCTATTGAGTAAACTATCTGCATCCACTCAGCTCTCTCTGCTGCTTTGTTATCATCCTCTTACCTACTAAATTAATCCTCCCAGGGCTCCAACCCTGACCTGAAACAGCCACTTTCTCTAGTTTCTCCAAACATACTCCCTCTGAGCTAATCTTGTCCATGAGACCCATCTCCTGCTCCTTTGATCCAATTCCCACTGAACTCTGATCCATGCAATTCCCCTCACTGGTCCCTATACTAGCTGACATTGTAAATGAATCCCTTCCCTCAACCATTGTTACACACCCTTTCAAAAAGCCCCCTCATCATTCCTTTCTCCCTAAATTCCAAATTCAGCCCCTCTCTCTTTGCCAGCTACCACCTAATCTCCCTGAGAGGACAAATGGTTTAATGTCCATTAGATACCATCTTCAACAGTGCTGCACTTACTCCCGCATGGTTGCAGCCTTGATTTTCTTGCTTAAGCCCAACTTGAGCTCACAACCTTCTGGGTCAGAGGTAAAAGTGCTACCATATGATCACAGCTGTCATTGGGACACTATTTGTTCGTTACAAATTCTAATAAAGAATGTGTCGGATCATAATTGTGTAAGTGCTGGTTTGTCAAACACTGACAACAAGGATAAACAATACTTTATTCACTAGCCTGTGCTCCAGGGAAAACTCCCAAGTTCCTGTCACGTGACCATTTTGTGCAGTCGCATCATCACGTGACCACTCGATCTACACCTTACCGTTTAAGTTGGAGCAGCTGATGGTACTGAGTGTGCACAAACAGTAACTGTGTACTAAAACTTATATAACATACAGATTGAACAGGCTAACAATACGCAGCTATTTACATATGGTGAGGCACGGATGAAGCTGTTGCAGCTGGTGAATTGTCCATCACTTTTCCTCCCATCGTGAGATTTGAAGGTCAGGTGACATTGTCCTGAAACCTTGTGTTTAGTTTGTTCACACATCCTGAGCGCATGGTAATGCCTGTTGGTTGTGCTGTAGTTTTTCTCAGGCTGATGTCCTTGGTGTGGATGACCTGGGCATTCTGTCAGTGTATGCAGTGGGTGCAGGGCTCATTACCTAGGCCCTTGGAGGAGTCCGCATGTCCACTGGTGTTGGTGGCCTGTGTTGTAGGCTGGATGATTGGGGTGTTGTGGCACCTGTCAGTATCTGTAGGAGGTGATGGCATTTACATACATAGTGGGCACTGTCAGAGGCTACCACATGCCTGTTTAGCTGCGGGGCATGGCTGTGTACCACCATCAACTTGTCATGGCCACGTGCGGTCTGAACCTTGGCCAATTGACCAGGTGTTAGAAGGTCACATCTGTGGGCATTACAATCATAGTGCATTTTGCTTCGTAATTGGTGTTCCAAGAGGGTATAATTAATATTGGTTTCGAGTTTAGGCTGCCGCAGAATTTTAGCAGAAGGAATCATTGTCCTGGTGTACCTGGATAAAAGTTGCTATGTGGAAGAGGGAAGGCCCTGTTATGACTGCTTTCACAGGCCGAGGAGCGCAGCCGAGTAATCTCTGCGATCCTGGGCAGATTTCCTTAGTAGATGCTTCACTGACCATACTGCCCGTTCTGCCAGGCCATTGGACTGTGGACATAGGGGTTACTCAGACATGCTCAAACCTCCATGTAGGAATGTAGTCCGGTGGCCCTGACTTCAGTCATAATGAAGTGCTTCAAGAGATTGATCATGAAGCGTATCACCTCCATACTCCCAGAACGCCTTGATCCACTGGAATTCGCATACCGTTGCAACCGGTCCACAGCAGACGCCATTTCCCGGGCCCTACACTCATCCCTAGAGCATCTCGACAACAAGGACTCCCACATCAGACTCCTATTTATTGACTACAGCTCCGCCTTCAACACCATAATCCCAGACAAGCTCATGTCATAGTTCGAAAACCTAGGACTTGGCTCCCCACTCTGCAACTAGATCCACGATTTTATGACCAACAGACCACAATCAAGAATGAACAACAACACCTTCTCTACAATAGTCCTCAATCCCGGGGCCCTGCAAGGCTGCGTACTTTGCCCCCTACTCTACTTCACACACATGACTGGGTGGCAAAATTTAGATCCAACTCCATCGACATGCTTGCTGACGATACGACTATAGTGCGCCGGATTTTGAATAACGACGAGTCAGAATATAGGAGGGAGATAGAGAACCTAGTGGAGTGGTGTAACGACAACAACCTCTCCCTCAATGCCAGCAAAACTAAAGAGCTGGACATTGACTTCAGGAAGCAAAGTACTGTACACACCCCTGTCAGCATCAACGGGGCCAAGGTGGAGATGATTAGCAGTTTCAAATTCCTAGGAGTGTACATCTCCAAAAATCTGTCCTGGTCCACCAACGTCGACGTTACCACCAAGAAAGCACAACAGCGCCTATACTTCCTCAGGAAACTAAGGAAATTTGGCATGTCCATATTACCCCTTACCAATGTTTACAGATGCACCATAGAAAGCATCCTATCGGGCTGCATCACTGCCTGGAATGGCAACTGCTCGGCCCAGAACCGCAAGAAACTTCAGAGAGTCGTGAACACTGCTGAGTCCATCACACAAACCTGCCTCCCATTCATTGACTCCCGCTGCCTGGGGAAAGCGGGCAGCAGAATCAAAGACCCCTCCCAGCCGGCTTACTCACTCTTCCAACTTCTTCCTTTGGGCAGGAGATACAGATCTGAGAACATGCACAAACAGACTCAAAAATATATTCTTCCCCACTGTTACCAGACTCCTAAATGACCCTCTTATGGACTGACCTCATTAACACTACCCATGTATGCTTCATCCGATGCCGGTGCTTATGTAGTTACATTTTTTTGCCTTGTGTTGCCCTATTATGTATTTTCTTTTAATCCCTTTTCTTTCCATGTACTTAATGATCTGCTGAGCTGCTCACAGGAAAATAATTTTCACTGTACCTCGGTACACGTGATAAGAAACAAATCCAATCCAATCCAATGTGGTGTGAAAGTTTCTAAATTCAGCGGAAATGAATTGGCACGTTTGTCAATATGGAAACTTCACTTTCTGTGTCAGTGTACATGGAGGGCCAGTATAGTGACTCATTGGCCCTGTATCTGGCTGCTTCCCACCCAGGGTGCCCCAGTGAAGTTTTTAGGTGTAGTATCTCTGAAGGGAAGTAGAGATGATAAATCACTGGCCGCATAGAATGCGTCCATCCTGTACTGTGTGGATGTCATGGGAAGGCTCCCTTGAGGACTCAGGCCAGGTCCTCATGATGTAGTTGTGCAATTGTCTGCATATGATATCAGCCTGGAAAACATAGACATCTTTGAGTTCCTGGATTCTGTGATGTCTATGTCTTCCTCACAATCTGCCTGGTCTGTAATGCGCAGGAAGGTTCTGGAGAGCGTGTCAGCCATATACAGTTTGTAGACGATGGTGAGTGCATAACATTGCAGCTTTAGCATCAGGTGCTGCAGCTGTGCAGACACAGTGTGAAGAGGCTTTTTTAGAATAATCATGAGTGGCTGATTATCAGTTTCAACAAATGCAAGATGACCATATATGACTTCATAACATTTTTGACAGGCAAAGACTAGAACGAGGAGCTTCTTATCGATCTGAGCATAACGAGTCTCTGTGTCAGTGAGGATTCTTGTTACAAATTTTGACACAGAATTGTGTGTGTGCAAGGAGTATAGTAGGGGGCTAAGTACACAGCCTTGCGGGGCCCCAGTATTGAGGACTATCGTGGAGGAAGTGTCATTGTTTATCCTTATTGGTTGTGACCTTTGAGTCACGAGGTCAATGATCAAGTTGCAGAGGGAAGAGGCAAGTCCTAGATTTTGGAGTTTTGACATGAGCTTGGCTGGAATTATGGTGTTGAAGGTGGTGCTGTATTCAGTGAATAGAAGTCTGATGTAGCAGTCCTTGTTGTCGAGATACTCCAGCGATGAGTGTAGGGCCAGGGAGCATCTGCTGTGGACTGGTTGTGGAGGTAGGTGAATTGCAGTGGATTAAGGCATTCTGGAAGTGTCTCATGACCAACCACTCAAAGCAAATCATAATGATAAATATATCAAGGCTACTGGACAGTAGTCATTGAGGCAAGTTGCCTGGTTGTTCTTTGGCACCAGTATGATGGTGGTCTTCTTGAAGCAGGTGGAAACATCGGAACAGAGTAGGGAGAGGTTGAAGATGTCTGTGAACACACCCGCTAGTTGGTCCACGCTGGATCTGAGTGCATGACCAAGGACTCCGTCAGGACCCGTTGCTTTCTGTGAGTTCACTTTCAAGAAGGCTGATCTAACTTCTGCGGCTGTGATGGTGGGTTTGGTGTGTCCGAGGCTGTTGGGCAGTTGACAATGGTTTGTTGGTTTCCTGCTCGAAACAAGCATAGAATCCATTGAGTTCATCGGGAATTCCCAGGAATTCTACTCGGCTTTGCTTTGTAGCCCGTTATATTGTTTAAGCCTTGTCACAACCAGCGAGTGTTCACGCCATTAGTCTGTGCCTCTAGCTCAGTCTGGTATTTTCTCTTGGCGTCTCTTGGTTTGTCCATCCATGAGGTCCATCTGGTTATCAGAGTCCAGTACTGCATACGAGTCTAGTTCCTGCTGCATTTGGCAGGGCAACACGTTACATGATGTTGCGGTGTCAATACTTAACTTCAGTCCTGCGTTGCTGCAAATCATGTTGAGGGTGGTGAAGTTCTTACACTTTTCTGTGAAAAGTGTCAACACTCTCACAGTAGAATGTGACAAGAAAGAACTAAGAGTTCTTGCTAACCCTAAGGCACTGACTGCAGCATGAGGACTTTTGTGGGCTTGAGTTACTCAAAGAAATGGGAGAAGGATCTTGACAGGCAGGCAGGAGCAGCATGGTTGGCAAAGTACGAGATGCTTGCTGTGTAAGGTCCAGCCACCAGGCCTCACTGTAATATAATTGGTGCACTTCCCACTTGAGCATGTAAAATGTTTAAATTGAGCCACTTGCAGGTGGGATTTCCGACAGATCTCCTGAGGCTCAATAGAAGCCCAAATGCATCTTTTAAAGAAAGGCCGCATCCTCCTCGGCCAAATGGCTAATTAATACTGCTGTGAGGAGCTGATCTTTCCCAATCAGTCCAAGACAAAGCATCTTCTTGTTGGTATCACTAGCCAAAACGTCCACCCCATCCACCCATTAGCAGACTGCGCCTGTAATACCTATGGGGAACACTGCAACAGCATGCCAAAAACTAGAGTGCAGTGAGAGGATCCAGAAAAACAGTGAGAGGAGCTAAACCACTGCTGCTGCCGATGCTGCTCTGCTATTGAAGACAGTCAGTGCCCACGTTCTGGAACAAAAATCAAGGTATAACATCACAGGAAAGTCATGAATTATTGGCTGGTGAGTATTGCTGCTGAGGGACTGATTCTAAACAACTGGCAAATTTAAAATGATTATAAACTATTATGTATTAATAATAAGTAACAAATGAGTTGCTGGTGAACATTATCTTTTATTTCTAAAGCAAGGTTTATTACTACTAGTAAGGCACGTGAAGTATGAGTAGGATTATCAGTAATAGTAAGGTTTGGTAATAGCAGCAAGGTTTATCAGTATTGATAAGCTTTATTAGCAGAAGCAATGCTAACTAATGAATTGAGAAGTAGCAGGGCAGCTCTGACCTCCAGGATTCACGTCCTGTGCTCTCTGGGAATTCTAGGACACTTCCCATTTTTGCAGTAAGTGTTGTCAGCTGCAATTGCTTGAATTCTGGATTTCGGAACTTGAGCTGCAGCTGGTACCACTGCAACGTATCTGTAAGGTTGAAAACTTTGTGGGTAGCACATTTATAGATGTGGTCACCCCACACCTTCAGGCTGTGCAGGACGAGTGAGAATGGGTGACAACCAGGCATTGAAAATGGATCTGACCGATAGTGCAGGAGTCCCCTGAGTAGCCCCCAGGTGGTCAGGGACATGGCAGGGCAGTGTCAAACTGGCAGCCTGGCAATGACAACCTGGCACCTTGGCAGTGACAACCTGGGAGCACTTTGCCAGTTTGGCACTGCCAGGATGTTCCCCCCCCCCCCTCACCCCAGCGGCTACAACAGCCTCCAAGCCCCCCAAGTGGCCATCACGCCCGGTCTCCATTTGTGGAAACCAATAGTCATTTGCGCTGGCTTCACGTTGCACCAGTGACTAGGAGCTGGGACAATCCAGCTTGAAGCTGATCCTGCATACATTTAAATGATGATTTAAATATGTGAATTGGGTTCATGCCCTTACTGCATCTGCTGGGAGGGCCATGTAGCATCAGAAACTGTTTGGCGCCTGGCGCATAACCTGTTTTGGGCACCTCCCAGAATTCTCCCGACATCGCGGGATTTGTGTCGGGCACAACGCGCCTGGAGAATTACCCCATAGGCTAAGTATAATGGGGGACTTTAATTATCTGAATTTAGAAAGGGATAGGAGACGTTAAATGGACAGTGAGGAGTAAGAGTTTCTGGACTATGTTCAGGGAAGTTTTCCACAGCAGTATGTTTCCAGCCCATTGTTAGGTCTGGTTCTTGTGAATGAGGTGAGCCGAGTGGACCAAGTGTCAATAGGACAACATTTAAGAAACAATGATCATTGTATCATAAGTTTTCAGCTGATAATGGAAAAGGACAAAAACCAATCCAAACTGGCGCTGCCAGTCCTGGAGGCCAGCTCTGGTCTCAAGCAGGGTCTATATGCTCGCAGCCATGGAGTACAGGGAGCAGACCATCTCCGTCTGGGACTGAGCCACATCACCCATTAACTGCCCCACCATCTTCTGGGTTTGTGTCACATCAGCCAGTGACTGGGCCATCTCCCTCTGGGACTGGGCTGCCTGCCTCTGTGTCTGCACCACATCGGCCAGCGACTGGGCAATGCCACAGACATTCCCTGCTGTGACTGGGCCACACTCAGAAGCGCCGCTGCAATTTCCAGGTGGCTCTGGCACATGGTGCCTGTGAGGCAGAATCCTGTCCTCGGCCTTGGACAGCACCTGCGCAGAATGTCCCAGGCCTTGGACATGTTGATCAGTAGCCAAAACCATCACCCCCAATGACTCCACCACGGATGCCACCCGTGAGGTATTGGCCTGGGTGGCACGCATTGCAGGCACCAACTCCTGCTGTTGCATGCGGTTGGACTCCTCAAACTGCACCTGCAGGTGCTGGCTGCTCGCCGACAACCCCCCATGTAGCCCCTGGCTCTGACAGAGGAGGGAGGGGAGGACTGGGGTGGGGGGATGGGGGGGTGTGGGGGGAAACGACAGCAGATGGGCCCACTCCATCTCAAGCAGGTCCAGCAAGACACATGACAAGACGTATGATGTATGATTAGACCACGGGCCTGGACGAAGTGCGGGTGTTGGTGGTGTTGGTGGTGAACATGTTGGTGGGGATCAGGTGGTGACGGTAAGGATGGTTTATGATGAGGGTGGGGGTGAGGATGGTGTTGGAATGAGTATGGAGTTGAGGGTCAGGGTGATCTGGGGGTGAGGGTGTGGGTGAGTGTTGGAGGAGGGGTTGACACACGTGTCACAGAGAACCGTAACTCCGCAGGGTCTCACTTCCTCGCCCGCAGTCAAACTCTACCCCAGCGACCTCCCTTTCCTCCGGGTTGCTGACCACATCCATGGCCATCTGTTTTTGCCATGGTGAGGAGCCGCAAGTCCAGGAGTCCCCCTCCAGTCGTCTTCCGCTCCCGGCGGTTATGGGTGGCTTTCACCTGGGAGGGGAGGGCAAATGGAAAATGACAGTGTTGGACAGTCTGACACACGCAGCCCAGGAGGGGGAAGGGTAGCTGGTGGCCTCAGTGGCCAGGGCATTTGGCCATGTTGGCCAGCATGGGTCACGGCACGTGGTGCATGGTGGGGTTCACCTGCCCTCCGGGTGGGGATGGTGTCAGGTCACAGGTGTGTGGGAAGGGGGTTGGTGCACGGGGAACAGTGTTGCCTACTAACCCTGTCCACCCCGAGGAGGTCGTGTAGTTTCTTCTGGCACGGCATTCCTGTCTGGACGATGTTGCCCACGCCGCTTACCGCCTCTGCCACCTGCACCCTGGCATGACGAACGACGGCAGCTGCCAAGCTTGTTCCCAGGCCAAGGTACAGGGTCATTCAATCTCTTCCACCATGTCCAGGAGTGTCTCCAGCTCGGCATCGCTGAATCATGGGGCTGCTCTCCTCGCTGCCATCTTGTTGGCTGGCATGGTCTGTGTGGGGAGTGCAGTGTGTATATACGGCTGCAGCTTGTCAACCCTCTGAGTGACAATCTCAGGCCAGGCGAATCCCGCACCATTTCTCAATGGAATTGATTGTGTTCCATGTGGCACTGGTGCTAACCCCTTAACAGTAGCTGAATCAGTCCAGGTGCAGAGCCCGTTTTGAAGTCATGGAACTTCACGAAATCTGTGTCGGTGTCAAAACCCAGTCTCAGAAATGAAGAATCCAGCCCATGTATTTTGAGAACAGTCAAGGTATTGATCAGGAGGAGGTGTTTGTACTTACAGAATTTACAGTGCAGAAAGAGGCCATTTGGCCCATCATGTCTGCACCGGCCCTTGAAAAGAGCGCTCTTCTTAAGCCCATACCTCCATCCTATCCCCGTAACCCTTAGGATAAGTGGGGTTACTGGTTTATTGGGATAGGGTGGAGACGTGGGCTTAAGTGGGGTGCAGTTTCCAGGAACTGCTGCATACCCAATGGGCCGAATGGCCTCCTTTAGCACTGTAAATTCTATTCAAACCCAGTAACTCCACCTAACCTTTTTGGATAGTACAGGGCAATTAGAATAGCCAATCGACCTAACCTGCACATCTTTGAACTGTGGTAGGAAACCTGAGCACCCGAAGGAAACCCACACAGACATGGAGAGGAGGTGCAGACTCCATACAGACAGCCATCCGAGGCCGGAACTGAACCTGGGACCCAGGAGTTGTGAGGCAGCAGTGCTAATCACTATGTCACCATGCTGCCCCCAACAAGACACCCATGTCTGGGGGAAGTGAAAGTAGCAATTGAGGAGATAGTCGCCATAATGTTTCAGTCTTCCTATGACTTGGGAGTGGTGCCAGAGAACTGGAGAATTGCAGACACTACATCCTTGTTTTAAAAAGGACGTAAAGGAAAGTCCAGCAACTATAGGCCAGTCCGTTTAACTTTGGTGGTGGGGTACTCCGAGAGAAAATAATTTGGGACAAAATTAACAGTCACATGCACAGTTAATTAAAGAATGCCAGCATGGATTTCCGAAGGTAAAATTGTTTAATTGACGAGCTGGAGTTTTTTGAAGAGGTAACAGAGAGAATTGATAAAGCGGATGATTCAGTGCTACATGGCAGATGTCTGAGCAAAGTTATAGCTTACGGAATAAAAGAGACAGTTGCAAATTGGATACTTAATTGGCTGATGACTAGAAATAGAGAGTTGTGATTAAGGGATCAGGGGGCCCCCAAGGTGGCCTGGCCCGCGATCAGGGCCCACTGATCTGTGGGCTGGCCTGTGCCGTAGGGGCACTCCTTCCTTCCGTGTCGGCCCCTGTAGGGCTCCGCCATTGGCGGTGGGGAGAAGACAACCCCCTGCGCATGCGCCAGTCTGCGCATGTGCGGAACCACAGCGGCTGTTCTGCGCATGCGCGAGATCACGCCGGCCCTTCGGCGCATGTGCAAACTCGCGCAGTACCTTCAGCACCGGCTGGCGCGACGCCTCCAGCGTCCACCTAACCCTCGGAAGTATGGAGAATTACCCACATTCGGGCTGTTGACGCCGAGTGGTACGCGCCGGTTTTCCCGCCGGCGTGGGGACTTAGTCCCGCGAAAGAAGAATCCCGCCCTTCATGGATGAAGAAAAATTGGATAAGTTAGCAATGTTTCCCTTGGATATACGAGTTCCACACATATCACCCCTAGGACTTGGATCCAACATAGGTTATACTTCAATATCCTGACAAGAACAGCCAAGGGGGAAGACAGCTCTTCATTTTTCCATCTCTCTAACAACACCTCGCAAGATTGTTTCCCACTCTCACTGATCACTACGAATCTGTTCTTCTGCAGCACATCATTCACTCCCAATCACAAGGGGATGGTAGCATAGTAGTAATGCTGACGGACTAGCAGTCCAAACTAAAGCTCTGGATGCATGGGTTGAAATGAAAGCTAGGGAAATTTTAATGAATTAACCTGGAATTTAAAAGTCATAGATGGGATTCTCTAGTCCGCCAATCTTGTTTTCCGACGCGACACGCCCCTATCAGCAGCGGAATAGCTGGTTTAGCTCAGTGGGCTAGACAGCTGGTTTGTGATGCAGAACAAGGCCAGCAGCACGGGTTCAATTCCCCTACCAGCTTACCCGAACAGGCGCCGGAATGTGGCGATGAGGGGCTTTTCACAGAGCTTCATACATGTGACAATAAAAAAGTTATTATTATTATTATTCGCAGTTCCCGCAGCCAGCCAATGGGATGTCCCATTGTGGCCACCCCACGGTGTCAGGAAACCTGTGGGCGTGGGTGTGCAGTTTCCTCCCACAGTCCAAAGATGTGCAGGTTAGGTGGATTGGAAATGATTAATTGCCCTTAGTGTCCAAAAAGGTTAGGTGGGCTTACTGGGATAGGAGTGGGCTTAGGTAAGGTGCGCTTTCCAAGAGTCCTTTTGGACCAAGTCCATCGTCATCCCCATCACTGGATTGATTCTGTATGTCTTGTAAGGCTGTGACTAGAGGTGTTCCACAGGGATCATTCTGGGATCTTTGTAGTTTGTAGTATATATAAATGATTTGGAAGAAAATGTAGCTGGTCTGATTAAGTTTGCTGGCGACACAAAGGTTGGTGGGCTTGTGGATAGTGATGAGGATGGTCAGATGATGCAGCAGGATGTAGATCAGTTGGAGACTTGGGCGGAGAAATGGCAGATGGAGTTTAATCTGGATAAATGTGAGGTAATGCAGTTTGGAAGGTCTAATGCAGGTGGGAATTATACAGTAAATGGCAGAAACCTTCGGAATATTGATAGGCAGAGTGATCTGGGTGTACAGGTTCACAGATCACTGAAAGTGGCCACTCTGGTGAAGAAGGTAGTCAAGAAGGCATGCTTACCTTCATCGGCTGGTGTACTGAAGTATAAAAGTGGGAGGTCAGGCTGCAGCTGCATAAAACCTTAGTTAGCCACACTTGGAATATTGTGTACAATTCTAGTCGGCACACTACCAGAATGATGTGGAGGCTCTGGCAATGGTACAGAAGAGGTTTAACAGGATGTTGTCTGGTCGGGAGGGTAGTAGCCAAGAGGAGAGGTTGGATAGACCCAGATTCTTTTCACTGGAACGATGGAGGTTGCAGGTCAACCTGATAGAGGATGACAAAATTATGAGGAGCTTTTTCCCAATTATTTGGGGACATAGGCTTAAGGTGCAAGGAGCAAAGTTTAGAGGAGATGTGTGAGGCAAGTTTTTTACAGAGGGTGATGAGTGCCTGAAACGCACTGCTGGGGAGATGGTGGAAGCAGAGAATATAGTGATGTGTAAGAGGTATCTTGACAAATAAATGAACAAGAAGGGACTAGTGGGATACAAAATTTGTTTTAAACCTTCGGCATCAGCGACAGTGCTTCACCCGATGTGTGTGTGTCTGGTGCTGAGGATCTGCCTTTCCTCCTGATGCTGTCTCCACTGTTCAGTCGATGGAGGGCGGCACAGTGGCACAGTGATTGGCATTTCTGCCTCACAACGTCCGGACCCGGGTTCGATTCTGACCTTGGGCGACTATCTGTGTGGAGTTTGCACTTTCACCCCCATTCTCTGTGGGAGTCCTCTGGGTGCTCCAGTTTCCTCCCATAGTCCAAAAACGTGCAGGTTAGGTGGATTGACTATGCTAAATTGCCCTTGGTGGGGTTACGGGGCTAGGATGCGGGATTAGGACTAGGTAGGGTGCTCTTTAATAGTGTCAGTATGGACTTGATGGGCTGAGTGGCCTCCTTCTGCACTGTAGGGATTCTATGATGAATTTCTTCTTCCAGCAATTTGTTCCTGCCTCAATCCTCATCGCCAGTTTTCTTTTCTTTTATATTTTTTCTTGCCGCAGAGATAAGGCATTGAGGTGCCCACACTCTAGATTCTTTCACAACACAATGAGAGGTTTATTAAGAAGTGTTGTTCACTCAGTCTACGAGGGAGAGCTGCAAAACCCACACAAGCACTCTGTGGACATTACTGCACATCACGTGATGCTTTACCAGCAGGGATGTATTCACTGCTACATAACAGGGAGGAGTGATACAGACCTGACATCATGCCCTTCACCCAAAATTGAGAAGAAAGGAGTAGGGATCAGATCTCTTCAACAGTGATTAGTATTAGAGCAGGTAAGATGGCAGCCTGTTTGAGGAATCTCTGTAGCAATTATGAATATTGTGCGGCTGCCGGAGCACCCTTGGCTTCGCAGCAACACATATGGCAACATTTTCAAAAGGAAATCTGTGACAATAGTTGATGAGGCCCCAGTGGATGCTGGTGAATTTGGAGGTGGGCAGCTCTAATGCATGCTCCACTTATTGCAGACCAACTTCTGCAAACAGGCCTAAAACAGGCATTTGGCTCCTCATTTACAAATCAAACTCAGCGCCGGTTTTAGGCAGTGTCATAAAACAAAGTCTGACTTAATTGCGGGTCTAACATCTTTCAGCACCGGATATTAATCACTAAAACAGTTGTCACGCAAGCTCGGAAAAGTCCAATTTTTATTCCTTGTATTCTGTTGCAGTCATTTTCAAAGTTAGGTGGCGGAATTCTCCGACCCCCCGCAGAGTCGGGGAATCGCCCGGGGCCGGCGTAAATCCCGCCCCCGCCGTGGCCGGAATTCCCCGCCGCCTGGGAATCGGCGGGAGCGGGAATCACGCCCCGCCGATCGGCGCGCCCCCCCACGGCAATTCTCCGGCCCACGATGGGCCGAAGTCCCGCCGCTGACAGGCCTCTCCCGCCGGCGGGAATTGGAGCACCTCTGGTGCCGGCGGGATTGGCAGCACGCGCGGGCCCCTGGGGTCCTGGGGGGGGCGCAAGGCAATCGGACCCCAGGGGGTGCCCCCACGGTGGCCTGGCCCGCGATCGGGGCCCACCGATCGGCTGGTGGGCCAGTGCCGTGGGGGCACCATGGCGGAGGCGGAAGAGACCCCCTACTGCGCATGCGCCAGTGGTGACGTCAGCAGCCGCTGACCCACCAGCGCATGCACGGACCGGCGAAGGCCTTTTGGCCAGCCCCGACCCTGGGCGGCAGGCACCAAAGGCCGTTGACGCCTGTTTTGGCGGCAGTTGGCGTGGCGGAAACCACTCTGGCGCGGTCCTAGCCCCTAAAGGTGCGGAGAATTCCGCACCCTTTGGGGAGGCCCGACGCTGGAGTGGTTGGCGCCACTCCACTACGCCGGGATCCCCGCCCCGCCGGGTAGGGGAGAACCCCGGCCAGGGTCGCGACCCACGGCTGGGTCGCGGGCAGGGTCGCAGGGCCAACGGTCGCGGCATTCCCGATCACGGCAAGAAAATGCCAGCTTCTACCGACTTTCAGAATGCTAGACATCCAGCGCATGCATGTCCCCTCAACAGTGTGCAGACCCAGAGCCCAGTGCGGCAGGCCGCCCTCTCCTGATGTCAGCATGCTGTCCAGGTCCAGATTATTTTAAAGAATCGATGTAGTCTTCTCTCCAGAAGCAGCGGCAGAGAGTTGACATCATGTGCTCCTGGTGCGAGAGAGTTTCCTCCATTTTGTAGCTGTCAACATTGCTGGTGTGAGTTCCAGGGCCTCCGGTGAACAAGAGGAAGCTGAAAACAGGAACAAAGCAGTATAAAGATGATTTCTTGAGTTATGGGTTTATTAACTGTGCCACTGTAAATCAGGATTTTTTTGATTTGATTTGATTTATTATTGTCACATGTATTAGGATACAGTGAAAAGTATTGTTTCTTGCATGCTGTACAAACAATGCATACCGTACATAGGGAAGGAAGGAGACTGTAGAATATAATGTCATAATTATAGCAAGGTGTCGAGAAAATATCAACTTAATACGAGGTAAAAGAGATAGAATGAAGTTTTAGAAGCATAGAACGAGAGTAAAAGATAGAATTAGAGGGTATGCTGGGCACAGCTTGCAAGAAGTCGCCTCGCTCAGGCACCATCTTGGATTAAATGCAAAGTTTGTGGGTGTTATATGTAGGGAAGTACTGGCAAATGAAAGATAAAAACCCTCAAAACTTCAAAGACATTTCAAGACTATGCGTGGCGAGTTCAAGGACAAACCTCTTGATTTTTTTCAAGGATGCAGAGAGATCTTATATCATCAGCTGAAGTCCTTCGCAGAAATGTAACATTGAATGACAAAGCAAGTGAGAATGTGGAAATTAAAGGTAAGTGAAAATGGTGGGTCGTGAATATTGGGCGGCGTGGGCACTAGGTTCGGGTGACATGGGTCCCAAAGTTCGGGCGCCGTGGGTCACGAAGGTCGGCCGGGGTGGGTCGCGAAGGATGGCCGGTTGGTAAAGGTGGGCCCCCGGGCTAAAACATTTGAAAAATACTGCTCTAGTGTAACCTCTTTTGCCCTTTTCAGCATTTCTTTGTTTTGTAAGGATGAAATTCAAACCATTTTATGTCACTGACATGATTAATCTTGAATGAAGTTCCATCCACTTGCATTTAGACCCAAAGCCAGTCTTGCTCAATCTAACTAATCTAAAAACACATTCATCCTCTGTAATACCTATGGGGGAGCACAGACACATATGAGCTGCACTAGATAACTAAGAAAAGTCTTTCCTTCCACTTTGATCTATCACCTGAGAGAGATTGAGTGCCGTTCATTGATTTTTCCTGCATTTCCACTGAAAAGCAACCTCCTGTGTCAAACGACTTGAAATCATTGAACTCATCATTCAAATGGTGCATGTCAGATGGTGAGAAACAAAGAATATTTGTACATCTTGAGCAGAAATATTTTAACTATGTAACCTGTGCTGTATATTCCCAGTTCAGGTTAACACATTCACTTGAGAGAAGTATTTCCGCCTGAAAGGTAAGCTTCTTTTGCAAGTAGACAGTTCCTCACTCAACGGATTGATGCCCATAATGCCAAGCATAAAGTAACAAAGAGCACAGGTGAAATAAAAACAGTACACTTTGGAAACACTCAACAGGTCTGGCAGCATCAATGATGTGGAGATGCCAGCGTTGGACTGGGGAGAGCACACTAAGAAGTCTTACAACACTGGGTTAAAGTCCAACAGGTTTGTTTTGAATCACTAGTTTTCGGAGCGCAGCTCCTTCCTCAAGTGAATCAATGGAGAAAGAGAGTTAACATTTCAAGCCTGTGGCCTGTCATCAGAACTAGAAAAAGATGAAAATGTAACAGGTTTTGAGCATGTGATAGGGGGAGGGTGGGAAGAAAAACAAAAGGCAAGGTCTGTGATAGGGTAGAAGACAGGACCATAAGACCATAAGACATAGGAGTGGAAGTAAGGCCATTCCGTCCATCGAGTCCACTCCACCATTCAATCATGGTTGATTTCAACTCCATTTACCTGCTCTCTCCCCATAGCCCTTAATTCCTCGAGAAATCAAGAATTTATCAATTTCTGTCTTAAAGACACAACGTCCCGGCCTCCACCGCCCTCTGTGGCAATGAATTCCACAGACCTACCACTCTCTGGCTGAAGAAATTTCTCCTCATCTCTGTTCTAAAGTGACTCCCTTTTATTCTAAGGCTGTGCCCCCGCGTCCTAGTCTCCCCTGCTAATGGAAACAACTTCCCTACGTCCATCCTATCCAAGCCATTCATTATCTTGTAAATTTCTATTAGATCTCCCCTCAACCTCCTAAACTCCAATGAATATAATCCCACGGACAGCTTGAATGGCAAAATGTTTAATGGTACGGGGACAGAGACAGTGATAATGGGACAAATAAAGAAACAAGAGATATATCTAGAGGAGGCACAAGTGCCAAGATCCTGAAAACAAAGTAAACAAAATAAGAGAGAAACAAAAATGAGTTTGCAAAGGTATAATCCTGTTGTACCTTTAAAACCTCTGATATGTTCGACTAGTTTACTTACTCAATGTTTTACCCAGGTGTCTTTATTTACACGATGAACAAAGGACAAAACAGTTTAACGCAATTTAATTCACAATTCTATTACTCAAGAAAATATGACTCAGAGTCACAGCTGAGCTTTGTGTTTTACCCACACTTAGTAAAGGAGGATGGCAGGCTTCGATCACTCGATGTTGACGTCTTCTCTGGTTTGAAACCCAGGGCCCTTTCTTCTTGCGATGGTTGTGCCTGGGCAACTCCCAGGTTCTCGCTCAAGATCTGTTCGATGCTGCTTTCTTATACTGGGAAGGTTGGATTCAGTCATATGTATAGATCCACCACCGGCCATTGTCCTAGCCAGACCCCACTGGTTAATGGGAAATACAGGATACTCCTGTTTAATCGATGGTGGTTCAATCAAGACACATTGTCCTCTGAAACTCCCCTTGTCTGATCAGCCATCAGCTCATTAAGGCGTCTGATGGCTTCTTTTGTCTGTCCTTCATCCTGCTACAACGTTGATCACCTGTGTCTGGAAGTTTGTGACACATACATCAACTTATGGTGGGTAATCAAAGTCCATATTGCAATAACAGGTTTATGCTTTGGCTTGAGTGCTTTTGCAGCCTGTAATTCATAATATGGAAAGATGTGTCATTTGAAACATGGAGGTCTGGCAATATCTGGTCTGAGAGAAACATGAGAGAATACAGGGAAAGATCCCATGAAGGGTTAATAGCAGCTGCAAAGAGCAAGATTATAAAATGCAGATTCCATCTCTCAAGCAGGATTATCAAACAAAACAGGATTCTTGTATGAAGCTAAAAACAATGGCTCACACCTTCATTGAAAGTAACTATCTTAGTAAGCATCTGGAAAAGCATAGATGAGAGTTTCAGTTGAATTAGGCGACGAATGTTTAAAATAGGCAAGTCTTTCAAGTTATAACCAAGTGAATTTTTAGCATACAGCTAAAAGCAACGTTTCACACCTTCATTGAAATGAACTCTCTTCGTAAACAGCTGGAAAGGAAAGGATGAGGTTCAGTTGAATTTGCTGATAATTCTAAGTGTGAAGTTCTGCCGATATCAAGTAAATCAAAGAAAATTGGAGACTATCAGTCTACGAGAAACATAATTTAAAATCAAAGTCAAAGTTATGAGCTGGGGATACAATTGGAAAATAAAACCATAGAAATGACAGGAATTAAAAGTAACACTTCTTGAAACCAAAGCATTTTTGAATATCATAAAGGAACGTTGAACATCACAAAGGACAACGTAATCAGATCTGAGGGCTGAGGCTATGCCCAAAATGAATACTTAGTTGTATTAGAATGTTTAGATCAAAGATACTTTTTACAATCAAAGTGATTGGCACCTCATCTGCTAGCTTAAACATTCACTTCTTCAACCACATAGTGTATACCATCTCCAAGATGCACTGCAGGAACTCACCAAGGCTCTTCAGACAGCACCTTCCAAACCCACCACCTCCAATAATTGGAAGGACATGGGCAGCAGGAGCATTGGTACACCACCACCTGCAGGTTCCCCTGCAAGATATGCCACTCTAGCATCAGAATCAGTTGTTCACAAAACTTACAGTTCAGTCATGCTATGAAAGAAATAGAAAAAGAAAAGCCAGCAGCATAAAACGCCAAACCAAAAACTAACAAAATGGAGGAACTATTCCCTTAAATAATGCTCCTGCTGGGTCCTTGTTGATTGTTAAACCATGGTTTGCAGGGCGAGTAGTCAAGTGGTGGGGCAAAACAATCTTTCCATATTACTCTGCACAGGATGCTTAAGGGGGCATATAATTCAATATGGCAAATGGCAGACTCTTAATTTGCGTGGCGAAAGTCGGCTCAAACTCCATCTACAAGTTTGCTGACGACATGGTCGTTGTGGGTCGGATCCTAAACAACAATGAGTCAGAGTAGAAGAGAGAGATTGAAAACGTAGTATCGACAACAATTTCCCCCTCAACATCAGCAAAACTAAGGAGCTGGTCATTCAGGAAGCGAAGCACAACAGCACCTATACTTCCTCAGGAACTTCGGCATGTTCACATTAATTCTCACCAATTTTTACTTGGTATGGCAACAGCTCGGCCCTACCGTAAGGAACTACGGAGAGTCATGAACAATGTCAGTCCATCACGCAAAACCGCCTCCCTGTCCATTGTCTCTGTCTACACCTCCTGCTGCCTTGGGAAAGCAGGCAGCATAATCAAAGACCCCTCCCACCCGGGTTATTCTCTCTTCCAGCCCTTCCATCAGGCAGAAGATATAAAAGTCTGAAAACACGCACTGACAGATTCAGAAATAGCTTCTTCCCCGCTTTTATCAGACTCCTGAATGACTGTCTTATGGACTAAACTGATGTCTCCACGCACCTTCTCTACTGTGTAGCACTACACTCAGTGGGCGGGATTCTCCCTTCTGGGGACTAAGTCCCCGTGTCCGCCTGAAAATGGGCAGGAATCACTCCGGACTTTTTCCCAGAAAGTCAGGGGTGATCCTCCATCTTCAAGGGGGCCAGCAGGGCCGCCGCATACGTTGCGCTGCTCCGGCTGCTGGCAGGGCCCTGCAGTTACGCCCATGGGTCCGCGCATGTGCACGCCGGCCAGCTGCGGGTCCGCGCATGGGCTCGCAGGCCGTCTTCGCACTGCCCCCCATGCAACATGGCAACGCCCTATAGGGGCCCGGTGCCGAGGAACATGGCCCCCCACACCAAATGAGCGCGACCACCGATCGGTAGCCACCGATCGCCGGCCTGGCCACCGTGGAGGCCCCCACAGAGGCCGCCCCCCACCTCCCACCAGCACATCCCTCACAGCCAGAATGCCATTGTCCTGCCTGGTGGGACCACATGTAAACCATGTCAGCGGGACTCGGCGGGCCCTTGGCCAGTCGAACGCGGAGAATCGCCACCCTCGACAGGTGGCGCATCGATCACACGCGCACGACAAGCGGCAATTCTCCGGTCGCCGGAGAATCGCATGCCAGCGCGGGAGCCTATTTTTGGTAATTCCTCGCCCCTGCGCCGAGCACGATTTCGGCGCGGAGGGTCGGAGAATCCCGCCCACGATGCGTCGCTCGATGTCTATCTCTACGCATTTACATTGTGTATCTATCATAGTCCTGGGTGGGTTCGCCGGGGGGCGTGAGAATCAGCCATGCTGCACCGATGCCGGATTGCGCCCACGGGGTCGCACCGCGCCGGTCAGGTACCGCTGAAAGGCCCCCCCCCACCCCCCGCCGATTCTCCGAGCCTCGACGGGCCAGGTGCCCACCGAGTTCTGCCGAATCCCGCCGGCGTGGGTTACGTATGGTCCTCCCCAGCGGAAACCTGGAGTTCTGGCTGTGGGGGCCATCCTGGCGGGGGGACAGGGTATCCATCTCTGAAGGGGGCCTCCACGATGGCCAAGGTCGGGGCCTACCGATCGGTGGGCAGGCTAACTCCGCGGGGGGCATATGTTCCTCTGCGCCAGGCCCCTGTCGGCCTCCACCATATTGCCCGGGCCCGCGCCAGCCGTGGCGTGCCGGCATTCGGGTGCCGGACAGCGGACACCACTCCACCGTCGTTCTAGCCCCCTATGAAGGGTCGAATGCCTGGGCCTGGAGGCCCGTTGACGCCGGAGTTGCTCGCGCCGCTTTTGACGCCGGCGTCAGAACTTGCCCACAGGAGCGGAGAATCCTGGCCCCTATGTTTTTCACGTATGGAATGATGGGCAGAATTCTCCAATCCTGGGGCCAAGTGTTGACGCTGCCGTAAATGCCGGAGTGTTTTACGAGCGCGTCATCTGGCCCCTTGGATCAGCGGTCCTGCGCCGCACAGGGGGCCAGCATGGCACTTCAGAGCCTCATGCTGCTCCAGCTGCCGATACGGTTGCGAGCACGGCCACCGCAAGTTCGCGCATGTGCACCACGGCCGCCGCGGGTTCGCGCATGCGCATGGGATGCCCTCTCTGCACCGGCCCCCGGGCAACATGATGGAACCCTACAGGGGCTCAACGCGGAGGAACATAGGTCCTCCTCGGGATCAGCCAACCCGCTGATCATTAGGCCCCGATCGCATGCCAGGCCATCATGAGGAGGCCCCCCCCTAGAGTCGGGTCCCCCCCTCCCTCACACCAGAACGGCCCCCGCAGCATGAACATCAAGGTCCCGCGCGGGTAGGATCACATGCGAACGGCGCCGGCGGGACTCAGCCGAACACGGCGGGCATTCGGTCTGTTGAGAGCGGAGAATCACCGGGGGGGGGGCAGCGTTGAGTGGCCTACGACTGACACCATGCCGACCACGCCTGCACAAATGGTGCCTATTCTGCGGCCACCGTGTCCAGCGTCGCGTGATTCGCACCCATCCGCAGCGATTCTCCGACCCAGTGCGGGGTCAGAGAATCCTGCCCGATCTCTCTGGGCTGTATATAGAACAATACTTTTCACTGTACCTCAGTACACGTGACAATTAATCTACATCTAAATGTAGTGCTGGATGAGCATTCATGTTGGGCCCTGTCAATTGGGACATTTAGCCTCTGTTTCATGCCTGAAAACAAGAAGAGCACAATCCAGTTTCAGACCACCAAGCAGCAGCTGTAGCTCATCATCCATATCGCACAACAGTTTTACCCTTGCTACCATTACCTATTTAACTGACAGCTGGAGGTATAAGATTGAAGGCAAAGCCTTTGCTGTCCCATTTTTCTCCGCTCTAAATTTCTTACCTATTCAATTTAGTTTGACACCTGACGAAAGCAACTTGAGATTGAGTGATTTTTGTTGGCTTCAAACATTGTTTTATACGTAGAAATATAGATAGAAAATAGAAACAGGAGTAGGCCATTCGGCCCTTTGAGCCTGCTCCGCCATTCATTCTGATCATGGTTGATCATCAAATTCAATACCCTGATCCTGCCGTCCCCCCCATATCCCTTGATCCCTTTAGCCCCAAGACCTATATCTAATTCTAGCTTGAAATTACACAAGTACTTCCTGTGATAGCAAATTCCAAAGATTCACCACTCTATGGATGAAGACATTTCTTCTCACCTCAATCCTAAAACGTTTACCCATCATTCTCAAACTATGACCCCCTAGTTATGGACTCTCCGGGAACATTCTTTCTGAATCGACCCTGCCTAATCCTGTTAGAATTTTATAAGTTTCATTGGTTGTCACAGTGGTTAGCACTGCTGCCTCACGGCGCTGAGGATCCAGGTTCGATCCCAGCCCCAGGTCACTGCCCATGAGGAGTTTACACATTCTCCCCCTGTCCACGCGGGCCTCACCCCCGCAACCCAAAGATGTGCAAGGTAGGTAGATTGGCCATGCTAAAGTGCCCCTTAATTGGGAAAAAAACAATTGGGTATCTAAATTTATTTTTTAAAAATCAGAATTTTATAAGTTTCTGTGAGATCCCCTCTCACACTTCTAAACTTCAATGAATGTAATCCTAACCAACTTAGTCTCTCCTCATATGACTGTCCTGCCATCCCAGGAATCAGGCTGGTAAACCTTTGCTGCACTCCCTCCATAGCAAGAACATCCTTCCTTAGATAGGACACCAAAACTGCACACAATACTCCAGGTTGGCCTCACCAATGCTCAATACAATTGCAGTAAAACATCCCTGTTCCTATATTCAAATCCTCTCGCTATGAAGGCCAACATACCATTTGCCTTCTTTACCTCCTGCTGTACCTGTGTGCTTACTTTAAGCAACCAATGCACGAGAACACCAAGGCCTCACTGAGTATCCACTTCTTCCATATTACACCCATTCAAATAATAATCTGCCTTCCTATTTTTGCTACTGAAGTGGATAACCTCACATTGACCCACGTTATACTGCATCTGCCCACTCACTCATCCCGTTCAAATCACGCTGAAGTATCTCTGCATCCTCCTCACAGCTCACCCTCCCATCTAACTTTGTATCAAATGCAAATTTGGAGATAATATATTTAGTTCCTTCATCCAAATGTGAACAGTTGGGGTCCTAGCACAGATCCCTGTGGTATGCCACTAGTCACTGCCTGCCATTCACAAAAGACACACTCATTTCACTCTTTGCTATCTGCCTGCTCTCCAGGGGCGAAATTCTCCGACCCCACGCAGGGTCGGAGAATCGGCCGGCAGCGGCGTTAATCCCGCTCCCGCAGGGTTTTTAATTCTCTGACCGGCCAAAAACCGGCGCTGTGCAAATCCCGCCGGCAGCCTCTGAAAACAGCTGGCGCCGGCGGGATGTCATTATATTTTTGTTTCCACAAATCTCCGGCCCAGATGGACCGAAGTCCCGCCGACGTGGCCACGGGTCACGTCGGCGAAAATCACAGTACCTTTAAAACGGCGTCAACCATTGATGATGGTTGATGCCGTTCAGTGTCGGGGGGGGGGGGGGGGGGGGGGGGGGGGGGGGGGGTTGCGGCATCGGGGGGGGGTTGCGGCATCGGGGGGGTTGCGGCATCGGGGGGGGGGTTGTGGCATCGGGGGGGGGGGTTGCGGCTTGCGGCATCGGGGGGGTGTTGCGGCATCGGGGGGGGTGTTGCGGCATCGGGGGGGGTTGCGGCATCGGGGGGGTTGCGGCATCGGGGGGGATTGCGGCATCGGGGGGGGTTGCGGCATTGGGGGGGGGTTGCGGCATCGGGGGGGGGGTTTGCGGCATCGGGGGGGGGTTTGGAGGCAGCGGCGTGCAGAGAGGGGGGCGACGGATGCCCGGGGCCAACGCACCGTCGCCCCCCCCTCTGTACGCCGCTGCCCCCCCTCTGTACGCCGCTGCCCCCTACCCCAACCACCCCCCTCACCACCCCTACCTCCCTCCAACGCCCCTACCCCCCTCCCCACCACCCCTACCCCCTTCCCCCCACCCCTACCCCCCTCCCCACCACCCCTACCCCCTCCCCACCACCCCTACCCCCCTCCCCAACCCCCCTCCCCACCACCCCTACCCCCCTCCAATGCCGCCCCCCCATCTCTCGCAACGCCGCAACCCCCACCCTCAACGCCGGGTCCCCCCCTCTCAACGCCGGGTCCCCCCCCTCACCCCGGTACCCACACCCCGCCCCCCTCCCTCTGAAGGCCGGTACCCACACCCCCCCTCCCTCTGAAGGCCGGTACCCACACCCCCCCCTCTCTCCTCCTCCCCCCTTCCTTCCTCCTCCCCCCTTCCTTCCTTCTCCCCCCCTTCCTTCCTCCTCCCCCCTTCCTTCCTCCCCCCCTCCTTCCTCCTCCCCCCCTTCCTTCCTCCGTTAGAGGGGGGGCGACGGTGCGTTGGCCCCGGGCATCCGTCGCCCCCCTCCTCTGCACGCCGCTGCCCCTACCCCAACCCCCCCTCACCACCCCTACCCCCTTCACCACCCCTACCCCCCTCCAACGCCGCACCCCCCCACCCCCCACTAACGCCGCACCCCCCCCCCCCACTAACGGAGGAAGGAAGGGGGGAGGAGGAAGGAAAGGGGGGAGGAGGAAGGAAGGGGGGGAGGAGGAAGGAAGGGTGGGAGGAGGAAGGAAGGGGGGGAGGAGGAAGGAAGGGGGGAGGAGGAGAGAGGGGGGGTGTGGGTACCGGCCTTCAGAGGGAGGGGGGGTGTGGGTACCGGCCTTCAGAGGGAGGGGGACGGGGTGTGGGTACCGGCGTTGAGGGGGGGGACCCGGCGTTGAGAGGGGGGGACCCGGCGTTGAGAGGGGGGGGGGGGTTGCGGCGTTGCGAGAGATGGGGGGGGCGGCGTTGGAGGGGGGTAGGGGTGGTGGGGAGGGGGGTAGGGGTGGTGGGGAGGGGGGTAGGGGTGGTGGGGAGGGGGGTAGGGGCGTTGGAGGGAGGTAGGGGTTGTGAGGGGGGGTGGTTGGGGTAGGGGGCAGCGGCATACAGAGGGGGGGGCGACGGTGCGTTGGCCCCGGGCATCCGGCGCCCCCCCTCTCTGCACGCCGCTGCCCCCAAACCCCCCCCCGATGCCGCAACCCCGCCCCGATGCCGCAACACCCCCCCCGATGCCGCAACCCCCCCCCCCCGATGCCGCAACCCCCCCACCCCCCCGATGCCGCAACCCCCCCCCCCCCAAATGCCGGAACCCCCCCCCAAATGCCGGGTCTGTCTCTCTCCTCCCCCCCCCCCCCCAAATGCCGGGTCTGTCTCTTTCCTCCTCCTCCCCCCCCGCCCCAAAATGCCGGTCTGTCTCTCCCCTCCTCCTCCCCCCCCCCCCACCAATGCCGGTCTGTCTCTCTCTCTCTCCCCCCCCCAAACGCCGGGTCAGTCTCTCTCCTCCTCCTCCCCCCCCCCCAAAAACGCCGGGTCTCACCACTTCCGCAGCTGGTGAAACTGACGCATATCGCGTCAGTCCGCTGCTGGCCCCTCCGGGAACGGAGAAAATCTGCCTAAAAGAAGGCCCCCACGCCGAAGTCATCTACACCAATTTTGCTCGCCGTAAATCGGCGTTACGACGGTCTGCAGAGAATTTCGCCCCAGTTTTTTATTCATATCAAATTACTTTGCAAAGTAATTTGCTATGTGAGACCTTGTCGAAAGCCTTCTGAAAGTTTAAATAAACCATATCCACCGGTTCTCCCTGATCCACTCTACTAGTTGCAACTTCAAAGAATTCCAGTAGATTTGTCAAGCATGATGTCCCTTTCATAAATCCCTGCTGACTTTGGCTGATTATACCACTGCTTTCCAAATGTTGTGCTATGAAATCCTTAATAATGGACTTCTCCCCTACCGACATTGAGCTCATTGGTCTATAGTTCCCTGTTTTCTCTCCACCTCGCATTTTGGATAGCTGGCTTGCATTAGCTACCATCCAGTCTGTAGTAACCATTCCAGAGTCCAAAGAATTTTGGAAAATGACCACCAATGGATCTACTAGGGCCACTGCCTTAAATACTCTGGGATGAAGATAATCAGGCCCTGGAGATTTATCCGTCTTCAATCCCATTAATTTCACCAAAACCATTTCTCTTCTAATACTGATTTCCTTCAGCTCCTCACTAAAACCTATATTTCTCAGACATTCCAGTACATTATTCATGTCTTCCTTTGTGAAGACAGAAGCAAACTGCGAATTCAGCTCCGCAACCATTTCTTTGTTCCCTGTTATGAATTTCCCCATTTCTGACTATAAGGGGCCTACATTCAGTTTTGTCAATCTTTTTCTCTTTGCATACTTGTAGAAACTTTTACAGTCAGGTTTTTATGTTCCCCACTAACTTACTTTCATACTCTATTTCCCCTTCTTAATCAATCCCTTGGTCCGTCTTTGCTGAATTTTAAGTTGCTCTCAATCCTCAGATCTATTGCTTTTTCTTGCCAATTTGTATGCTTCTTCTTTGAATCAAATAGTATCTCTAATTTTGCTTGTAAGCCATGGTTTGGTCACAGTTCAAATTTCATTATTGAGCCAAATAAGTATAAACAACTTTTTTAATTCAACTATTTGTTCCTTGAATGCCTGCCATTGTCTGTCCATTGTCCTTCTTTTCAGTAATGTTTCCCAGTCCATCATAGCCAACTAATGCCTCATAACATCATAGATACCTTTATTGATGTTCAGGGCCATTGTCTCAGAATCAACTACCTCACTAGTCACCTTGATTTTAAAAATTCTACCATATTATGGTCACTCATCCCCAAGGGTTCTCTCTCAAATAGATTGCCAACTGACCCTTTCTCATTGCACAATACCAAGTCCACAATGGCCTGTTCCCTTGTTGGTTCCTCAATGTCTTGGTCCAGAAAACCATCCCTTATACACTACAGAAATTCCTCCTCTACTGTACTGTGACTAATTTGACTCACCCAATCTATATGCAGATTAAGGTCACCCATAAACACAGATGTTCCTGTATCACATGCATCATAGATTTTCTGTTCAATGTTATTCCCAACATTACCACTGCAGTTTGGTGGTCTGTATACCACCCCTACAAATTTTTTTCCCCCTATGGTTCTTGACCCAACCCATACAGATTCCACATTTTCTGTGCTAATATGTTTCCACAATATTGTATCAATATATTCTTTAATCAACAATGCAATTCCACCGCCTTTCCGATCTATCTATCCTTCCTAAAAAGTGAATAGCCCTCAAAGAATAGATCCCATCCTTGATCACCTTGGAAGCATGTCTCCGTAATCCCAATTATATCATACCCCTTTTTTATCTCTCTGCACAATTAATTAACCCATTTTATTTTGAATGCTTAAACCTTAATGCTAGTCCTTTTAACATTCAATGTCCTGTTCCTACTATTTCTTTACTGTGTCCTCATCTGATTATTGGTTTCTCCACGTATCACTTTTCTTACTCTCCTTGCTGTTTTTCTTTTGTTAACAATTCCCCATGCTCTGAATCCTGTTATGGGCCAGGGTTTAGAGAACCCTAAAGTGCATCATGGAGTTCACCTGACCCACAACTTTTAACAGATTGTGGTATGGGGAGCACACGGCCCACTCTACAGGTGTGGTACAGCAGAAATGGAAAAGTAATTTTTAAAGCAAAACAATGTTTATTCTATGAACTCAAGTTAACCCTTTTGAAACATACAGTGAACATCTTAGCAACCATTAATTCAAATACAACCCCCAAAGAACACAACACTAAGGATTAATAACTTCTGAAACAACATCCAGAAGACAGAAGGAACACCTTTTAACAGAAGCACATCAGGTTTACATTCGCTACTGAAAACATTTATAATTCTGAATTCCCAAAATGTTCAAGAGATAGTCTTTTCATGGCAGAGAGATCAACAGTGCACCTGCTATGTCTGGTTTCAACTCCAACACTGAAAACGGAACTAAAACACACCTTGCAGCAAACAGCCTAAAACAAAAGTAAAAAGCTGACAGATGCCCAGCTCCACCCACAGTCTGACATCACTGATAAACACCCATTTCTTAAAGGTACATTTCTTAAGCACCCATTTCTTAAAGGTACTCTCACATGACAATCCTTACATAGGTCCCCATAGGAAGCAGTCCCTGCACCACTGACGAACAGTGGCAGCCGAGTGTACCATCTACAAGATGCACTGCAGAAACTCACCAGCACCTTCCAAACCCACGGCCACTGCCATATGGAGGTTCCCCTCTAAGTCACTCACTCACCACCTCAGCTTGGAAATATATCGCCTTCCTTCACTGTCGCTGGGTGGATATTCTGAATCTCCGCCTTGCAATACTCCACAATGTCCCCAGATGTTGCTCCAGCTCTGAAAAACAGGCTTCCAGGATCTACAACTGGAGACACTTCCTGTATACATGCTAGTCCACGAAACTGGAAATGTTTCTGGTCTCCTACATGGAGCATGAAGAACAGACCATGGCTTAGAGCTCTCTGTCATGGCTTAACCCTTCAGATTAAATCCTTTTAATAGCAAACAGTATCAACTAGGGCCCTTCTTCTCTGCTCTTTGTTATTATAGAACATAATTCTTACAAACAATGATTCATGGAATGGTATTTTAACAATTATTATTATTTTTATAAATTTCGAGCACTAAATTCATTTTTTCCAATTAAGTGGCAATTTAGCATGGCCAATCCACCTATCCTGCACATCTTTGGGTTGTAGGGGTGAAACCGACGCAAACACACGGAAGCAAACTTCACAGGACAGTGACCCAAAGCCGGGATCGAACCTGGGACCTCGGCGTCATGAGGCAGCAGTGCTGCCCTGTATTTTAACAATTATAACCAATGGTCGTAGTAAGTACCTACCCAACTGTACTCACCCAAACAGCTGTTTACATTTCCTTAGGAGATGTAAACTTGCATTCTGAAAATGAAAACTGAAATGAAAATCACTTATTGTCACAAGTAGACTTCAAATGAAGTTACTGTGAAAAGCCCCTAGTCGCCACATTCTGGTGAGGCTGGTATGGGAATTGAACCATGCTGTTGGCCTGTCTTGGTCTGCTTTAAAAACCAGCAATTTAGCCCTGTGCTAAACCAGCCCCAATATCTGCTGTGCCCCAGCCCCAACTGCTCTTTCTTAGGGCTAGATTCTTCTGCCCCGCTCACCACAAGATCGCCCTGGGTAAGACAAAGACAATGGAAATGTCCAATGATCTTCGGCGGGATTCTCTGGTTGCCGGGCAGGCGCATCCAGAGAATCCCGCCCATCGTCTTTTAACCACCTGGTTCTGCTCTTAGATTCACTTTTCCTTACTCCTTTATCCTCCTAGCTTTGTTCCCTAACTTACCTTATTTAGTTATTGAAGTTTCAGCTATTTAAAGATGGCCCCTATTATTAGATATTCACCAACCAATCAGCTTACCGCTTTCGTGTGATGCCACTCTTGGATATTTCGAATTCAGTGCACTGTCTGAACAGTGTTTGTCCTTGCAGGTTTATTCATTTTTAAAAAAATTTTTAAAATAAATTTAATGTGCCCAATTCATTTTTTTCTAATTAAGGGACAATTTAGCGTGGCCAATCCACCTACCCTGCACATCTTTAGGTTGTGGGGGCAAAATCCACGAAAACACGGGAGGATGTGAAAACTCCACATAGACAGTGAACCAGAGCTGGGATCGAACCTGGGACCTCAGCACCGAGAGGCAGCAGTGCTACTCGCTGCGTCACCGTGCTGCCCTAAGGTTTATTCATTTCACTGCTATCCTTGAAGGCAATTCTCCAACATGTTATAATTTTGTTGTTGACATTCCACCGGAGGCTAAGCCAATTGAAACTGACTGTATTGTGCAGGGAAACTAGTTTGTATAATTGCATCCAAAGATAACAAGCTTTTTTTCTTCTTCAGAGATTCAACTGTGAGTGGTGCAGGTTTATGAAACTTTTACAATCATGACAGCACCTTAGCTTAGCTTTAAGTTTGCGTTTTGAAATATCTGTCTCTTGGTACATCCCTACTCACCTGATATATATACATGCAACTGTGGACATGTTGAATGTCTAATAAGACGGTAAATCAGATAGTTATTGATGGAAAGGAATGGCAAGAAGTCTCGAAAAATACAGGGAGATTCAAAGTATACATATTTGATTGTGATCCAATTCTGCTAATTTACTGGCACTTCCAGTTTACTGTGAGAAAGACTGCCTTTGAATTGAGTTGATTTTTGTTTGCGCTGCCGCACTCTATTGATCCTAATTGGTGAATTGTCCCTTCTTTATAGTAAACCATTAATAGTTGCTGTTGCTATTGGCAACCATTCAACCTTAAATTATCCCATTACTTAACTAGACAATAACTAGACAAGGATATTTTTTTGTAATAAAACTCCAGATTTCAGAACTGAAGCAATTTGTTCAAATCTCTTCTCACACCAGAATATTGCTTGATAATTCAGGCTGTGGTTGCAAATAATGTGTTCCTGTCAACATCCCTGATTTCCACACACTGTAATCAAGTAAACCTTCACAAGTGGAAATGAATGAGGGGAATGTTTATCACTCTGGAAGGATATTTCCAACATTGTGAGAGTTCTTTGCTCTCGCATTACAGAGTTCTTCAAAGTTGGGTGGTGTTGTGTTCAATTGTTCGGTGTTCGATTATGTGTGTCTGTTGACTTCTCACTGTGCTGTAATTCAAGTCTGATTGTGTTTAGAGAAACTGAAACAAAGCTGGAAGTATCAGAAGGCAGCTATTTTAAATAAAGTTCCAGTTCACACATAGGCCAGAATTTATGTTATAAAATGGACATACCTGATCTGAACTCGCATGAAATCAAGAAGAGGGCATGTGTCCTGATATCATTGCACATGCGAGCAATAATATAGCCAGTACCCGCAAGTGTCACAAGTGTTCCCCTGGCACTTAAAGGGCAACTAAGGCCAATAATTTGCCAAGCAAAAATAATTTTACATTGCCTGTGTGATTTTGCAGGTGTTGCACAGGGAAACACAAGAAGGTAGCCAACATATTTCCCTCAAGTTCTCATCCAGGAGTGGAATGAAAGCCACTGCAGCAAAGGGTCTGTCTATTTAGGTTAGTTTTTTGTTGTTGAAGTTTACTTGATTAGAGAGGATTCTCTGTCGTTTCTCATGCATTTTATACATGGATAGCTTTGTTTCAAATACTTTTTCTTGCCACCTTTGTCTGAATATTTCAGCAGAGCGCAGCCTCAGCTGCATAATACAGTGCCTTGTGCATTTTTATCATGGACATTGTATACTCAGCTGGTGGGACCTCCTCTGTGGAGGAAGAGAAGGGTAGGAGGGAGAGGAAGCCAAATGACAGCAGGCCACATCCCAGGGAGTGACCTGTGGGAGAAGAGACTCAGGCACAGGGGCTATTGAGGCAGCAGGGAGAACAAGACAGAAGGGGCTGCAGGAGATGCCACTACCCTGCAGCCATAGTGTACAGGCAGCGGTCCAACCACCGCAACATTTCCAAGGTCCAGTGTCTCAGGTGGTTCCGCTTCTCTATGGACACCATAACCACCATATGGGTTGGAGATCACCTCCAACTGTGTGGGTGGCCACCCTATGCCAGTTACTCTGAAAGTCACAGTGGTCCTCAACATCTATGCCGTTGGTTATTCCCAGAGGTCAATGGGGGATCTCTGTGGCATGTCATAATTTGCTTCCCACAGTTACGTCAAGCTTGTTACTGATATTTTCTGATGATGACATTCATCCATTCCCAGACAGAAGAGGTCAGTCAGACTGAGAGAGCCAGAGACCTTGTGGTGATTCCAGGCTTCCCCTTTGTCTAGGCTGCCATCAACTGCACTCATTTGGCCAGCAAAGTTTCAGGATGAAAGCCAGGAGGCCTCACGAACTAGAACAGATTCCACTCAATAAAAGTTCAGATCCTCTGCAACCACAAGACACAGATCTTTCAAATCTGTGTCCGTTAACCTGGAAGATTACACAATGCTCACATCCTGTAACATTCACAGGTACCAAGGCAGTTTGCCGCTCCTGCTCGTTTGGATGAATGACTTTTGGTGACAAGCGCTATTATCTGAAAAGCTGGTTCATGACTCCACTCCAGCACCCAAGAACAGAAGCAGTGTGGTACATTGGAGTTTTGCCTCCACAAGGGTAGACAAAACCATTAGGCTGCTGAAGATACAGTGCAAACACCTGGAAAGATCAGGGGAAGCACTACATTAGTCTCCAGTGGGAGTGTCAATTATAGTCTTCACAATCTGGCTCTGGCAAGGGGGGAACCATTGAAGGGTGGGGATAGTGAGGAAGCTTCACAGGCTATAAGGGATGATCTGATGAGGAGCCCTAGGAAGCATAAGGCAAAGACATGGAAGCAGACTTGAGGAACTTTCCGGAAGACAGAGACACCGCGGAGCCTTGATTCTACACTGTTTAGTTAAGCTGCCAAGGCATCAATTCCTCATGCCAAGGGCGCTGTCTCCTTACCCAATTTTTGTGAAGAGCCAATCCTATGATCGCCAAATCAATTTGCAACCTTAGTAATAAAGTTTCCAGCACCTGTCGAAGGAAAAGACAATATGTCAGTGCAATCATCACATATTTAACCTGTGTGCGCGACAGCTTGCTGACACCACGGACAACGGCCTGATGGACACATTGCGATTAGATGATCAGTTACAACTCATCCTTTGAAATTCTCATTGGAGATGAGATGACCCTCCATCTCTTGTGCATTCAGCCCATCTTGCACTTTTCCACTGTACTCTTACTGTCCTCTGAGACCCCTGCCTCACCACAATCTCTGGACCTTGTCAGCATTCACACTCTAACTTGAGGGCATTCACCTTGCACTCCGTTAATACTCAAGAGCATTATAGCTTCTATTCGCCTGAAGAGCTAAAGTAAATTTCCATACCAGCCTGGCCCATTGCCCTGTCGAGAAACAGGTTGAGGTTCACGTCTGATTAGCGCACCTCACCCTTCAATTCACCAAGCCAAGAAGGCAGGTTTGCATGCCTTGGCTGGTGGAGGTTCCAGTGCCATTTGGCATGCACTGTTTAACACCTGTGAGCGCCATGGTAGATGGACACCCTTAAACACCCAGCTCCATGCCAAGCCAGTACTCACCCTAATGGAGCGAAGAAGATCATTACCTTTTACAGCACTGCACCCAGTTGTGGCGCACCACACCATGCCCACTTTCTTGGGCTGCTACCTTTATCCATGCCTTCTTCATGAGTTTCATTGGCCTCCACGTACCATCCCTCAGCATCAGGATATCACGCCTGGCACTGAATTATTTTGGGAAAATGCATAGGCACTTGCTCAAGAACTGCGATGCAGATTGCCCACCAAAAATGCCCTCCCACCTGCCGTGCCCAGCAGTTGCTGCAGTAGTGCTGTATTACAGACTGCAGTTCAATGAATGGAAACCTCCACCTGAGACCCCAGCAGCCTTCAAGGAGCTGCATCTTCTGATTTAAATACCCTGTGGGCCCCATTTTACCCAGCGTCTGACATGCTCCCATCATCGCCCAGGTGGCAGAAATATAAATGTTGCATTTCAGGCTGGGTGAGCCCTTTTGTCCCATCCAGCATGACGTTGTGCTATTTTCAACAAGGTCAGCAGACTGATCTACGCAGTTAGGCACGGCAAAATTACTTGTTCCACAAGCCAGAGGTCCACGTTCCATGACCTCCTACTTCTCCACCTGACATTTGACAAAGGATGTGTATCCATTTTCTGGGTTCTGAAGACTATTCACTGCCTCAGCCATTAGGAATCGAAAGGAAGGTTGCAAGGAATTTGTCTTCGCAGACGATCCAAATCCTTCCGGCCTGGGTTACTAAATGCAGATGGCTTTCGTACAGCTTTCTTTGAAGTCGGGCTGCGCAGTCCCAAGGTGATCATTAGTGGCTCCTCAGAGATAATGAGGTGTGAGATTTCCAAAACAGCCAAGTGGACT
Source organism: Scyliorhinus canicula (assembly GCF_902713615.1). Lineage (NCBI taxonomy): Eukaryota > Metazoa > Chordata > Chondrichthyes > Carcharhiniformes > Scyliorhinidae > Scyliorhinus > Scyliorhinus canicula. The sequence continues at coordinate 112,360,636 of NC_052148.1, read as the reverse complement.
ATTTTGTTGTGGGATCACAGGCAGATAGTTTATATATATATATATATATATATGAAATGAAAATCACTTATTGTCACGAGTAGGCTTCAATTAAGTTACTGTGTAAAGCCCTTAGTCGCCACATTCCAGCACCTGTCCGGGGAGGCTGGTACGGTAATCGAACCATGGTGCTGGCCTGCTTGGTCTGCTTTAAAAGCCAGCGAGTTAGCCTAGTGAGCTATATATATGTAATATCACGCCAGCATTAAAATCCCAATCAAGGTCCAGTAACATCATAAAACCCTAATATGCATAGTAGAATTATGATCCTACAGGCTTTAGATGCCTGTCTAGAATTGATGGTTAAAAGTCGGCAAACGACCAGTTATGACATAAGTGAATTTTAATTGTCTATCAGTTCAATTATTGTCAAGAAGCTGACAACAACACGCTCAAGTGTTTTAATGCCAGCAATCCAAATCTGTTTTAGAAACCAAAACTGACTATAAATGTCCTTGTGTGCTAATAATATAATTTAAAGCAGCTGAACAACTGAAACTTACTTCCAAAACAAACATTCATTAAATGTTGGACAAATCCAGATCCCACAGATTAATATAAAGAAGCAAAATAAAGTGAGGCGATTGGCAACAGACAATGGGAACATACAACACTCAGTGTGGTTACAACTATGAAACGTCCGGAAGGAATGAATACTAACACAAAATATTGATTTCTCAACCTACACCTGCTTGGAGCTCAATCAGGTTCCTGCATGAATCAATTAAATAAATAATGTTAGCACTCATACATGAGGCACAACTAAAGAAGTGCACTTAGGCTGTGTTTGGCAACATCTGAGATAATTTTATGAATAGAATCCATGAACCTAATCCTTCAGATCAACTTTAACAAGATAATAGACCTCCAGAAACTATTTGGGATCTTGTAGCTTTATGGCAAGTGTTGGGGCTAATGCCATGTGATCAATCACCCAATAATGACTTCAAGATTGTCAAAGAAGAAACGAGTCATAAGCAGAGTGTAAGAGCATAACTGTTATTTGTTGCTCACAATACAGTCTGCTTCACAGTGGGGGAGACCAAACAAAGAGTGGGAAACTGCTTTGTGGAATAATTCCATTTGATCCACAAGCGTCACCCCAAGCTGATGGTCCTTAGCCTCTTTAATTTTTCAACTTGATCTCACATGGGCATTTCTGTTCTCAACCTCCTGCATTGTTTCAATTCTTAGCCTGTCACTCAGGATCGAGGACGACCCTTTTGTGGCAGCATGATAAGGAATGGATTGGGTGTGTTGGATTCCCTTCTCCTTTAGATAATTTGTGAATTCTTACGAAATGAACTGTGCCCATTTTCGCGAACAAGTTGTTCAGGGTAACTGAATTCTGCAAAAAATCTCACCCAGTCTTTCTATTGTTCTCTCCAAGGACGCAATCTTCATAATGACGACATCAGGCCATTACGAGGATGCATCTACCACAATGAAAACATTTGTCCTTTGAATTGTCTAGCATAATCTATATGAATTCTTTGTCATGGCCCTTCTGGCCATTCCCATGGAGGTAATGGTGCGAGTTGCAACAGATTTTGAGCCTTTGCACAAGCTAAACACATGCCCACCTTCTACTTGATTGAGCCCGAACCACCAAAAATAGTTTCTGGCTGTCTCCTTCATCCTTACCATCCCACAATGACCTTCATGAAGTTGGTTTAAGCATGTTTCCTTCACAATGGCAGAATGGTGGCCCTCATTCCCAGAGAAGACACCCAGCCTGAACGGACAGTTTGTGTCTTCGGTAACATATGGCTCAAAATCTAGGCTTTCTCCCATGGTCTTGCCATGAAGTACTATGTCGATAACTTCTGACAGTAGTGGATTATTTATGGTATACTTCTTAACTTGTCCTGTGGTTACAGGGGTGTTATCGACTTCTTTGAAGCAGAAAACATTACTACTTGAACTATTAATTGATGACTTATTAAGTAAACGTAATCTAGAGAGTCCATCAGCATTCACATGGAGATTGGATTGACAATATTTTATTATAAATTGTGTGCTGACAACAGCAATGCCCATCTCTGCATTCAGCTAACTGCTAGAGATGGATTATTGCCAAGCATCATTGTCAGTAGTTTTTTTAAAATTTAGAGTACCCAATAATTGTTTCCAATTAAGGGGCAATTTAGAGTGGCCAATCTACCTATCCTGCACATCTTTGGGTTGTGGGGGTGAAACCCACGCAGACACGGGGAGAATGTGCAAACTCCAGACAGACAGTGATCCAGGGCCGGGATTCGAACCTGGGTCCTCAGCGCCGTAGGCAGCAATGATAACCACTGTGCCACCGTGCTGCCCATCATTGTCAGTAGTTGATGATCCATTGGTAAAGTAAATTTCCTTCTATATAGGTATTGGTAAAAATGTTTGATTCCGAATATGATGCCTGGAGCTTCCTTCTCTGTCTGCGCATAGTTCATTCCTGTTTTGTTCAAGGATATTGATGCAAACACCATTGGCTTCTCTTCACTATTGGGTATTTTGTGAGAAACCTCTACTCCTACCCCATGAGGTGATGCATCGCAAGCCAGTTTCAAGAGTAACTTTGGATCAAAGTGTGTCAAGACTTCTGACATAAGTAGTGTCTCTTTAGCTTGTACGAAGGTCTTAACGCACTGATCCATTCATTTCCATTTCCTGTTTTGTCACAATAAGTTGTGTAAAGGTTTGAGAATAGTTGCTAGATTAGGAACAAGCCTTCCGTAATAGTTTAGTAAGCCCAGAAACAATCAAGGTTGGCAGCATGGTGGCAAAGTGGTTAGCACTGCTGCCTCATGGCGCCGAGGTCCCAGGTTCGATCCTGGCTCTGTGTCACTGCCTGTGTGGAGTTTACACATTCTCCCTGTGTTTGCATGGGTTTCACCCCCGCAACCCAAAGATGTGCGGGTTGGGTGGATTGGCCACGCTAAATTGCCCCTTAATTGGAAAAAACGAATTGGGTACTCGAAATTGTTATTTAAAAAATAAATCAAAGTTGATATATATTTTTAGGTGCAGGTGCCTCAGTTTTTTTTAATAAATTTAGATTAGCCAATTATTTTTTCTAATTAAGGGGCAATTTAGCGTGGCCAATCCACCTACTCTGCACATTTTTGGGTTGTGGGGGCGAAACCCACGCAGACACGGGGAGAATGTGCAAACTCCACACGGACAGTGACCCAGAGCCGGGATCGAACCTGGGACCTCAGCGCCGTGAGGCGGTTATGCTAACCACTAGGCCACCGTGCTGCCCTCAGGTGCCTCAGTTAAGGCTTTTACTTTTGAAGGCAATTTGTGGAGTCCCTTTGCATAAGAACATAAGAACATAATAACTAGGAGCAGGAGTAGGCCATCTGGCCCCTCGAGCCTGCTCCGCCATTCAATTAGATCATGGCTGATCTTTTGTGGACTCAGCTCCACTTTCCGGCCCGAACACCATAACCCTTAATCCCTTTATTCTTCAAAAAACTATCTATCTTTACCTTAAAAACATGTAATGAAGGAGCCTCAACTGCTTCACTGGGCAAGGAATTCCATAGATTCACAACCCTTTGGGTGAAGAAGTTCCTCCTAAACTCAGTCCTAAATCTACTTCCCCTTATTTTGAGGCTATGCCCCCTAGTTCTGCTGTCACCCGCCAGTGGAAACAACCTGCCCGCATCTATCCTATCTATTCCCTTCATAATTTTAAATGTTTCTATAAGATCCCCCCTCATCCTTCTAAATTCCAACGAGTACAGTCCCAGTCTACTCAACCTCTCCTCATAATCCAACCCCTTCAGCTCTGGGATTAACCTAGTGAAACTCCTCTGCACACCCTCCAGCGCCAGTACGTCCTTTCTCAAGTAAGGAGACCAAAACTGAACACAATACTCCAGGTGTGGCCGCACTAACACCTTATACAATTGCAACATAACCTCCCTAGTCTTAAACTCCATCCCTCTAGCAATGAAGGACAAAATTCCATTTGCCTTCTTAATCACCTGTTGCACTTGTAAACCAACCTTCTGTGACTCATGCACTAGCACACCCAAGTCTCTCTGAACAGCGGCATGCTTTAATATTTTATCGTTTAAATAATAATCCCGTTTGCTGTTATTCCTACCAAAATGGATAACCTGACATTTGTCAACATTGTATTCCATCTGCCAGACCCGAGCCCATTCACTTAACCTATCCAAATCCCTCTGCAGACTTCCAGTATCCTCTGCACTTTTCGCTTTACCACTCATCTTAGTGTCATCTGCAAACTTGGACACATTGCCCTTGGTCCCCAACTCCAAATCATCAATGTAAATTGTGAACAATTGTGGGCCCAACACGGATCCCTGAGGGACACCACTAGCTACTGATTGCCAACCAGAGAAACACCCATTTATCCCAACTCTTTGCTTTCTATTAATTAACCAATCCTCTATCCATGCTACTACTTTACCCTTAATGCCATGCATCTTTATCTTATGCAGCAACCTTTTGTGTGGCACCTTGTCAAAGGCTTTCTGGAAATCCAGATATACCACATCCATCGGCTCCCCGTTATCTACTGCACTGGTAATGTCCTCAAAAAATTCCACTAAATTAGTTAGGCATAACCTGCCTTTAACGAACCCATGCTGCGTCTGCCCAATGGGACAATTTCTATCCAGATGCCTCGCAATTTCTTCCTTGATGATAGATTCCAGCATCTTCCCTATTACCGAAGTTAAACTCACTGGCCTATAATTTCCTGCTTTCTGCCTACCTCCTTTTTTAAACAGTGGCGTCACGTTTGCTAATTTCCAATCCACCGGGACCACCCCAGAGTCTAGTGAATTTCGGTAAATTATCACTAGTGCATCTGCAATTTCCCTAGCCATCTCTTTTAGCACTCTGGGATGCATTCCATCAGGGCCAGGAGACTTGTCTACCTTTAGCCCCATTAGCTTGCCCATCACTCCCTCCTTAGTGATAACAATCCTCTCAAGGTCCTCACCTGTCATAGCCTCATTTCTATCAGTCGCTGGCATGTTATTTGTGTCTTCCACTGTGAAGACCGACCCAAAAAACCTGTTCAGTTCCTCAGCCATTTCCTCATTTCCCATTATTAAAACTCCCTTCTCATCCTCTAAAGGACCAATATTTACCTTAGCCACTCTTTTTTGTCTTATATATTTGTAAAAACTTTTACTGTCTGTTTTTATATTCTGAGCAAGTTTACTCTCATACTCTATCTTACTCTTCTTTATAGCTTTTTTAGTAGCTTTCTGTTGCCCCCTAAAGATTTCCCAGTCCTCTAATCTCCCAGCACTCTTTGCCACTTTATATGCTTTTTCCTTCAATTTGATACTCTCCCTTATTTCCTTAGATATCCACGGTCGATTTTCCCTCTTTCTTCCGTCCTTCCTTTTTGTTGGTATAAACCTTTGCTGAACACTGTGAAAAATCGCTTGGAAGGTTCTCCACTGTTCCTCAACTGTTCCACCATAAAGTCTTAGCTCCCAGTCTACCTTAGCTAGTTCTTCTCTCATCCCCTTGTAATCTCCTTTGTTTAAACACAAAACACTAGTATTTGATTTTACTTTCTCACCCTCCATCTGTATTTTAAATTCCACCATATTGTGATCGCTCCTTCCGAGAGGATCCCTAACTATGAGATCATGAATCAATCCTGTCTCATTACACAGGACAAGATCTAGGACCGCTTGTTCCCTCGTAGGTTCCATTACATACTGTTCTAGGAAACTATCGCGGATACATTCTATAAACTCCTCCTCACGGTTGCCTTGACCGACCTGGTTAAACCAATCGACATGTAGATTAAAATCCCCCATGATAACTGCTGTACCATTTCTACATGCATCAGTTATTTCTTTGTTTATTGCCTGCCCCACCATCTCGTTACTATTTGGTGGCCGATAGACTACTCCTATCAGTGACTTTTTCGCCTTACTATTCCTGATTTCCACCCAAATGGATTCAACCTTATCCTCCATAGCACCGATGTCATCCCTTACTATTGCCCGGATGTCATCCTTAAATAACAGAGCAACACCACCTCCCTTACCATCCACTCTGTCCTTCCGAATAGTTTGATACCCTCGGATATTTAACTCCCAGTTGTGACCATCCTTTAACCATGTTTCAGTAATGGCCACTAAATCATAGTCATCTATGACATGCCCCAGGCCCCAGGTATTCAACAGAAGATTTGAAGAATTCGCATTTATCTTTCCATGCCCATAGTCATAATCTTCTAGTCTCTGATGTATGGAAACTAATATTTGAAGATTTTTTTTTCATTCTTTCCACTAACTCATGAACATTTAAGTGAATCTGGACCCCTTGTAGTCAGCTTAAAATTTCAACCATGGCACATTGGAACAATGCAGGGGCGGACATAATGCCAAATGGAAGTATTTTATATCTGAATAGCCCTTTGTGTGTCAAATATTTTTGTGAATCTGGATCCACATTTATCTGGAGATAAGATTGACTAAGGTCAACTTCACTGAAATGCTGGCCTCCAGCCAATCCCATAAATAATCAGTTAAAGGCAGAGGGTACTGCTCTAAACACAGTACTGGATTGATACTGACTTCAAAATCACGTACCGATAAAACTTCCTTTATCATGAACGATATCTGCATGGCCCAATCCCTTACATTAACGAATTTAAGGACCCTTGTCTTGACCAGCCTATCTTATTCTGCCCCAACCTCAGGCCTGATGGCATACGGCACTGACCTAGCCATTAAGCATCCGGCTTGGCTTTTGTCCTTTGATCTTTTGCGCGACTGACATCTCTTTCATGCTTCCAAGCTCTCCATTAAAGATAATGGTATATTTCTTTTAAATTTTCAGTCGACATGCTGCGCACTCCTCAGCCTAGTTTAGTTTGATTCTCTCCAGTCAAGTTCTCCCCAATAGGGCTGGATAGGTACCTTTAACGACAAGCAGGGATAAGTCACCAGCAGACTGCTGCACATCGGTGACAATTTCAAACCTGCGTCTGTGTTCAGGTCTCAGACGACATTTTATGGATTCTGGTGTTCAAATTTAATTGTTGGGGTTCCCCAGCTGTTAATTCCATAGAAATGGAGACTTCTAAAGCCGTTTTTAGGTTTAATCTGCTTTCTATTGATCCCCTTTTTGGATAGTTTTGTTTCTTAACCCATACACTAGTCTGTCTCTAATGGTGTCATTCAATACATCTCTAAATTTAAAGTATTCAGCTAATTGCCTCAAAGTAGCTACAAACTGTTTGATTGATTCACCATCTTCTTGGTTATGTTTATGGAACCTAAACTTCTCAGCGAAGACCAAAGGTTTAGGGGAGAAGTGGCCCTGAAATATCTCTCCAATCTCATCATAGGTTATCAAGCCTGGTTGTTCAGGCTGCACCAGACTTCGCAAGGCGCACCCCCCCCCCCCCCCCCCCCCCCCCCCCGCACCCCCATTGTACTCCAGAAAATGGGACTACATTATCGTCACTATTTTACTCTCCTGGACAAAATAATCAAATTTTTCAGTATATGAGCTCGATCGCTCAGTGTTCTCGTCATGCGGTCCCATTGCGGCAACAAAGTCCTCAGATTTTAGGATGCAAAGTGTTGCATAAGCACAATGTACCGTCAACTTTTTTCGCGTTATCTTGCTTGCTTTAGCAAGGTACACCTGAGATCAACTTGTTTCCTTCTGAGTTTTGAAATCCCCCGCGGCTCTGAACTATTGTTGCAGGGTACTTGCTACTCACAGTGCTCCCTGTAGTGTTCCAGATCTTTCCAGACAGTGCATGCGGTGAGCTTCTTTTCACTGTTGTTTCCTCCAAAATTAAAATTTTGGCTCCTTTGGTGGCTAATGCCAATATTAGGCATCCTTCTGCCGCCTAAGCTTCTTAATCCTTTTCAGGTGCTTGTGCACGGATCAACACTTTTTCTCTGTTTTTTATTTCTCTTGGAGTCTGCTAGTGTGGTTCAAAACTCCTCCTCGCCACTTTTCTTTGCGGCATTTGAAATGAAAAATGAAATGAAAATCGCTTATTGTCACGAGTAGGCTTCAAATGAAGTTACTGTGAAAAGCCCCTAGTTGCCACATTCCGGCGCCTGTCCGGGGAGGCTGGTACGGGAATCGAACCATGCTGCTGGCCTGCTTGGTCTGCTTTAAAAGCCGGCGATTTAGCCCAGTGAGCTAAACCAGCCCCTAAAGGATAGGCTTGCAGACCATGAAGGTACAAAGAAAAAATAACTCTATTGGAAAGATGTTAACTCTACAAGCTGTCAGGACAGACTGCCCATTTGCCTGCCCAAATGGCCAATGACATTATTAATATGTCCCGTGAGCAGGCCCTTAAAGTGACCTTGTTCTATTTAGGAACAAACATAAATAAACAACAAATGCAAACACCCAACCATTAATTGACAGAACTTTGCCACAATATTTAATTTTTTTTAAACAAAAGCAAGTTTTTTTGTATATAAAGATGAATTGAGCACAGCAAGCACAACTACCGTAACGTTACAGTTTATGAAGACGTCTGCTGTAAGCTCAGTTCTATTTTAACTCCAGCCTCCTGGATTGCCTTGATCCACTACAGTTCACCTACGGCTGCAACAGGTCCACAGCATACGCCATCTCCATGGCTCTGCACTCTACCCTGGAACACCTAGATAACAAAGACACCTATGTCAGATTCCTATTTATCGACTACAGCTCAGCCTTCAACACCATCATTCCTACAAAACCCATCTCCAAACTCCGTGGCCTTGGCATCGGCTCCTCCCTCTGCAACTGGATCCTGAACTTTCTAACCCACAGGACACAATCAGTAAAGATGGGCAACAACACCTCCTCCACGATTATCCTTAACACCGGTGCCCCACAAGGCTGCATCCTCAGCCCCCCACTATACTCCTTATACACGTATGACTGTGTGGCTAAATTCCCCTCCAACACGATTTTCAAATTTGCTGATGACACCACCGTAGTGGGTCGGATCTCAAACAACGACGAGACAGAGTACAGGAATGAGATAGAGAATCTGGTGAACTGGTGCGACGACAATAATCTCTCCCTCAATGTCAACAAAATAAAGGAGATTGTCATCGACTTCAGGAAGTGTAGTGGAGAACATGCCCCTGTCTACATCAATGGGAACGAAGTAGAAAAGGTCGAGAGCTTCAAGTTTTTAGGTGTACAGATCACCAACAGCCTGTCCTGGTCCCCCCATGCCGACACTATAGTTAAGAAAGCCCACCAACAACTCTACTTTCTCATAAGACTAAGGAAATTGAGCATGTCAGCTACAACCCTCACCAACGTCTACAGATGCATGATAGAAAGCATTCTTTCTGGTTGTATCACAGCTTGCTATGGAGCCTGCTCTGCCCAAGACCACAGGAAACTACAAAAGGTCGTGAACGTAGCCCAGTCCATCATGCAAACCAGCCTCCCATCCATTGACTCTATCTATAATTCCCACTGCCTCAGAAAGGCAGCCAGCATAATTAAGGACCCCACGCATCTCGGACATACTCTCTTCCACCTTCTTCCATCAGGAAAAAGATACCAAAGTTTGAGGTCACATACCAACCGACTGAATCACAGCTTCTTCCCTACTGCCATCAAACCTTTGAATGGACTGACCTTGTATTAAGTTGATCTTTTCTCTACACCTTGCTGTAACTGTAACATTATATTCTGCAGTATCTCCGTCCTTCCCTATGTACGGTATGCATTGTTTGTACAGCATGCAAGAAACAATACTTTTCACTGTATATTAATACATGTGACAATAATAAATCAAATCAAATCAAATCAAATTTGTTACTTCCTCTAAAGAGTTCCTTGATAATCTTAAAGGTTCATTCACTTTTTGGAGGACCAATCATGGAAACCCTCCAGAATTCACTTTGATTCTCCTCAGTCTCCCATCCAAGGTAGGATTCTATCGAGGTGCTTCCATTAACTTATTTTGTGAAGTAATCTTTCATCTTTTCTGTACCAACTGCATTACTGTAGAAGCTTCAGCTCCTTGCTCTGACTGCTGGGAATTACCCGACTGCCCTCTCATAGTTTTCCAAGTGAACTCTACCGATTGCATTCTGCAACATGGTTCTGTGAGGAACCCTGCAGATTTCATCCACAAGCTTGCAAGATAAGCAAAATTTCAAGCTACTTTTCCCTCATGAAATCCAAACGAAGAATGAGCCCACCTGAGATTAAATTAAATCATTCAATCTCTCTTTGCCCTCTCACTATCCCTGGCCTTCCCTTTTGTTCTCTTTGAATCTCCTCCTTTCCTCAACTCCATAAAACCCAAATTTTCAAAAGCTCTTCAGTTCTGCAGAAGGGTCATATCAGAATCAAAATATTAACAAAGTTTCTCTCTCCACAGATGCTGCCAAACTCCGCTGAGTTTTTCCAGCCCTTTTTTATTAAAACATTTCAGGTGCCTGTCCTTATGTTAAATTAATACAGTTGATATCAACTGTCAACTTACTTAAGGAAGGCAATGTGATTTTCAATGTGTCTAGGATTATTCCGTCAGTCAAGATGATTCTCCATAGAGGAAGTAATTTCTTGTTAATCCATTTCTGGATAATGAAGCAATGGAAGGCCGTGACCTAAAAATAGGGACATAATTAGAAAACAATGCAAGTGGGTTCAGTGCTAGAATAGAAAAGAAAAATTTAAAATAGTTTATTAGATTGAAAAAGTTAAATTATGGTGACAGAAATATACCAAAGCTTAAAGCTCTTTATTTGTCTGCTTTCTCCTTGGTCAACCCCTCGACCTCCAGCGCCCGTTAATCATAGGGGGTGAGGACTTGGATCTCTGGCACTCCGCCCCCCTGCCTTGGCCCTTTCCTGCTAATTATGGGTTAGCTTTTCCTGCGGGGGCAAAAAGAGAGCATTGTGAACCACGTGCTTGATGGATCAGGGTGTTCTCTGGCAGGTCAAATGTGTGGGTATTGCTGCTGGACAAGAACGGGTTGTGCTGGTGGGTGCCAGGGGGTGCTCAGGAAAACTCACGAAGATATGGGGCGAAATTCTCCGCAGACCGTCGTAACGCCGATTTCCGGCGAGCATAATTGGTGTGGATGACACCGGCGTGGGGACCTTCTTTTAGGCGGCTATTCTCCGTTCCCGGAGATGCCAGCAGCGGACTGATGCGATACGCGTCAGTTTCACCCGCTGCGGAAGTGGTGAGACCCGGCGTTGGGGGGGGGGGGGGGGGGGGGGAGAGGAGAGAGACAGACCCGGCGTTGGGGGGGGGGGGGGAGGAGAGAGACAGACCCGGCGTTTTGGGGGGGGTTGCGGCGTTGAGTTGAGAGGAGGGGGGGGGGGTTTGCGGCGTTGAGTTGAGAGGAGGGGGGGGGTTTGCGGCGTTGAGTTGAGAGGAGGGGAGAGGGGGGTTTGTGGCGTTGAGTTGAGAGGAGGGGAGGGGGGGGTTTGTGGTGTTGAGTTGAGAGGAGAGGGGGGGGTTTGCGGCGTTGAGTTGAGAGGAGGGGGGGGGTTTGTGGCGTTGAGTTGAGAGGAGAGGGGGGGGGTTGCGGCGTTGAGTTGAGAGGAGGGGGGGGTTTGCGGCGTTGAGTTGAGAGGAGGGGAGGGGGGGTTTGTGGCGTTGAGTTGAGAGGAGAGGGGGGGTTTGCGGCGTTGAGTTGAGAGAGGGGGCGGCGTTGGAGGGGGGGGGGGGGGGGGGGGGGGGTTGGGGTAGGGGCAGCGGCGTGCAGAGGAGGGGGGCGACGGATGCCCGGGGCCAACGCACCGTCGCCCCCCCTCTGCACGCCGCTGCCCCTACCCCAACCCCCTCCCCACCACCCCTACCCCCTCCAACGCCGCCCCCCTCTCTCAACGCCGCACCCCCCCCACTGACGCCGCACCCCCCCCCCCACTAACGCCGCACCCCCCCCCCCCACTAACGGAGGAAGGAGGGAGGAGGAGGAAGGAAGGGGGGAGGAGGAGAGAGGGGGGTGTGTGTGTGGGTCCCGGCCTTCAGAGGGAGGGGAGGTGTGGGTACCGGCCTTCAGAGGGAGGGGGAGGGGGTGTGGGTACCGGCGTTGAGAGAGGGGGGGGTTTGCGGCGTTGCGAGAGATGGGGGGGCGGCATTGGGAGAGATGGGGGCGGCGTTGGAGGGAGGTAGGGGTGGTGAGGGGGGGGGGTGGTTGGGGTAGGGGGCAGTGGCGTACAGAGGGGTGGGCGACGGTGCGTTGGCCCCGGGCATCCGTCGCCCCCCCTCTCTGCACGCCGCTGCCCCATCATCAATGGTTGACGCCGTTTTAAAGCTACTCTGTTTTTCGCCGACGTGACCCGTGGCCACGTCGGCGGGACTTCGGCCCATCTGGGCCGGAGATTTGTTGAAACAAAAATATAATGAAATCCCGCCGGCGCCAGCTGTTTTCAGAGGCTGCCGGCGGGATTTGCACAACGCCGGTTTTCGGCCGGTCAGAGAATAAAAAACCCTGCGGGAGCGGGATTAACGCCGCTGCCGGCCGATTCTCCGACCCTGCGTGGGGTCGGAGAATTTCGCCCATGATGTGGGGAGGGACAAATAAGGAGATTAAGTTGAATTTGAAATACAACACAACCTCAGTGTAAATATTAGAGGGCGCGATTGGCAGGGTGCTTCTTGATGGCGTTAGCGAGATAGTGGCCCGTACTTAACCGCAACTTAGTGCCGTTAATGAGCCCCAGCATGTTTCTCATCATTACTGGCTGTCTCGCCGTCTGATTCGCCAGACTTGGTCCTCAGTATCTCGCCGCTAACACGAGGGAGCTGCTTTTAAATGTTCTCTCAGCACTCACTCCCGGTCAACACACAAGCATGGCAACGCGCAGACATGCTCCTTGCTGTGACGATGCCGACCTGGCCAGGCTTCCCGACGCTTTGGATGTGACAGGGGACATCTTGTTCCCCCGAGGGGGTTGGAGGGCCAGCAGCAGGGGTAACCAATACCGCCTGGGAGGCATTGTTAGCGGCTGTCATTGCGGGCAGTGACCAGGAGGACTAGCGTCCAATGCATAAATAAGACTAGCCACCTCCACTGAGCTGCAAGGGTAAGTTACCACCTCTCTCCTGGCTCAGTTCCGCCTGCCGCACCTCAAATTCCCAATTCCTCCACCACAAATCACTGATTGGCACCTCGCACCCTCCCCACATCATATCTTCGTGCATGTTCCTGAGCACCCCCTGGCACCCACCAGCACAACCCGTTCTTGTCCAGTAGCAATACCCACACATTTGACCTGCCATAGAACACCCTGATCCATCAAGCACGTGGTTCACAATGCTCTCTTTTTGCCCCCGCAGGAAAAGCTAACCCATAATTAGCAGGAAAGGGCCAAGGCAGGGGGGTTGACCAAGGAGAAAGCAGTCATTGACAGTGAGGTTGGCCTGCACTGCAGATATGAGGATCCACTGCCCCTTCACCCAGAATGATCTGTCTCAAGTGAGTAGTTCATGTCAGACAAAATGATCCTTCCCTTTCACTGACTCATTCTCTCTCACAGAATCTAATGGGGCCGGATGGCCCAGCGCATTTCCCTTTCCCCCTCTGCCACCCAAGAGACCACCTTGGAGGAAAACTCTGAGGAGCCCACCATTGAGGCATCATAGCTATCATCCCCACCTTCCACCAACACAGAGACACATATCTCAGTGGGCGACATTAGCGGACAAGCTTCTGGGCCACAATCTGGTGAGCACCACATACTTGCTGATGTGATAGGCAGGAACATACAAGGGAGTCAGCAATCAGAGGTCTGCTCTTCCCAGGACTCTGCTGAGTCCCAGTCAGATGCCGAGCCTTTGGACAAGGTCATCCCAGAGGTGATGCAGATGCAAGGAAATGGCCGGAGGAGCAGGAGGGAATGTTAGCGGCATTCCAGCAAGTGCATAGCAGATTGGAGGAGTCCCAAAGGCTCCTGGTGCAGGAGATGCTGCCGACAATGCGTGATGCCGAGGCCAACACTGCTAGGGTGGCAATCGCAGTGGAAAGGCTGCAACACAAGGTCATCATCTTGAGTGGTGGCGTCCAAGTCATGGCTCAGTGTGACGACTACGGTTGAGGGCCACAACATCATGTCCCAGTCACTGACGGACATGTACCAGACACAGGTGGACATTGTCGAGGCACTGCAGGATGTGTGCCAGTCACTGAGGGACATGTACCAGACACAGTGGACATTGTCGAGGCACTGCAGGATGTGTCCTAGTCACTGAGGAGCATTGCTGAGGGCATGGTGTAAACAACAAAGAGGCTCCGGGACTGGCAGAACCAGATGAAGCAGAGGCTTCTGGAGCCCGATCCAGCTGCCTCTCTGTCTCATGGAGACCCTACGGGCAACATCAGGAAGGAGGAAGCTTTGGAGGCCAACCCAGGGCCTGCCATTAAGGAGACGACAGAGTACTCCAGTCCTTCCGAGTTTCTGCCACCTGACACCGGTGCATCTTCAGGGCATCGGGCAGAACAGGGGTGACACAGCGATGCCAGTGGCATGGTAAGTCAGTCTGCATCCTCCAGCTCCAGATCCTCCATAGGACGTTCGATAAACATAGAACATAGAACATAGAACACTACAGCGCAGTACGGGCCCTTCGGCCCTCGATGTTGCGCCGACCTGTGAAACCATCTGAAGCCTATCTGACCTACACTATTCCATTTTCATCCATATGTCTATCCAGTGACCACTTAAATGCCCTTAAAGTTGGCGAGTCTACTACTATTGCAGGCAGGGCGTTCCACACCCCTACTACTCTCTGAGTAAAGAAACTGCCTCTGACATCTGTCCTATATCTCTCACCCCTCAATTTAAAGCTATGTCCCCTCGTGTTGGTCATCACCATCCGAGGAAAAAGACTCTCACTGTCCACCCTATCTAACCCTCTGACTATCTTATATGTCTCTATTAAGTCACCTCTCAGCATCAAAAGGCATCAAAGACCAGAGGGCACGAAAAGCAGCAGGCTGCCTTCACCTCTGATGTGCATTATGCAGTTGAGAATCACCGATTGAGCAAGAGGGGGCGGGGGTCACCACCTGTAGTTAGGGAGACTGGAAATGTCCAAACTTCACTATTAAAGCCAGTTACACCTGAAACATGTGAAGCCTCTGTCATGTTAATCTTCACAGCAGGCCTGTCTGCACTGCCGCCTCCCCCCCCCCCCTCCCCTCCCAGCCCTGTTGCCCTCCACCCCCTGCCCCGTGCACAGTGATCCAAAATCAAATGCCTGCGATGCAGAGAATTTTCAGAGGATGGGTGTGAGCGCACTGTCAGCAGAAAGACAAGAGTCTTAAAAAGGCAGAAACTAAGGAGAACCAGAACTAACCTCACAGCGAGGGGTCATCACTCTCCCTCCTTGTATATTGATTGACCCACTGACAGTGCCAACACAGGCCCAACACTCAGGTGTGATGTTATACCATGGGGTGGACCAGGGTCGATGGTGGGGGGTGGGGAGGGGGGGAATGGATGGTGAGAAAGGAGAAGAGGGGGGGGGGGGGGGGGGGGCGGAAGAGGATAATGAGTGGAAGGAGGGAAATGGGAGGAAGATGGGGAATGGGGTCGAAGGGGGGATTGGGGGAGCAGGAGCGGGATGCAGGCAAGGGGATTGGGAGAGAGGGAGGGCAATACGGGATTGGAGGGGAGGGGGTGAGCTGACGGACAAACCTTGTTGTATGAGAAACGGGCGAGGTTGAGGGTCTCCCTGGTGGCCAGGCATGCCAGAATCCTGGCTTCCACTATCTGTCTTCCACCCTTCGGCTCATCCTGCGGCTCCTCCCTGGGCTCAACCTCCATGCTCTCCTGATCGGCCTCCTCCTCAGACCAGGCCACTTGTCCTCCTCATCCTCCAGCTGTAACAGGTTGTGGGTTGCATCGCCAGAGCGATCCAGGCATCGGAACCGTATTTTGAACGTCCAATACACAGCTCATTCCAGCACAGTTGGCAACATGGGCCTCGTTATATCGGGTCTCCGACCTCCACACTGGCATCACCCGCCAGGACCTCAGCGAGAACCACTTATTCCCCAAGAGCTGGTGCCGCCTCCAGCCTGCGCCGATGGTGTTGGCCATCTGAGCTGCCACCAGCACTGTGAGGGCACCCTCTGTGGGGCCCACACCAGCATCCATTTTGGTATCTGTAAGGAATTGGAGAAGGAGACCGGGAATCGGTTAGGGCTTCCACCCCAGGACTCTCATATCCCCCAAGCCCCACCCACCTTGCATGTCCCTTCTTCTCTCAGAGTGTCATCCACTGGGCCAGTTGTGCTGGTAAACCTCGTTCTACCAACCCAGCCACACCAGGAGTCCCGAGGCCGTAGACCCCTGCCAGGAACAATATGGGGAACATGCTCAGGTGCCCTTCCTGATCCACAAATTCACACTTGGGTCACGAGGAATTCCCCAGTGCTGAAGCCCAGCTCTTAAGTGGTTGACTATTGGCTGCTGCCTCTGGTGCGTGGAATGCACTGCCAGCGGAGGTGGTGCAGTCAGAGTCATTAGGGACATTTAAGCGACTCTTGGACAGGCACAGGAACAGCAGTAAATTGAAGGCAGCAGGGTAGCATGGTGGTTAGCATAAATGCTTCACAGCTCCAGGATCCCAGGTTCGATTCCCGGCTGGGTCACTGTCTGTGTGGAGTCTGCACGTCCTCCCCCTGTGTGCGTGGGTTTCCTCCGGGTGCTCCGGTTTCCTCCCACAGACCAAAGATGTGCGGGTTAGGTGGATTGGCCATGCTAAATTGCCCGTAGTGTCCTAATAAAAAGTAAGGTCAAGGGGGGGGGGTTGTTGGGTTACGGGTATAGGGTGGATACGTGGGTTTGAGTAGGGTGATCATGGCTCGGCACAACATTGAGGGCCGAAGGGCCTGTTCTGTGCTGTACTGTTCTATGTTCTATGTTCTAAGGGTGTAGGTTAGGTTGATCTTAGAGTAGGATAAGTGGTCGGCACAACATCGTGGGCCGAAGGGCCTGTACTGTGCCGTACTGTTCTATGTTCTATGTTCTACGTTCTATGTTGCTGACGCTTCTAGAGTTCAGGCAAAGTGTTCAAGCTTCAAAGTTTGATTGAAATGCGATGCTACAATCATCGTCTGAGACATGGCATGTGTATCGATGAAAAGCCACTTGAGTAATATTTTATTGGCAAAAATAGTCAACATTAACAAAGATTCAAAAATCAACCCCGTATCAATGCCATTATCCATCCACGAGCCGGAGCTGTGCAGACCCTCCCACACGGCACAATCTCACCGGAACCAAATCCTGGCATCCACATATTCCACCGGCGTTCAAGGTGCAGTTGAACATTCTTGATCCAGCAAGTTTAACCGGCAGTGATGTGCCAGTTACATGCAGCACCCGCCACACCAGCAACAAAAGCATCAGCAATCTGCGAAAGCTTTTCTTCAACACCTTGGTGGCCCATTTGAATCAATGTCACGCACCCGGTCCTGCAGCATCTTCTTGCTCCAAACCGGATTGTCTTCTGGACTCATACATTCCCCTGAACCCGGTGTTCCTGGTTCATGCATTTTAGAAAAAATTGTCTTTCTTTCAGACTACAGAAAAAGAAGGAAACAGCAGCAGCAGCCCCCAGGCATTTGCAGCCATAAGCAGCAGCAAGCAACAAACACAACCTGCAGCACTACTTGAAAATATTTTGTTTATTAAACGATCAACAGTACCTTTATGCAAAAAGATGAAAACAAACTACTTAAGAGTCCAGGCATCAGACTCACCATTCACCAACAAGGAAAAGAAACCATACCATTCACGCAACCAACTTTTTGCTATAGAATATTTTCACAAACACAAATGTACAACTGTTCATATAAACATGAAACAGTCAACAGTATAATAGTCACCAGCAATCTGCAAAAGCATTTCTTCAACAACTTCATCAAGTTGCTCATTCGGATCAACCCACCTCTCTCTCCCACCACAGTTCCCAGCAGTAGACTCTCAATAGCTGAAGTTGTTCGGGGGTCACATAACTAACACCGGAAAGTTATACTGACGCAGAGCCCACCAGAAGAGAAAGAGAGCTCCCACTCCCTCCACCAGCAATGGGACAGGTAATCTTACATCCCCCTTTCTGAACTCCAAGCCACAAAAGCAAATGGGCAGCAGTAAATAAACATACATCCTCTAGGCATTAAACATTAAACAGTTAACAGTACAATAAGGTCACCAGAAATCTCCAAAAGTATTTATTCCACACCTTCATCAAATTGCTAAGTCGAATCAGTCCAACTCTCTTTCCCCGTCCCGCAGCTCCCAGAGGTGATGGGCTAGTTACATGCAGCATTCACCACACTAGCAACAAAAGCATCAGCAATCTATGAAAGCATTTCTTCAACCCCTTCGTCAGGTTGCTCATTTAGATCAATGTCACGCACTAGATGCTGCAGTGTCTTCTTGCTTCAAACCGGATTACCTTCTAGACTCACCCGTCCCCATGGGCCCGATGTTCCAGAATCCAGGTATCTTAGAAAGAATTGTCCTTTTTCTGGCTACAGAAAAGGGAGGAAACAGCGACAACAGCCTCCAGGCATCTGCACCAGCAGGAATAAACAACAAATGTAACTTGCAACTGTGAAGTGCTCTCACAACTAACAAGGCCAATTCCTTATTAGCAATAGCCTTCGGCGATGAAGCTTTTGGGCAGCACGGTAGCACCAGTGACTAGCACTGTGGCTTTACAGTGCCAGGATCCCAGGTTCGATTCCCCACTGGGTCACTATCTGTGTGGAGTCTGTACGTTCTCCCCGTGTCTGCGGGATTTCGTCCAGTGTTCTGGTTTCCTCCCACAGTCCAAAGACGTGCAGGTTAAGGTGGATTGGCCATGCTAAACTGCTCTTAGTGTCCAAAACGTTAGGCGGGGTTATTGGGTTACGGGGATATGGTGGAAGTGAGAGCTTAAGTGGGTCGGTGCAGACTCAATGGGCGAATGGCCGCCTTCTGCACTGTATGTTCTATGTTCTTGAAGCTGCTCACAGTCAATGAGAGTTAACGTGACCTTCAGCATATAACCAAGAACAGGACTCTTCCCTGAACGGTTTTGGTAGGACAGACAGGCTGCAGTTGCCACTATTATGATTGTCCATAATATTTAAAGATGGATTGAAGGCCTCAGGGACGAGAAGCCCTCCACCCCTCCCACACTGGCCCAGGGGTGACCCCCGACCTGGTATGCTTCAACCCCTTGACCAAGCCCAGCCCCCCCCCCCCCCCCCCCCCCCCCCCGAGTGGTCCCCCACTCCCACCCCAAGCTTTGGGGCAGCAGCTCCAGTGTCCTTGAGCTGCAAGCTGGAAAATAGAAATGGATACTCACCTCCTCAGTTCTCCTCAGCAGCCATTGCATTTTTACAAAGGAGTACTAAACGATGCCCGTGTGATTTCTCACTGGGAAGCCAGTTAATTCCTGGGAGGCCACAGCATACAACGTCAATCTCGCGAATGATATGTAAATTAATGAAATCCAGAACTCGCCATTGGGAGCGGGTCAATTAGATAGCAAAGTGATTCAGGACGGTGAGAATCTCGATTTTGGTCTTTCCCGCTATTTAACCGGCACAAAAATTACAGAAAAGTACAGAAAGAAATATCTTGAGGAATTTTTTCACCTGCTGTGCTAATTTAAACAAAAACTGCCGGTTGTACATTGACCGCCATTACAGTGATTTTATATTGGGCACACAGAGCTTGAAAGTGTCATTCCATCTGAAGTGACTAAAAGAACGTCAAGTGGGCAATCATACTCAACCTTGCCCAGAAAAGCCCACCAGTATAAATACCACAGTCCAACCAATTTGGTTCATGCCACATGATATCAAGAAACCACTGAGTGCATTGGACATGGCAAATAACACAGGCCTTGACAATATCATTCAGCAGTGCTGAAGACTGTGTACCAGGACGAGACAGTCCTCTGTCCAAGCTATTCCTGGACAGATATTATACTACCATTTATCCCACTGTGTGGAATATTGCCCAGCTAAATCCTTTCCACAAAATAAACTATTAGCAACATCCCAATTATCAGCAAAATTAAAGATTCATCAAAAGGAATTCCAGTGACAGCTACTCATCAAGTGCTTTTGAAATGTAGGGCGACATTCTCTCGTCGCGTTGCGCTCAAGCGAGAGCAAAAAACAATAATCTTTATTGTCGCAAGCAGGCTTACATTAACACTGCAATGAAGTTACTGTGAAAAGCCTCTAGTCACCACATTCAGAATGCCCAAATTACCAAACAGCCACCTTTTGGGACAATGGGAGGAAACCGGAGCACCCGGAGGAATCCCACGCAGACACAGGGAGAACGTGCAGCCTCCGCACAGACAGTGACCCAAGCCAGGAATCAAACCTGGGACCCTGGAGCTGTGAAGCATCTGTGCTAACCACTGTGCTACCGTGCCGCCCAACACGGCCAGAGAATCTCAGGAGAGGCCTCCAGCGATCTTCCTGTCAGCCTCCGTGCCTCACGGGATTCACTGAAGTCCCATGAGATATCAGAGACAGAACTCCACCCTAAATGGGCATGACCAAATGCCACTCCCGGAAGTGGTAGTAAACCTAATTTCGACCTACCTGCCCAGGATCCACCGGCCTCCATCGATTCTTCGTCCCCCCCAGGGAGGCTGCAGCTGGGCGCTGATCAGCGCTAGTCCACAAAAACGTGGACCAGGCGCAATGGCCGTGGGGCACCTGGGCCATTGGAGACCCCCTGGGTGGTCAGGATAAGTGCAGGGTAGCCCCCTGGCCCTCTCCATGAAATGTGGGCACCTTGGTACTGCACAGCTGGCACCATAACACTGCCACTCTGGCACTGCCAAGATGCTCAGATGGCATGCCAAGCTGGCAGGAGCATTGCCCGGGTGCCAGGATGGCAGTGAATGTGCGCCCGAGTGCCAAGGTGGCACAACCAAGGGTCAGTGGAGACATACATATGAGATTAGGGAGGAGGGGGTTTGCAGTGTGGGGGTGTGCAGGGCAGGTAAGTAGGGGCCTCCAGGAGGTTGGAAGGGTGATGGGTGGGTGTCCTAGATGGGAAGGAGTGCTGTAAGCCAGCATGGAGGAGGCTGAAGAGGGGGGACCCCCAGGGACCCCATAGTGGGGTGCCCTCACTCCTCACTTGGGGGGTGTAGGGTAGTATCCATGTGTGTGGAGGGTGACATTGCCCAAAGGTGTGGGAGCTCACTTAGCGATCGGGACAACCTTTCAAAATAGTGGCCCAATTTCTAAGTTCAGCTCCCAAGTGCTAAAAGAAATTGTAAGTGTGGGCGAAACCACTGAAAAACACCCCAGGGCCCAAAAAAGTGACTAAATGTCATTGAATAGAGGTGGAGAACATGCCAGAAAACTGGAGGGAAACTCCCTGAAAAACCCGCCACAAGTTAACCTGGAAATTTTTCGCACACTTAAGCACCATTGTACTGTGGGAAAATAGCAATGGCCCACAAATAGAAAGGGGATATATGCGGCGGGATGCCCTGCCGGCAGGATTCTCTGTTTTGCCGGCAGTCCGAGGGTTTCCTGACAGAGTGAGGCTGCCCCAATGGGAAACCCCTGCCGGGATTCTCCCCTACCCGGCAGGGCGGGGGGTCCCGGCGTAGCGGAGTGGCACCAACCACTCCGGCTTCGGGCATCCCCAAAGGTGCAGAGTTCTCCGCACCTTTAGGGGCTAGGCTGGCGCCGGAGTAGTTCCACTATGCCGCCCGGCGTCGGGGCTGGCCGAAAGGCCTTCACCGGTCCGTGCATGCGCCGGTGCGTCAACGGCCGCTGACATCACCACCGGCGCATGCGCGGTAGGGGGGTCTCTTCCGCCTCCTCCATGGTGGTGGCCGTGGCGGCGGCAGAAGAAAAAGAGTGCCCCCATGGCACTGGCCCGCCCGCCAATCGGTGGGCCCCGATCGCGGGCCAGGCCACCATGGGGGCACCCCCGTGGTCCGATCGCCCCGCGCGCCCCCCCCCCCCCCCCCCCCCCAGGACCCCGGGGGCCCGCTCGCGCCACCAATCCCACCGGCACCAGAGGTGGTTCAAACCATGTCGGCAGGATCAGCCTGTCAGCGGCGGGGCTTCGGCCCATCGCGCGCTGGAGAATCGCCGCGGTGGGCCCGCTGATGGGGGGGGCGGATTCCCGCTCCCGCCGATTCCCGGGTGGCAGAGAATTCCGGCCACGGCGGGGGTGGGATGTACGCCGGCCCCTGCCGATTCCCTGACCCTGCGGGGGTTCGGAGAATTCCGTCCCCATTGACCGCCTGGCGTGACGGAGAATCCCGCCAGCGGGGTGAGGCATAAATGTGGCGCGGCGGGCCGGAGCATCCTGCTCATGTTCTGTTTTAGTGATGTTGGTTGTGGGATAATTATTATTATGTCACTAAGAAAACCGCCTGGCTTCTTTCTGAATAGTCCCATGGGATCTTTTACATTTATTTTGCTTTCATCGAAAGATGGCACTTCTAATAGTGTAGCACTCCTTCAGTACTGAAGTGAGTTGTCAGGTTAGATTATATGTTCGATTCTCTGGAGTGAGATTTTAGCCCACAATGTTCTGGGTTGAGTTAGTTGCTGCTGAGCGAAGGCTACCACTTTGTCAGTAAATTGTGTTGTCTGGTACTTAGCCACACAGGACAGAATTGTTTCATGTTTGGTCACTGATCAATGATGCCTGCAGTCAAGATGGCCCCAGGTACACTAGTCAGAATAGGCAACTGCTGACGTGTTTAACGACATATCTGCCATGAGTCGCTATCTTAAAAGACGAGAGGAGAAAGTTGGCAGAAAAATAAAATGCTGACACTCACTGTGCAAGCTGGATAATGAGCGTGCGTTAAAGGCGTATTAACATGCCTTTTTAATTTTTGTCTCACTGCATGTTT
This sequence comes from Scyliorhinus canicula, assembly GCF_902713615.1. Lineage (NCBI taxonomy): Eukaryota > Metazoa > Chordata > Chondrichthyes > Carcharhiniformes > Scyliorhinidae > Scyliorhinus > Scyliorhinus canicula. The sequence goes on along the minus strand of NC_052148.1, from coordinate 112,337,734 downwards.
ATGGTGCCGGTTCTTGATTTTATAACAGAATATATAATGTTGCCTTTTCAGTATTTGTTTGGTCTCATGGAATTATGAGAATGATTAGCGTGTCTGTTTCATTCCAGGGCCTTTTGAAGTAAGCAAGAGCATCACCCAGTTCATTATTAGTGAAGCTAAATTCATATTTATTTACTTTTTAATCAGGTTTCCATTCAAATGGAAATAATTGTCCTAGTGTTCTTACTGACATCCCCTTCCACTTTACAGCCTCTCTCTCTCTGAGGGTCTGAAGGGGAGGACCTTCAACGGGCAGGGGCTATAGGGGGCTGGATTCTCTCACACTGGGACCAGGCCGGAGAATCGCCGGGACTGGCGTGAATCGTGCCACGCCGCCCCGACGTCGGTCCGCCAATTCTCCGGAGAGTGGAGAACCGCCACCATTCACGCCGCCGTATCCAGGAGCCACTCTTCGGGCCCCCACCCTCAGCAACTCTCGGTCCGGGATGGGCCGAGCTGAAAAAGTCGAGTCCCACCGCCGCTGTCCACACCTCCTCTTAGCCGGCGGGACTTTCGGCGTGGATGCATCTGGGGGTGGCCTGGTGGGTGGGGGGGGGGGGGGGTGTTCCGACCCTGGGGGGGGCCTCTGCTGTGGCCTGGCCTGCGAGTGGGGCCTACCGATCAGCGGGTCGGCATGGAGCCACTGCGTATGCGCGGCAATTGCGCCAGTCCAACTGCGCATGCGCACATTAGCGCAGCCCCACTGCCCATGCGCAGGCATGCAGCATCCATCTGATGCCGGGATCGGCAGCTGGAGCGGCGTGGGTCGCTCCAGTGCCATGCTGGCCCCCAGTAGGGGTCAGAATTGCTGCTCCTGAGGCCATGTTGATGCCATCAGGAAACGCAATGGTGTTTCCGATGGCGTCAACACTTAGCCTCAGAATCAGAGATCAGAATCCCGCCCAGGGAGCCCTATTGAGAGGGCCTGGATGCCCCAATGCCAGCGATCCTTGGGATGGTCGGGAGGATTTTGATGCCAGAAAACCTGAGGGATGAAAGGGAGGGGGTTGATTCTGTCAATCATTGGTGAGGGCTGGGGGGGACCCTGATGTCTGTAGCAGGAGGAGGGGGGCCTGTCACTTTAGGTCTCCCTTTAAAAATGATGCCCCGATCTCTGAGGGCCGGAGCTGCCTGTCTTTAGGACCGTCCCTCTCAATGCTGGTGAAAATCAAGTCCCTCTCCAAATAAATGACCATATGGGGGTGGTTTGAGACCGGGATCGTGCCAACCCACCTGGCAGGAATCACACCGCTTTTCTCGCCGGAGGTGACACTTAGTCATCTTTGGGAAGATTGTTACGAGTGTCTTGGGAAGCAGTAGCAACAAGGTTCATCAATTAAGCCCTCATCAGCCCCAAAATAAATATTTCCCATTCAACGCAATGAAGTCCTTCCTGAAATAAATTTGCTCTAACCTTCAGACCAACCTTAATTTTTTTGTCCAAACCAATTATCAGCCAAACCCCAACACTCAGCCTAATCCTAAACCTTTGCGATTTAATTGAAAAAATAAGCGTCCCATTTTGGACGCATTTAGCAGGGTGTTTCCCGACGCTTGCAGCGCAAGAACGATCCGTGAACGATTCCCCCCAACATCCCATTTTACCTATTTGTGGCCCTCGGGGTCCTCCCCCCTTCCCCCTCCCCCTCCCCCCACCACCATTATAAGGGTAGGACACCCTAGGGCTCAATCCATGGCACGGGAAAACTGGAACATGGGCACCTTGGCACTGCCAGCCTGGCACTGCTAATTCCAGTCTGGGACTGCCACCTCAGCATCCTGGAAGTGCCATGGCAGTACCGCCCTGCCCAGAGTCTGACCATCTAGGAGCCATCAATAGCCAAAGAGACCCCACCCCCTGTCTCATCCCAAGTGTTGTGACACCTGGTCCACATTTGTGGGAACCAGTGCTAAACTTCGCCGGGGCGGGGTCTCTGAGGTGAGGCCGTGCGATCCCGCGCCTTGGGTAACTCCGGCGCAGGCATTTTCAAGTGAGGCTAACAACTCACTTGAATGTGCAAATCTGTTCCCACCGATTGAAGGTGGGATCCAGATCGTGTTCCCTCATTAGAACCCGTTTGATCCCGTGAGGTGTTACACGCGTCGTAAATCTCGCGAGAGGCTTCTCGTGTGATTTAATGCCTTGTCGCATCCCATGTCGGATGTGACGAGACTGGTAGATCGCGCCGCTAAGTTAAGTCTATACAAGAACAATTTGCCTCAATTCTGATCTGGCAAGATTTTCCAGCGGTAAGGTTATGGAATTGAAAACAATTAAGGCAAGAGAAAGTACAATAAAGCTGCTGGAAGCACCGAAGTGTCAGCAAATCAGGACACAGCAGTAATAAAGTCTCCAGAGAGGTAGTAAGGTGGAAGGGAACATCAGTAAGAACACTAGGACAATTGTTTCCACTTAAATGAAAACCTGATTAAAAAGTAAATAAATATGAATTTAGCTCCAGTAATAATGAGCTGCGATGGTGTTCGTCCTTTCTGCAGAAGGCCCTGGAATGAAACAGACACGCTAATCATTCTTATAATTCCATGAGACCAAACAAATACTGAAAAGGCAACATTATATATTCTGTTATAATATCAAGAACCGGCACCATAAACATGCAGTGAGGCTGCCTTTAACGCACACTCGTTATCCAGCTTGCGCAGTGAGTGACAGCATCTTATATTCTGATTATCTTATGCCTATATTCTGATTAGTGTTTAATTCATATTTAAATGCATTGACCAGAATTATAATCATGTTCACGTCCTTGCTGGGCATGGTAACAGTAGTAAGAGCAAATGGGCTGGTTTAGCTCACTTGGCTGGACAGCTGGTTTGCAATATAGGAGCAAGGCCAGCAGCGTGTTTTCAATTCCTGTACTGGCTGAAGTTATTTATGAAGGTCCCACCTTATCAGCCTTGCTCCTCACATGTGGTGTGGTGATCCTCAGGTTAAATGACCACAAGTCAGTTCTCCCCCTCAAAGGGGAGCACACTCTATGGTCATCTGGTTTATGGTGACTTTGCCATGCCTAGAAAGGACCCCTAGGTTAGAATTTTACACTCCATCAAACTCCCCACTCCATGGGTTCTGGGATGGGGGAAATGTAAAATAGCCTGGATGAGATTCACTCCGAGATCCCACACTCCTCGATCCAGATGTGATTTTATAATGGGCAGACAGGACCTCAGATGGGAAGCTTGCATTCAACCCTATTAAGACCACTTAATGGCCACTTGATGGCCTTTTCCTGCCTTGCCACAATTTTTGGGTTCATGGGCGCCCGATGACTGAGGGTGGGAAATGGAGAAAGTTCTAACCCTCAATCTCAGGCGCAAAGGGGGAGGTGATGCCTCAGTCAGAAGGCCCCTTCAGATTGAGGGCGCCCTCCCCTCACGGACCACAGATCTCAGGTCCTCCCTTCCCCCACCACTAAAACACCTCCCCTGGCCTACTCCTGACACCTCGATCGCCCACCTCCTGACCCTCCAAGGCCTCCCCGACCTTTCCTGGGACCCTGGCACTTACTAAATATGCAGATGACTTAGTCTCAGGCACGGCACTGGAGTACTTCTTCCAGCCAATCAGATTGGCTGACAGCTTGCCAAGGTGGGGCATCCATCTAAGTGCTGCCATTCAAAGCTCAGTTGAGCATGAAGTGGCAACAGGCCTGTCAGAGTGGAGAGGATGCGTTCCGTGCCAACTCTTAGGAAGATGGGCACAGAGCGCTCGCCATCCTGAAATTTTAGGCCCTTGTATAAAACAAGTTAAGATCTGTATTTGACTGTCAAACTCATGACAGGAGCCAATGTACATAGACAAAGGACAATAAAAAAAACATTAGCACTACTGCCTCATAGCGTCAGGGATCAGGGTTCAATTCCGGCCTTGGGTGACTGTGTGGGGTTTGCACTTTCTCCCTGTGTCTGGATGTGTTTCCTCTGGGCACTCTGGTTTCCTCCCACAGTCCAAAGATGTGCAGGTTAGGTGGATTCGCGAGGCTAAATTGCACTTTAACACCCAAAAGGTGTGCAGATTAGGTGGGGTTACGAGGAAAGGATGGGGGAGTGAACCTGGGGAGGGTGCACTTTCAGAGGGCCGGTGGAGATTTAATGGGCCAAATTACCTCCTTCTGTAATGTAGGTATTCTATGGTTCTATTCTATCCTATGGTTCTAACATGCAAAAATAATAAGGGAAGATTGTGCGTGCATGTTTAAAAAATTACTTCCGTCTAGTTTTATCCATGCTATGTGTTTGTGTCTAAAATTAACGACACAATAGTTGTTTACGATGCTAATTGCATGAAATCATATCAATTTCTATCAGCGTGAGGGGGAAAAACAATTTGTTGCTATTTCTGTGTTCTGCACATTTTCAACATGAGAGAATGGGCTTCAGACTAAACATCTGGAAAACAAAGGTTCTCTACCAACCCACTGCTGCCACACAAACCTGCCCCCACCCCCTGCCCCCGACTATCAACCAAAGAGAAAATGCTGGAAAATCTCAGCAGGTCTGGCAGCATTTGTAGGGTCAGAAAAGGGCTAACGTTTCGAATCCCGATGACACTTTGTCAAAGCAAAAAGACAGAGAAAGTGGGAAATAGTCATACTGCGGAGTAAGAATGAAAGATGAGTCAAAGCCACAGAAACCAAGAGAACAGGGTGCTATTAGCCACAGAAACCAAGAGAACAGGGTGCTAATAGCCACAAAAACCAAGGGAAAAGAGTGCTAATGGCAGTCCCCAGAGAGAATAAAAGGTGTGAAAGGCCAAACAGCAGAGAAACTAACATCAGAGGTAAACTGACGGATCTAGATGTGGGGGAAGTGGAAGGGAGTAACAAACGGGAGAAAAATTAAGGAAAAGGGGATAAGATAGTGGGTGTAAATATATAGAAAGGAAGACAAGAAAGAAATAGTAAAATCAGTTCAAATGAAATGGGATAAAAACAAAGGCGTCAAGGTAGGGTAGAGATAATCATCTGAAGTTGTTGAATTCGATGTTGAGACGGGAAGGCTGTAGCCTGCCTAACTGGAAGATGAGACGTTGTTCCTCCAGTGTATGTTGAGCTTCACTGGAACATTGCAGCAGGCCAAGGACAGACATGTAGGCATGGGAACAGGGTCTTATGTTAAAATGGCAAGCAATGGGGAAGGTCAGGGTCCTGAATGCACACACACCGAAGGTGCTGAGCAAAGCGATCACCCAGTCTGCGTTTGGTCTCTCCGATATAGAGGAGACCACATTGGGAGCAGCGAATGCAATAGACCAGATTGAAAGAGGTGCAAGTGAAACGCTGCTTAATCTCGAATGAGTGTTTTGGGCCAGGGATGTTAATCAGGGAAGCGGTAAAGGGGAAAGTGTTACACCTTCTGTGATTGCATGGGAAGGTGCCATGGGTGATGGGAGAGGTGTTGGGACTAGTGGAATTGTGGACTAGATTATCTCAGAGGGAATGGTCTCTGTGGAACACTGACAGAGGTAGTGAAGGGAAGATGTATTTGGTGTTGGAATCACGCTGGAGTTGGCGAAATTAGCGGAGGTTTATGCATACATAGAATCATAGAATTTACAGTGCAGACGGAGGCCATTCGGCCCATTGAATCTCCACCGGCCCTTGGAAAGAGCACCCCATTTAAGCCCCACGCCTCCACCCTATCCCCTTTATCCCCATAACATAGTAAACCCGCCTAACCTTTTTCGACACTAAGGGCAATTTAGAATGGCCAAACCACCTAACCTGCGTATCTTTGGACTGTGGGAGGAAACCGGAACACCCGTAGGAAACCCACGCACACGCGGGGAGAATGTGCAGACTCCACACAGACAGTGACCCAAGCTGGGAATTGAACCTGGGACCCTGGAGCTGTGAAGCAACTGTGCGAACCACTGCGCTACTGTGCTGCCCATGGAAATGTGAGAATGAGGAGGACTCTATCCTTGTTCTGGGAGGGAGGGGAGGGGGTGAGGGTGGCACGGGAGGTTGACCGCACACTATTGAGGCCCTGTCAACACCTGTAGGTGGGAAATCACGGTTAAGGAAGAAGGAACCCATTTTCGAAGCCCCATTTTGGAAAATGACATAATCGGAACAAACGCGATGGAGGCAAAGGAGCTGAGAGAAAGGAACTATCAAGATCCACAGTGAGCCCTTGGACAATGTGGATCATTTCCGTTACCTCGGGAGCTTTCTCTCAGTGCGAGCAGACATTGATGACGAAATCCAGCATCGTCTCCAATGCGCCAGTGCAGTCTTTGGATGTCTGAGGAACAGAGTGCTTGAAGACCAAGACCTCAAACCCAGCACCAAGCCCATGGTCTACAGAGCAGCCGTGGTCCCTGCCCTCCTGTTTGCATCAGAAACATGGACAATTTACAGCAGGCACCTCAAATCTCTGGAGAGATATCACCAATGCTGCCTCCGCAAAATCCTGCAAATTTACTGGCAGGATAGGCGTACCAATGTGAGGGTCCTCTCCCAGACCAATAACCACAGTCTCGAGGCACTGGTCATGCTCAACCAGCTGCGATGGATGGGCCACATTGTCCACATGTCCGACACAAAACTACCAAAACAAGGGCTCTACTCCAAGCTCTGCAGTAGCAAGCGATCACTAGAAGGGCAGAGGAAGCGCTACAAGGTCACTCTGAAAAGCATCCCTAAATAAATGCAACATCCCCAACGACATGTGGATATTGCCTGCCTTAGAATGCACAAACTGGAAAAGAAGCATCCGCGAAGCACCTCGAGCGTCCTAGGGTGGAGCACGCGGAGGCCAAGCGTAAACAGCGGAAAGAGAGCTCAGAATCCAGAGCATCGCACCCACCCAACTCATCAAGCATCACCTCCAAATCCTGTGGCAGAGTCTGCGTACCTAGGATCGGACTATTCAGCCCCGCAGAACCCACCTACCCGGAGTGGAAACAAGTCATCCTTGACCCTGAGAGACTGCCCAAGATGAAGCACTGCATTTTTTCAACAGGAAGGAAATTTTTGTACTGCCAGAAATAATGTCGATGTCCTTCGCCTGGGAGATAATTGGACCTGTGAACTGAGCCAGCCTTAAAAACTGAAAAATCATTGTTTCTAACCTTGTGTAAAAGCTTTGTTACATTGTAAATGGCTATTCCTAATTAAGGCTGATTTATATTTCAAGAAAAATGATTCAGTGGAGGGATCAGACCAATTGTCATATTATGCAAATGTCATTCAAATTCCAGTTTTTAAAACAGCATCTGTTCCCGAATAGAACAAGAAATTGTGGAGCATGAAAACACCAGTGTTTGATCAAATAAAATAATTCACGTGGGGCTAAAACTGTATTTTCACATCTGATACCTTTAACAAATTATATCAAATGCTTTTTATGCATTTTAGTGTGTCATTAATGTACTTCATCCCTCCATGAATAAATCACTTTCGATAATTATATGACAAAATGTCACTGAGAAGGATGTGGTGAAAAGAAAATGTCATCATCTTAAGCAATTAAATCTGGTACAATAAAAGGCAGAATAAAGTCAATCTTTTCCATTAACGCTGATGTTTCAGTAGAAATATTGGTTTCCCCTTTTATCAGCATGGTTCCCAGCAAGAGAATACTTGACTGCTGTAGTACCAGCCTCAATAATCCAATCATATTTTCACATAATGGCTGTTCCCAAGAATATATGCAGGCACTGCAATGCACAGTTATCTATGCCCAGTGCTTCCGATGGAGCCAGCACACCGATTTTGTGTTGTCTGCTAATTTGTAGGATTGCTGTGTACAGCTAGCACTGCACCCCTCAGCAGGGGACATAAGTTTATACGAGGTTACTGCTTAAAGCTAGCATGCATTCTTTAAAGCCAGAATGCACTGCTTAAAGGTGAGGTGTAATCTGGCGGGAGCAGATTCTGGAATTTTTGTCGGGGAGAGACTGAGCAGGAAGAAGAATGAAATCTGTGGCAGCAGTGGAGTGAGCATGCTCCCAAGTTTCTCTGAGGCTGTACTGAATACCCTGGCAGATGAGAGGGAATGGAGGAGTCAGATGTTTTATCCATAAGGGCCAGGATTCCCTTCAGACAAACTTTGCAATGGTGATGGGATCAGATAGCTGTGGAGGCCAATTGCCAGGAATCAAACCCCAGAAACCTGGCTGCAACACTGGAAAAAATTCAATAACCTCACATGAGTGAGCAAGTTCAGTGACTGCGAAGGGAATTTGCAGCACCTCGGAGATGGATTTCAAGGTGGGAGGGGAACGGGAAAATTGGAAAACAATGAACCAACTTTAATCCAGGTGATGGGAGAGCCTGCGAGAGCTGCATTTCAGCCCTTTGGTGAAGACAAGCACTTTAAGTGCCAGCGATGGGCTCTCCCCAGGATTAAGGACCTCAGGGAAGACCTCCTATCCTCTGCTATCTACCAGCCAGTAAGGGGTCAGAAACTCCTATTTGTCATCAGCACCATCAGGAGAACAATGGTAACTGCTCGGAATACACCCACCAGAGGGACAGGAGCAGCAAGAACCCAAGCCACAGGTGAGTGGGGGCAGGATGGGGAACGTAGAATGGGGGAGGCAAGGGTGAATTTTAGCAAACCATCCATTCCAATGCTTAGTTTCCTAATTGGGCACTTAATTGTGCTCTTTGGTTGCCAGTGCAGTAAAAGGCCATTAAATGGGGGTTAATTTGTTCACATAAGGACCCTAATTGTTGTCAGGGTGGGAAGGCCATCAACAAGCCTTCCCACCATGTACCTAATTGAGACAGAGGGTGGAAGATTGTGGCGTCCTCACCCCATACCTAAAGCCAATTAAATGTTCCCCTTGCCTCAAGCCTCACCTCAATTAGGGCATTTAATTCCACCCAATCTGTCATGCCACTTTGTTGGTACATTTCTGTCCCTGACCACTTTTCCTAGTGACAGATTGGTGGAGACTACAGGAGATCCCATGCCTTAGTTTGAAAGACAATTGGAGGAAACTAATAGGGTTGTTCTCAATGTGATCTCCCTTTCCCAACAGCCAAGTAGTCCCACACTCTGGGTTGAATTCTACAAAGGAGGCTGCGTTTCTACTGCTGGGGCAAACAGGGGGAGATGTCTGCACTTCGACAGGCAGAAGGACCCAAGAGTAGCGTTTTGTAATTGGTAGCCACTGAGAAGACCCCTGCCTGGGTTCCTGTCCAATTGAGCTGCTGGTCCAATCAAACAGCTGCTCACAGTGGACATGGCTGAAGCTGTTTAATGCTGAGACACCCTTGGAGACACATGAGTTGTTTGGGGGAAGCCACGTTCAAGTAGGCAGGCCCAGCGATTGTGGGGCATAGCCGTTGCATTGAGCGCAGGGCGGTCACTGCCATCAAGGAACCCCTTCATGGACCATGTAGTGTCCATTAAGAAGAGCTGGAAGACACCTGATGACCTCTCCACATGGCAAAGGGCTATGCCAACATGGTAAACAAGTCTTTGGGGACAGGAAGTGGTCATTAATTGAGCTTAAAGTTGTTGAATTGACCGCCCAGTGGGAGACCACGTCACTGAGGTTCCCATCACTGACATATGCCACGGTGGTTGGAAGCCATTGGGCTCTTCACCCGATGCTTTCCCCCACCAAAATACCACCTCTCTTGCATCCTAGCCTGTCTGCAATTGGGCCAGGTAATTGAGATAGAGGGAGGAAGATGGTGGCATCTTCACCCCATACCTAAAGCCAGGTAAATTCAACACCGAGAATCCAAGCTGGCTGGTTGGTGAAGCCGTAAGTACCTGCTGAAGGGATATCCTCAGTGAAATTGACACGCTGCGAAGGCTTTGATCAACTACCCGTAAGGGCTGTAGACACCCTTGGAGACACATGAGTTGTTAAGGGCAAATCCTGTTTATCTTACTTGCTGGAATTTATTTGATTAGGTAATAGTGAGGGTTGATGAGGTTGCTGTTGATGTGGTGTATAGGGGCTACACAAAGGAATTTGATAAAGTGCCTAACAATAGACTGTGAGACATATGGTCAGGAGAGAGGCTGCTTTGCAAGGCACTCCTGTCAGAGTGTGCTGTAACAGCTTCACATGCGATTGCCAGTTATCTGGAAGGTACTTCACCTGACTAGAACTCCACCCATACTTAGCTGCTCCTCCCGACTGCTGACTTCAGAGCAAAATCGGGACAGCTTATACTGTCATTCTCTGCTGAGGAGATTCCCACTGCAACATGCTTCAAAGAGGCACTAAAAGCCTTTTGAACTATTTGTCATTCTACATGGCAGAGGTGATGGCCACCGAGACACAATTGCAAATAGGCAAGACGCGAGAAGGTCTACATGCAAAAGACCAGTTAGGATCATAGAGTGGTCACAGAACAGACATTGTTTTGAACTGAGTAGCTTCAAGGCCAATTAGGGATGGGCAATAAATAAATACTGACCCAGCCAGCGATGCTCACATCCAATGAATGAATGAATTTTTAAAAGTCTGTAAAACATCCATTAACCACTCCTCTCTGCTTCCTGTCACTCAACAAATTTTGTATCCACGTTGCCACCGTCCCTTTTATTCCTGAACTGTAACTTTGCTCACAAGATAAACAGGATTTTCCCTTAACGAATCCATGCTGGCTTTCTTCAATTAACCCACATTTTCCCAGGGGACGATTAATTTTGTTCAAAATTATTATTTCTAAAAGCTTCTCCACCACCAAATTTATTGTCCTGGGGTTTAACTGAACTGCAGTTGCTGGGTCTTTATACACTTTTTTGAGTAAGGGTATAACATTTTCAATTCTCCAGTCCTCCACCACTACCCCTGTATTTAAGAAAGATTGGATGATTATGGCTAGTGCCTCACAATTTCCGTCCTCACTTCGCTCTATCCTTGGATGCATCTCATCTGGTCCTGGTGACCTATTAAGTTTAAGTAGTCAGTCCATCCAATAGAACCTCCTTGTCAATTTTAAGCCAATCAAGTATCTGACATACCTCAGACGGGATTCTCCGTTGGCTGACACCGACTTCTGGAAATGTGATTGGGCGGAGAATAGGTTCCGACGCCAAAACTGGGGTGGCCGCTGATTTGACGCCAAATGACAATTTTCCGGCACATCAACAGCGGCATCAATGCAGTCCAGAACTCATGTACAGTAAACACCCTTTGCGTATCATTAGCGGGCCTGACCCGGTATTGTCCAAGGCCTCCGCGATTCTTTTCCGAGTTCCCGACGATGCAGTTCACTTGTGTTTTTAAATATTGTGAAACTGCCATTGTGGCTGCTGAAGGAGAGAGAGGGGGTACGGAAGTGTTTAGCATCGCTATAGTTTACTGACAGTTGAGCCGCTGGCCAGGGAGCTTCTTCCAGGGCCGGGGGAGTAACGGGGTGGTCAGGAAGTGGGCTGTGGCCTAGGTGGACAGGCACAGAACACCATTGCCACAGCCAGAAAGGAGCCATGCAGCTGCACATGCCACTGATTTCCCACTGTGAACTTACAGCATGGGCCGAATAGCTGACCCCCAGGCCAACCCCCCAGGTGCCCTCTGGCCCATCTGACCCCATCAGCTGTATGGGTGCGCTCCAGCACAACCAGTGCCAGTTTTTTGGCTGGGATGAGTGTGTGTGGGGATTGTAATGTGTATATAAGGCTGCAGCTTGTCAGCCTCCCTAGTGTCAATCAAGGACCCAGCGAATCTGTCACCTCTTTTCATTAGAATCGATAGTGTTCCACATGATGACGGTGTTTGCACATCCACAGTTGTTGAATCGATCCAGGTTCGGTGCTAGTTTTGCTGTCATGAAAGTCCACAAATTCTACACCGACGACAATCCTTAAAGTCAGAAACGGAGAATCCCGCCCCTCCTCTTTCACCATAATTTGGACAGCATCTTCTACCTTGTTATAAACAGAGACAAAATATTTATTTTGTACCTTAGTCGTGGCCCTGCATCCATGCCCATCTATCCTCTTTTTGGTCCCTAATTGGCCTCCTTTCACCACGTTTTTACTGTTTATATACCCAAAGCATATATTTGGATTCACTTTTATGTCAGCTACCAGTCTCTTCTTATACACCCTCTCTGCCTTTCTTAGTTGTTCTTCAGTTGCCCTCTGAACCTTCTATGTTGATCCAGCTTCTCGATTGCATTCTGTATTTTATTCTCCATTGCGGATGCAGTCAATGCCACCCTGCATGATGGAGAATTCAGGAAGCATCTCAAGGCCACATACTCACTTTGCCTGCCTCCCGCTGGCAAGAGAGAATTAAATGTATGTGGTTCTCTGCATACCGAGCCTTGTATAACAGAGAATGGCAAACTGAGACATGTTGCAAATATCACCTACTTCAAGCAGGGAGGAATCTGCAGCATAGAGATTCAAGACTATGGCTGCCTTCACAGCAACTGGCAACTGGCAATGTCCTGCTTTGCATTCTCTGAGACTGTGGGCGCGATTCTCCAAAGAATTTCAGTGTGGTAGCGAGCAGGAATTTCTGCGGGCTTCCCGATGCTCGGCCAGCAATGCAATTCAACGTTAATTAGTCCACCTATTGAGGCCTCACAGACTTCTCACCCCAAATGAAGGCTCGCCAGCAGATTCACCGTAACCGTGCTCCCCAGCCCCCCACTAACATGGTACAGCAACATTTAAGCTGCACTTGCTCAGCCAACCCCAGCCAGTTCGCAATAATGGTGCTAAGGAGACCAGCGCAGATCTGGGGAGGCTGCTAGACACTGTAGAGGCCAAGAGGAATGTCAAATTCCCCAGAGGGTCTCAGAGAGTTAGCCTCAGGGCAGCCAGTGCTGCCAGGGATGAGGTGGCGGCAGCTGTGAGCCCGCGGAGTGCGACCAGGACTGGCCTCCAGTGCTGGAAAAAGCTCATTGACTTATACCAGGCAGCACGAGTAGACACCAATGTACCCCCACCTCCCATGCGGCCCCTAACCCTCCTTCCATCCCCTCCCCATTCAGCCCCACCCCCACCATCCCTTCACACCCCCCTACCACCACTGTGAACCACACATGTGGTTGACGATGCCCCCTCTGTGTCTCCTCAGGAAAAGCTCTTCCATAATCATCGGGAGAGCGCCCATACTGGCAGACTTAAGAACCCTCACCTCCTTTGAGGAGCATGCCCTAGAGTGACTGGGGCGGCCAAGGCAGAGCGGTCACCTATGCGGAGGGTGGCGGATGCCAAAGAGGCGAGGAACCACCGAGCTCCACCCGAGGACCTGTCAAAAGTGAGTTGTTATTGCCTTACTGACTGACCCATCCCTCCCACTGACCACATGTCCATTCTCCCACAGATCCTCCAACCGATGGCACCCATCCCGGGCAGCACCCTCACCTGACTCTGAGGGGAACACCTTGGAGGAGAACTCCAAGGATGCAACTGTTATAGTCACGGCACAGCTGTCATCCCTACCCTCACCAGCGCAGATACTCACACCTTGGTGGGACATGTTAATGGTCAGGCTTCTGGGGCATAATCTGGGGAGCACCACACAGTTGCTTATGCACATCAGGTGGAGGCAGGAACCCACAGGCAAGACAGCAGTTAGAGGGCTGCCTGATGCTGAGCCTTTGGAACAGGGTTACCCAGAGCTGATTGAGACGATAGGGTGCAACCCCGGGACATTCAGAGCGAGATGTCAGCGTCACTCCAGCAGATCCATAACCGCTTGGAGGAGTTCCAGAGGCTACGGGCACAGGAGATGGCGCAAGCAATGCGTGGCACCAAAGCCAACACTGCTAGGGTGGTGACCGTAGTGGAGAGCCTGGTGCACAACGTCAGCAGAATTAGTGAAGGTGTCCAAGGCGTCACACAGTCGGTGACAGCCAGGGCTGAGGATCTCGGCAGAATGTCTGACTCGTTAGGGGGATGTGACCCAGTATCAGGCTGACATTGATGGGATTCTGCTGGACATGTTCCAGATGGGCATGGCCGAGGCGCTGCGGAGCTTGACCTAGTCGCAGGTGGGCATTACCAAGGCGCTTCAGGAAATGTCCCAGTCACTGAGGAGCATCACCGAGGGTGTTGACACGATGGTGCAGACCATGGGGAAATGCCAGGGCTGGTAGAGACAGATGATGCAGGGTGGCCAAGGCTTAAAGCAGCTGCCCCTCCATCCCCAGATGAACCCCAGAGGCCTATGGGCACCAACTGGGAGGAGGGGGCGCTGGATGCCAACCCGGACCCGCCCATGGAGTGAGGATTGTTGGCCACCAGCTCCCCGAGGTCCACCTCTCTGATGAGGCCACGACTCAAAGGGATAGGGCGGCACGGCTGTGAATGTGCCGTTGACCTCCGCAGTCAGAGCCCCCAGAGGACGCCTGTCAGGGGCATCGAAGGCCACGGTACAAGGTAGGCAGCTGGCTGCCTCCATCTCAGATGTACATCCTGGGGAAACACCGAGATATAGTGGTAGAGCTAGGAGGGCAAAGCACATCAAGGATCACTTAGGGAACCGGGTAAGGGGTGAGTGCGGGGATGTAGGGGGTGGAGAGGGCGGGGTGGGGGGACGGCACCATTGGGAGAGTGAGGGAGTGTAAAACATATTAAACACTCTTGTGCACAACGAGTATGATGCCTCTGTCACTTTCTTCTGCAATGTGCGCTAACCTCTGATCCCTTGGCTCATCTCTCCAGGCTTCTCCCCCTCCCCGTGGCACCCACCCACCCTCCGGCCATAGACATGTCCCTGGTGCTGTGTCCCATCCCCTGGATGTTCGGATGTTGGCTGCTGCGTGTGTGGTATTACCTCCCTCAGTGTTCAGGCACAGTGTCCAGGTATCAATGTGTGATTGGGATGCTAGGCAATGACTTCCACATGCCACATGGCCTGTCCACTCATGGGAATTCACTTAGAATCTGTGAAGTTCTCACTTCACCACAATTGCAAATTCCATATCAGCAATAGCCTTCAGCTGCACAGCCAGAGGCCTCGGCAATCGGAGTGGGATGTGGATGGTTGGACAGATGGGCAGGGACAAGGGTTGCTTCTGGAATGGGTACACATGCTCCAGGTTTTGGCATGGTGGTGCTGCGAGCAGTTGCCCCCGGTTGCTCTCCCAGCACCTCCCCCCCTGCCTCCAATGGCGGCCCACCCCTGTGGAGGTTCCCCCACCCCCAGACAAGGGTCCCCCACCAAGCACATGGGCGGAATTACGGTATCCCGGTTTCTTTGCCTGTGAACAAAGATGGCTACTCACTTCCTTGGCTTCCCACCAAAGCCCTTCCGCCAGGTTCATGTTTTTCAAAAGGAATGCAGATTGGCACCAGTGTGAGCACTTGCTTGAGAGGCCACTGAATGATAGGAGGCCATTGGATAAGGGGTGACTCCCGTTAATTTTGTAGAAATTGGGCTTAAGTGGTCATAATTGGTTTCTCGCCTCGCTTCTGTAAGATCCCGATTTTGCCTACAAGAGTGGGCCGATTGCATCGCAAACTGTTTGGCGTCTGGCTTTTTTGGCCTCTCCCGCTATTTCCCGGCCTCGTTTTGCTTAAGCAAAAGTGTAACAATGCCGGGAGCTCGCACTCTATAGCTCTGACTGCCACAAGTGTCAGATTTCAGTCAGCACTTCCTCCGTGAATGAGGAATATCTGACACATTGATCCTCACTAAGGTTGAGACAAGAGAATTATGCCCTGAAGACCCAGGGTGGATATGGGCATCTGCTGTGAATCCTCTCTCCTTACCCCTTCAGGCAGCCTGTGGTCCTCTCTGCTCATTCTCCTGTCATGTTTGCAGGCCAAGGGGTTAAACCCACTGGTCTGTGAGAATGTGATCTGAGCAGAACCTTTGAAATCTGAACCAAGCTGTTCTCTGTGTGCCACACCAGAGTAAACCACCAAGTATTTCTGGTGTGGATGCAATTTGCAATTAACCTTTAAGTAGTTTCCTTGAAACAGCGCTGATAAAGAGTATTGGGTGGAGGCAATGGGGCTGGTCCTTCTTTCTGCTGGAGGTAAATTAACCCAAGCTGGTCATGCTTGACGCATTGTGAACTGTATATTGGTGCATATACTTCTAATGCTTTCCATTTAATATTAACGCAGATAATAAGAATAAACTAACTAGAGGCTGGACACGATAATAAAGGTCCGAAAAGAGATAGCTCAGGGGATTGTGGAGGCTTTGGTGGTGATCTTTCAGGAATCACTAGAGGCAGGAAGGGTCCCAGAGGACTGGAAAGTAGCTAATGTAACACGCCTCTTTAAGAAGGGAGGGAGGCAGAAGACGGGAAATTATAGGCAGTTAGCCTGACTTTGGTCATTGGTAAGATTTTAGAGTCTGTTATTAACGATAAGATCGCGGAGTACTTGGAAGTGCATGGTAAAATAGGACTGAGTTAGCACGGCTTTGTCTGGAGGACATGTCTGGCAAATCCGTTAGAGTTCTTTGAGGAGGTAACAAGGAAGTTTGACAAAGGAGAACCAGTGGACGTGATTTATTTAGATTTCCAGAAGGCCTTTGACAAGGTGCTGCATAGGAGACTGTTAAATAAGTTAAGAGCCCATGGTGTTAAGGGTAAGATCCTGGCATGGACAGAGGAGTGGCTGACTGGCAGAAGGCAGAGAGTGGGGATAAAGGGGTCTTTTTCAGGATGGCAGCCGGTGACTAGTGGTGAGCCTCAGGGGTCTGTGCTGGGACCACAACTTTTCACAATATACATTAATGATCTGGAAGAAGGAACTGAAGGCACTGTTGCTAAATTTGCAGATGATACAACGACCTGTGGAGGGACAGGTAGCATTGAGGAAGCAAGGGGGCTGCAGAAGGATTTGGACAAGCTGGGAGAGTGGGCAATGAAGTGGCAAATGAAATTCAATGTGGAAAAGCGTGAGGTTATGCACTTTGGAAGGAGGAATTTAGGCATAGACTATTTTCTAAATGGGGAAATGCTTAGGAAATCAGAAACACAAAGGGACTTGGGAGTCCTTGTTCACGATTCTCTTAAGGTTAACGTGCAGGTTCAGTCGGCAGTTAAGAAGGCAAATGCAATGTTAGCATTCATGTCAAGAGGGCTAGAATACAAGACCAGGGATGTACTTCTGAGGATGTATAAGGCTCTGGGAAGACCCCATTTGGAGTATTGCGAGCAGTTTTGGGGCCCATATCTAAGGAAGAATGTGCTGGCTTTGGAAAGGGTCCAGAGGAGGTTCACAAGAATGATCCCTGGAATGAAGAACTTGTCATCTGAGGAACGTTTGAGGACTATGGATCTGTACTTGTTGGAGTTTAGAAGGATGAGAGGGATCTTCTTGAAACGTACAAGATACTGCGAGGCCTGGATAGTGGAGCGATGTTTCCACTTGTAGGAAAACTAGGACCAGAAGACACAATCTCAGATTAAAGGGACGATCCTTTAAAACAGAGATGAGGAGGAATTCTTTCAGCCAGAGGGTGGTGAATCTGTGGAACTCCTTGCTGCAGGAGGCCAGTTCACCAAGTGTCTTTAAGGCGGAGATAGATAGGTTCTTGATTAATGAGGGATCAGGGGTTATGGGGAGAAGGCAGGAGAATGAGGATGAGAAAATATCAGCCATGATTGAATGGCGGAGCAGACTCGATGGGCCACGTGGCCTAATTCTGCTTCTATGTCTTATGGTCTTATCGTCTTATGGGATGAGAAAATATCAGCCATAATTGAATGGCGGAGCAGACTCGATGGGCCGAGTGGCCTAATTCTGCTTCTATGTCTTATGGTCTTATGGTCTTGTAATAAAGACTTCAATATCAACAATCTGAGGTTCTACTATCAACAATCTGGGACTTCGTAACAAAAGTAAAAATGTAGACAGGAGAAAAACTGTCAGAACATCAATGGTCTGGCATGATGGATGGATACAAGCACAGTGTCAGCACTGTACTTGCTTGTTTAATACATAAGCGAATAAACATTTGCATGTGTTCTAATTGTTAATGATACATTTGTATTTTACTCGGTTGATAGAGATAAACCTTTTGGGTTTGATGAGCTTGGGTCATTGTTGATAGATTCATTGAAACCTTTACTCTGAAACATATTGCTCCCCTATAATTAAACAGCAGTTCCTTGATGCATTAAAATGAACAACTGAGACACTGTATTTCAGGTGATGATAAGTTTTACATCATTAATCATAGAGTCCTCAGGTTTAGAATACTTACTTTGAATATTTAAAATAAACTGCATAGGCATTTTAACAAGTCTACGATACATTCATAAATATGTGTACGTGTAGGCTATCAAAAGATGGGTCTGTTTCTATAAGCACCATATCAGGAGGATACATTTTATCCCATTGTTATTATCAATGTGGTGCTCATTGCTGTTCTAGATTCTTGGAATATAATTAATTTTGCATAAGCACGCATTATTAAAAATGACCCATAGCAAATCAGCTGCCACAACAGTTTATAATAATAATCTTCAGTGACAATTGCACAATTAATATTTTAGAATGGATAAAGCCCAGCCATGTATAATGCCTTTTTGTGTAATTAATATGTCCCATTAAGCATATGCTCTGTTTGGGTGATGAACCTAAACATTCCCACAAGAATTAGTGCTGAAACCAGAGAGAGACAGTTGTATTAAAATACAAGTGTACAGAATAATAAGTCATAAAAGAAAATAGCAAGATTTCAGCTGTCAGAATGAATAAAGTCCTGCAAGGTACAGCATTAATTTGTCAAACTCACAGACGTTCTTGGAACCATCAATGATTTGAACTATCATAAAACTGTAACTTGTTTATTCATTGTCTTACCTCCATTAGGGATGATTTGATCACGTAAATTTGCCTGCTGTATTTGAACAATTATCAAAATTGCTTTTGTAATCTATACCTATTTCTTGCCCTTTTTGCATGGCTTTGAATAAAGTAATATTCAGGGTTATAAGGCTCCTGATATTATGCTGTGCAAATATTAGTGAGCAAATGCCTCCATTGGAGACATTAACCCATTTATAAGAACATAAGAACATAAGAACTAGGAGCAGGAGTAGGCCATCTGGCCCCTCGAGCCTGCTCCGCCATTCAATTAGATCATGGCTGATCTTTTGTGGACTCAGCTCCACTTTCCGGCCCGAACACCATAACCCTTAATCCCTTTATTCTTCAAAAAACTATCTATCTTTACCTTAAAAACATGTAATGAAGGAGCCTCAACTGCTTCACTGGGCAAGGAATTACGGGAATCGAACCGTGCTTCTGGGTCTGCTTTCAAAGCCAGTGATTTAGCCCTGTGCTAAACAGCCTTCTCCATGGCAATAAATGCTGGCTTTGCCAGTGACTCCCACATCCCAGAAACAAAAAGCACGCTGGGGCTGGATTCACTGGTGTCGGGATTCTCCGTTGCGCCGGCAGCGCACCCACTGGGGCGGCGGGACGGAGAATTCCGCCCGCTATTTTAATTTCAAAGAGTTTGATGTATTTAATAAACAAAAATGAACAGCCCCTGAAGACTACAAAACTGGACCATGTTGTTTCCTTAGTTTTAATGCCACTAAGTCACACTAATATGCAATTAATATGCCAGAGAGGCAATCACTGCTTTCATACCAACACAGCAGAATACTTCAGCAACACCTTTTGATCTCCTGTGCTGTGGGCGTACAGGAAAGGTGGAGAGAAAGGAGATGTATAGGTGCTTATTAGACTTAAATTCCAGTGTAGCAGAAATAATTTCAGCTGTCAACTGTCCCAGCAGGCGCCACACTGTCGAGCTGCTTGACCTGACAGCCTCAACTTAGCTTAGGCAGCATGCAGGGTCCACTGATATGAAAACAAAATGACTTCAGATGAGTTTGGAAGTAGGGGGTAAATGCTCAGGGGGCATTGACAGTTAATGGCAACACATGTTTTACATTTGTGTTTCGGGGACATTTACGAAAAAAACAGTTTAAAAAAAACCACAGAACTATTATAGCATGCAAAGTTTTACTTCTGACAGATAACTAAATGTCCACCTACCCTGCACATCTTTTGGGTTGTGGCATGAGACCCATGCAGACATGGGGAGAATGTGCAAACTCCACATGGACAGTGACCTGGTGTTGACTTCTCTATTTCTATGTGAACTACTGTTTCTTATATTGACCGAATGACCAGATAACCAGCATATTAGTCCAAAAGACAATTTATTAACAAACACACTTGTTCTATATGCAACACTCCAAGAATGTTATTTGTGTTCTCCTTTGTGAAGACAGAACAATAGAATGCATTTCATTGGTCAGCCATTTCTTTGTCCCCCATTATAAATTCCCTGGTCTTCAGCAATATTTTTCTCTTCACATACCTATAGAAACTTTTACAGTCATTTTGTATGTTCCCTGAAAGCTTATTCTCATACTCTATTTTCCCCTTCTTAATCAATCCCTTGGTCCTCCTTTGCTAAATTCTAAACTGCTCCCAGTCCTCAGGTCTGCTGTTTTGCCTGGCCAATGTGAATGCCCCATCATTGGATCTAATACTACCTCTAATTTCCCTTGTCAGCCATGGTTTGGCCACCTTACACGTTTTACTTTTGAGCCAGAAAGGAATAAACAATTGTTGCAGTTCACCCATGTGCTCTTTGGATATTTGCCATTGCCTATCCAGCATCGTCCCTTTAAGTAACGTTTCTAGGGCAGCACGGTGGCGCAGTGGGTTAGCCCTGTACACTCACGGCGCCGAGGTCCCAGGTTTGATCCCGGCTCTGGGTCACTGTCCGTGTGGAGTTTGCATATTCTCTCCGTGTCTGCGTGGGTTCTGCCCCCACAACCCAAAGATGTGCAGGCTAGGTGGATTGGACACGCTAAATTGCCCCTTAATTGGAAAAAAATTAATTGGGTACTCTAAATTTATTTTTTAAAAAGTAACGTTTCTCAATCCACCATAGCTGACTTGTGCTTCATACCATCATAGTTTCCTTTATTAAGATTCAGGATATTTGTCTCCGAATCAACTACTTCACTCTCCATTTTGATGCCAAATTCTATTATATTATGAACGCTCATTCCCAAGGGGTCTCGCACAGCCAGATTGCTAATTATTTCTTTCTCGTTTCACAATACCCTCTAGAACGGGGGCAGCATGGTAGCATTGTGCATAGCACAATTGCTTCATAGCTCCAGTGTCCCAGGTTCGATTCCAGCTTGGGTCACTGTCTGTGCGGAGTCTGCACATCCTCCCCGTGTCTGCGTGGGTTTCCTCCGGGTGCTCTGGTTTCCTCCCACAGTCCAAAGATGTGCAGGTTAGGTGGATTGACCATGATAAATTGCCCCTTAGTGTCCAAAATTGCTCTTAGTGTTGGGTGGGGTTACTGGGTTATGGGGATAGGGTGGAGGTGTTGACCTTGGGTAGGGTGCTCTTTCCAAGAGCCGGTGCAGACTCAATGGGCCGAATGGCCTCTTTCTGCACTGTAAATTCTATGATAATGGCCTGTTTTCTAGTTGGTTCCTGTAATAACCCCCTCTAAATTCACTGGGAAACCTGTTTGATCTCCGCATGGGGCTCATGGAAGACAAGCTGCACTGCTGCGAGGTGGAGGCCCAACAGGGGTCTCATTACTGCCCCAAGGCAAAAACTGGCCCAGGAAGGAGCCGGCATCTCAGCTGGCAGGGACTTAGACTTTTGCTTAGTTGCTACATTTCCTTTCTGTGGAGGAAATACATTTCTTTTGAGTGACCTTTTCGGGACTCCTCATTGACTACAATATCGGTGACAAAGATAAAATGGAATTGCAGATGGCGCTGTTGGCAACTCAGGCTACGGCTGCTTCTCAACGCAAACGAGCAAGGTTGCACGGTTTCAAATATTTCCTAGCTGTGAATAGCAAATAAACTTCTTTTGACCTTTTCGGGATCCCTCATTGACTACAATAGTTCCTCAACGTTTTTGGTCCAGAAAACCATCCCACATAGACTCCAGGAATTCCTCCTCTACGGTATTGTGACTAATTTGATTTGTCCAATCTATATGCAGATTTAAGTCATTCATAATTACAAATGTTCCTTTATCGCATGCATCTCTAATTTTCTGTTTAATGCCATTCCCAACATCAACGCTACAATTTGGGGGTCTATATACAACTCCTACTAATGTTGCCTGCCCCTTAGTGTTTCCCAGCTTTACCCATTCAGATTTCACATCGGTGCTAATATCGTTCCTCACGATTGCATTACTTTCTTCTTTAACCAACACTGCAACTACACGCCTTTTCCTTTTTTTCTGTCCTTCCTAAATACCCCTGGATGTTCAGTTCCTATCCTTGGTCACCCTGCAGCCATGTCTCTATAATCCCGACCATAGCATACCCTTTTACACCTATTTGCGTGATCAATTCATTCACTTTATTGCGAATGCTCTGCGCATTAAAACTGTCTTTTTAAAATTTATTGTCCAGTTCCCACTATTCTGGTGTTTGATTTCTCTGCCTGTCACTTTTCTTGTTTCCCTTATTGTCCTTTGTTCTTGTTCTTGATTCTCGCTTCTCTGATTCCTTACATAGGTTCCCATTCCCATGCTCTGTTAGTGCAATCACTCCCCAACCACTCTCACAAATACTCCCCCTAGGGCATCAGTCGTGGTCCTTCCCAGGTGTAACCCGTCCAGTTTTTACTCGTCCCACCTCCCCCATAACTGGCTCCAATGATGCAGGAATAACCCTCACACCATCTCTTCAGCCATATATTCATCCATTATATC
The DNA here is from genome assembly GCF_902713615.1 of Scyliorhinus canicula. Lineage (NCBI taxonomy): Eukaryota > Metazoa > Chordata > Chondrichthyes > Carcharhiniformes > Scyliorhinidae > Scyliorhinus > Scyliorhinus canicula. Next base: position 112,315,042 of record NC_052148.1, on the reverse strand, counting down.
CTACCATTTCTACTCTGACTAGCAAGTGGCACTGGGAAATACTGAGATCACCACCTATGAAGTCTTACTTTTCAACTTACTTTAGAGCAGCATGGTAGCATAGTGGTTAGCACTATGGCTTCACAGCTCCAGGGTCCCAGCTTTGATTCCCAGCTTGGGTCATTGTCTGTGTGGAGTCTGCATGTTCTCACTGTGTCTGCATGGGTTTCCTCCGGGTGCTCCGGTTTCCTCCCACAAGTCCCGAAAGACGTGCTATTAGGTAATTTGAACATTCTGAATTCTCCCTCTGTGTACCCGAACAGGTGCCGGAATGTGGCGATTGGGGGATTTTCACAGTAACTTCATTGCAGTATTAATGTTTGCCTACTTGTGACAATAAAGATTATTATTATTGCTCCCTATATTCTGTTTTTAGGACCTCATCTCTTCTTTTACCTATGTTGTTTATATCAATGTGTGCTGCGACCACTGGCTGTTCACGTTCCCCCTCTAGAATATTCTGTGCCCGCTCCGAGACCTTTTTTTTGGATGAATTTAGAGTACCCAATTATTTTTTTCCAATTAAGGGGCAATTTAGCTTGGCCAATCCACCTAACCTGCAGATCTTTGCGTTGTGGGGGTGAAACCCACGCAGACATGGGGAGAATGCGCAAACTCCACACGGACAGGGACCCGGGGCCGGGATCGAATCAGGTCCTCAGCGCCTTCGGCAGCAATGCTAACCACTGCGCCACCGTGCCGGCCCCTCCGAAACATACTTGACCCTAACACCAGAGAGGCAGCATACCATCCTGGAGTCTTGTTTGCGACCACATAAATGCCTATCTATTCCGCAGTAATGCTGCGGAGCTAAGAGGACCAGTCCGACAAAAATCATTGGTTAAACCCCAGATCAACTGGAAAAACAACATAGTGATCCTAGTGTCTGTGCCAATGACATTCTGACCAGGTTTAAACTGGGGCCCTGAAGTCAGTGTGCCTATCATTACCATATTTAAGAAGCCCAAATCCTTCTTTAAGGCAGAATCTAGGTTGCCTGATTATCGTATGAGCCAATATGATGCAGGACATATTTCAAGTGCAAGGGCATAGTCCTGTTAAATAGGACCATTTTGCCCCAATTTCTCACCAGAGAAATGGGCAAAACATGGTCCAAGTTTGTTTAATCCTGAGGGTTACTGCATTGATGCATTTTCACAGACTTCATTAGAAACACTAAAGGCATTTATTAATAAGAAAAACTATACAGCAGTACAGTAGCCACACAGCTGCCTGAGTCCCCTACATGTCTCCTGTCTTAGAGAGGACTCCAACCCCTGGGGTGATTCCCCACTCTTTTCTCCTGATTGGTCCCCCAAGCCAGGTGACCCTTACTCTGCTGTGTTGCCCTTACAAGAACAATTACCAAAGTTACAGACAGGATCACCACCACCGACATAACCCCAGAGCCTGGGTCCATTGTATAAAGAGGTTTAATAATCCAACAAGATCGATAAAGCTAAGTGCAGCTCTTTATAACTCCACTTCTCTCAGCAGAACCTCACAATATTCTATTCACCTTCTCTCCACCAACCTCAACAATTCCCCTAATCCATCACATCTTTCAGCTTACAATTACGATTGAGTATTATAATAGTCTTCTCATTCCAAATGCACATCTATTCCTCTCCTCATACTAACATACTAACACCATTTTCTTCTCAACATACTACCAATTGAATAATCATCGACTATTCCTACCACTTTTAACTTGCTTCACGTTACTTTAACTTCACTTTGGTTGATAATTTCCACATCCACCTCCCATCATGCTGTTTCTCCATCTCTCTACACATGTCTGGGCAGCACGGTAGCACAAGTGGATAGCACTGTGGCTTCACAGCGCCAGGGTCCCAGGTTTGATTCCCCGCTGGGTCACTGTCTGTGCGGAGCCTGCACGTTCTCCCCATGCCTGCATGGGCTACCTCCAGGTGCTCCGGTTTCATCCCACAGTCCAAAGATGTGCATGTTAGGTGCATTAGCCATGATAAATTGCCCTCAGTGAGCAAAAAGGTTAGGAGGGGTTATTGGGTTGCGGGATAGGGTGGAAGTGAGGGCTTAAGTGTGTCGGTGCAGACTCGATGGGCCGAATGGCCTCTTCTGCAGTGTATGTTCTATGTTCCTATGTCCAATACAGATTAGCTCTGCACATCCCAGTTACCTTCTCAACAGTCTCTCACCAACTCTCACCCTCTTTTTCTGCATGGCAGCATCCCATCAAGCAAGGAGAGGAGGAGGACAAGGAGGGTGGGGAGGAGATCCAAAAACAGTTGACCTCACCCGGACAGAGCTGGACAACTTAGATATCAGTGATTCAAGTGACGGAATACTGAACAGGTACAATCCCGAATGGGACAGCCCAGAAGAGAGGTGGTTGAAGTGTTCAGTGCGTTCAAAGGCTCAGCCTTCACAGAATCACAGAATAATCCAGAATGACCCTTCAGCCCATCGAGTCTGCACCGACGCATGAAAGTCACCTGACCTGCCTACCTAATCCCTCCACTTGGCCCACAGCCTTGAATGTTATGACTTGCCAAGTGCTCATCCAGGTACTTTTTAAAGGATGTGAGGCAACCCGCCTCTACCACCCTCCCAGGCAGTGCATTCCAGACCATCACCATCCTCTGGATTAAAATGTTTTTCCTCAAATCCCCCCTTAACCTCCTGCCCCTCATCTTGAACATCTGTCCCCTCGTAACTGACCTTTCAACTAAGAGGAACAGCTGCTCCCTATCCACCCTGTCCATGCCCCTCATAACCTTGTACACCTCGATCAGGTCGCCCCTCAGTTTCTCTGCTCCAGAGAAAACAACCCAAGTCTATCTAAGCTCTCTTCATAACTTAAATGTTTCATCCCAGGCAGCATCCTGGTGAATATCCTCTGCATGGTGGAGAGAGTTTGAACGATGACTGTACTTTCAAACTGACCTTGACCACGCAGTTAATCAGTCAGTGAGATCCCTCGAGAAGGAAGGAGGGTCTTTTTGGGTGGACGGAGTTCAAGTTCAACACAAGTGGCCAAACAAATAGGCACTCTACTAATTCTGAGATGACCGGATGCTCAGTTGTGTTCTCCTCTCTATGGTGAAGGCTGCATTGCAGTAAGTTTGTTCCTGACTCATGGGTTTCATACCACCTCCTGAAAGGTGTAGAGCTGCCGTCCATTTGCCATTGGCTGTAGTTAGAGGCAGGAATGGAGAGATGGAGGGAGCTGGATGTCTCCAAGGAGCACAGCTGTGGAGGGCAACAAACTCACATCTCCAAACCTCAAACCACACAGGTGAATGTTCATGGCTTTCAATGAATAATGCAGTTAGTCCTTCAATGCTGTCAAGGCAATGGTCTCTCTCTCTATAGAATTTCGAAGGTGGAAGAAACAAGCAGAAAAGTGTCCAAGTGAGACTCTCATCACCCTGGTCAAAGAGCAATGACTGCACATGCATTAATGTAGGAACACCCATCTCTGGCCCTCCAGGGTATATTTTACTTGAAGGGATAAGATCAGGATGCCTTGTCTAGACACAGGCCATGTGAAAGGCTTAGCACTTGCCTGTTGGCTTTGAAATAGAGGGAAACCTGTAAAGGACATGCTGACTTGATATGTCACTTCAATCCATTCACGCAACCACTAAGGCAACCCTGCTGTGGTTATGGCTCTCATTCAGATGAGGAGATCAAGGGCCCATCACAGGTTTTCTCATGGCCTGAGCACCAATAGGCGGTGAGGCCTCAAGGAGTTTAAGATGCAGGCAAACAGAGTATATATGTAACACTGAGCATTGGCCGGTCCATGGGTGTATCGTGAGTGGTGCTCTTATCTAGAGATGAAGGAAAGGCAATGCCAGAGGTGCCTTCATCTGTCTCAGGATATGGTTGCTCACATCTGCCAGCTTCTCCAGTACCAACTGCGGCTGTAAGGCCTCTGGAGGAGTAATGCTGAGCTCCAGGCATGCAATGGGTTAATGGCTGTCCAGGTGCCCTTTAAATATGGTGCCAGGATATTGGATCCCAGGAGGTAAGACAGCTTTCTGCCCAACCCGCCGTGAAATTCGCTGAGCTCCTGACTGATGCATAATGAATAAGTTGAACAGCGGATGATTGTGCATGTTCAGCCATCCTGCTGTCCTGCAGTAATTATGGCCACTTTCCTGCCCACCACTGGATTTAGACTCCAGAATGGAAGATACCAACCTGTGTTTGCACACCATGCATCTTTGATAGATGCTCAGACAGCTGCTGTGTCAGCTCTGGGATCCACCTTGGAGAGACAGGTGACAATCCTGGAGAGATGAGTGGACCAAATAGAGAAGGGATGTGAAGGGCCACATGTCTCCTTCAGATCAGTGGAAGCAATGAATCACAGCCCCATTCAAATGACCTCTTTGAGAATGTCAGCAACACTGCTCCTTCACCAATGCCCACAGTGATATCAGCATTGTCCTTACAGCAGACAAGATGCAGCAGTCTGCAGCTTAGACCTTTCAGACTTTTGCACCCAGTGCAAGCCATGGATCCCAATGTGTGCAACAGCAGCTTCCAAAAGCTTTGAGCCGTCCACCAGAAGCATTTTTATCGGAGTAGAAGAGTTAAGAAACATTAACACTCTTACAAGTCATAAGGGAAAGTACAATAGGTTGACACTTGGATCGGAAATAAATGGATGGCAATTTTGTGATGGGAATTAAATTTATTACTTTTTGCATGCAATTATTTCAAATATCTATCCAGCTGTAGAAAGTAAATTGCTTTCACTGATAAAAGATGTAGAAGGGAATGTATTAATGTTATCTCTGATATATGGGCTAACTGTGCACCTCATAAATACTCATTCTTGATGTGCACAGGGTCACCTTCCAGCCAAGTTTGCTGGGTGTTCTGGTGATGAATATCGTGGCCCTGTAATACTGAATGTTATCCTGTAGAGTAAGAACACAGAACGCATATGATCTGTCCCATTGATTTAACAATAAGGGTGACTGAACTTGTTGAAAGATACACAGATAGGTGGTTCCGTTAACAGATATTGCTTTACACAAACACAAAGTCTTGTGTACAATACTCTGAAGCAACACCTTTAGTATTATTTTATAACAGCTGCAGAACAGGAAAATGTTTTTAATAGGAACAAACTAATTGAAAATCTATGGATGATATACGATATTAATATGAGGTAATATTGTAGAACTCTCAAGCGACAAAAGACATGAAGTGCAAAGGAAAAGTATTTTGGAATGGAAGATTATGGCAAATTGATAAACTGAAACTTGGATGCTGATTAATTTACGAGAGCCAAGTCCAACTGAGGGAGATCCAAATATTCAAAACTGTTTTATTTTTTAAAAAATCACTAACATTCTCAGCAAATTTATTTATAGCACATATTTTAGACATCTTAATATTAACAATAAAGAAAATTGATGAGGTCTATTAGTTCAATATAGATTTTTAGTTGAATGTGCAACACTGAATAACAATCTCCTCTATTTTATTGTCAGAATGCAAACAGCCAGACATTATTTTCATCCACAAAGGAATGCCTCAAATCATGTTTTAAAAATCTAGCCCGTGTCTTTCATTGCACCTAAACACAACCCCAAATGGTCTGGCTTTGGCCACTTTTAGGTCTGTTGCCCACCTTCTTGGCATAAGGGGCTGAATTCTCCAGTCACCGCGCCAAAATCGCGTTCGGCAAATGATCGGAGAATCCAAGATCCCGTCCAAATCGGGGGCGTTTCTCGGAGTACGCCGTGCCAGGTATCGATGGCCTCAGGACATTGCCTGAGGCCCACCGCCCAATGCTCTGTCCCTGACAGGCCGAGTTCCCCATGGCGTGGGTCTCTCACGATCTCACCTGTCGGGAACTCGGCGTGACGGCTGCGGACTCAGTCCAGGGCCGGCACAGTCGGGGAGGGCCGATCCGCCGGCAGGAGGGGACATTATTCGGGGCTGGGGGCACTGTGGTGGGACGGTCTGGGGCGCGCGAGCTGGCTGAAGAGGGAGCCTATTTCGCAGGCCGGGTCCACAAGTGGCCACCGCCATGTTGCAGCGGGCTGCCGCCATGCGCATGCGTGGCCACGGACCAGGCAATTCTCCGGGGTTATCGGCAGCTGAAGCCAGGTGTTCTATGCTGCACCCTGCTAGCCCCCAGCAAAACGGAGAATCAGTGGCCATTTTGTGGCAGTTTTTCTGGTGTAAAACGCCACCGTTTAGCCCCAGAATCGGAGAATCCAGCCCAAGGTGCTTTTAGCAAGGTTGTCGCGAGGTATTGAAAAGACACCAACTAGTAAAAATAACACTGGTGTCAGAATAATACGATTTTTTTGTATTTTGATGTGCTCTCATTTTGCCAGCTGTGAGGCCCTCGATCAGTCACCAACCATTCCTTTTAAACAGTAGCCTATCATGCAAAGTGAATATGGATTTGATAAGAGGAGATAATGCTTGAATTTCAACTTTTCAGCAGCTTCATTTTTGTTGGTTGCAAGATTGAAATGGGGCCTGTAAGTATCCACTCAAGCGTGCTTGCAGGCCTTCATAACATTTAGGTGGATTCCGAAATAGATGAAAAATTATTGGCAGAATTCTCCACGCCAGAAACAAAGTGCTGACGCCAGGACTGAATACATTGGGGGCGATTCTCCGCACTCACAACGGTGCGGAGAATAGCGGGCGTCGTAAATTTTTACGGCCACGCTGGTCTGACGCCCTCCCGCTATTCTTCCCCCCCCATGCCCGCCTCCCAACACGAATCGCTGCCCGCCGTTTTTTTACGGCGAGCAGCGATTCTCAGCTGGCCGATGGGCCGAATTCCAAGCCCTTTACGACCGTTTCTATGAACGTCAAACACACCTGGTCTGACCGTTCGTAAAAACGGCCGTAAAGTCGCGATCTGGGGAACCATGGCACCGATTGGCACGGCAGTACCACGGCAGCTTACCCCGCGCACTCTTTATCCTTCCGCCGCCCCGCTGTATCCATTTGCAGGGCGGCTGAGGGGCATACCGGCCCCCGCATGCGCGGGTTTCATGCACATGCGTGATGACGTCATCCGCGCATGCGCGGGTTGGAGTCTTCCGATCCGCGCATGCGCGGCTGACGTCATGTGATGCGTCAGCCGTCGCAAACTCTGGCAAGCGGGCTTAACGAAATTCGTTAAGCCCGCGATGCCAGAGTTCACTGCCGCGGGATGCTAGCCCCGACCAGGGACCAGAATTGGTTCCCGGTCGGGGGGGGGCGGAGGCTGGCGTCAAACCCGCCCGTTTTTGACGCCAGCCTCACGATTTCTCCCGGGTTCAGAGAATCACGCCCATTGAATTTGACGTATTGTGACGACCAGGCATGTAGGGCCTCTGTGACAGTGCAGATGAACCTGTGCATTGAGCTCTGAGATATCCCGGACAGGTCCCCACTTAGTGCCTGGGAGGGCCCCATTGCGTAACAGTTCAGGGCAACTGTCATCTTGATGGCCACCGGAAGCAGGAATCCTCCCCCATTCCCCTGTGGTGCAAGGTGCACCATGATCTGGCAGATATGTCGTACTGTCCCCCTGCTGAGCCAGAGTCTTCAGCGGTATGCCCGGTCCAGCAGGCAATCAAATGACAGGTGCTGCCGGTACACACGGGGCCTCATGAGGTGCCTCCCTTGCTCCTCCTCCTTCGCGACCCGTTGGGTGGCCAGCTCTCCATTCTCACTGGATGCACCATGTTCCTCTGGGGCAGGCTCCGCTGCTGCAGGGTCCCACTCAAGCAGCTCCAGCTCATACAGTCTCAGTTTATCCCCAGGGCTGCAGTTACCAGGATGAAGGTTACCATTGCTGGTTGAATTCTGAAGTCCATTGTCTGCAGGGGGTGAAAAGTAGACATGTTAGCATGGTGTGTACCCCCATGCCAACCAGGTCCACTGTGTTACACAGTGGCCCCGGTCTGCACTGCAGCTCCTTCCCCCCTCCCCCATGTCCCCCAAAACCCCCAACCCCACACCCGGCCATTCCACCGGCACCCTTTCCACCGCACCCCTGGCCCTGTCAGTGCCCGCGCCGTTGGGGACCCTGGCCCTGGCACCCGTCCCCGCTGCCAGCGGTACCGGTGGCTGGTGCTGTCCATGCCCACAGTATGCTCTGCAGCCCCGTCCGGCGCTCTCCTGCAGGGGCTACTGTATGTATTGCTCTGGGTGGGCCGTGTGCTGCCCCACCGGCAGATGGCGGCGGTTGGGTTGGGGGAGTGCTGCTGGCATGTGTGGGTATTGGGGTGGGGCATCCACACCGTCTGTTGCACTCTGCACTACCAGGGCCACATTGGGCAGTCAGTGTGGTGCACAGCAAGATGGCTGCTCTGCAGGCCGCATCAATGGTGGACTATGCCTGGACACCCCGATGGGGGGTCCCCTCGACCGCAAGGCCCATCTTCTGGCCACCGCCGTCACCCCCACCGCACCCCCCCCCCCCCCCCCCCCCCCCCCCCCCGCACCCCCTCCCCACCCCTTCCCGGACTTGAACCACCTGCCAGTCCTGCAGGAATGATAAACTCTGTGTTTCCTACCCCCTTTTTCTCCCTCACCAGCCAGCGTTTCCCAATTTAAGCACGTGACACTTGCCGTCGGGAATTCCCCTCGGCAGCGGCTAAGCATAGCGGTGGCTGCGGAGAATACCGGGTCAGGCCCATTAATAATATGCAAACGGCGTTTACTGTACTGTGGAGTAGAAAGCATTGACATGGCTGTCGAAGTGCCGTAGCATTGAAAATTGGTGTGCGCCCGTCCCCTGCCACGATTTGGGCTTCACGGCTGATTCTCCGCCCAATCGGCTTTCCCGATTTCAGCACTGGGCCAAGGAGATTCCCGCCCCATGTCTTTCATAATAAAATGATGTTGCTAAATGTTAACGCCTCATTCAGGACTAACAAAACCCCTTCTGGTGGGTAATGGTGAATTGTTACATTGATTTGGAGCTGAATTTTGTGGCAAGACCTTAAGTCTCAACGTTGGGACCAGAAGTGGATGCTGCTTCTAATCAGGCAGGTGGTGCACTTCTGGTGCCGGCCACTTAGCAGTGAGAGGTACAGAGACCTAGCCATTAGGAGCATGGAAGAGGAAGGCAAGGTGGTAGGGGTGGTTTCAGGTGATACTAGTGCCATATCTAAAGGATTGCCAGCACTGCATTTAATGGTGACATCCTACCTGCTTGGAAAGCTGAAAATGTAAAGGAAACTTGCAAGTGATGCCTCTCAGGTGGCTCTCTGTTAGGCTGCAAGGGCAAGTTGGAAGATCCTCTTCCCCAGGGATGAGACGAGGAGATCTGCCCGCTTGATCAAGCATGGCAGGGTTGGAGATTGCCAAGGAGGTCAGTAGCTGTGGGGTCACTGAAAGAAGTCAGATTCAGTGCCATAAACATATCAATGACCTTATTTGCAGTGCCTAGATGAGTGTTCCAGATCACTTTTGGGGATTACACGTGGTAATGCGAGAGAGTGGATCGAGTGACACCTAGTTGGTGATAAAAGGGGTTAGGTGGCAGTGGATGCTGCCAGGTGGATGAATTTCTAAGATTATTTGCAGACTTGGGAAGACTGAAGACCAAGTACCATATTACCCAAAGAGCTGATACTAAGGCAATCTGCCTCTTTACACCAATGAAAGTCCTGCATACTCTTTTGGGTGAAGTCAAGGGTGAATTTGAGAACATGCTACCGCAAGGGATTATCTCACCAGTAACCATGTCAATGGAATGGTCACAGCTCCAAAGCCAAATGGCTTAATTAGAATCTGTGTGGATTTAACTCAACTAAACAAATTTGTGGAACATGAGATTCACCCTATGACTTTACTGGATGAGGACCTTGACAAACTAGCCAAGAATACGCTGTTCACCAAATTGAATACAAACAACAGGCTTTGGCAGTTGTCCCTCGTCAAACAACCCAGATTGCTGTCATTATTACTTTGATACATTGCTATTTGGATTTACATTTGCTCTTGAAATTTTCCAGAGAAAATGTCTCACATCTTAGAGGGCAATGGAGTAGTGATATGGCATATGGATGGCATACGTGTACATGGCTCCACAAGAGAATAAAGTCTTGCAGGATGTAGTCCTGACATTGAATGGAAAATGTGAGTTCGTCAAAACTATGATTACATTTCTAGGTCACATTGTACAAGCCTCTAGAATAACAGTCAACCCACAAAAAACAAATGTAATCAGACAGTTTCCACAACCCAGGGACGCTACTGAGATTCAGAGATGCCTCACGATGGTCAACCAAGGAGGCAAGTTCCTACCAAATTGGACAAAGGCCTATGGGCCTTTGAAATAGCTGTGAAGACAGTGTCAACAGTGGTGCTGGAATGTGGACTAGCAAAATGCTCTTGATAAAATCAAAAATCGTTTAATTTCCTTTATGACCGAGAGCGACCAACCATAGAAGCAGCAGATCCATCGTCTACAGGCTTGGGCCCAGTATCATTTCAAGAGAAACCATAAAAATAGGCCAGTTTACTATGCTTTAAGATTATTCACAGAGAAAATATATTCTACAATTGAGAAGGAAGCATTGACAACAACTGGGCATGCAAGAAATTATCAGACAACATGATGGGATTGTGGTTCAAAATTGAAACAGATCATAATCCTCTAGGCATTCTTCTGAACAAGAAAATGGTTATGAAGGTGCCGCCCAGAACCCAATGATTCCAATTAAGATGAATGAGATATGACTCCATCTCAGAGTATGTTGAATGGAAGCATCAGACACCAGCGGTTATACTATTGAGGACACCAGTTGAAGGAACCGATCTAGAGGATTTGCATTTCATCGAGGAGGTGGAAGCGTATACATCTCATTCCTCAATGTGTAACAGTTACTTCAAAGAATTTCCAGGAGTTAAAACAAGCACAGCTGCAAGATAACAAATGTACCCAGATAAGAAAATACTCTCTGTAAAAAACATCACACTGTACTCCTAACAACCCAGTGCTGTGCAGTACTTCAAACAGGAAAAGCACCTCACAATAATTGTTTGATCTCTTACTTTTAAGAACAGAATAGTTCTGGCACTGTCAGGGTATCTGGTGGCACTGATAGGGTGCCATGCTGGCAATGTCAAGGTGTTTAGGTGCCGGGGGAGTGCCAAGATGCCATCCTGCCATCCCAGGTCTCCAATGGCCTGCGTGACTCCCCAGGTACCGTTATGCCTGGTCCAGGTATGTGTGGACCAGTACTAACGGGCACCCTGAGGGTCTCCATGCCGGGTGCATCCAGCATTGGGTATTTAAATGGGCCATTAGGCCATTTCAATATACTGATCTGGATTGCGCCCAGTGAGGGTGTGATCCAGATCGCGCTGGGCGGAAGAAATCGGATGATTCCTGCGAGCCTTCGCGCCTGGTGCGGAGCTTAATTGGGGTTACACACGATTCACCCAGATCTGCTCTGGGCACAATGGGGTCGCTGAAATGCGCCGTTTATGGTGGAATATGAATTAATTCACATAACCAGCTGATCTCATTGTGCTCAGGCAAATGGAGAAGATCAACCAGGTGTGCAAACCATCAAGGACTTAATGAAGAAGAATGAAGTACTTATTTTAGCTCTCCTGAGTTACAGAAACGCACCATTAAAAAATGATTTCTCACTATCAGATTTGTTGTTGGGAAGGAGATTGAGAACCTAACTTCCAGCTCGACATCAGAAACAAGACATTTTATTACCTTGAACGACGTAAAACATTGTGAGATAGAACAGAGAAACAAACAGGCTGCTAATTTTAACGACAAGCTTAAGCAGTGCTGAAGATTGGGGAGAGAGCACATGGATGAGACCAACAGAGAGAAGGTATAATAATTGAACAAACTCAACAACTGAGATCATACTGAATTGTGACAAACAATTATAGGGAACTATAAGGAGAAACCACAGCACCTTGATATTCTTGCAAATAAAACACAATGAAAACTTGGGCTTACTATTCAGAAACAAGACAAAATTATCCCTTGAACAATTTAAAAAGAATAAATAATTGTTTTAACAAACTACAGGCTCACGCAACTTACTTTTGGAGAATAGATAAACCTCAAAGAATCTCACCTTGACATGGAGCTCATAACGAAACGACAAGAGGGAACCCACAATACTTCAGATTTAGAATGAAAGCTGGTGAACACATTACAGATGTGCCCAAGCAACTGACAAAGGTTGTGACAAGCAAGGCCACTGACAGTTGGTGGATGTGCAAGGCTGTTGACGGGACTCTGGAGTTGTCGATAACATGCCAAAATGCGGCAGCTGCAACAAGAGATCAGAGAATACCTGGTCAAACATCCAAAGGATTTTTTGCACCAATACAGAGACAACATCCAGGCCTTGGGCTCCATTCGAGAGTTTTTCAACTGTCATGGAGAGTCAGATCCAGCTGTCCACCCAGTGGATGCCAAAAATATGTAATGTCCTGCATATCATTGCCTGGCAAGGCGAGATGGGACGAAGGCGCCAGGAGTCTTCACCAAGTTCTTACCAAGCAGCGAGGCATAATTGTGCCTCACAAGGGAGGAGATGAGTTACAATTCTGGGGGCTCCTCTCAGCATGTTCCAAATGTGATTCGAGGCCCCTCACCTGCTCCAGTAGCTAAGATGACTGTGGAGGATCCTGCACATGCAGAAACCCCTAGCATACCGAAGCTCACCAGGCCTCAGGGTGGCACAGTGGTTAACACTGCTGCCTCACAGCACCAGGGACCCGGTTCAATCCAGCATTGGGTGACTGTGTGGAGTTTTCAGATACTCCCCGTGTCTGTTGGGTTTCTTCCAGGTGCCACGGTTTCCTCCCGTAGTCCAAAAATGTTCGGGTGAGGTGGATTGACCATGCAAAATTGCCCCTTAGTAAACAAAATATGTGTAGATTAAATTAAGGGGTTAGTGGGATAGGGCAGGCAAGTGAGTATGGGTGGAGTACTCTTTCAGAGGGTCAGTGCAGACTTGATGGGCTGAATGATCTCCTTCTACATTGTGGGAATTTTATGACAGCAGCCAATGTCACCCTAAGCCATGGGACAACATGGGTAGCAGTCACCACAGCTAAACCCCTCTGAAATGGTTCAGCAAGCCATTCAGCTCAAGGAAAATTAACAAATGCTGACATCTCTGCATTTCATAGAAAGATAAAGGACGGGATTCTCCGTTGGCCGACACCGAAATTGGGGCATGAGATCAGGAGGGGAATAGCTCCCGACCGCGAAATCGCGGCAGGCGCCATTTTGATGCTGAGTCGTGAAGCTCCTCCTCCTCGAAAACAGCATAATTACAATGCACGCCGTACATAGTTGCAACCCCGTTCGCATCTCATTAACAGACCCACCCGCGATGCTCCGCCTCCGATGGGCTGAATTCCCAACATCGCAGTCCAAGTATGCTCTCAACAATCATGAACCTGGCGTGGTGGCTGCTGAGAGAGAGAGAGGGCGTATGGACAGTGTCCAACACCAACAGTCATACCGCTGGCTGGGGGGGCTTCTGACATGGCTGGAGGGAGTACTGGGGGGTGGCCAGGACGTGGGCTGTGGGGTCAGGTTGCACAAGTACACAACATCATTACTGCAGCAGGCAGGGCAGCCATGCAACTGTGCATGCCACTGAAAGCTTGCTCTCAACCTGATGCCCTGTGTCGTATAGGTGACCTCCCCGGGGCACTCCCCCTGGGTGCCCTCTGGCCCCAGCCCCAGCTGATCCATCAGCTGTCTGAGATCTCCAACACAACCAGTGCCATCTTTTCAGCTTTGATCAGTGTGTGTGCAGGGTGTATAGTCTAAGAGTGGCTGCAGCTTCTCAGCCCTGTGATTCCTGCACCGTTTTCCATGTGTTCTGCTGGTGTTCCACGTAGTGCCAGTGCTAGCCCCTGACCGGTAGCGGAATCGGTAAGGGTGTGGTGCCGATTTTTGTGACGCGGAACTCCACAGATCCTCTGATGGCGTCAGCACTTAGACCCAGGAACGGAGAATCCAGCCCTATATTATTTTAAAAGGCTTTCAGTTACCTTGGCCAAATCGATGAGCTTGTTAGACATCTTGAAGACACCTTTCCATACTGTAGCCAAAATCCCCTGGCTCTTCCTACTGGTGGGATATTCTGGTTCCGCTGCGGCGACCCCCGACCGCACCGCCCCCCCCCCCCCCCGCGTGGGCTTCCCGCTGCGGTGTGTACAAAAAAATGGGAAAAGCCATTGACAGTGATGGAACAGTAGAACCTTTCACCAGCCAATAACGCGCCGCCTCCACCGTTGCAAAACACGCCATGGGAGGCGACGGATAATCCCACCCTCTATGTATGTTTGTGCTGGTATGAAGGTCTAATTTCACCCTCTTCTACTACTTACTAAAGTCTGGGCCCTCATCTGGATTTTGGCCTTCAGTCTCCAGACGCCCTCCCCTATTGGATCATAATTCTGCTTATAATACATCCATTGAAACAACTATAAATTTGGCATCTCTTCGTGCTGATGAACTCTTCCAATTACCCCCACAGCAAATGCTGTTCCTTGCTGACTATACTGTTCAGTTCCCTGTTCCTTGCCAAACAACATGTGCATCTTTAATTATCTGTGGCATGTTAAATGCAATAGAGCTAATTTTTCCTCCCCCTGAGTAGCTTAAACCAATAAACAGCAGTGTTTCTGGGAATAACGCACCAAAAATACAAAATTAAGCTTTCCGTAGTAAATTTTAAGAAGTCTCACAGCACCAGATTAAAGTCCAACAGGCGTATTTGCTTGTGATTTCAAATAAACCTTTTGAAATTTAACGTGGTGTTGTGAGACTTCTTACTGTGCTCACCCCAGTCCAGCGCCGGAATCTCCACATCATAGTAATTTTTAGTTGGTTAATGGTACTGTCAAATGTCAGTTGATGTTCTAGCCCACTGCTAACCTTCCAATGAATATACTATCAAAGGTGACCTTTCCACCTAACAAAGAATAATTAATTGTGTTATAGGGCGCAATTCAGTGATCACATTGCACCCAGTGCAGCTCCAGGTACAACAGGTGAATCACGTGAGAGCTGCAAATCGGGCTCTGTGACGGGTGCCGGGACGATTGTGAGTCACCCAACTCGTTTCGCCCGATACAATCTGGATCTCACCCTCGCTGGGTAAGACCCATGTGTGCATATTTAAATAAGCCATTCTGGCCTCGACCACTGCTGCTTGCAGACAGCCTTACAAGTCGTCGGATGAATATATCCCATCCTGTGTCAATGTGGTTGGTAGTGGCTGGCAGCAGTTTAAGATATGAATCCTTAAAGATAAATGCACAGCATATCACAACAACTTGAACTGTCGTACAGGGCTACTGAATAAGAACTGCAAAATCGAATTAGACTGAATAGGTTTTGTTCAGTTGGCACATACATATTGACCAATTGGCCTCCTTCCGTGTTGTAAATATTGCTGCGTTTCTGGCAATACTTTTGCACTCCCCCCACCAGAAGGTTCTGAGGTGGGTGGTGTGGGAGGAGGAAGAGTGTTGGTGAAAGCTTGGAAATGCATGGATGGGATTTCCTCCGGTGCCCTGTCTGCCTCAATCTGGACACGATTTTATGCTGGAGCGGGCAAGTCTCGAATAGCAAGCCTGTTCTTGCCCCAATTAAGGCCCTCGGTTGGCCACTTAATGTCCTTTTCCCGCCCCGCCTTAATTTTGAGGTTGGTGGGCACCTGATAGATTGGGGGTGGGACCTGAATGAAAACTGAGGTCGACCTCTGGTGGGAATTTGGCATGGGGGGTGGGTATGGGGGGGGGGAGGGGTTGGCGGGGTGTTGGCAGCTCCATCAGAAGTCCCCTTCCGATTGGATGCACGCTCTTCAGGGCTCGGTGACCTCCGGAAATCCCACCCCCTCCAAACCTATCCTCCGATACTCTGATCACACCCCTTTGTGGCCCCCAGGCCTTCCCTACCCTGCATCCTTCATTTGACCCCTGCCACCCTCTCCGCCGGTTTCTGGTTCTTGGTTGCAAATAGCTAGCTGCAGTGCCTTCTCAGGGCACTGCAGCGCTGTTCACTGATTGACAGGAACCTCGCCAAGGCAGGTGTTCCTCCTGCCGACAAGCGGAAGTTCCACCTTCCGCCAATCAATACTCATGAGAACGTGAAATTGCCTCTGACCTGCTGGGGTCGCGGGAATTTGTTCTGAGCAGCCACCACCCTGAAAATTCAGGCCTCTAAATTTGATTAGGACATCTTCCCAATCTGTAACCCAAGAAAATTGTAAGTTTGTGCTCTACTAATATTTGTTTTATGTACAAGTTGCATGAGCTTAAGTTCATGGGAGGTGTGGAGCACAAATAATGTTTAAAGCAGGGCACAAAATGTAAGAGTTCGCTCCTTCTGAGAAGAAGAATTTATCTCTTCGACTATTTTCCAAAAGAATTGCACAGATGCCCATATCTATTTCATCATCTTGAACATTTTATTCCATATACTCATTCCCTGGCACTTATATCTCAGTGCTGGTGCTCTGTTTAAATGTCAAAGCTGCATTTCCAATTCAGATATAAAGATTATTTGAAACAACCTCTCCTCCAGCATTGGCTCAGATTCTTTTGTTCTTTTCTGCCCACCTGTCTGACTCTATGCTTATTAATTCGCTCAGGAATGTTTGTAGGTCTGTTGATAGTTTCCTCATTACTTTGGGTGAGGGACATTTGGGCTGACCATTCCATCTACACAGGTGGAACAAGTGGATTGCATGTTGTTCGTTGCAATGTTGCTTCATTCACACTTCAAATTATAAATGCCCTTTTCATCAAACTGTTTTGCTCATTGACTGAATTCCCGTAAGTGACACGCACAATCCTATCTCCAGCATTGCTGGGTAAAGATATGTCAAAGTTTCTGACCTTCGATTCACCACGACACTTTGCAAGAATAGCAGTATTGGGGAAAAGAACAATCTATACAATTTATCTTGTTTTCTCCTTATTTTGAAATTCCCGCAAAGTGTCCTGATGGGTGGAAGACGAAAAACTTTGACATGTGACATTTTTCAACAATATACAATTTCTGTAACACCAGTCGACTATTAATCTGTTCCCTCATGACTTTTGTCAGTTCTGCATTTCACCTTATTCGGTCCTGATTGTATAGTTACTTGTATCTTTTAAAACAAACATTGACCTTTCTGGTTTATTTTTCTCCTCTACCTCTACTTTTTGTCACCTTGGCAAAGAAATTCCCTCCATCCTGTTTGACCACTGTAGCCAGCAATACGTTTTAGTCGCACACAGATACATCATTGCTTGGATTCCAATAAATCTTCTAGTCCTGATGGGACTCTTCCCATAGTACCTGAGAGGGGTCCTTCCAGCTTCTTCATTTTAGTACATTTTCTCTCTGTATCAATTTGCTTATCGTCATCCCATCTATTAGGAAAGTAATTCTCCTAATAAGTACCACTCTATTGCTCTTAGATAAATACTTCTCAAAGAAATAGAATTGTTACTAACTATTAAATTTAAATATTGTAAATCATAATTATTGGTATAGTTTATTAGAGAACCATTGATGTTGACCTTGTTGTCTATATTATTCACCTATTGAACACATTGGCTAGGTGTTTAATGTCTGCCCCATGATGGGATTGTTGGTGGGAGGTGGGGGCTTTTAATCTGTCATTTCCCCACCTCCAGCCCAATTCAGCCCATGACAGAAAGGCCTTGCTGCCCCATTGTCGATTGAGGCCCCTTAGTGAGCAAAGCAAGTGTCTTTCATTCCGAATGAGTGTACTTCATTCGGTTGGCCTTTCCTAAAAGCCCATCTGCCCATTAGGGTCATTAAATTAGCAATTAATGCCCACTTAATTGTCTCAGCTTGCTGCCACCGGAATTTAACCAGAGTTTATGATTGGCTAAGGAATGATTACAGAGACATTGATATTGTCGGAACAATATTTGTGGGCAGCACGGTAGCATGGTGGTTAGCATAAATGCTTCACAGCTCCAGGGTCCCAGGTTCGGTTCCCGGCTGGGTCACTGTCTGTGTGGAGTCTGCACGTCCTCCCCGTGTGTGCGTGGGTTTCCTCCGGGTGCTCCGGTTTCCTCCCACAGTCCAAAGATGTGCGGGTTAGGTGGATTAGCCATGCTAAATTGCCCGTAGTGCCCTAAAAAGTAAGGTTAAGGGAGGGTTGTTTGGGTTACGGGTATAGGGTGGATACGTGGGTTTGAGTAGGGTGATCATTGCTCGGCACAACATCGAGGGCCGAAGGGCCTGTTCTGTGCTGTACTGTTCTATGTTCTATGTTTAATATCTTGTTTATAGGAGGAACATGATTATATACAGAAATACAAGACCATAGGTATACATAGTATACCTACCTTTCGCCTTCTCAACTTTTCGTCACCTCTGACTTTGATCATCAGATAGGCAATACAGTTTCTCCAGTCCCACACATTAACCCTTTCAGCCCTGAATGCCCAAGTACTACACGCCTCTAAGTCTTTGTTCAAATATATTTATATTTACATACTAACCCATCCCCCCAAGTCTCTGACTTTATACATTCAATCAATCTGGAATATTCATAAGTCTCCCTGATTGTTGTCACACTTGGAAAACCAGTACGGCAGAATTCTCTGCACTATGTGCTGACGCCGGCGTGAGGACAGTGGCGTTTTACGCCAGAAAAAACTGCGCCGCCCTAGCACGGATTCTCTATCTGGTGGAGGGCGAGCAGCCGCACAGCACAAAGCCCCTATCTGAACCTGCGGATATGGCTGGATAATGGACGGGTCCGTGGCCGCTCATGCGCATGGCGGTAGCCCACGGTGGCCGCGGCGTGCAACATGGCGGCGTACGTGCGTGGACCCAGCCTGCAAAAAACTGCCCCCCTGTTACACACCTCGCCACCCCTAGACCACCCCGCACCAGTGCCCCAGCCCCTGCAAAAGCCCCCCCTGTCCGTGGAATAGCTCCCTCTTGACTGTGGCGGTGCTGGACTCAATCCGCAGCCGCCACGCGAGGTTCCAAACGATGTGAACACACACTCCCCACATCCATCGGGGGCGGAGCATCTGAGGTGGGCCTCAGGTGACGTCCTGAGGCCGTCCATATGGCGTGTATCATACTCCTGAGTACAACGTTTTTGAGGGGGGGCAGAGCATCGCAAAAGTGGTGTCGCTCCCGATTTTGCCGCAAACGGGGATTCTCCGGCCGATCGCCGGACGCGATTTCGGCATCGCCGACTGGAGATTCCAATCCGTAGTCTCAGTTTGGACTTCTTTAGTTTGATTTGGTTGGTCTTCAGTAAGAGTTGCAGTATCTGGAGCTTTGGCAGGTTGGCTCTCAACATTTGGTTCTCCCAAATATAAAATGGGAGATTCTCCTTGAGGAATGAGGATAAGAATTTTCCCATTCCTTTTTATCATGCCTTCTACGATAGGTGTCAAGTAAGATTATTGTGTCTCTTTGGACGGTGATGACTTCTCTGCTTTGGTTTCTTATCCATGCCTTGTATGCTTAGTTCAGCCTGGGCAGCTTTTTGGTATGACACCCCCTATTGTAAATAGAATCTGGTTGTTTTCTGTATGACTGTTCACGGTCCTGAACTCTCTTACGGCCAGCTCTCCTTTGACATTTTTTTTTGATCCATTTCAAATCCAAGTGTGCTGTCTAACATATGGCATGGTGGTACAGTGGTTAGCACTGCAGCCTCACAGCTCCTGGCATCCAGTGGTTTTTAATAGCGATGTTTTGGTTCCATTGCTGCTGCCATAGGGCCTCTGTTGTTATTCCTTGGCATGGTGGTCTTAGCCATACAGGTTGGCATGATGGGAGGATATCATGAAGTAGATTGGCACAGGCCTTGTGTAGTGGCAGGCTTGGGTTAATGTATATCTTCTCTAGGAGCTTTCTTGGTACAATCTCCCTCCTTATGTGAGGGGGCAGGGTGTTGCTCAGGACTGGGAACCGGGAGGTGAGTTGATTGGAGGGTACCTGAGATGATCCCCATTGTTGTGTTGAACTAGCTATCTATAAGATTGGTATGGGATGAGTTGCACCATACCAGTGCACAGTACTCTGCAGTCGAGTAAACAATGGCAAGAGCTGATGTCCTTCAGGTAAGAATATCTGCACCTCACGAAGCGCCAGCAAGTTTGTTGAGGAGGTTTTTCGCATTTTAATCTTTGCTGCTGTCTTGCTCAGATGGTTTTCGTATGTCATTGTTCGGTCAAAGGTAACCATGATAAATGGGATGTTATTTGTTACCATTCTCTTACCATCTCTTACCATTCAAGAAGGTGTTGGGCGGGATTCTCTGACCCCCCGCCGGGTCGGAGAATCGCCTGGGGGGGAGGGGTGTGAATCCTGCCCCGGCCGGCTGCTGAATTCTCCGGTGCCAGGAGGTTTTCACGGGGGTGGGAATCGCGCCGCGCCGGTCAGCGGCTGCTGGCAGCGACGCCCCCTAGCGATTCTCCAGCCCACGATGGGCCGAGTGGCCGCCCATTTTCGGCAGGTCCCGCCGGCATATATTATACTAGGTATTTGCTGGTGGGACCTGGCTGCGCGGGTGGCCTCCAGGGTCCTCGGGGGGGGGGGGGGGGGGGGGGGGGGGCGCAGGCGGATATGGCCCCGGGGGTTGGGGTACCCCACGGTGGCCTGGCCCACGATCGGGGCACACCAATCCCCAGGCGGGCCTGTGCCGTGGGGGGCACTCTATTCTTCCACACTGGCGGCTGTAGCGGTCCGCCTTTGCTGGTGCGGAGACGAAGCCCTCTCGCATGCACTGGGATGACGCCAGCACACGCTGGCACTCCCGCGCAAACGCCAACCCGCACCGACCGGCAGAGGCCCTTCGGCACCGGTTGGCGTGGCGCCAAGCCCCTTCCCCGCCGGCTGGCATGGCGCAAACCACTCCGGGGCCGGCCTAGCCCCTCCGCACCTTTGAGGCGGCCCGATGCCGGAGTGGTTCACGCCACTCCTTCCCGCCGGATTTGCCCACCCCTCTGGTTACGGCAGAATCCCACCCCCCCCCCCCCCCCCCCCCCCGAGTTAACTCTTGTCGCTGGCATTGTGGAGGTGAAATATACTTGCGACTGTTTTATTGCTGCTGGGATGAAGACGCCATGTGTTGCAGTAGCTGGCCAGCTTTACAACACCATTGTTCAGTGTTGCCTCTAGTTTAGAAAATGCCCGAGAACAGCAGATATCATCAGCATTGAAGACCTTCCCTGAAAGGTTTGGAGACAGATCATTGATATAGAGATTGAAAAGAATTGGGGCTAAAACAGCTCCCTGGGGAATCCTGGGGAATCCTGGGGAATTGGATTGTTACCTCCAGGCACACCACCCAATTGAGGTGTAGGGTACAGAAACAAAAGCTGTTTTCTCTGTGGATGATTCCAGACCAAATCGAGCATAATCTGAAAATTCGAGGTAGGACATTCGGAAATGGAGTCAGGAAGTGCTTTTTCACAATGGTGATAGAAACCTGCAATTTTTGTTTCCAAAAAGGCAGATGTGCTAACAACTCGATTATAAATTTTCAAGATTGTGGTCCATAAGACCATAAGACAAAGGAACAGAATTAGGCCACTCGGCCCATTGGGTCTGCTCCGCCATTCAATCATGGCTGATATATTTCGCATCCCCATTCTCCTGCCTTCTCCCCATTAGTGGTCAACTAATTTTAATTAGGTAAAGGTGTCAGTAGATATGTATCAAGGGTGGGTAAATTAAGTTGCGGCAGAATTTCAGGAGCACCTTAAGAAGAAAGAGAAATATAAAGGTTGAAGATCACAATCCACTAATGACAGTGAGGGACAGAATAGGTCCCCTATGATGATGCCTTTGCGACTGTCAACACTCATGCATAGACAATGGCTTCTTACGCTGATCACACAGATTATATCCGAGAGTGGAATCAAATGGTTGGAAGAGAAGAGGACAGAGACAAAAAGTATAACTGGCTTTGTAGAGGTTCAGGTAAATGTAAAAACAAAAGTTGTTCAAACATTAGTACAGAAATTGAATAAGAAACGATTCAAAAATGAGTAAAAGTAGCAGATGCTTTGCAAATATCTGACGAAAAGAGAAAATTCCAGGACCAAATTGCCCAGAGATGGAGGGAAACATTGTATGCAAAGTAAGAAATATAACTGGATCATTTAAATATGCAATAATTGCGATAATGAAAACACAAGCATGATGATGGAATTTATGCAATAGTTAATGTCCATAGCATTCCCAATTCTAATAACACAACTACATTTGTCTCCATGGAGATAAAGGTGATTGGCAATAAAGTCATCATGAAATATTTGGAGAAGTCTAATCTCAAAGAAAGATGAAACAAATGAAATGAGTGTGAGATACTTGGCAACTATATTATCAAAATAGGAGGTTGAAATTTGCAAAATTTAAGGACAAATTATCATCTTAGAAATCTGAAAAATTGTCCATATTTTTCTCAAATATGAGCCGGTAAAATATTCAGTTCTAAATAGAGCAGAAATGAGCACTGAATGAGAGTATTGGCAATGGTATTAAGCTGATATTGGTTTACTCAGAGGTCATGCCAACTAATATATTGAGATATTTTATAAGATTGAAATGTTATTGTTTGCGCTGCATTGCATTAAATAACGGGGGCGAAATTCTCCCAAAACGGGAGAAATCGTAAAGCTGTTTTTACGGCAGCGCGTCCCTTCCCGACCGGGGACCGATTCTGGTCCCCGGTCGGGGCTAGCAGCCCGACGCCGTAGGCTCCGGCAAGACGGGCTTAACGAAAATCGTTAAGCCCGCTTGCCGGAGTTAGCGCCGGCTGACGCGTCATATGACGTCAGCCGCGCATGCGCAGTTTGGAAGACTCCAACCCGCGCATGCGCGGGTGACGTCATCGTGTTTTTGCGCGAAACCCGCGCATGCGCGGGCCGGGTTGCCCCTCAGCCGCCCCGCGAATGGATACTGCGGGGCGGCGGAAGGACAAGTAGTGCGCGGGCATCGGGCCCGCTGCCCGCGATCGGTGCCCACCGATCGCGGGCCCATGGCACCCTTGGCACGGCCGTGGTACTGCCGTGCCAATCGGTGCCATGGTTATAAAAAGCGAGTTTGTGACGCCGTGTTTACGAACGGCAAGACCAGGTGTGTTTGCCGTTCGTAAAAACGGCGGAAAGGGCTGGGACTTCGGCCCATCTAACAGCTGACAATCGCTGCCGGCCGTAAAAAAACGGCGGCAGCGATTCGGGTCGGGACTTCGGCGGGGGGGGGGGGAGAATAGCGGGAGGGCGGCAAAAATGTCGGGAAGGCCCTCCCGCTATTCTCCCACCCGTCGTGGGGGTCGGAGAATTTCGCCCCAGGTGCCTATACATTTTTGATTGCCCGAATGAATATAGTACAGCTTTTGCTGGTTCATTCAAGGGATGTAGCGATTAAGAGATAGAAACGGGGTCATTTGCAGCGAGAGAGGAGCAGCAAAGCCATTAACAGGGAGAGAGGAGCAATGGGTCCATTAACAGTGAGAGAGGAGCAATGGGTCCATTAACAGTGAGAAAGGATCAATGGGGTCATTAACAGTGAGAGAGGAGCAATGGGGCCATTCACAGAGAGAGGAGCAATGGGGCCCTTAACAGTGAGAAAGGAGCAATGGGGCCATTAACAGCGAGAAAGGAGCAATGGGGCCATTAACAGTGAGAGAGGAGCAATGGGGCCCTTAACAGTGAGAAAGGAGCAATGAGGCCCTTAACAGTGAGAAAGGAGCAATGGGGCCATTAACAGCGAGAAAGGAGCAATGGGGCCATTAACAGTGAGAGAGGAGCAATGGGGGCCTTAACAGTGAGAAAGGAGCAATGAGGCCCTTAACAGTGAGAAAGGAGCAATGGGGCCATTCACAGTGAGAGAGGAGCAATGGGGCCATTAACAGTGAGAGAGGAGCAATGGGGCCATTCACAGTGAGAGAGGAGCAATGGGGCCATTCACAGAGAGAGGAGCAATGGGGCCATTAACAGTGAGAGAGGAGCAATGGGGCCATTCACAGTGAGAGAGGAGCAATGGGGCCATTAACAGTGAGAAAGGAGCAATGGGGCCTTTAACAGTGAGATAGGAGCAATGGGGACATTCACAGAGAGATAGGAGCAATGGGGCCATTAACAGTGAGAAAGGAGCAATGGGGCGATTCACAGAGAGAGGAGCAATGGGGCCTTTAACAGTGAGATAGGAGCAATGGGGCTATTCACAGAGAGAAAGGAGCAATGGGGCCATTAACAGTGAGAAAGGAGCAATGGGGTCATTCACAGAGAGAGGAGCAATGGGGCCATTCACAGCGAGAGAGGAGCAATGGGGCCATTCACAGAGAGAGTAGCAATGGGGCCATTAACAGTGAGAGAGGAGCAATGGGGCCATTAACAGTGAGAAAGGATCAATGGGGCCATTCACAGAGAGAGGAGCATTGGGGCCATTAACAGAGAGATAAAGAACAAAGAACAAAGAAAATTACAGCACATGAACAGGCCCTTCGACCCTCCCAGCCTGGGCCGATCCAGATCCTTTATCTAAACCTGTCTCCTATTTTCCAAGGTCTACTTCCCTCCGTTCCCGCCCATTCATATACCTGTCTAGATGCTTCTTAAATGATGCTATCGTGCCCGCCTCTACCACCTCCGCTGGTAAAGCGTTCCAGGCACCCACCACCCTCTGCGTAAAAAACTTTCCACGCACATCTCCCTTAAACTTTCCCCCTCTCATCTTGAAATCATGACCCCTTGTAACTGACACCCCCAATCTTGGGAAAAGCTTGTTGCTGTCCACCCTGTCCATACCTTTCATAATTTTGTAGACCTCAATCAGGTCCCCCCTCAACCTCCGTCTTTCCAATGAAAACAATCCTAATCTACTCAAACTTTCTTCATAGCTAGCACCCTCCATACCAGGCAACATCCTGGTGAACCTCCTCTGCACCCTCTCCAAGGCATCCACATCCTTCTGGTAATGTGGCGACCAGAACTGCACGCAGTATTCCAAATGTGGCCGAACCAAAGTCCTATACAACTGTAACATGACCTGCCAACTCTTGTACTCAATACCCTGTCCGATGAAGGCAAGCATGCTGTATGCCTTCTTGACCACTCTATCAACCTGCGTTGCCACCTTCAGGGTACAATGGATCTGAACTCCCAGATCTCTCTGCACATCAATTTTCCCCAAGACCCTTCCCTTTACCATATAGTCCGCTCTTGAATTTGATCTTCCAAAATGCATCACCTCACATTTGCCTGGATTGAACTCCATCTGCCATTTCTCTGCCCAACTCTCCAATCTATCTATATTTTGTTGTATTCTCTGACAGTCCTCCTCGCTATCTGCAACTCCACCAATCTTAGTATCATCTGCAAACTTGCTAATCAGACCACCTATACTTTCCTACAGGTCATTTATGTAGATCACAAACAACAGTGATCCGAGCACGGATCCCTGTGGAACACCACTAGTCACCCTTCTCCATTTTGAGACACTCCCTTCCACCACTACTCTCTGTCTCCTGTTGCCCAGCCAGTTCTATATCCATCTAGCTAGTACACCCTGAACCCCATACGACATCACTTTTTCCATCAACCTGCCATGGGAAACCTTATCAAACGCCTTACTAAAGTCCATGTATACAACATCTACAGCCCTTCCCTCATCAATTTACTTTGTCACTTCCTCAAAGAATTCGATTAGGTTTGTGAGACATGGCCTTCCCTGCACAAAACCATGCTGCCTATCACTGATAAGTCTATTTTCTTCCAGATGTGAATATATCCTATCCCTCAGTATCTTCTCCAACAGTTTGCCTACCACTGACGTCAAGCTCACAGGTCTATAATTCCCTGGATTATCCCTGCTACCCTTCTTAAACAAAGGGACAACATTAGCAATTCTCCAGTCCTCCGGAACCTCACCCGTGCTCAAGGATGCTGCAAAGCTATCTGTTAAGTCCCCAGCTAATTCGACCCTCGCTTCCCTCAGCAACCTGGGATAGATCCCATCCGGTCCTGGGGACTTGTCCACCTTAATGTCTTTTAGAATGCCCAAAACTTCCCCCTTCCGTATGACAATGTGACCTAGAGTATTTAAACATCCATCCCTAGCCTCAACATCCGTCTTCTCCCTCTCCTTTGTGAATACCGATGCAAAGTACTCATTAAGAATCTCACCCATTTCCTCTGAGTCCACGCATAAATTCCCTATTTTGTCTTTGAGTGGGCCAATCCTTTCTCTAGTTACCCTCTTGCTCCTTACATACGAATAAAATGCTTTGGGATTTTCCTTAACCCTGTTAGCCAAAGATATGTCATGACCCCTTTTAGCCCTCTTTATTGTGCGTTTGAGATTCGTCCTACTTTCCCGATATTCCTCCAAAGCTTCATCAGTTTTGAGTTGCCTCGATCCTATGTATGCTTCCTTTTTCATCTTAGCCAGTCTCACAATTTCACATGTCATCCATGGTTCCCTAATCTTGCCATTTCTATCTTTCATTTTCACACGAACATGTCTGTCCTGCACTCTAATCAACCTTTCCTTAAAAGACTTCCATATTTCAAATGTGGATTTACCCTTAAACAGCTGCGCCCAATCCACATTCCCTAGCTCCTGCCGAATTTTGTTATACTCTGCCTTTCCCCAATTTAGTACTCTTCCTTTCGGACCCCTCTTGTCCTTGTCCATGAGTATTCTAAAACTTACGGAATTGTGATCGCTATTCCCAAAGTAATCACCGACTGAAACATCAACCACCTGGCCGAGATCATTCCCCAATACCAGGTCCAGTATGGCCCCTTCCCGAGTTGGACTATTTACATACTGCTCTAAAAAGCTCTCCTGGATGCTCCTTACAAACTCTGCTCCATCTACGCCTCCAACACTACACAAATCCCATTCAATGTTGGGGTAGTTAAAATCTCCCATCACAACCACCCTATTGCTCCTACATTTTTCTATAATCTGTCTGCATATTTGTACCTCTACATCATGCTCGCTTTTGGGAGGCCTGTAGTAAAGTCCCAACAATGTTACTGCACCCTTCCTATTTCTCAGCTCCACCCATATTGCCTCAGTGCTCGAATCCTCCATCATGCACTCCTTAATCACAGCTGTGATATCATCTCTGACGAGTAATGCAACTCCTCCACCCCTTCTACCTCCCTCTCAATCCCTCCTGAAGCATCTATACCCTGGGATATTCAGTTGCCAGTCCTGCCCTTCCCTCAACCAAGTCTCAGTAATACCAATAGCATCATATTCCCAGGTACTGATCCAAGCCCTAAGTTCATCTGCCTTACCTACTACACTTCTCGCATTAAGACAAATGCACCTCAGACCACCTTTGCGTTCATCTTCTCTTCCCTATCTATTCTTCCCCTTAGTCACATTGAGTTTATTGTCTCGTACCTTACTGGCTTTAGTTGCTGCTTCTTTACTGACCTCTAACTTCCTAATCTGGTTCCCATCCCCCTGCCACATTAGTTTAAAACCTCCCAAACAGTGTTAGCAAAAGCACCCCCTAGGACATTGGTTCCAGTCCTGCCCAGGTGTAGACCATCCGGTTTGTAATGGTCACACCGCCCCCAGAACCGGTTCCAATGTCCCAAAAATCTGAACCCCTCTCTCCTGCACCATCTCTCAAGCCACGTATTCATTCTGACTATTCTTGAATTTCTACTCTGACTGTCCCGAGGCACTGGTAGCAATCCTGAGATTACTACCTCTGAGGTCTTACTTTTTAACTTATCTCCTAACTCCCTAAATTCTGATTGTAGGACATCATCCCTTTTTTTACCTATATCGTTGGTGCCGAAATGCACCACGACAACTGGCTGTTCACCCTCCCCCTTCAGTATGTCCTGCAGCCGATCGGAGACATCCCTGACCCGAGCACGCGATAGGAGCAATGGGGCCATTAACAGTGAGAAAGGAGCAATGGGGCCATTCACAGAGAGAGAGGAGCAATGGGGCAATTAACAGTGAGATAGGAGCAATGGGGCCATTCACAGAGAGAGGAGCAATGGGGCCATTCACAGTGAGAAGGAGCAATGGGGCCATTCACAGAGAGAGTAGCAATAGGGTCATTCACAGAGAGAGTAGCAATGGGGTCATTCACAGAGAGAGTAGCAATGGGGTCATTCACAGAGAGAGGAGCAATGGGGACATTCACAGTGAGAGAGGAGCAATGGGGCCATTCACAGTGAGAAGGAGCAATGGGGCCATTCACAGAGAGAGTAGCAATAGGGTCATTCACAGAGAGAGTAGCAATGGGGTCATTCACAGAGAGAGGAGCAATGGGGACATTAACAGTGAGAAAGGAGCAATGGGGTCCTTCACAGTGAGAAAGGAGCAATGGGGCCATTCACAGTGAGAAAGGAGCAATGGGGTCCTTCACAGTGAGAAAGGAGCAATGGGGCCATTCACAGAGAGAGAGGAGCAATGGGGCCATTCACAGAGAGAGGAGCAATAGGGTCATTCACAGAGAGAGGAGCAATGGGGCCATTCACAGAGAGAGAGGAGCAATGGGGCCATTCACAGTGAGAGAGGAGCAATGGGGCCATTAACAGTGAGAGAGGAGCAATGGGGCCATTCACAGTGAGAAGGAGCAATGGGGCCATTAACAGAGAGAGTAGCAATGGGGTCATTAACAGTGAGAGAGGAGCAATGGGGCCATTCACAGTGAGAAGGAGCAATGGGGCCATTCACAGAGAGAGTAGCAATGGGGCCATTCACAGAGAGAGTAGCAATGGGGTCATTCACAGAGAGAGAGGAGCAGTGGGGCCAGTAACAGTGAGAGGAGCAATGGGGCCTTAACAGTGAGAGAGGAGCAATGGGGACATTCACAGTGAGAGAGGAGCAGTGGGGCCAGTAACAGTGAGAGGAGCAATGGGGTCCTTCACAGTGAGAGGAGCAATGGGGCCATTTACAGTGAGAGGAGCAATGGGGCCATTTACAGTGAGAGAGGAGCAATGGGGCCATTCACAGAGAGAGGAGCAATGGGGCCATTCACAGTGAGAGAGGAGCAATGGGGCCATTCACAGAGAGAGAGGAGCAATGGGGCCATTCACAGAGAGAGGAGCAATAGGGTCATTCACAGAGAGAGGAGCAATGGGGCCATTCACAGTGAGAGAGGAGCAATGGGGCCATTCACAGTGAGAGAGGAGCAATGGGGCCATTCACAGAGAGAGGAGCAATGGGGCCATTCACAGAGAGAGTAGCAATGGGGCCATTAACAGTGAGAAGGAGCAATGGGGCCATTAACAGAGAGAGTAGCAATGGGGCCATTAACAGTGAGAGAGGAGCAATGGGGCCATTCACAGTGAGAAGGAGCAATGGGGCCATTAACAGAGAGAGTAGCAATGGGGTCATTAACAGTGAGAGAGGAGCAATGGGGCCATTCACAGTGAGAAGGAGCAATGGGGCCATTCACAGAGAGAGTAGCAATGGGGTCATTCACAGAGAGAGTAGCAATGGGGTCATTCACAGAGAGAGGAGCAATGGGGACATTCACAGTGAGAGAGGAGCAATGGGGCCATTCACAGAGAGAGGAGCAGTGGGGCCAGTAACAGTGAGAGGAGCAATGGGGCCTTAACAGTGAGAAAGGAGCAATGGGGTCCTTCACAGTGAGAGGAGCAATGGGGCCATTTACAGTGAGAGGAGCAATGGGGCCATTTACAGTGAGAGAGGAGCAATGGGGCCATTCACAGAGAGAGGAGCAATGGGGCCATTCACAGAGAGAGAGGAGCAATGGGGCCATTCACAGTGAGAGAGGAGCAATGGGGCCATTAACAGTGAGAGAGGAGCAATGGGGCCATTCACAGTGAGAAAGGAGCAATGGGGCCATTCACAGAGAGAGGAGCAATGGGGCCATTCACAGAGAGAGAGGAGCAATGGGGCCATTCACAGAGAGAGGAGCAATGGGGCCATTCACAGTGAGAGAGGAGCAGTGGGGACAGTAACAGTGAGAGGAGCAATGGGGCCATTAACAGTGAGAAAGGAGCAATGGGGT
This sequence comes from Scyliorhinus canicula, assembly GCF_902713615.1. NCBI lineage: Eukaryota > Metazoa > Chordata > Chondrichthyes > Carcharhiniformes > Scyliorhinidae > Scyliorhinus > Scyliorhinus canicula. The sequence goes on along the minus strand of NC_052148.1, from coordinate 112,285,001 downwards.
CCTTCACAGTGAGAAAGGAGCAATGGGGCCATTCACAGAGAGAGAGGAGCAATGGGGCCATTAACAGATAGAGAGGAGCAATGGGGCCATTCACAGTGAGAGAGGAGCAATGGGGCCATTAACAGATAGAGAGGAGCAATGGGGCCATTCACAGTGAGAGGAGCAATGGGGCCATTCACAGTGAGAGAGGAGCAATGGGGCCATTCACAGAGAGAAAGTAGCAATGGGGCCATTCACAGAGAGAGAGGAGCAATGGGGCCATTAACAGTGAGAGGGGTGCAGTGGGGCCATTAACAGTGAGAGGAGCAGTGGGGCCATTAACAGTGAGAGGGGTGCAGTGGGGCCATTAACAGTGAGAGGAGCAGTGGGGCCATTAACAGTGAGAGGAGCAATGGGGCCATTAACAGTGAGAGAGGAGCAGTGGGGCCATTAACAGTGAGAGGAGCAATGGGGCCATTAACAATGAGAGAGGAGCAATGGGGCCATTAACAGTGAGAGAGGAGCAGTGGGGCCATTAACAGAGAGAGAGGAGCAATGGGGCCATTAACAGTGAGAGAGGAGCAATGGGGCCATTAACAGTGAGAGAGGAGCAGTGGGGCCATTAACAGTGAGAAAGGTGCAGTGGGGCCATTCACAGAGAGAGAGGAGCAATGGGGCCATTAACAGCGAGAGAGGAGCAATGGGGCCCTTAACAGTGAGAGAGGAGCAATGGGACCATTCAGAGAGAGAGAGGAGCAATGGGGCCATTCACAGTGAGAGAGTTGCAATGGGACCATTCAGAGAGAGAGAGGAGCAATGGGGCCATTAACAGTGAGAGAGGAGCAATGGGGCCATTAACAGTGAGAGGAGCAGTGGGGACAGTAACAGTGAGAGAGGAGCAGTGGGGCCATTAACAGTGAGAGGAGCAGTGGGGACAGTAACAGTGAGAGAGGAGCAGTGGGGCCATTAACAGTGAGAAAGGAGCAATGGGGCCATTCACAGAGAGAGAGGAGCAATGGGGCCATTAACAGCGAGAGAGGAGCAATGGGTCCATTAACAGCGAGAGAGGAGCAATGGGGTCATTCACAGTGAGAGGTGAGCAGTGGGGCCAGTAACAGTGAGCGTGGAGCTGTGGGGTCATTAACCCAGGCATTTCAAAATTGATATTGTGGCCCTAAACAAGACCCGATGGGCAGGGGAAGGCAAGCTCAAGGAATAAGGTCTACTTCTTCTTCTCATGTTACCATGAGATTGGATTTTTCTTTAAAAACAAACTAGTTGGCAGCCTCCTTGTCGGATAAATGAACACCACATGACCCTTCAGCTCACCCTAGCCTAGAACCAGTGCGCTACAATCTTTAGCGCGCATGCCCCAACATTGGAAGCTATTGACGAGACCAAAGAGGAACTTTACTCCAGCCTCAAACAACCTTTGGCCTGAGTCCTCATGGCCGACAACCTGATCCTCCTTGGAAACTTCAACGGCAGAATTCGAAACGGCACAGATATCTGGTAAGGTATAATTGGCAGAAAGTGGGTAGGGAAATCCATTATCAATCGTACCCTGGAGGAGGAGGCAAAGATGGATCATTTACTTGGCACTTCTGGCTAAAAATTGTTGCTATCGCTTCTGCCTTGTCTTCTGCATTGACATGCTGGTCTCTGCCATCATTGAGGATAGGGTTGCTCATGCGGCTTCCTCCACATGTTAGTTGTTTAGTCGTGCACTACCATTTATGACTGGAAGTGGCAGAATGTATAGAATCATAGAAACATAGAATCCCTACAGTGCAGAAGGAGTCTGCACCTCTGAAAGAGCATCCTGCACAGGCCCAAACCCCTGACCAATCCCTGCTATCCCATCTAGGGGCAACGTAGCATGGCCGATCCACCTAACCTGCACACCTTTGGACTGTGGAAGGAAACTGGAGCGCCCGGAGGAAACCTACGCAGACACATGAAGAATGTGCAAATTACACACATTCACCCAAGGTCAGAATCAAACCTGTGTGTCCGACGCTGTGTTATAGTTATAGTTGGCGAGATCAATCCTACACCTCAAGATCTTGACATTTTTGATCTTACCCCGCTGAGTATTGTTAAACATGAAGGCAACCGACCGTTGGTTCAGTGAGGAGAGTGAATCTCCTGCCGGCCAGGTAATGCCTCCAATGTCACACAGCTTCCATAATGGCTTGGGCCTCCTTTTTGTCAGGGGATAGTGACATTATCTATGTACGGGAACATGGCCCGCAGCCCGCACCGGTCAATCATTCAGTCCATCTCTCGCTGGAAGACCGAGACCCCATTGGTGACGCCGAAGGGAACTCTAAGGAAATGATAGAGGCGGCCGTCTGCTTCAAATGCAGTGTATTGGCTGTCCTCCGGGCGGATGGGGAGCTGGTGGTAGGCGAACTTCAAGTCTACTGTGGAGAAGACTCAATACTGCACAATCTGATTGACCATGTCAGATATGCGTGGGAGGGGTTACGCGTCGAGCTGCAAGCACCGGTTGATGGTCTGACTGTACTCAATGACCATCCTGTGCTTCTCTCCAGTCTTCAATACAGCCACGTGAGCTCTCCAGGGGCTGTTACTAACCTCAATAATCGCCTCTGCAGAAGCCGTTGGACATCCGACTTGATAAAGGTCCTGTCCTGCACACTGTACTGTCCGCTCCAAGTGGCAACGGGCGTGCAGTCCGAGGTGAGGTTCGCAAACAGTGAAGGAGGATCGACCTTAAAGGTCGTGAGGCCGCAGATGGTGAGGGGGGGGCAGGGGTCCGCTGAATTTCAAAGTAAGGCTTTGGAGGTGGCATTGAAAATCAAGACCTAGTAACAGGGCAGCGCAGAGATGGCGGAGGACGTCGAGCCTGAAGTTGCTGAACTCTACACCATGAACGGTAAGGGTCGTGACACAGTACCATGGATTTCCACGGAATGGGATCCGCATGCCAGGGAGATTTTCTGGGTGACGGGGAGTACCAGGAGGGAGCAGCACCTTACCGTAGCAGGGTAGATGAAACTCTCTGTGCTCCCGGAGTCAAAGAGGCAGGTCGTCTTGTGCCAGTTGATATTTACCGTCGTCGTAGCGGTCACGAGGTTGTGGGGCCGAGACTGATCCAGGGTGATGGAGGTGAGCTGCGGAAAATGTTGGAAGGTCCCGGGCTGATCAACGGTGGTGGAGGTATCAGTGGGCCGCGAACGGCCCGACGAGCAGGGTTCCTGAGGTGCGGTCCAAAATGGCGCCGAAGATGGCGGCGCCCACGGGCGGCACATGGCGGTGGCATCAAAGATGGCAGCGTCCATGGGCCGCACATGGTTTGTGGTGAAGAAGATGGCGGCGCCCCTGGATCACACGTGGGGGGGTGCAGCAATGCCGGGCCTGGAAACAGCGGCGATAGACCGGGCCTGGCAAACGGAAACAAAGTGCCCCTTCTTCCCGCACCCGTTGCAGGTATCGCTCCGCGCCGGGCAGCGCTGCCTGGGATGTTTGCTCTGGCCACAAAAATAACATTTGGGCCCTCCGGAGTTCGCTGGCTGCCGCGTGGCGCAGCCTTGTGGTGTACTCGAGTCGGCAGCTGGTGGGGCCCACGATGCCCACGAGGGTGGCGCGCGGTCAGAGGTGTAGGCTCCAGGTTACGGGAGGCCACTTCCAGGGAATTGGCAAGCTGCGCAGTCACTGCAAGATCAAGCGTACCCCCTTCCAATAGCCGTTGGCGAACGTACGTAGACTTCATGCCCGTGACATAAGCGTCTCTGATTAGTAGTTGGACTGCCGAAACTGCCTGGCAGTCACAGCTCCTACTGAGAATCTGTAGGGCCCGCACAAAATTGTCCAGAGTTTCCCCCGGGAGTTGCAGTCTTGTGGCCAGGAGGTGCCTGGCGTACACTTGATTCACCGACTTAATGGCCTGTCCCTTTAGTAGCGTCATCGGTTCTGTGTAGGTGGGCGCATTTCGGATGAGGGGAAAAATTTCAGGGCTCACCCGTGAGTAGAGGACTAGGAGCTTCTGTGGGTTCGAGGGTTCTTCAGTGGCTGCTCTCAGGTAGCCTTCAAAGCAGGCTAGCCAGTAATCAAAGGCGGACGTGGCGTTGGCTGTGTGAGGACTCAGCTGCAGGCGATCAGGCTTGATTAGGAAGTACATCTTTTAAAATCTTGTGCAATAAATTGATGTACCGTCAATTACCACGAGACGGGAATGGTGAAACAATCGAGGCTTTATTGCACAAGATGTTGTGCCTCCTGCAGCTGGAACCAGAATGGGAGCAGCGCAGTAGAGCACACACTTTTATACACCGCCTGCTGGGAGGAGCCAGCAGGCAGGGATTTACCGTAGTACCTGTAATAGAAAAAATAGAAATAGAAAGTCGCTTATTGTCACGAGTAGGCTTCAATGAAGTTACTGTGAAAAGCCCCTAGTCGCCACATTCCGGCGCCTGTCCGGGGAGGCTGTTACGGGAATACATGGGCAGTACCGTAATACATGCAATGTGTTACTAGTGGTGTTTACCACAAGGTCATTGAAGAAGCAGCTGAAGGTGGTTGGACGTAGGACATTACCCTGAGGAACTCCTCCAGCGATGTCCTGGAGCTGAAATGATTGAGACCTCCAACTAGGGGCTAGTTTAGCACAGTGGGCTAAACAGCTGGCTTGTAATGCAGAACAAAGCCATAAGCGCGGGTTCAGTTCCCGTACCGGCCTCCCCGAACAGGTGCCAGAATGTCGCAACTAGGGGCTTATCACAGAAACTTCATTGAAGCCTACTTGTGACAATAAGTGATTATTATTATTATCTTACTATTATCACAAACATATTCCTTTGTGCCGGGTATGACTCCAACCAATTTCCCCCTGATGCCCATTGACTCCAGTTTAGCTAGGGCTCCTTGATACCATACTCGGTGAAATTAGGCCTTTGTGTCAAGGGGCAGTCACTCTCAAATCACCCCTGGCATTCAGCTCTTTTGTCCATGTTTGAACCAAGACTGTAATGAGGTAGGAGCTGAGTGACCCTGATGCAGCCCAAACTGAGCAACCATGAGTAAGTGCCGCTTGATCCCACTCTTGATGACTCCTTCCATCACAATGCTGATGACGGAGAGTAGACTGATAATGTGGTAATTGGCTTGTTTGGATTGTCCTGTTTCTTGTGTACAGGACATGCCTGGGCAATTTTCCAATTGCTGGGTAGACAGTTGTTTAGTTTGTGTGGCAAATGTCTCCAATGGCAGCCTGGAATTACCCTGTGTGTTAATAGTAGGAGCAACCTTAAAAGGTACAAACATTGTGGTACCTGTGGCAGAAAAGGGCGATTGATCTTTTGTGAGATGTGAGAGCTACTGCAGGCACTACTGTTTGGTCAAATGCAGGTTGACATGGGCCTGAATTCTCCACGCCCCTCTGCCGATGAGGTGGAGAATCGCATGTCATGAAGAAAGCGGAATTGTCTCCTTTTCCGATGCCCCGGGACCCATGGTGTTGGGTTCGGGGTCCATGCCCAATGCCAGCTGGAGGATGCAAATGGGTCATTAAGACCTATTTTCAACCACTTAACAGGCCGGGCACCATATTCTCCCGGCTGGCATGATTCTCCGGCCCTCCAGCCTGTGCGGCTGCAACCTGCCTCTCTACAGTCTGTTCCTCTGCAGCCCGGTCCTCTGCTGCAGCCTCCGCCTCCTCTCTGAGCGGCCCTCACTCACGCATCACCACAGCGGCCAGCATCGCGGGTTGGTGTCCGAATGCCATTCTTTGCAGGAGGTGAAAGGCCAACATGTTAGCACGGCGCAAAATCCCGTACCCATCCAGGTACCATGGGCTACATGGTGGCCCTGCGGGCCCCACCCATGCATCCACCTCCCCCACCCCCCCATCCCCCGTACCCCTGCCCCGTCGGTATCTGGTCCCGTCGGTGCCCCCCCTCCTTACGCCCGTCCCTGCTGCCAGGAGCACCATTTGGCTGGCACTGCCCTCACTGGGGGCTGCCTATGGTGTGGCCCTGGGTGACCCCCCGGTGGGTTGCTGCCAGTTGGGCGGGGTGCTCGGGGGCCGAGGGGGGAGGCGCAGTTTGCAGAGGGGGGGCCCACATAAGGCCGGTGTCACTGTGTAGAACTTGGGACCGCTGTAATGGCAGTCGGTGCCTGGGCACCACCCCAGTCCCGTGGGGGGGGGGGGGGGGGGGGTCCTGGCTGCTCGGCCCGCCCTCCCCCCTCCCTCTCCCCTCCTTCAGTCCTGGCTGGGGTTCCCCCCCCCCCTCCCCCCGACAGCAGCACGGCCGGTGTCCGAGCCAGCAGGCCGCAGTCACCCCACGCCACTTTCTACCGACTCTCTCTTGCTCAGCAACCAGGCACCAGGCTCATGATTTTTATAACCGCAAGTGGACAATGCCATTGGGAAATCGGCCCATCGGAGGCGCTGAATTGCGGAGGCCCCGGAGCACTGGGCGTTAGGTCCACGAATGATATGCCCACTGTACTTTTACCCCGCGCGGTGAGTGACGCACTTACGCCATTTTCGGGGTTCTGGCCATCCCGATTTGTTGTCAAACCGGCACATAACTCAATTTTAGCGCCGGAAGCCACTCTCCGCCTAATCGTGCTTTTGTCGTCGGCAAACAGAGAATCTCGCCCCAAGTCTCCCAAACGGAGAATTTATCCCGTGCTCTCTGCCTGAAAATTCTCATGTGGGTTAACAACATTGAGAGTTATGGTCCTGCAGCTGGGCCTTATTAGCCTAGCATCCCGAAGTACCTATCCTTCCAAGGAGGGGAGAATGACAGCAGTTTTCAATGATTAGTAGATCTGCCAACCACTGAAAATGACATCGTAAAATGGGGTAAGTACTCTTTTGGACCATACTCTGGGTGACCAGATTTCCAGACGACCTCCTGCTGCTGCCTGGCTACGTCATGTCACAAAAAGGGCCACGAGCCAACAGAAAATCTGGGCTGATGAGCCATTAGGGAGATCTAATGGTTAGTTTTAATTAAATTAGTTCCCAAATTCAGAAGAATGCAATTTGTGCTCGCAGCATGTGGCATTAGCTGCTGGCTCTGCTGTTTCGTTTCTCTTATAGAAATAGCTAATAAAGCATCTCATTTGAATATATCGAAACATCACAAAATTGTTACATGTTTCTGTTTTAGTGCATCATTTACATCTTTTATCCTAATTGTGTGCCAGATTGAAAATGTGTTTGTGTACGCAGGTTACAATTTGCATTTGATGTCACTGTGCTAATAAACAGAGGATGAAAAATGCAGTGAAGTACTTGTGATTTATCATAATTTCGGCAGACACATCTGTGCAGGTTGTTGCTCAATACTGATCGATATGTACACTGAAGCCAGGATTTCCCAGAGCAGAAAGGATCCTGCCATCAGGGCTAGAGGTGGGGCTGCAGGGGGAGGGCAGGGTGCGGATAGATAGGGTTAGGCAGTTGTGTGGATTCGGGCCGCAATTTATAGCTGGCAGCCAATAAAATAGCTGGCACCAGGCCTGCTGTTCGAATTAAAGACCATCCTTGAGAACTGCTGGCCTAATGATCCACAGCCTCAGCAATGTTATTGAGACTAGTGGTTACCACTGGGACTGCACATAGAGGAAGACGATGCATCGATGAATATGCAGCCTGCCAAGCAAATAACAAAGAACAAAAGAACAAATAAAATTACAGCACAGGAACAGGCCCTTCGGCCCTCCCAGCCTATGCTGATCCAGATCCTTTATCTAAACCTGTCGCCTATTATCCAAGGATCTACTTCCCTCTGTTCCCTGCCCGTTCATATATCTGTCTAGATGCATCTTAAATTATTCTATCGTGCTCGTCTCTACCCCCTCCACTGGTAAAGCATTCCAGGCACCCACCACCCTCTGCGTAAAAAGCTTTCCACACACATCTCCCTTAAACTTTCCCCCTCTCACCTTGAAATCGTGACCCCTTGTAATTGACCCCCCTACTTTTGGAAAAAGCTTGTTGCTATCCACCCTGTCTATACCTCTCATAATTTTGTAGACCTCAATCAGGTCCTCCCTCAACCTCCGTCTTTCCAACGAAAACAATCCTAACCTATTCAACTTTCCTCATAGCTAGCACCCTCCATACCAGGCAACGTCCTGGTGAACCTCCTCTGCACCCTCTCTAAAGCAACCACATCCTTCTGGTAATGTGGTGACCAGAACTGCACGCAGTATTCCAAATGTGGCCTAAACAAAGTCCTATACAACTGTAACATGACCTGCTGACTCTTGTATTCAATACCCGTCCGATGAAGGCAAGCATGCTGTATGCCTTCTTGACCACTCTATCGACCTGCATTGCCACCTTCAGGGTACAATGGATCTGAACTCCCAGATCTCTCTGTACATCAATTTTCCCCAGGACTCCTCCATTGACCATAAAGTCCACTCTTGAATTGGAACTTCCAAAATGCATCACCTCGCATTTGCCTGGATTGAACTCCATCTTCCATTTCTCTGCCCAACTTTCCAATCTATCGATATTTTGCTGTATTCTCTGACAGTCCCCCTCGCTATCTGCAACTCCACCAATCTTAGTATCATCTGCAAACTTGCTAATCAGACCACCTATATCTTCGTCCGGATCATTTATGTATATCACAAACAACAGTGATCCAAGCATGGATCCCTGTGGAACACCACGTCACCTTTCTCCATTTTGAGACCCTCCCTTCCACCACTACTCTCTGTCTCCTGTTGTTCAGCCAGTTCTTTATCCATCTAGCTAGTACACCCTGAACCCCATACCACTTCACTTTTTCCATCAACCTGCCATGGGAAACTTTATCAAACGCCTTACCGAAGTCCATGTATATGACATCTACAGCCCTTCCCTCATCAACTAACTTTGTCACTTCCTCAAAGAATTCTATTAGGTTTGTAAGACATGACCTTCCCTGCACAAAACCATGCTGCCTATCACTGATAAGTCTATTTTCTTCCAAATGTGAATGGATCCTATCCCTCAGTATCTTCTCCAACAGTTTGCCTACCACTGACGTCAAGCTCACAGGTCTATAATTCCCTGGATTATCCCTGCTACCCTTCTTTAAAAAAGGGACAACATTAGCAATTCTCCAGTCCTCCAGGACCTCACTCGTGCTCAAGGATGCTGAAAAGATATCTGTTAAGGCCCCAGCTATTTCATCCCTCGCTTCCCTCAGTAACCTGGGATAGATCCCATCTGGACCTGGGGACTTGTCCACCTTAATGCCTTTTAGAATACCCAAAACCTCCCCCTTCCTTATGCCGACATGACCTAGAGTATTTAAACATCCATCCCTAGCCTCAACATCCATCATGTCCCTCTCCTTGGTGAATACCAATGCAAAGTACTCATTAAGAATCTCACCCATTTCCTTTGAATCCACACAGAAATTCCCTCTTTTGTCTTTGAGTGGGCCAATCCTTTCTCTAGTTACCCTCTTGCTCCTTATATACGAATAAAAGGCATTGGGATTTTCCTTAACCCTGTTAGCCAAAGATATTTCATGACCCCTTTTAGCCCTCTTTATTGCACGTTTAAGATTTGTCCTACTTTCCCGATATTCCTCCAAAGCTTCATCAGTTTTAAGTCGCCTAGATCTTATGTATGCTTCCTTTTTCATCTTAGCTAGTCTCACAATTCCACCCGTCATCCATGGTTCCCTAATCTTGCCATTTCTATCCCTCATTTTCACAGGGACATGTCTGTCCTGCACTCTAATCAACCTTTCCTTAAAAGACTCCCACATTTCAAATGTGGATTTCCCCTTAAACAGCTGCTCCCAATCCACATTCCCTAGCTCGTGCCGAATTTTGTTATACATGGCCTTTCCCCAATTTAGCACTCTTCCTTCAGGACCACTCTCATCTTTGTCCGTGAGTATTCTAAAACTTACAGAATTGTGATCACTATTCCCAAAGTAATCACCGACTGAAACTTCAACCACCTGGCCGGGATCATTCCCCAATACCAGGTCCAGTACGGCCCCTTCCCGAGTTGGACTATTTACATACTGCTCTAACAAACTCTCCTTGATGCTCTTTACAAATTCTACTCCATCTACGCCTCCAACACTACATAAGTCCCATTCAAATGAAATGAAAACCGCTTATTGTCACGAGTAGGCTTCAATGAAGTTACTGTGAAAGGCCCCTAGTCGCCACATTCCGGCGCCTGTCCGGGGAGGCTGGTACGGGAATCGAACCGTGCTGCTGGCCTGCTTGGTCTGCTTTAAAAGCCAGCGATTTAGCTTGGTGAGCTAAACCAGCCCCATCAATGTTGGGGATATTAAAATCTCCCATCACGACCACCCTATTGCTCCTCCATTGTTCTATAATCTGTCTACATATTTGTACCTCTACTTCACGCTCACTTTTGGGAGGCCTGTAGTAAAGTCCCAACAATGTTACTGCACCCTTTCTCTTTCTTAGCTCCACCCATATTGCCTCAGTGCTCAAATCCTCCATAGTGTCCTCCTTAATTACAGCTGTGATATCATCTCTGACCAGTAATGCAACTCCTCCACCCCTTTTAGCTCCCTCTCTATCCCTCCTGAAGCATCCATACCCTGGGATATTTAGTTGCCAATCTTGCCCTTCCCTCAACCAAGTCTCAGTAATACCAATAACATCATATTACCAGGTACTAATCCAAGCCCTAAGTTCATCTGCCTTACCCGCTACACTTCTCGCATTAAAACAAATGCACCTCAGACCACCTGTCTCTTTGCATTCATCATCTCTTCCCCGTCTACTCTTCCCCTTAGTCACAATGCGTTTATTATCTAGTATCTTACTGGCTTTAATTGCTGCCTCTTTACGGACCTCTAACTTCCTAATCTGGCTCCCATCCCCCTGCCATATTTGTTTAAAACCTCCCAAACAGTGTTAGCAAAAGCACCCCTTAGAACATTGGTTCCAGTCCTGCCCAGGTGTAGACCATCCGATTTGTAATGGTCCCACCACCCCCAGAACCGGTTCCAATGTCCCAAAACATCTGAACCCCTCCCTCCTTACCATCTCTCAAGCCACGTATTCATTCTGACTGTTCTTGAATTTCTACTCTGACTGTCCCGTGGCACTGGTAGCAATCCTGAGATTACTACCTTTGAGGTCCTGCATTTTAACTTATCTCCTAATTCCCTAAATTCTGATTGTAGGACCTCATCCCGTTTTGTACCTATATCGTTGGTGCCTATATGCACCATGACAACTGGCTGTTCACCTTCAATATGTCCTGCAGCCGATCTGAGACATCCCGGACCCGTGCACCCGGGAGGCAACATACCATTCAGGAGTCTTGTTTTCGACCACAGATATGCCTGTCTACTCCCCTTACGATTGAATCCCCTATGACAATATCCCTGCCAGTCTTTTTCCCGCCCTTCTGTGCAGCAGAGCCAGCCACAGTGCCATGAGCCTGGCTACTACTGCCTTCCCCTGGTGAGTCATCTCCCCCAACAGTATCCAAAACGGTATACCTGTTTTGGAGGGAGATGACCGCAGGGGACACCTGCACTGCCTTCCTGCTCTTTCTCTGCCTTTTGGTCACCCATTCCTTGTCTCCCTCACCAATCCTAATCTGCGGTGTGACCAACTCACTGAACGTGCTATCCACGACCTCCTCAGCATCGCGGATGCTCCAAAGTGAGTCCATCCACAGCTCCAGAGCCATCATGCAGTCTAACAGGAGCTGGAGCAGGACACACATCCCACACATGAAGGAGTCAGGGGCATCGGCCGCGTCCCTGAACTCCCATATTGAGCAAGAGGAGCATAATACGGGTCTGGGATCTCCTGCCATTTTTACACTTTAAGTTGGGTCTGGGGTGGGTGGAGCAGGTGCCAGACAGGCAGGCCACAAGGTGTAAGGTCACTGAAGGCAGGCAGGTGTGACCATTGCTGGTGGTGGAAGGGAGGGGTCCTATGCATAATTCTAAAGTGTGATCATATAAGAGGCTCCCTCTAGCCCACACCATGAGCCCATTGAGAGGCTGCCAGCATATACCTAATTGTCTCTCCCCACGGTTGAATGTTACCTCCTGCCACTTGCAAAATGCCAGCATGGATAGAAAGAAGCCCTTAAATAGTCACACAAGACACTCAATTGGGATCTGGGTGTGTGGGCTGTTTGTCACCTTTCCTACTAGGGTAAAATGGCTTGGCAACAAGAAGTGCCGGGCATCTTCCCAGCACTTTGCCACATACTTTTTCCATCTTTCCTGTCATTGAGTTAAACACCAAAGTCTCCATAACAACAGTATGAAGTCTCAGTCGCAATAATATAATGTGCGTAGATTTTTCAAAGAAATACACATGTAGTTCAGTATTATAAGTTGGTAATGTATTTGAATTGCAACCCATGATGGGAAGTTCACTATCATGTAAACCCGATTTTTGGGCCCTCTGCTGAATTCTGAGCACCTACCGGCCATTGAACTTGCCAGAACGGGTATGAGAGAACTCTGCCCATTGGGTCAAGTGGCCACTTTCTGTGTTGTAAGCTTTCTGTGATTGTATAACTTAAAAGAACATGACACAAATCTTTTTAAATTGGGATCTTTGGATTCATATAGTCATGCAGAGTTTAAAATGGAGTCCAATGCAATGCTGGATCCTGGTACACCACACTAGAGGGTGGAGGAAGCATCTACAAGTGGATCTTGCACATTCAATATCTTGGAGGGGTCCATATTCCAGCCTTAGCATTCTCCCGAGATCTATCTTCATTTTCAGGAGGTCCACCTTCTTTCTTCAATAGTGGGTCAGTGATGTTGTACAGCTTTTCAAAATGGCACCCGGATAAGATGGCAGACTGTGGACTTAGTCCCAGATGGGAAAATTTTGCCCATCATGTCCAAAGATGTGCAGGTCAGGTGGCTTGCTAAATTACCCCTTAGTGTCCAAAGGTTTAGGTTGGGCTACTGGGTTACGCGATAGGGTGGGGGAGTGGGAGAGGGTCAGTGCAGATTTGATTGGCTAAATGACCTCCTGTTGCACTGTAGGGATTCTATGCCTGTGCCGCCAAAATCCAAGTCTCCCAAACTTAATGCCACTTTCCAGCATATGGCCTATAGGTAATATAGTTGAGGTGCATATCTAAACACCTTTTGAATGAGTCAAGGATTACAAAATAAGTGTTTTGGGCAGCACGGTGGGTTAGCCCTGCTGCCTCACGGCGCCGAGTCCAAGGTTCGATCCCGGTCCTGGGTCACTGTCCGTGTGGAGTTTGCACATTCTCCCCATGTTTGCGTGGGTTTCACCCCCACAACCCAAAGATGTGCAGGCTAGGTGGATTGGCCACGCTAAATTGCCCCTTAATTGGAAAAAAATAATTGGGTACTCTAAATTTATAATTTATAAAATAAGTCTTTGAGCTCATTTGCTATATTAACATCAAGGTTAAACCATGTATAAGGGATTGATTAACATATTGTTCGTAGGTTTATTTATTGAGGGTCATATAAACGGTAGCAGGTTTACATTGTTGCTGCGCTTGGAAACACACCTTTTGAAATCATAGAACTTACAGTGCAGAAGGAGGCCATTCAGCCCATCGAGCCTGCACCAGCTCTTGAAAAGAGCACCCTACCCAAGGTCAACACCTCCCCTATCCCAATAACCCAGTAACCCCACCCAACACTAAGGGCAATTTTGGACACTAAGGGCAATTTATCATGGCCAATCCACCTAACCAGCACATCTTTTGGGTTGTGGGAGTGACACCCATGCAGACACGGGGAGAATGTGCAAACTCCACACGGACATTGACCCAGGGCCGGGATTCGAACCCGGGTCCTCAGCACCTATACGACCCACAGCCCTAAGTTCACAGTGGGCTGTCAGCAGCATGGCAGCTACATGGCTGCCTTTCCGGCTGCGGCAATGGTGTTCTGTGTCTGTTCGCCCCACCCCACAGCCTACCTGGCCACTCCCCATTTCTCCCCCCACCCCCCCTCCCAGCCCTGGAAAAAGCCCCCCCAGCCAGCAGTACAACTGTCAGCAAACCATGGCAATGTTGGACACTTTCCGTACCTCCTCTCTCTCCCTCAGCAGCCACGATGCCAGTTTCACGATTTTTAAAAGCACAAGTGAACCGCACCGTCGGGAATTTGGCCCATCGGAGGCGGAGAATCACAGAAACCGGAAGAATACTGGGTCGGGCCCGCTACTGATATGCCAATGGTGTTTACTGTATGTGCATTCCGGACCGCATGGCACCCCTGTCGAGGTGACGGGGAATTGCGATTTGGTGTCACCACGATTTTGGCGTCGGAACCTATTCTCCCATATTTCCCGATTTCGGCCTCAGCCAAAGAAGAATCCCGCCCAAGGCTTTTTATGGATCATGCACTTGTTTTCCAAAGTTAGCTTCTGCTATGAGCATTAAGACCGCCAGTCAGTATAGACAATTTTGCTCTTGTCAATCACCAGATTCAACAGATTCAAAGCAGAAAAGATTTAGGTTCAGCTCCTCACATTGAACAAGCAGATGTTTGTTTTTGGTCGCATTCAGTGGCTGTGCACTGCTTTGGCTTGTAAACAGAACATTTAAAAAGATGTTTATAATTACCTGCGAGCCCCAAACAGTACCTCCATACACATAGCACCTCTCTTCCTTTGCCAAATCTCTGTGAGCTAGCACAGTGTTTATGCTACTGTGCTCTTTGCCAGCTGAATATTGAACTTCTATTTGTGAGGCATTGCTGGGTAGTTTGAAGTTCTGCCTGACAGACAAGGGCCGGGATTCTCCGAGCCTCCACGCCGCAATCACACCCGGCGCAGGGGCGGAGAATGGGGAGTCAGACTTGTGACCCCTTCCCGTGATTCTCCGGCGATCGGAGAATTTCCGCCAGTCGCTTGCACGCAGTTGAGGCAGCGCCGGTCGGGGGCCATTGAAAGAGGCCCCCGCGGTGATTCTCCGTGGATGACTGGCCGAGTTCCTGCGGGTGTGGTTCACATATGGTTCCACCCGGCAGGAGCTTGGCGTCACGGCTGTGGTGGTCATCCTGGTGAGGGGGCGGGAGATCCATCACCGGGGGTGGGGGCCTCTATGACGGTAGGCACACGATCAGGGGCCACCGATCAGCGATCGCGTGCGATCTGGCGGGGGGGGGGGGCTACTTCTTTGGCACCGGCCTGCTATGTGGGTCCACCATGTCGCGTGGGTCTGCCGCACACATGCACGGACCCATGGCCGGACATGCAGGCCCCGTATCGGCAGCCGGAGCTGCGTGGAGCTCTCCGGGGCCCTGCAAGCCCCCTTAAAAATGGAGAATCACCTCGGACTTTCTAGATAAAAGTTCGGAATGATTAGCGGCCGATTTCTTGCCGGCGTGGGGACATATTGGAGAATCCCGTCCAAGCCCTTTTCACTTTACCATGTTCACCTGTGGCTAAGTGGCATTGCTCTAGATTTGCAATCTTAGAGACTTGTGAATACTTTGAGTCTGACAATGGCAGTGCAACACTGAGCGAGTGCTGCAAAGTCGGAAATGAGCTGTGTTTTGGTTAAGATGTTAAATTAACGTTGCTTTTGTGTATTAAAAAAATCCTATTGCTCCATTCAGAAAGCTCTCCGTCGTGTCACTGAAAGATATTGGGCTGGATTCTCTGTTCCTGCATCTAAGTACTAACGCCAACGGAGGATAGTGGTGATCCACAACGGAAAGATCGGAGTCACAGCCGAACCAATTCCGCTATCGGTGAGGGGCTGGCACTGGCTCCACATGAAACGTCCACAGAACGCGTGGAAAATGGTCGGGGAATCGTCGGGTCCTTACTGGACACAGGGCCTACAAGCTTCAGCCGTGCATACACTTACACCCCTGACACACGCACCGATCGTGCCCGAAAAGATGGCGCCGGTTGTGCTGGACCTCGCTTGGCCACCCTTCCCACTACTCCCCCCAGCCCTGGCAGAAGCCCCCTGGCCAAAGGTACGGCTGTCGGCAAAGTATGGCGGTGCTGGACACTGTCCGTACGCCCTCTTCCTCTCTCTGCAGCCGCCACAGGTGGCTCATGACTGTTGCGATCACTTGCTGTGGCCATGCTGTTGGGAGCTTGGCCCATCGAAGGCTGAGCATCGCGGGTGAGTCCGATAATGATATGCAAACTCGGTTGCCACTGCTTGCGGCACTTGTTGCGATGGCGCTGATTTGGAGGAGGCGGAGCATCGCGACCCGGCGTTGGGCAACGGAGAATCCCGCCCATGATCTGATCATTAGTCGATTGTTTTTGTGAGACCGAGCTGTGTTGTGTGTTGTATATCCTTCTAACAATGTACTTCATTGACAATGAAGTGAATTGTGATGTCTTGCACTTGTGAAAGGTTCCATATATGAATGCTTCCTTTCTTCCTTTATGAAGGAGTGTAGTGATGAGAAGTACGTTTTTCATGTTAGCTCCTTGGGATCGCAGGTAGAAACAAAGCTCCGAGGGTGGTCCTTTCGCACTGAAGTAGCCACCATCAGTTCTTAGCTAGGATTCAGGATCCCGGAAACAGAAGTCCTGCCCGCTGAGAATTGTCAGCCAAACAGAGGCTAGCAGCTCCTCATTGTCGTCAGCACCAGCGGGAGCAATGGAAATGACCAGCAATGCACTCACCAGAGGCACAGAATCGCCAAGGGATCACAGACCAAAGGTCAATGATGGTGGGATGGGGTACATGGGCTCAATGTCATTAAGGAGGTGGGGACAAAGAGTCGGGGGCAAGAATAGGGTACTTTCAGCGGCTCTTGATCAGGCACAGTATGCAGGCTTCTCCGTTATCCAGCGGGGCAGGCCGTACCGACACCGAGGAGTGGCATGAACCACTCTGGCAGTGGGCAGCCCGGAAGGTGCGGGCCAACCGACGGCGAAGGGCCTCCCCCGGCTGGTGTGAGTTGGCACATGCGTGGGAGCGCCAGCGTATGCTGGTGTCATCCCAGCGCATGCGCAGGGGGGGCTTCTTCCCCCCTATGGCGGACTGGAACACCGGCCGGCACGGAGGGAAGGTGTTCCCCCCCGGAACAGGTCCTCCCGCAGATCGGTGGTCCCCGATCGCGGGCCAGACCACTGGGGGGGGGCCCCCTGGGGCCAGATCCCACCGCACCCACCCAAGGACTCTGCAGGCTGCCCGCAGAGCCAGGTCCCGCCGGTATGGACCTGGTGTATTTCACGCCGGTAGAACCAGCTGAAAACGGGCAGTCACTCTGCCTATCGCGGGCCAGTGAATCACCGGGGGTGGGCACTGCCAACGACCCTCGACCAGCGAGGCGCGATTTCCGCCCTCGCTGAAAAACCAGCGCCGGAGAATCCAGCAGCCGGCGTGGGGGCGGCGGGACGGGATTCACCCCCCCCCCCGGCGATTCACACCCCCCCGGCGATTCTCCAGCCGGCGGGGGGGTCGGAGAATCCAGCCCCATGTCTCTGAATGAGGGTTCCCCCTGGAAGACCACTGGCAAACCCTAAAACTGACCCGACATGTTTTTTGCTGGGTGGCCTTCGGGAGATGAAAGAAAGCCTTGAGGCTCCCATTTAATCCCTGAGCCACCATTTAATTGCAGTGGGCTCAGGGACAATGGGTGTCAATTGGTTCATGAATGACCTTAATTGACATCCCACCTTTGGCAGTAAAGCAATGTAATCTGTTTGAGCCATTTGACTTTGCCTAAAAAAAAGACACCTGCTCCTGTGTCTAGTTTTAAAGGCTGTGGGATGTCCATCCATTTAGAGTATATATTCCAACACCTGTATTCAATATCATTTACTTCCCTCTGGATGGTTGGTTCCTCTGATTTCCAGAGTTTCACACTCAGCTCCCCCCTCCCCCCACTAGATATTTTCCTCCCTTGTGAAGTTTGTTCCCGCCATACCAAAGACATTTGTGGAAATTATGGCCGGCGTATTTTTCTCATTTCACAAGCTTAGGCTTTGCCACTATTTCTCTTTTGTGACATACAAACTGAGTGGCTTCACTCGATCTTGTTGTCACCTCTTCTGGCTTCAACTGATAAAACAGACAAATCAGTCATAATGTGGATTATAGTCAATACAAACTTTATTCAATACAAACTTTATTCAATACTAACTGTATTCAATACAAACTTTATTTAACTCACTAAGACTTTAGTTATGTGCTTGTTTGAACAGTTACATAAGTTTCAAGACTCACAGCTTGAATTCAAAATACGACCTGATCGAGAGAACTGGCCAAGCTCGCTCTGGAGTTTCTGCTCTTCTCTGAGTTTCAAAACTCAGGGCCTCTTCTTGCAAATGCTGACCACAGCTGAAATCTTGGCAGCTTCTTTTTATAAACAATTATTCACCATGTCGGCACCAGTTGTCCTTGAAGAATCTTGGGCTAGATTCTCCGTATCAGGGACTCTGTCCCCAGGCCATCGTAAAAACTGTGGCCTTTCATGCCAGAAAAACTGTTGAAGAATAGGCCACATATTCATCGCTCTGCAGGGGCTAGTAGGGACCCGTCGTGAATCTAGCAGCTTTAACTGCAGATACGGGCCCCCGCAGTTCCGGGTCAGAGGCCGCGCATGCACACGGCGGCGGCCTCCAGCGGCTGCACCGTGCTCCATGGCGGACTCAGACTGTGGAGTTCGACTTCCTAAATAGTACCCCAGATCGGTCGCGTGTCCGACCCAGACCACCTGCCCAAAAATAGCCCGGTCCCCTGTGAGGCACCCTTGCCCTCCGATCAGCCAGCCCCGACCATGGCAGCTGCGGACTGAATCCGCAGCCACCACGCGAGTATTCCGAATGGCTGGGACAATGTTAGATCCAGGCCGTCAGGACTTTGGCTGGTCAGGGGCGGAGAATGGCGGGGCGGGCCTCCAGCAATGACACAGGTAGGGGATACGCTGCGCGACGTACTTCCTGGTACGCCGCTTTTCGGGGCTCAGAGAATCGGGGAACCGGTGGCGGTCCCGATTCCGTGTGCGGAAGTGGATTCTCCGCCCCGGTGCCAGACGCAATTTTGGCGTCAGGGTGTGGAGAATCCAGCCCCTTGTTTTTAGTGTTTCAAGGGCTGGATTCTCTGCCCTGCCACGTGTTCACCCCGCCAGCGGGATGTTCCGTGGGGCAGCCCCACGCCATCGGGAAACCCCAGGACTGACGGCAAAATGGAGCAACCCGCCGGCGGAGAATCCAGCCCCAGATATATAAGTTGTTGTTCTCCATTTTCCCACGAAACTCATTTTGCTGAGCTGTAGCCTTTCACACACATCTGTTAGCCTCCTTTACTATCATGCCTCACAGCACAACATTAGCCATTTCTCCGCCTCAATAATTTTCTCTGCTAGACTTCTCCTGTCCTGTAAACAAATGCCTTCATCTAGAGCTCTGACTATTATTTTGTTGTGAAATAACTAATCTTGTCAGATTCTATAATCACACTTCCCTGTCAGCCTATAGAGATCATTAATGAACGAATCCATGCTTTCACCTGGTGTTTACTTTGTTTTATTAAATTTATCCCTCTCTATTATTAAATTCTGATGCACACTGATTTAGGAGTCTGAAGCTTTTAGGATTTCTTCACAAGAAGTTGAAGTCACATCAACCCTTGCCTGGCTATCACATTGTCAGTGATAGATCCTATTGCATAAAGTAGTGTATTGACCTGTTCTTTTGTATCTTTTTTGTGTAATCCTGAAGCAGTTCTGTGGTAGTGGTAGTATGAATTTAATGCTTCGGCTCAGCCCTGGAATTGTTGCTGCCTCTGGTTCAGGCCTGTCCTCACCATTGTCCGGTCTCCGGGTCTGTGTCTCAGGTCTCAGCTTGCATCTGAAATGAAATGAAATGAAAATCGCTTATTGAGCCAATGCCTTGGCGAGTCTTCATTTCCCCCCCCCCCCTTTTGTCCTTTCTTTGAAGATTTATTTGTGTGCCAACCCCGTATCTTTTTGAGGTTTGTTATGTCTTTTACTCGCTACCACTACCTATTGTCGTGTGGTCAGGATATAGACAGGGGTTTTGGGGAGTGTCTATTCTCTCAAAGTTTGCTTTTTTTATTATTCATTCATGGAATGTGGCCATTGCTAGGCCTGCATATATAGCCCATCCTTAATTGTCATTGAGAACGTAGTGGGGAGCTGCCTTCTTAAACTGCTGCAGTCCATGCTCTGCAGCAACATTCACAGTGCTGTTGGGAAGGGAATTCCAGGATTTATGACCTAGTGACAGTGAAAAAACTGCCTCTTTTGGCTGTAGTTCCTCAAAACCACTCTTCTTTATTTAAAGCATATTTTATGCATTTGGATCTCGAGGTTGGAACTTCTCCACCTTCCAGATCGCCCTTTCTTCTCAGTCATGTGATCTGGCATCATTCTTACAACAGCATCATGTATGCTTCTGATGTCAATTTTTACTCTACAGTTAGCCATCTCTGCACTCATGGGTACATGAAGACTTAGGAAATAAAATCATACAACTGCATCAGTGGTGGAAAACTGCCTCAGACCAACAAACCATTTGGATTACAAGCGCATCCTTAGATAGAAGTATCATTGCACACATTACTCTGGGTATATATTCATGTCTTTCTTCAACATTAGACAGACAAATAGTGGGCAGGATTTTCCACGTTTCCTGCCATGTGTTTCGCGGCAGTGGAGGCAGTCCGCCCGAGGCCAACGGAAGGATTTTCTGCTCCCGCTGCTATCATTAGGATTTCCTGTTATCTGCACTGACCCCGCCCCCACCCCCAGGAAACCTGGAGCGGGTGTTTGCCCCACCGGCAGAACGGAAGATCCCGCTGACGGGAACAACCAGAAAATTCCAACTAGTGAGTTTATCCTTTAATAGTAAGCAGCGCTCCTTTAAGAGCTGCTGGCTCATCCAATGTTTTCGTATCTAGCTAAGTAAAATGTAAGGCTGTCTTGCAGTCCTTGCATTCCTACTCAAAATGAATGGCAAAGGGCCTGCCTCACCAATATTCTAGGCTCGGGGTGTACCATAGAGGCCAGCCATCTAAAATTGAATATTCAATTCACTCCAATTTTTTTGATTTTGTTAAACTACGGTGGAAGTTTACAAACTTACACAAATTGCCCAAAAGCAGCTTCATTTTCTTCAGTTCAGATTCAAAATTGAACTCAGCAAACATTCTCCAGGCTTCCTTTCTGGATCCAACCTGCAGTGCGGCAGTTCTACTAATTGTAGCAACAAAGCCAGAATTTGTTACCCGTATCCAGGCAGCAGTTCAATACGTTTAGTTAAATTTGCTACATCTTTTCACCCAGGCAAGAAAGGATTGTTGTACAAAAACAACAAACATGGCTGAGATTTGTAGCACCTGATAGATTGAATGGTTAAAGTGCATCCTGTTAACGGTCCCTTTGGTAGTCGCAAGCCTCATTTAATTGTGTGCTATTTAATTCCACATGTATTCTCCCAGCACGTGCTCTATATGAGCTGGAAACCTTTCAGTGCTTTGTGGTGTTCTGTATTTGCCATGTGTTGATTCAAATCTCCTACTTTTCACAAGTATACATCAAGCCAACACACTGAAATTATCGAAAATAATTAGCTCCAGTACAATATCTATTTTTAAAATACTTTCCGAGGAAGTTTTTGTATCCTGTCAATCAGAATCTAGCAGTATCATGTGGGTCCTGAACACAGTCTACTTTTCATTGTTCTTACTATTCTGATGTGTTTATTTTTCGCTGTTTTTTGCAGAAATAATGGATTAACATGGCCCCCTGCTGCAGATAAATGGTAAATGCATCAGTGAATCTCAGTTTGACAGATAAATAAGCATTTGGTCAACCCATGTGAAGATTTATTATGTAATCTGTGCATTTTATAGTGGCTCCACTGTATATTAACTGTACACATCAGCCAGTTAATATGTTTTTCATCATTTTAGAGAATGAGATCATAAACAACTCCAGTTAACAGGGCACTGGTTTGTTTTCCAAGAGGACGTTGGTTCAGTTTTATGCAATGTTGGATGAGAGTGGCAAGCAATGTGTCCAGGAATTATATTAAAGTATAAGGAATAAATATTGGAGGTTACCATAACAGTGTGGCAGGGGATGAAAAAAAACAGCACTTGTGCCTGGTGAAATTCAGAACTAATTTACCAATATAACATAACGGGGATTGTTTCTTTTGAGTGGATATATCTGTTGGACAGTTGGCTTCACTTCCTCATAGCAGTAGGCAGGGAACCCAATCAAATTGCATTGTTGGTCCTCATTAATATTGAGCAGACAAGCTGCCAGTGTTAATTGCATTCCTTATAGGCAGTTTTGTTGAGAGGAAGCACATAAAGCCAGTTGCAGCTACTTAAAACAGACTCTGGCCCCATAAAGAAGAGATGCAGGGCTGTAATCTTTCCTGATGAAATCCTCGCACCAAGGTCATTCTGGAACATAGAAACAAACCAAAAGGCCTTTCCAGGCATAAGCCATCTCCTTCAAGCTGCCCTCTAAAATATTGATCGTTCTTGCTTTTGGAGTTCATAAATTTCTTTGCGTCCAGAACTCAGATCATGCGTTGGAAAGGTCCTGTCAAAGAAGCCTCAATGAGTTGCTGAAGTGCACCCTATAGGTAACACACACTGCAGCCATGCTCCATTAATGATAGTGGCTATGGATGTTTGAAATGGTGGATAGGCTGTCAATCAAGCAGGACATGGTTTTGTCAGCGAGGTGGAACTTTGGGGAGCTAGTGGCCACTAGGCCACCATCGCAACTCCATAGTATGGCTCCAGTTTGGCACCCCGTGCCCCCTCCTCCTGGTCGGTTACCATAGGTGTGTGTCTCTGCACTGTTGGGGGGTAGGGATGATAGCTGTGACGCATCAATGGTGCATCCTTGGAGCTTCCCTCCAATGTGCTCTCAGGGGAGGCAGGCGGGGGCAGCACCTCAGACGGACTGGTGCAGTCAGCTGGAAGTCCTGCGGGAGAATGGACATGTGGTCAGTGGATGGGTCATTCTGAACGGCATTAACAACTCACATGTGCCAGTCCATCTGGATGGGGCCAGGTAGGTCCTCACCTCTCCAACGTGCACCGACCTCCGCGTTGGTGACTGCTCTGTTCTTGGCCAACCCCCCCCCCCCCCCATAACCTTCAGAGCCCGTTCCTCGAAGGTGGTGAGGATTGTGATGCCTGGCATGCCGCCACCATTGTGGGCCCTGTCCCGATGGCTGTGGGACAACTTCTCCTGAGGGGACAGAGAGAGGGCACTTTAGCCGCATGCGTGGTTCACTGCCGGGTGGGGGGGTTTTGGGACCACACTTAGTAACTTTTTGGGAAGAATCGCGCCCGAATTGTCATTAGATTAAGTGTTCTTAACACCTCATTACATCACTTTTCTGATGATTGAGAATAGGCTGATTGAGCAGCTTTACCGAGGAAGGAGCTGCTCTCCAAAAGCTAGTGATTCAAAACAAACCTGTTGGACTTTAACCTGGTGTTGTGAGACTTCTTCCTCTGCTTTTATGGACAGGACATACCTGGGATATTTTTCATTTGGCCAAGTAGATGTCAGTGATGTACCTGTACTGAAACAGCCTGGCTAGGGGGTAGCTAGTTCTGGATCGTAAGTCCTCAACAGGTCAGCTTGTGTGCAGCAAACTCCCAGAGCAACAATATCAAAATGACGACCAGATAATCTGCTTTTTGTAATGTTGAGTAAGATATTGACCAGGACACAATGAATAACTCCCTTGCTCTGTTTTCACGATAGTGCCATGCTATCTTACTCCAGGAAAAGCAACCACACCATTCTGGGAAGCTGTGAACATTTTATCCTCATTAATGACCATCATCTCAGGTTCTACTGCTTTTGAGTCATTCAATTATTTACAAACCAAGAACTAACAGAGCCCTGATCATTGAACAAGTCTGATTTGAAGAGGAAAATAGCTAACCCTATCTGCAGAGGTACATTCTATCAAAGGTTTTGGTCTCACCAAGTGGATCCATGTACATGCCTCATAGGTTGAATGGTACTGAGTGCCAAGAAACACACAAAACTCTGGTTACATCTCTGAATAGCTTCACAGAATGGTTTCCTATCTTTATGGGTAATTGGATTATATTAATTTCAAATCTTTTAAGGTAATGCACATTTATCCACCTATTTTTGTGTTTGTTTTGTTTTTGGGGGGCAGCAAGCTATCATTTTATCATTTAGCAGTATCACCAATTTTAGAGGGTTCACTTGGGAGAGTAGCAACAGCATGTATATAATATCTATATATTCTTTTGAGGGCCTAACGGGTGTTTAATCTTTTCTTTTTTTTTCCCCTTTGAATCTCTTTGGGAATTCAGATCAGAGGGGATGGAGGCTAGGGCAGTTGCATACTCCTTCTGTAGGATGTGGGTGGTGAGGGACACCACCGGTGTCCACGTTGACTATATCTGTGGGAAGTGCACCCAACTCCAGCTCCTCAGAGACCGCGTTAGGATGAATTTTGGATCATCCAGGAGGCAGAGGGGGTGCTAGAGACTCAATGGTTAGGGAAATGGATAGGAGATTCTGTGATCGTGAATGAGACTCCCAGAAGGTATGTTGCCTCCCAGGTGCCAGGGCCAGGGATGTCTCGGATCGAGTCTACAGGATTTTGAAGGGGAAGGGTGAGCAACCAGAAGTTGTGGCGCATATAGGCACCAACGACATAGCTAAGAAAAGGGATGAGGATCTAAAAAGTGATTTTAGGGAGTTAGGTTGGAAGCTAAAGAGCAGGACAAGCAGAGTAGTGATCACAGGATTGCTACCAGTGCCACGTGCAAGTGAGGTAAGGAACAGAGAGAGAGTGCAGCTTTACGGGCAGCACGGTAGCATTGTGGATAGCACAATCGCTTCACAGCTCCAGGGTCCCAGGTTCGATTCCGGCTTGGGTCACTGTCTGTGCGGAGTCTGCACATCCTCCCCGTGTGTGCGTGGGTTTCCTCCGGGTGCTCCAGTTTCCTCCCACAGTCCAAAGATGTGCAGGTTATGTGGATTGGCCATGATAAATTGCCCTTAGAGTCCAAAGTTGCCCTTAGTGTTGGGTGGGGTTACTGGGTTATGGGGATAGGGTGGAGTTGTTGACCTTGGGTAGGGTGCTCTTTCCAAGAGCCGGTGCAGACTCGATGGGCTGAATGGCCTCCTTTTGCCTGTAAATTCTATAATTCTATAACACGTGGCTACAGGGCTGGTGCAGGAGGGAAGGCTTCAGATATGTGGATCATTGGGATATCTTCTGGGGGAGGTGGGACCTGTACATGAAGGACAGATTGCACCTAAACTGGAGGGGCAGCAATATCCTGGGTGGGAGGTTTGCTAGAGCTCTTCGGGATGATTTAAATTAGTTTGGCAGGGGGATGGGAACCAGAGCTATGGATCAGAGGATAGAGTACCTGTCGAACAGGCAGAAACAGTATGCAGCGAGTCTGTGAGGAAGGATAGACAGTTGATAGGGCAAAGTTGCACTCAGTGGAATGGGTTAAAGTGTGTCTGTTTCAATGCAAGGAGCGTCAGGAATAAGGGAGATGAACTTAGAGCATGGATCAGTACTTAGAACTACGATGTTGTGGCCATTCCGAAGACATGGATTTCACAGGGACAGGAATCGTTGTTAGATGTTCTGGGGTTTAGATGTTTTCAGAAGAGTAGGGAGGGAGGTAAAAGAGGAGGGGGCGTGGCACTGTTAATTAGGGAGTGCATCACAGCTGCAGAAAAGGAGGTAGTTGAGGCGGGCTTGTCTGCTGAGTCAGTAAGGGTGGAAGTCAGAAACAAGAAAGGAGCAGTCACTTTATTGGGAGTTTTCTATAGACCCCCCAATAGCAACAGAGAGATAGAGGAACAGATTGGGCGGCAGATCTTGGAAAGGTGCAGAAATAACAGAGTTGTTGTCATGGGTGACTTCAACTTCCCTAATATTGACTGTAACTTCCTTACTGCAAATGGTTTGGCTGGAGCAGATTTTGTCAGGTGTGTGCAGGAAGGGGAGATTATGCTGCTATTAGACAGGAGCTGAGGAGCTAAAAATGGGAACAATTGTTCTTGGGAAATGCACAACAGTAATAATGTGGGGGTTGTTTAAGGAGCATTTGCAGCGAGTGCTGGCTAGTTTTGTCCCACTGTGGCGAGGAAGGAATGAAATGAAATGAAAATCGCTTATTGTCACGAGTAGGCTTCAATGAAGTTACTGTGAAAAGCCCCTAGTCGCCACATTCCGGCGCCTGTCCGGGGAGGCTGGTACGGGAATCGAACCGTGCTGCTGGCCTGCTTGGTCTGCTTTCAAAGCCAGCGATTTAACCCAGTGAGCTAAACCAGCCCCTATTGGTAAGGTGAAGGAGCCTTGGATGACAAGAGAAATGCAGCTTCTAGTCAAGAGGAAGAAGGAAGCTTACGTAAGGTTGAGGAAGCAAGGATCTGGCACGGCTCTCGACGGTTACAAGGTAGCCAGGAAGGAACTCAATAATGGACTGAGGAGAGCTAGAAGGGGCATGAAAAAGCCCTGGTGGGAAGGATTAGGGAAAACCCCAATCCATTCTACACGTATGTGAGAAATAAGAGGATGATCAGAGTCAGAGTAGGGCCGATCAGGGATAGTGGAGGGAACTTGTACCTAGAATCTGAGGAGATGGGGGAGGCCCTAAATGAACATTTTGCTTCAGTATTCACTGGAGAGAGGGTCCTTGTTGCTCATGAGAACAGTGTGAACCAGGTTAATAGACTCAAACAGGTTGATATTAAGAAGGAGGATGTCCTGGAAATTGTGAAAAGCATCAGGATAGATAAGTCCCCTGGGCCTGAAGGGATATACCCAAGGTTACTACGGGAAGCGAGGGAGGAGATTGCTGCGCCGTTGGCGATGAACTTTGTATCCTCACTCTCCACTGGAGTAGTACCGGATGATTGGAGGGAGGCGAATGTTTTTCCCCTATTCAAGAAAGGGAATAGGGAAATCCCTGGGAATTACAGACCCATCAGTCTTACTTCTGTGGTGAGCAAAATATTGAAAAGGATTCTGAGAGATAGGATTTATGATTATTTAGAAAAACATAGTTTGATTAAAGATAGTCAGCATGGCTTTGTGAGGGGCAGGTCATGCCTGACAAGCCTCATTGAATTCTTTGAGGATGTGACGAGACATGTTGATGCAGTTCGGGCAGTGGATGTGGTGTATATGGATTTCAGTAAGGCATTTGATAAGGTTCCCCATGGTAGGCTCATTGAGAAAGTTAGTGGGCATGGGATACAGGGAACTTTGGCTCACTGGATACAGAATTGGCTGGCCGAAAGAAGACAGCAAGTGGTAGTGGATGGAAAGTATTCCGCCTGGAGGTCGGTGACCAGTGGTGTCCCGCAGGGATCTGTTTTGGGACCTTTGCTCTTTGTGATTTTTATAAACGACTTGGATGAGGAAGTGGAAGGGTGGGTTAGTAACTCTGCCGATGACACAAAGGTTCGGGGAGTTGTAGATAGTGTTGAGGGCTGTTGCAAGTTACAACAGGACATTGACAGGATGCAGAGCTGGGCTGAGAAGTGGCAGATGGAGTTCAACCTAGATAAATGTGAAGTGATTCATTTTGGAAGGTCGAATTTGAATGCTGAATACAGGGTTAAAGGCAGGATTCTTGGAAGTGTGGAGGAACAGAGGGATCTTGGGGTCCACGTACATAGATCCCTCAAAGTTGCCACCTAGGTTGATAGGGTTGTTAAGAAGGCGTATGGTATGTTGGCTTTCATAAACAGGGGTATTGAGTTTAAGAGCCGTGAGGTTTTGCTGCAGCTTTATAAAACTCTAGTTAGGCCACACTTGGAATATTGTGTCCAGTTCAGTTCACCTCATTATAGGAAGGATGTGGATGCTTTGGAGAGGGTACAGAGGAGATTTACCAGGATGCTGCCTGGACTGGAGGGCATGTCTTATGAAGAAAGTTTGAGGGAGCTCGGGCTTTTCTCACTAGAGCGAAGAAGGAAGAGAGGTGACTTGATAGAGGTGTACAAGGTGATGAGAGGCATGGATAGAGTGGATAGCCAGAGACTTTTCCCCAGGGTGGAAATGGCTATCATGAGGGGACATAGTTTTAAGGTGATTGGTGAAAGGTATAGGGGAGATCTCAGAGTTACACAATAACACAGAGTATACACAGAGAGTGGTGGGTGCGTGGAATGCACTGCCAGCAGAGGTGGTGGAGTCAGAGTCATTAGGGACCTTTAAGCGACTCTTGGACAGGCACATGGACAGCAGTAAATTGAAGGTAGGTTAGGTTGATCTTAGATTAAGATAAATGGTCGGCACAATATCGTGGACCGAAGGGCCTGTACTGTGCTGCACTGTTCTATGTTCTATGTTCCATCCAGCATGGGTCTCTGTTCCCTTTCCTGACTTCACCAGTTATGTAGCTACAGCCAGGGCCGGCTCAAGGTACCGGCAACTCGGGCAGTCGTCTGGGGCGCCATGTGCTAGGGGGCGCATCAAGGAGTGCGGGTCCCGCGCATGCGCAGTTGGGCCGGTGCCAACCAGCGCATGCATGCACGGTGGCCGCCCTCACTCAGGCCGCCCCGCACAAACATGGCGGATGGATCCAGGCTCGCCGGTGGTCACTCCGGCCCCCCCCCCCTCCCCGGGCCCCCTCCGCCCCCCCACCTCCGGCCCCCGCCCCCCCCCCCCCCCCCCCGGCCTCCCCCCCTCCGCCCCCCCGCCTCCCCCCCTCCCCCGCCTCCCCCCCCTCCGCCCCCCCCGGCCTCCCCCCCCCCGGCCCCCCCCCCCCCCCCCCGCCGCCCCCCCCCCCCCCCGGCCCCCCGGCCCCTAAAGAGGCAGTGGCGTAGTGGTATTCTTAGTAATCCAGAATCCTAGAGTAATGCTCTGGGAGCCTGGGTTTGAATCCCACCAGGGTAGATGATAAAATTTGAATTCAATAAAAATTTGTAATTAAAAGTCGAATGCTTACCATGAAGCAATTGTTGATTGTCTTAAAAACCCATCTGGTTCACTAACGTCCCTTAGGGAAGGAAAGCTGTCATCCTTACCTGGTCTAGCCTGTATGTGACTCCAGATCCACAGCAATGTGGTTGAATCTTAAATACCCTCTGGGATGGGCAATAAATGCTGGCCCAGCCAGCGAAGCCCACAACTAAAAAGGGAAGATGATCTGGCAGTGGAAAACAAAGAAAGTGAATACTGAAGCCTTCCAGGGAATTCATGGGGGAATCGGGCCCCGCCTTCGCCCCCCCCACCCAACGATTCTCTGGCCCGCGGTGGGCCGAAGTCCGGCCGCTGTCATGCCTCTCCCGCCGGCGTGGATCAAACCACCTACCTTACCGGCGGGGCTAGGCGGCGCGGGCGGGCTCCAGGGTCCTCGGGGGGCGCAGGGCGATCTGGCCCCGGGGGGTGCCCCCACGGTGGCCTGGCCTGCGATCGGGGCCCACTGATCGGCGGGCGGGCCAGTGCCGTGGGGGTACTCTTTTCCTTCCGCCTTTGCCATAGTCTTCACCATGGCGGAGGCAGAAGTGACCCCCTCCCCTCCCCTGCGCATGCGCGGGGATGACGTCAGCAGCCGCTGACGTCCGGCGCGTGTGCGGACTTCCGCCGGCCGGCGAAGTCCCTTCGGCCCTGGCTGGCGAGACGCCAAAGGCCGTTCCCGCCAACCGGCAGAGCACCAACCACTCCTGCGCGGGCCTTGCCCCTCAATGTTAGGGCTTGGCCCCTAAAGGTGCGGAGACATCGGGCCGCCCCAGTGGTTCATGCCAGTCCATCACGCTGGGACCCCCCGCCCCGCCAGGTAGGGGAGAATCCCGGCCCATGGGCAAAATTCACCGACCCCACGCAGGATCGGAGAATCGGCCGGCGGCGGCGTTATTCCCGCTCCTGCCGGATTTTGAATTTTACGAGCGGCCAAAAACCGGCGTTGTGCAAATCCCGCCGGCAGCCTCTGAGAACAGCTGGCGCCGGCGGGATGTCATTTAATTTTTAATGTCAACAAATCTCCGGCCCGGATGGGCCGATGTCCTGCCGACGTGGCCATGGGTCACGTCGACGAAAATCACAGTAGGTTTATAATGGCGTCAACCATTGATGATGGTTGACACCGTTCAGGAACCTACATCGAGTGCGGGGGTACCAGCGTTGGAGAGGGGTGGATTGGGGGGGTTGCGGCATTGAGGGGGGGTACTGGCGTTGAGGGGGGGCACAGGCATTGAGGGGGGGGGTACAGGCGTTGAGGGGGGGGGGTACCAGCGTTGAGAGGAGAGGGGGGGTACCGGCGTTGAGAGAGGAGGTGGGTGTTGGAGGGGGTAGGGGTGGTGGGGAGGGGGGTAGGGGTGGTTGGGAGGGGGGTAGGGTTGGTGAGGGGGTAGGGGTGGTGGGGGGGGTTGGGGTAGGGGCAGCAGCGTGCAGACAGGGGGGGTGACGGATGCCTGGGGCCAACGCATCGTCGCCCCCCCTCTGCACGCCGCTGCCCCCTACCCCAACCCCCCCCCACCACCCCTACCCCTACCCCCCTCCAACGCCGCTACCCCTCTCCAACGCCCCCACCCCCCTCACCACCCCTACCCTCCTCCAACGCCCCTACCCCCTCACCACCCCTACCCCCCTCCAACGCCCCTACCCCCCTCACCACCCCTACCCCCCTCACCACCCCTACCCCCCTCCAACGCCCCTACCCCCCTCACCACCCCTACCCACCACCCCTACCCCCCTCCCCACCACTCCTACCCCCCTCCCACCACCCCTACCCCCCTCCAATGCCGCCCTCCCTCTCTCTCAGCGCCGGTACCCCCCTCTCTCTCCTCTCAACGCCGGTACCCCCCCTCTCAACGCCGGTACCCCCCCCTCCTCTCAACGCTGGTACCCCCCCCCCTCAACACCGGTACCCCCCTCTCCTCTCAACGCCGGTACCCCCTCTCCTCTCAACGCCGGTACCCCCCCCTGTCCTCTCAACGCCGGTACCCCCCACCCCCTCCTCTCAACAGCGGTATCCCCCCTCCTCTCAACGCGGTACCCCCCCCCCCGGTACCCCCCCACCGGTACCCCCCCCACCCCCGTACCCCCGTACCCCCCCTCCCCTCTCCTCTCCTCTCCTCTCAACGCCGGTACCCGTCCCCTCTCTCTCTCAACGCGCCACTTCCGCACAGACAGTGACCCAGCCGGGAATCGAACCTGGGACCCTGGAGCTGTGAAGCATTTATGCTAACCACCATGCTACCGTGCTGCCCCGATTAGGGTTAGGGTTAGGGTTAGTTGGATATGGCAGTAAGTGCTCTCAAAGAATACATTGAACCAAAGAAAAGTGTGATGGTTGAATGGTATACATTCCACCAGAGATGCTACGGAAACAGTGAGCGCATTAAACAATAAGCAATGGGCAGCACGGTAGCATAGTGGTTAGCATAAATGCTTCACAGCTCCAGGGTCCCAGGTTCGATTCCGGCTTGGGTCACTATCTGTGCGGAGTCTGCACGTCCTCCCCGTGTGTGCGTGGGTTTCCTCCGGGTGCTCCGGTTTCCTCCCACAGTCCAAAGATGTGCGGGTTAGGTGGATTGGCCATGCTAAATTCCTCGTAGTGTCCTAAAAAGTAAGGTTAAGGGGGAGTTGTTGGGTTACGGGTATAGGGTGGATACGTGAGTTTGAGTAGGGTGATCATGGCTCGGCGCAACATCGAGGGCCGAAGGGCCTGTTCTGTGCTGTACTGTTCTATGTTCTATGTTCTAATACATGGAAGTGTTGTGGCAATTGGCTTCAACATATAAATTTGGCACACTAACCAATGAACTAGTTTGTGACAAATTAATTGAAAAGATTTCAATTCTATGAATTCGGGAAACCTCTCCTTATGGAGAATAATGATTTCACTTTGGAAAAGGCCACAAACTTGGCAGCCCAATCAAATCTGCATTGCAGCAATACATCCTTAGACTCAGAATTACAGGCACAGCCTTCCCAGCCAGCTCAAGTGCAAGAGTTTTGGAAGGAAATCTCAGCAGTCTCATTAACACATGCCCCAACTTCAATACTGTGTCCAAGTTGCGGAAATGTTCATTGAATCACAACGCTTCAGCTTCGGGGAAAGGTGCAACTCTTACATTTCGCAAAGATGTGCAGGATATCGAAGAGGAAAACGTTATTAGTTCGACACATGGAATACTCTCTTCCTGATACTGAGGTACAGCATGTGTATACCATCACAGAAGATAAAGCACCCAGCCATTCTAAGGAATGCAGCAAAAACATTAATGTTTGCAAACCAGGTGATGTACCATATGATTACCCATTCAGAGAAGTGCCCTTGCACCTGGAAGGTCTGCAATAAATCTTTCAAATGGCTGGATGAAGTGACTGCTCATAATATTACACATAGTGAGAAGAAACCCTACAAATGCAAACCTTGCAGGAAAGGATTATCCACAGAAGAACAATAAGAATCACAGAAAGACATACTCAGAAGAAAGACAACTCCACTGTCAGGAGTGTGAGACTTTGATTCAGATACCCTTCTCTCTGCAGAAACATTTACTGATACATAACAGTGAAAAAACTTTAAAATGTGATCTATGTGGGTAGCACGGTAGCACAGTGGCTAGCACAGTTGCTTCACATTTCAAGGTTCGATTCCCGGCTTGGGTCACTGTCTATGCGAAGTCTGCACGTTCTCCCCATGTCTGCGTGGGTTTTTTCCGGGTGCTTCGGTTTCCTCCCACAGTCCAAAGATTAGGCAGATTGGCCATGATAAATTGCCCTTAAGTGTCCAAAAAGGTTGGGTGGCCTTACTGTGTTACGGGGATAGGATGGAGGTGTGGGGCTTAGGTGGGTTATTCTTTCCAAGGGCCGGTGCGGCCTCAATGGACCGAATGGCCTCCTTCTGCTCTGTAGATTCTATGTGGTCAAGTTTTTTGTGATTCCGTCTCTGCTTCAGAATCATAAAAAAGTCAAACTGGCGAGAAGGAAAATATTTTTCTACATTGTAGCCAGGAATTTGCCCACAATTGAACATTATGTGTGGACATTTGAACCCACACAGGTGAGTGCCCTAACAATATCTCTTCTGTGACAAAGCTTTCAGGAAGAATGATGGATTAAAGATGCATTTTATAACACACAAAGGGGAAAAACTTACCAGTACTCACAATGTAACAAGGTGTAATTCAGAACGGGGACATGGATGAGCATATGAGCACACTGATTATGAGGATACATTCCTCTTTCCTATGCGTGATGTTGATCGTGTTCCTCATCAAGTTGATCAGGCAGAACCACAAAATCCAATTGACTAATCAAAGCTCGAAGAAATCTTTATATCTCAAAAACTATTTCTGTACTTAAAGAAAGCAGAAAAGCTGAATTCCAAGAAATAACTTGCTGCATATATGTTTGTTGTTTTAAATAATTTAATTCAAAAAAGGTATTTCATTAAAAAGGGAAAAGATTTGTTAAGTGATTTGATTGATCTGTTTTTGATTATGTTAGTCAGTTCTCTGATCTAGGTTGACTGTGGGTGAAGCTGGAGAGTTAAGGAAACTGAGAAAGTTCCAAAGATACCTTGGTTCTAAGCTGAGACCATGTGTAGAAAATCCTGAGATGTTTGAAAGTAATGTAAATAAACATTCTGTAGGTTTGGAACTAGTGTATTCTCTATATTGCTCTGAGATAAATCAGACAGGGGAGGCAGTGGCCTAGTGGTATTGTTACTGGACTGGTGATCCAGAGACCAGAGTAATATTCTGGGGATCCGGTTCACATCCTGCCATGGCAGGTGGTGGAAATTGAATGCAATAAATATCTGGAATTAAACCATTCTATTGTCATAAAAAAACAGTTGGATCGCTAATGTGAATCTGCAATCCTTACCTGGTCTGGCCGACATGTGACTCCAGATCCACAGCAATGTTGTTGACTCTTAAATGCCCTCTGAAATGGCCTAGCAAGCCATTCAGTTGTATAAAACTGCTACAAAGTCAATAAAACCATAAGGACCTCAGTGATTCAAGAAGGCAGCTCATCACCAACTTCTCAAGGGCAATTAGGGATGGGCAACATCCCATAAAAATGAATTTAGAAAACATATTAACACATATGTAACAAGTAATAGTAACTAAACGGTTTCCATTATGGATATCTTTCAACATGCAAAGTATTCTCCTGTGTAACCTCTGCTGAAGTGGAACCTCAGTTGACTGTTCACCCTCCAAACTTGGCACACCTCACCATGTATGAGCAATCTTCTTTGAAGATCCAAGTCATATAGCATGGTACAATTACTATACAGTGTTCTCTCAGATGAAGATAAATTAAGTATTGGCTGTGATGTTTCTTAATGTCAAATAGTGTATTTAGGTTCACTCTCCAGGCTCATGTTTACGGAATAGCTAAGGAGAGCATCTATCACAACACAGCACAAGTCAACCTTTTCAGCAGCAGCAAAACATTGGAAGTGTTTATTTATTTAAATCCCAGTTAATCTTAATAAACTACTGGCTTCATTCTTGGAAATTATAAATGCTGTGGACTGCTATTTAGAACAATAATGAACACAAAACTGCATGGTTTCATTAATTTAATGACTATTTCATTATATTACTGCACTAAATCACCCAGCATGGCATCTCTTGGACCCAAATATTCATTTTTACTGTGGTATTCAATCATAGGGAGTAAGATTCAATGTATTGTCTGCCAGTAAAGTGACTTTACTATATTAAAGTTGTGAAGGTGGGAACTAATAGGGATGAGTTGGTGAACCAAAATAAGCCAAGTCGGTGGTCTCGGAAGCTATTAGTTTTTTGGTGGTGATCAAGACAGGGATTCAACTCAATAAATACTTCACTTGTATGAACTCTGAAGTCAGTACTTCAAAAATACAAACCTTATCCTTATGAATTAATATTAAAAATGCAATACTTCAATACAGAGATCACTGAAGAACCAAATGCAAAATTCAAACTTACCACAGCTTGAAAGGTCTTAAGAGGTTTGAAGCAAACGCCAAACTATGCTCCTTGAAGTTGGCTCACTTTCCTGTGAATTATCTATCAGCATCAGCAGATCAAAGTGAACAAGTGTTCGACCCTTTGAAGCCATGTAAGTACTGCATTGAACCAAAAATCAGCTGGAGAAGTAAGTTTTTAGACGGGACGAATAATGTTTAGGAAGACATTTCTTGAAAGAAACAAGGATTTTGAAATGAGAATAAATGGGTAGTCAGTGGAAACCTTTGAAGAAAGGTTGAGAGGTTTGCA
The DNA here is from genome assembly GCF_902713615.1 of Scyliorhinus canicula. Lineage (NCBI taxonomy): Eukaryota > Metazoa > Chordata > Chondrichthyes > Carcharhiniformes > Scyliorhinidae > Scyliorhinus > Scyliorhinus canicula. The sequence continues at coordinate 112,249,842 of NC_052148.1, read as the reverse complement.
GGACTAAATGCTGGGTTTGGTGAGGGCAGTGACTCAATTGAAGCTGATATAGTAGGTCGCAGGCACCTGCAAGGAGACTAGAAAAGCCAAACCTGAGGAGTGATGCAATTGAAGAGGATTTGTATGTGGTCGGGATTTCAGGTTATCTGAACTTTATTTGGGACAAATCTTAGACTTGAAGTTTGAAATGATCTACTTCTCAAGCATGGTGTTTGTCAGGTTCAGTTCAAGCCTCTTGTCAACTTTAAAGCTCATTGGTCCTTGCTGAAAGAAATACATATCATTTAACATATTTCCCAAAGCTGTCATTACAAAGTTATGTTAATGGTGGTAGAAACTTTGGTTGATCTAAATTAAGGATGCAATTAATTTCTCTTGTGAGTATTTGGACAGATTTCTTCATATCTTATTAAAGGATTAATTAAAATATTAATCATAGCTTCCCCTCAGGATTCCTAGGGTAAGGCAATATTTTAGAGCAGTAGTAGCTTGTTATTTGTACAATATTTAATACAAAAATGAAATGTACTGTCACGTTCCTTGAGGTTATATTTTTCTTAAGATTCTGTTCCTTTTTTTATTATAATCGTAATCATATTAAGGCAGCATAACCTTTGAATTGCCCAGTCCCATGATACTCTGTATTGTTTCATGGTTATGCTAACCTATCATATAAGTCACTGTATAAAGTGTCAGGCTCCAGTCTGATAGAAATATGTAGCCACAGTATCCCCTACTGGACTCGATAGGTAATAGAACAATTCTGTCTAAGCACCAGGATTATCTCTGCACTTTTCATTCTATTTTCTTTAAAGGTGAGAAGAGTGAGCAGATTTTAAACAGGTCCGCCCATCATAAATTACCAATAGTGGCCCATACATATTGTCAGATCATTTAATTCACTCTTTACGCTGGCATTTTACTGACACCATTGTGGAAATAGCAGCCAGAGTATCCACCATTAATGGTGAGCCCTATTAATTGAAATTTTCAAGAACAAATGGACAGAGCTAATTTGTTGCCAAGTGGTAATTTGAAAATATGGCCGCAAATTTGCTATGAAATTATTTTTTGAGAGGGCAGTGGAAGACCCTCCAAATCCCACAAGAATACTCCGAGCTGCACTCTACCCCCATCCCCTGTCATAATTGTCCAACTGGGATATTACCACTATAATGGAATGCCACCTGGGCATGGCTCACTGGCAGCATTACATAGAACATAGAACATACAGTGCAGAAGGAGGCCATTCGGCCCAGCGAGTCAGCACCGACACACTTAAAGCCCTCACTTCCACCCTATCCCCGTAACCCAATAACCCCTCCTAAGATTTTTGGACACTAAGGGCAATTTAGCATGGCCAATCCACCTAACCTGCACATCTGTGGAGTGTGAGAGGAAACCAGAGCACCCGGAGGAAACCCATGCAGAGACGGGGAGAAGATGCAGACTCCGCACATACAGTGACCCAGCAGGGAATCGAACCTGGGACCCCGGCGTTGTGAAGCCACAGTGCTAACCACTGTGCTACTGTGTTGCCCTTTAATTAATGAGGCTCAGGTATCAAAATGATTCAGACCTCACTATTATGCAAAGGCATCAGGCTTGCTTTGCCAGCTGAACAACCAAATTCATAGAATCCATAGAATCCTGACAGAGAATCCTGACAGAGAACTTGGAGCCTACTCGACACACAAATTCCACACAGTCACCCTGGGCCAGAATGACAAGATTTACCTCATGGACTTTGTAAAATAAAAATTTAAGTTAATTTAGCTGATTATGTATCCCAATGTCAGCATTGAGTATTGTCTGAACAGGTATCCCTTAGCCAGAAATAGTTGATCACCAAACTGTCAGTCTCATTTCAAGAAATAAAATCATAGTGATATTTGGAATGTAAAATGATTTTTAATTCATTGAATTAATTTTTAATTCATTCATGGAATGTGGACATCGCTGGCAAAGCTTGCTGGGCCATTTCAGAGGACATTAAGAGTCACCACGTGGCTGTGGATCTGGAATTACATGTAGGCCAGGCCAGGTAAGGGTGGCAGATTTCCTTCCCTAAAGGACATTTGTGAACCAGATGGGTTTTTACAACAGTCAACAATGGCTCCATTGCCATCATTAGACATTAAATACCAGATTTTTATTGGATTAAAATTCACCACCTGCCATGGTAGGCTTCAAACCTGGGCCCCCAGAGCATTCGCATGGGCCTCTGGATTACTAGTCCAGCAAACAATACCAATGTACCATTGCCTCCCCGACATACATCCTTTGTAGTCTGCAGTGCTCCTTTGGTGTTTGGAGTACAGAACATTGGCCCAGAATTTCCCACAGCTGGCATTTTCTTTACTCTGCCATAATAATGGGTCTGGTTTTCTATCAAATGATATTTATCACTTACTATTTATGCGCAAAAGGCACAGGAATTCAAGCTAAGCAGGAGATATCATAGAATCCCTACAGTGCACAAGGAGGCCATTCAGCCCATTGAGTCTGCACCAATCCTTGGAAAGGGCACCCTACCGAGGCTAGCTCCCCTATCTTCATAACACCACCTAACCTGACAACTTTGGACAATAGGCGCAATTTAGCATGGCCAATCCACCTATCCTGTGCATCTTTGGACTGTGGGAGGAAACAGGAGCATCTGGAGGGAACCCACGCAGACACGGGAAGAACATACAAATTCCAGACAGTCAGCGAAGGCCGGAATTGAACCCAGTCCCTGGCGCTGTGAGGCAACAGTACTAACCACTGTTCTGCCGTGCTGCTCTGTAATTAACCACGTAATTAAAGAACGATAATCAAAAGTTGCTGTCCAAGATGCATCATTCCATTTTCAGCTGTACGAAAACAGCATTTTTCTGTCTTCCCCACCATTGCAATGGATTGAATAGAATTTACAGTGCAGAAGGAGGCCATTCGGTCCATCGAGTCTGCACTGGGTCTGGGAAAGAGCACCTACCCAAGGTCAACACCTCCACCCTATCCCCATAACCCAGTAACCCCACCCAACACTAAGGGCAATTTTGGACACTAAGGGCAATTTATCATGGCCAATCCACCTAACTTGCACATAAGAACATAAGAACATAAGAACTAGGAGCAGGAGTAGGCCATCTGGCCCCTCGAGCCTGCTCCGCCATTCAATGAGATCATGGCTGATCTTTTGTGGACTCAGCTCCACTTTCCGGCCCGAACACCATAACCCTTAATCCCTTTATTCTTCAAAAAACTATCTATCTTTTCCTTAAAAACATGTAATGAAGGAGCCTCAATCTTCACTGGGCAAGGAATTCCATAGATTCACAACCCTTTGGGTGAAGAAGTTCCTCCTAAACTCAGTCCTAAATCTACTTCCCCTTATTTTGAGGCTATGTCCCCTAGTTCTGCTTTCACCCGCCAGTGGAAACAACCTGCCCGCATCTATCCTATCTATTCCCTTCATAATTTTAAATGTTTCTATAAGATCCCCCCTCATCTTTCTAAATTCCAACGAGTACAGTCCCAGTCTACTCAACCTCTCCTCATAATCCAACCCCTTCAGCTCTGGGATTAACCTAGTGAATCTCCTCTGCACACCCTCCAGTGCCAGTACGTCCTTTCTCAAGTAAGGAGACCAAAACTGAACATAATATTCCAGGTGTGGCCTCACTAACACCTTATACAATTGCAACATAACCTCCCTAGTCTTAAACTCCATCCCTCTAGCAATGAAGGACAAAATTCCATTTGCCTTCTTAATCACCTGTTGCACCTGTAAACCAACCTTCTGTGACTCATGCACTAGCACACCCAAGACTCTCTGCACAGCGGCATGCTTTAATATTTTATCGTTTAAATAATAATCCCGTTTGCTGTTATTCCTACCAAAATGGATAACCTCACATTTGTCAACATTGTATTCCATCTGCCAGACCCTAGCCCATTCACTTAACCTATCCAAATCCCTCTGCAGACTTCCAGTATCCTCTGCACTTTTCGCTTTACCACTCATCTCAGTGTCATCTGCAAACTTGGACACATTGCCCTTGGTCCCCAACTCCAAATCATCTTTGGACTGTGGGAGGAAACCGGAGCACCCGGAGGAGGATGTGCAGACTTCACACAGACATTGACCCAAGCCGGAATCGAACCTGGGACCCTGGAGCTGTGAAGCAATTGTGCTATCCACAATGCTACCATGCTGCCCTTAATATTGTGAGGTTGCTGTATTTGCATTATCGATATATGCTAGACCCACCATAAAAAGTCAAGTCTTGTTGTGCCAAGTCTAAGTATCCTTTTAACATAATGATACATGTTAGACACAGAAAGTAAGCTTCTCTAGCACATAAAATTATGTATTGCAAGTGTGAAGATGCATTCTTTTAGATTTTAATATCTAGAGATTTTTAAAATTTTGTCATAAATCTTTTTTTTATCCTTGTACATTCTGTCCCTTTTTTCTCTTCCTGCACCTGATTTGACATTGAATTTATTCACTCTGATATTCATTTTCTTTTCAGCCATTGTGCTTTTCATAATTCTTCTCTCTGATTAGTGAGAGACACAATTGCTGACTTTGCTTATTCCAGGTCCAAATGCTCAGTTTCCCTGACTACGCTGTTACCAGCTCTTACTTTCAGCAACTTGCTATGCAAAATATTTAAAAACCGTGCTCTACTCTGTCAAATACTAGGCTAATGTTCCTTACTCCTAGCATCAGAGGACTACTGCAGACTACAAAGGGTGAATCCATTTTTACTCCAACCATCACTATTTTTCCTTTCAGCAAGACTGTCAATATTCTGTCCAGCTCTTTGGAATCATTGAGCTCTGGGATTCCACCCATCACAAATTGGGTTCAAACTACTTGATCTAATTCAGTGGACAGCAGGGACTTTTATCCAAATGTAATTCAGGTAGTTTTTTTCAGAATCCAAACAGAGCAACCAAGCCTTAATCAAACCATTTTACCCCTTTGACAGTATCTAAACCACATGTAACGCATACAACTTCAATCTGTGCTGTTTGTGCCTTCAAGCACTTGACACGACGCAAGGGTTTTTGATGTAATATGACAGCTTGCAATTCCATTTCAAACAAAAAATCTAAACTTTATACAAATTGCCTGATAATCATACTTTTTAGAAAATCACCATAACCTGGCACCTAATTTGTAAAATCAGATTTTATCTGAAGACTTTACTCTAGGGTGGGTAACCATGATTATCGTGGCAGAGTACTGATGAGGCAGCATAAGTTCCACTGGCTGATTCAATTCCTGCTAAATGCAGCATTTTTATGGAGGAGGTAATTGAGTGTAAAGGGCCGCAACAAATAATTGTACAAAATGCATGAGTGCCTGATGTCTGGAAAATCCTCCCATATGGGTGCAAGAAGTGCGCAAAGGAAATTGAAATAGTTACCGTGGGGAAGAAATTAAAGTCACAGCATTTGGTTCATAAAACCAAGAAGCAAAATCAGTTGGGTTAGAGCTGAGAAACAGCAAGGGGAAGAGAATATAGGTGGGAGTTGTTCATAATGCTTTTGACAATGACGTAACCAGTGACAAGATCGTGTCGCCCTTGTACCTGGGACACATTTTCCTCTGTTTCATTTCCCATCTCAAAATGCTGATGATGCCTGTCACATTGTTGTGTGGTTAGCTTCAGATAGACCCCCAATAATAGTTGTACAGTAGTTTAAGGCAGAGTATAATACATCAGGAAATCAGGGCTGCATGTAATAAGTGGCAGTAATCATGGGGGACTTTAATTTTTGTATAGATAGGGCAAAACAAATCTGCAGGATGATTAATGAAATTTTTTCAAGATTGTTTTCTAGATCAGTATGCTGAAGGAACAACTAGGTAACATGTTCCTTTGGATGTAATACTGTGCAATGAGAAAGCATTTTTTTTTTGTTTATATTTTACTGGATTGTTTTGTGAGATGAGGAGATTGTACAAAAAGGAGAGATCAGTAGATTTTTTATTCTATTTATTCTTTTTTTTATTCATTCATGGGACGTCACAGGCTGTGCCAGCACTTACTGCCCATCCCTAATTGCCCTGGAGGGGCAGTTAAGAGTCAACCACGCTGTTGTGGGTCTAGAGATACACATAGGCCAGACTAGATAAGGATGGAAGATTTCCTTCCCTAAAGGGCATAAGTGAACCAGATTAATTTTTACAACAATCGACAATGGTTTCATCGTCATCGCCTGCTTTTTTTTTACTGAATTCAAATTTCACCAGTGGTGGAATTTGAACCTCGGACCCTAGCGCAGTATGCTGGGTCTCTGGATTACTAGTCCAGTGACAATACTACTACGCCATCGCCTCCCCATGGGATGTGGGTGCCACTGGCTGGCTAGAATTTATCGATCATCCCTCATTGACCATTTCAGAGGGCAGTTAAGAGTTAACCACATTGCTGTGGATCTGCAGTCACATGTAGGCCAGACCAGGTAAGGACGGCAGATTTCCTTCCCTAAAGGTGATTAATGACATGAGAATGGTCTCATGGCCATTATTAGATGTTTAATTCCAGGTTTTTATTGAATTCAAGTTTCACGATCAGCCATGGTGGGATACAAACCTGGGTCCCCAGAACATAATCATGGGTCTCTGGATTATTCGTCCAGTGACAATACCACTACACTATCACCTAGTTTAGACGACTGAGAAGTGATCTAATTGAAACATGGAAAATTCTCGATTAGCTTGACAGGGAAAATACTGAGAAAATATTTCCCCTGACTGGGGAATCTAGAATACAAGTTCATAGTCTTAGAATACACAATTGGTAATTTAGAAAACAAATTTCTTCACTCAAACGTTTGTGGATATTTGAAATTCTCTATCTCAGAGGGCTATGGATGTCCAATCATTGAGTACATTTAGGACAGAGGTTAATAGATTTTTGGGTGCTAAGGAATTAAGGGATATGGGGATAGTGTAGGAAGGTGAAGTTCAGATACAAGTTCAGTAATGATCTTGTTGAATTACAGAATAGTTCATGCTCCTTTATTCAAAAAAGGAGAGAGACAGAAAGCAGGAAACTATGAGCCAAAAACCTTGACATTTATCATCAGGAAAATATTAGAAACTATTGTTAGATGTTTAGCTGCTGTTGTGTAAAGAGTCAAAGGTACTGCTCCTTTTACAAACACCTTTATTTCCCTTGAAAAGACTTCTGCACAAAACTATGGGCGAAATTCTCCGACCCCCACGACGGGTGGGAGAATAGCGGGAGGGCCTTCCCGACATTTTTGCCGCCCTCCCGCTATTCTCCCCCCCCCCCCCCGCCGAAGTCCCGACCCGAATCGCTGCCGCCGTTTTTTTACGGCCGGCAGCGATTCTCAGCTGTTAGATGGGCCGAAGTCCCAGCCCTTTCCGCCGTTTTTACGAACGGCAAACACACCTGGTCTTGCCGTTCGTAAACACGGCGTGACTAACTCGCTATTAATAACTATGGCACCGATTGGCACGGCAGTACCACGGCCGTGCCAAGGGTGCCATGGGCCCGCGATCGGTGGGCACCGATCGTGGGCAGCGGGCCCGATGCCCACGCACTACTTGTCCTTCCGCCGCCCCGCAGTATCCATTTGCGGGGCGGCTGAGGGGCAACCCGGCCCGCGCATGCGCGGGTTTCGCGCAAAAACGCGATGACGTCACCCGCGCATGCGCGGGTTGGAGTCTTCCAAACTGCGCATGCGCGGCTGACGTCATATGACGCGTCAGCCGGCGCTAACTCCGGCAAGCGGGTTTAACGATTTTCGTTAAGCCCGACTTGTCGGAGCCTCCGACGTCGGGCTGCTAGCCCCGACGGATGACCAGAATCGGTCCCCCGTCGGGAAGAGGCGCGCTGCCGTAAAACCCGCCCGGGTTTTACGGCAGCTTTACGATTTCTCCCGTTTTGGGAGAATTTCGCCCTATATCTTCGCATCACCTGACACAAAGGCCACCTGAAGCCTTACATAATCAGTGTCAATTGTTGGATACTTAACGTAAATGAGACAACTAATTGGAATGTCTCTTAACCCATTACTTAACAACTATAATTAAAGGCATTATAGCAGGGCACAAGGCACATTTCAAAATGATCAGGCAGAGTCAACATGGGCCGGGATTCTCCCCTACCCGGCGGAGCGGGGGTCCCGACGTAGCGGAGTGGCGGCAACCATTCCGGTGTCGGGCCTCCCCAAAAGGTGCGGAATTCTCCGCACCTTTAGGGGCTAGGCCCGCGCCGGAGTGGTTTCCGCTCCGCCGATGGCACGAAAACCAGCGCCAACGGCCTTTGGTGCTACGCCGCCCGGCATCAGGGCTGGCCGAAAGGCCTTCGCCGGTCCGTGGATGCGCTGGTGCATCAGCGGCCGCTGACGTCACCACCAGCGCATGCACGGTAGGGTGGTCTCTTCCACCTCCGCCATGGTGGAGACCGTGGCGGCGGTGGAAGAAAAAGAGTGCCCCCATGGCACAGACCGGCCCACCAATCGGTGGGCCCTGATCACGGGCCAGGACCCCGGGGGCCCGCTCGCACCGCCAATCCCGCCGGCAACAGAGGTGGTTTAAACCACCTCGGTGGGATTGGCCCGTCAGCGGCAGGACTTCAGCCCATCGCGGGCCGGAGAATTGCCGCGGGGGGCACGCCGATCGGCGGGGCGTGATTCCCGCTCCCGCCAATTCCCGGGTGGCAGAGAATTTCGGCCACGGCGGAGGCGGGATTTACGCCGGCCCTGACCCTGCAGGGGGTCGGAGAATTCCGCCCACAGTTTTGTGAGAGGAAAAGCAGGTTTAACCAATTTATCGGCATTCCTTGAACAAACAACATGTGCTTTGGATAAAGGGGAACCCGAGGATGTACTGTACTTAGATTTCCAGAAGGAATTTGATAAGGTGTCTATCAAGAGTTATTGCGGAAAATAAAAGTTCATGGTGCCAGGGTAACATATTGACATGGACAGAAGAATGCCTAACAGAAAACAAAGAGTGTATATAAAAGGGTATTTTTCTCATTAGCAGGATGTTGAGTGGTGTGCCTCAGGGATGAGTGATGGGGCCTCAACTCTTTGCAGTTGATATAAATGACTTGGATGAAGGGATCAAAAGGATGGCTGATAAATTTGCTCATGACACAAAGATAGGTAGGAAAGTAAGATGGGAAGAGGGCGTAAGAAAGCTACAAAGAGACATAGATCGATTAAATGAGTGGGCAAAGCTTTGACAAATGGAGTATAATGTGGGAAAATGTGAAATTGTCTATTTTAACAGGAAGAATTAAAAGAAACTGGTTAGCTAAATGGTGAGGGATTGCAAAGCTCTGAGTTGCAGAGGGATTTACGGTCCAAGTGCATGAATGGCAAAAGTTAGCTTGCAGTTACTGCAAGGAATTCGTAAAGCTAAGAGAATGTTATTGTTCATTGTGAAGAGAATTGATTACAAAAGTAAGGAAGTTATGCTTCAGTTGTACAGGGTATTGGTGAGACCACACCTTCAGTGCTGAATGCAATATCGGTCTCCTTATTTAAGGAAAGATGTAAATAGGATGGGTACAGTTCAGAGAAGGTTCTCTCGACTAATACCAGGAATGGGTGGGTTCTCTTATGAGAAAAGATTGGATAGATTAGGCTTCTCTCCACTGGAATTTAGAAGAGCAAGAGGCGACTTGATTGAAACATATAAATCCTGAGGGGGCTTGACAATGTGGATGTGAAGAGGATGTTTCCTCTCGTGGGAAATTCTAGAACAAGGGTCACTGTTTAAAAATAAGATATCACTCATTTAAGATATTTTCTCTCAGAGAATCACGAGCCTCTGGAACTTTGTTCCTCAGTGGCCACAGGGCAGCATGCACCCCATCGATGACCCCCTGGACCCGGAGCATCCCGGCGATGGCAGTGAACCCCGCCGCTTGGGCATCCTGGTAGGCACGGTCCACTGGGTACTGGATGTACTGGTCCACCAGGGCATACAGGGCATCAGTGACTGCACGGGTGCACCTGTGCACCAATGCTTGTGAGATACCGGACAACTCCCCACACGGCGACTGGAATAACCCCGCCGTGTAAAGGTTCAGCGCAACCGTCACCTTGACAGCCACTGGGAGTGAAGGTGTGCCATCATGTGGCAGATATGTCTAACAGTCTCCCGACTCACCTGCAGTCTCTTCCTGCACGCCCAGTCCAGGAGGTCCTTAAAGGACACGCGGCGCCGGTACACACAAGGCATCACCCAGCGCCTCCTTGGCACCAACTTCTCCTCCTTCTCCTAGTTCTGTTCCCCCTTCCCCTCCACCTCCTCCTCCTTGGCCTGTAGGGTGGGCAGCCCTCCAGCCTGAGCAGCTGCCACCTGCCCCTCTGCAGCGCGCTCCTCAGCTGCAGCCTCCGCCACCTCTCTGCGCCTCCTCCGCTGATGCTGTCACAGGGCTGCCTGCAGGGCAGCGGCCCCGCCACGGCGGCCAACCAGCCAACATCGCTGGTTGGCACCATGTGCCCCAGCCATGCATGTCACCCACCCCTGGACCTGGCCCCGTCGGTGACCCCGGTCCTGGGGCCCATCCCTACTGCTAGGGTCACAGTTTAATGGCACTGCCCTCACTGGGTGCTACTAGCTGGGTGGCCCTGGGTGGTCCCCTGGTAGGTGTCGCCGGTTGAGTGAGGTGGCCAGGGAGGAGAGGTCACCCAACCATACGGCTGTTTTCTTGGCATCCACCCAGGGGCCGGGGTGGGTGGCCAACATGATGGCCGCCGTAATGAGGCGCAGTGGGTGGGCACTGCCCTGTCATGTTGGGGGCTGCCCAGCTACTCGGCCTGCCCCCCCCCACCTTCCCCTCCCCTTCCCCGACCCTTGCACCCCCTCACCCGCCCCCCTCTGCAGAAAGCAAGGACACTGTCCATTATGGGAGCCCACGATCTCCCTGCGCCAACTCCTATCTCCTCTCACAGCTGCCCCAACCAACACGCCAGCTCCACGATTTTTGAATGGTAGTTAGAACCACACCGTCGGGGTATCGGTCCATCCGCCCCGCAGATAATGAAATGCAGACCTTACTTCCGGGCTGCGCGGCGGGCGGCAGGAATTCAGTGTGTTGGGGGCCCAGAGAATTCAAAATCGGCGCAAAACCGGCGTAAAACCCTGTTTCGGTATCGGAGCCGAATATCCAGCCGATCACGTTTCGCGATTTCGGCCGATGTCACAGAAAATCCAGCCCAGAGTCTTTGAATATTTTTAAAAATAAATTTAGTGTACCCAATTAATTTTTTTACAATTAAGGGGTAATTTAGTGTGTTTAATCCACCTACCTTGCACATCTTTAGGTTGTGGGTGCGAAACCACGCAAACCCGGGAGAATGTGCAAACTCCACACGGACAGTGATCCAGAGTCAGGATCGGACCTGGGACCTCGGTGCCGTTAGGCAGCAGTGCTAACCACTGCGCCACCGTTCTGCCTGTCTTTGAATATTTTTAAGGCAGAGCTAGATAGATTCTTGATAGGGAAAGGGGTGAAAGGTTATTGGGGATAGGTGGGAATGTGGACTTGCAGTGACAAACCAATCAGCCATAATCTTATTGAATGGTGAAGCAGGTTCACGGGGCCAAGTGGCCTACAGCTGCTCCTAATTCTTATATTCTTATGTTCTTGGCCAAAAGCAATGCTGGGAAGATGCCGTAATCTTCTCTCCACCTGGGCCGTTGAGTTTCTCAAAGTCTGAAATACTGGTCATCTGGGGCTAAATTTAAAATAGAGTTAAAATGTGAGGTGTGCAGCTTAATTCCAATATTTAAATGAACAACCTGCTTCCTGGGAGCAGATAGGTAGTGTGATGATATGATCTGCATACTCGTCTGCCATTGGGCCAGAACGTCGACTTACCATTGGCCCTGGTCGGTCATGTGCCTCTCGACCGATTGGCCGAGAGGCTGAGTTAACCACGCCTCTATCAACGAGGTATAAATGCTCAGAAGCCTGACGATCGTTCCTTTCCACTGTAGACGATCGCCAGGCTGTGTTCTAGTTAATTAAAGCCTGACATTGGTAAATCACTCGCCTCGCGTGCAATCGATGGTGCATCAGGTAGCCTATTTATTTATTGACTACAGGTCCACCTTCAACACCATAATGCCAACCAAGCTCATATCAAAGCTCCAAAACCTAGGACTTGACTCTTCACTCTGCTCCTGGATCCGCGACTTTCTGACCACCAGACTACATCAATAAGAATAAACAACACCTCCTCCGCAATAGTCCTCAATACCAGAGCCCCGCAAGGCTGCGTACGTAGCCCCCAATTATACTCCCTGTACACACACGACTGCGTGGCAAAATTTAGTTCCAACTCCATCCACAAGTTTGCTGACGATACGACCATAGTAGGCCGGATCTCGAATAACGAGTCAGAATACAGGAGGGAGATAGAGAACCAAGTGGAGTGGTGCAGTGACAACAATCTATCCCTCAATGCCAGCAAAACTAAAGAGCTAGTCATTGATTTCAGGAAGCAAAGTACTGTACACACCCCTGTCTGTATCAACGCGGCCGAGATGGAGATGATGAGTAGCTTCAAATTCCTAGGAGTACACATATTCAAAAATCTGTCCTGGTCCACCGACGTTGACGCTACCACCAAGAAAGCACAACAGCGCCGATACTTCCTCGGGAAACTAAGGAAATTCGGCATGTCCCATTAACTCTTACCAACTTTTACAGATGCACCATAGAAAGCATCCTATTTGGCTGCATCACAGCCTGGTATGGCAACTGCTCAGCCCAAGACCACAAGAAACTTCAGAGAGTCGTGAACACCGCCCAGTCCATCACACAAACCTGCCTCCCATCCAGTGACTCCATCTACACCTCCCGCTGCCTTGGGAAAGCGGGCATCAGAATCAAAGACCCCTCCCACCTGACTTACTCACACTTCCAACTTCTTCCATCAGGCAGGAGATACAAAAGTCTGAGAACACGTATGAACAGACTCAAAGACAGCTTCTTCCCTGCTGTTACCAGACTCCTTTTTGTTTCTTTAAATTTAGAATACCCAATTAATGTTTTCCAATTAAGGGGCAATTTAGCGAGGCCAATCCACATACCCTGCACATCTTTGGGTTGTGGGGGCGAAACCCACGCAAGCACGGGGAGAATGTGCAAACTCCACACGGACGGTGACCCAGAGCCAGGATTGAACCTGGGACCCTGGCACCATGAGGCAGCAATGCTAACCACTGCGTCACCATGCTGCCCCTGTTCCCAGACTCCTAAACCATCCCCTTATGGACTGATCTGATTAACAGATCACCCAATGCTTCACCCAATGCCGGTGTTTATGTAGTTACATTGTGTATCTTGTGTTGCCCTATTATGTATTTTCTTTTCTTTACATGTACTTAATGATCTGTTGAGCTGTTCGCAGAAAAATACTTTTCACTGTACCTCGGTACACGTGACAATAAACAAAATTTTAGTAACCAAGTAAATCCAGTAAATCCTCTTGACCTTTCCACATTACATTTTGTAGTAAGCAGTTTCAAAGTTTGTGATCTTCTACATTCTTATTCCCAAACCCACCTGTTTTTGGGATTAGAATTACCTACATTATTCTGTTGTTATCTTCACTCATTGAATCATCACATGCCACGGTCAGGTTGAAAGGAAATTGCCTACAACCCCTGTCCCCATTTCAAGCTGCCTGTGAACCATTAATTTGAAGAATAGGAATGGTGCGTGTATTTGGTTTACCTCGAGTGTGCAGTCAGGAAAATGTACAGCAGCAGACCTTTGGGGATTTGTTTTAAAAAAAAATGACTGTTTATTTTTAAAATACTAGATAACCCAAAAATGAATGCTTCTTCACTCCTCACATAACCACACTAAAGAGAAGTTCAAAATATATATTTTTCAATTAAGGGGCAATTTAGCATGGCCAATCCACCTACCCTGCACATCTTTGGGTTGTGGGGGTGAGACCGACACAAACCTGGGCCGAATGTGCAGATTCCACACGGTCAGTGACCCGAAGACGGGATCGAACCCGGGTCCTCAGCTCCATGACGTAGCAGCGCTAACCATTGCACCACCATGCCGCCCACACCCAAGAGAAGGTAAGGAGTGAAAGATGCACTGTTGCAACCCAAGGGAAAAGGAAATGTTCTTCTGGAGTTAAAGTGTCATTTAGAATATTTCAGCAAACAGGGTAGAAGAGGTTTGTAGAAATCCGTTTGAATTGATGAGGTTGCTTACTGGTTGTTTCGTCAACTGGTAGACAGTCAGCCCTTTGTGGGTTAATGTCCACATAGATAGTTATCTGTTGTGCAGGCCAGAGAAAGCACAATCATTGGGAGTTTAATGTTAGCTCTGCCCCCCCTCCCCAGATATTACTATATTTTCTGTGACCCCTCTTATCTGCAGGCAACATTCCTTAGTTAAAGATTAGCGGTTCAAAATCCACCATGTGACTCCTCACAACTTTTCTTTACCTTATATTACGATCCCAGTTGGTGTTATAACTGGACAAGAAGGTCCCAGAATGGAACACTGGCTCAAATACTATAACGTTTACTTTTTAAAAAAATAAAATGTGGAGGAACAGAGTCACACTTCTTCACTCCTGGAGTGCTGTAAGGAATAAACATTTCTTAAATATGAAAACTTAGGTTATGACACAATACTTCTTTACTTTCCCCTTAGTTTAACAAATGCACACAAATTTTAATATTAACATAGATTACCCGAAGTACATCTTGAACTACAATTGTCTCAGTAACACAAAGTCCCTTTAAGCACACAGATTGGCTGTAGTCAAATATGCACTCCGCTTAAGTTAGTGTTTGTGAGCGCAGCGCGGTGGTGCAGTGGTTAGCACTGCTGCCTCACGGCGTGAGGTCCCAGGTTCGATCCCGGCTCTGGGTCACTGTCTGTGTGGAGTTTGCATATTCTCCCTGTATTTGCATGGGTTTCACCCCCACAACACAAAAATGTGTAGGGTAGGTGGATTGGCCACGCTAAATTGCCCCTTAATTGAAAAAAATGAATTGGATACTCTAATTTTTTTTAAAACATTGATGCCTGTGGATTTCTCCTCAGAATTCCCATGAATTACCAATTCATAAGAGAGTTTCCAAACTCCGCTCGCAAAACACGCTTTAAAATCTTCTTATACAATAATGCTTTCCATTAACGGTTTGCATTCCAAAATCCAGTCCAGGTTTTCATGGTTTTCCAGGACTCTTTAAAACAAAGCTTCTGCTTCACCTTTAACATAGGATCCAGTATCCAAGTTTTACACCACCCTTTTAGGATGTCCTTGTCTTGACTGCTGCACAAACTATTCACAATTGCTTTAACTCTCAAATCTCAGACCCTATTAAAATGGCATCAAACTTTTGATGTACCTCTGAATTCTGCTTTCCCAATTAAAATCTAGTTACTACAATTGTCTCTTTAACTCAGAACACTTTGTTTACTTTTCCTTGAATTCTGCTGAACAATACCTTGGTCTCTGTTCTCCTGACTTCAGTCTTAAGACATTCTCTATTCCCGGTTATCTGGACAGTAACTGGTTCTTTGGGAATCCTGCCCCTTTGCTACTCCCCGTCCCATCCAATCTTTCTTCTGGCAGAGTTGAGAGACTTTCACTCCCTGGTGTCCTTCTTCAACTGCCCACAAATTCACCTACACAATGAACAAAAAAAGCTTTTATCCTTTGTAAGAACCTCCAGTTGCTAAATTGGCTCTTCATGCTGCAGCCCTCTCAGCGGAATTGAATCCCAGTTGGAATTGAGCCACACATACAAGTACTTTTGCCCAGCATGAATCTAATTATAGATTTTACCCTTCCAGCCACAGAACATTAAATTAAATCCACTTAAAACTATACCTTATTTCAAATGTTTACCAGCACAAACATAAGTCCCTTAAAACTACGTTTGTTTTCCTGATACTTATATAGTGATGTTTTTAGATTGATAAACCACACTCTGCTTTATTGTTTCTGGATTATTTTCCCATTGATTAAGACATTAAATCTATTACTTTTATTTCAAAAGACACATTCAATACAGGAATGCCTTCTGATGCAGGATATGTGTAATTAGGACCTTTATGGCTGGAATATATCTTTAGTCCTTGTGAGACGGTTCTTTGACTGGATTATGGAATCCAGACAGCAGTATCACCTAATGATATACAGCAGCCACCTTGTGGACACAGTGACCTTCTATTCAAATCAATTTTTTGAACAGCTTCTCTGTTCACTGTCCATATTGAATCAGGACTGCACTTTAAATTATGAAAATGCCATGCCTTGAATGACATCAAAACACTTGCTTATCCAGGAACATTCTGACATTTCATAATAAACAGGTTCTGTATGGCAGAAATGCTTGTAATCAGAGACATCAGTTGGTAACTCAGAATCATAAATACCCAGGGTGACTGGATGTAATAACAACTGGATAAATCCAGATACTTGAAAGTGAGGAAAATTAAGTGAGAGGTTTTATATATTTATTTTAACGCTGTATCTGAACAAATGCAAAGTTTTACCCCTAAATCTCCAGTGTTTTGACAAAGTGTCGTCCAGACGCGGAACATTAGTTCCATTCTCCCTCCACAGATGCTGTCAGATCTGCTAAGATTATCCAGCTTTTAATATTTTTTGTGCCAATGTGATACCCCTGTTCAAGAAGAGAGCGAAGTAAATAATGGTAACTATGGACCATCTGTTGTTGGGAAAATGTTGGAATCAATTATTAAGGAAGTAATAGCAGCACATTTGGAAAATCATAATCTAATGAAGCAGATTTAGCGTGGCTTCATGAAAGGGAAATCGTTGAGCGAGCCTGCACCGGCCCTTGGAAAGAGCACCCCACATAACCCTGTCCCTGTAACCCAGTAACCACACCTAACCTTCACGAAGACCTACCAATTGAGTTCCAACCACTTTCAATGCTGATAATATAGCGGCAGGAAAATATCATGTTCCCCTTTAAATGCCTACTCCTGCCATATTACCAGCCCTCCTCTCCACCAGAGTGTTGATTTTAGGTTGGTAAATCTAGCCCATTGCTTCAGAAAAATATAGCTTGCCCACTAGAAATCCACTCTCCTTCTGACATATGCTAGTCTGCTATGTAAGTTTATCTGTATGTACGTTACAATCCCCCATTAAAACCATAGCCAAAGTTCACAAACTAGCGTGGGCAGGATCTTTACGTGCCAGCCACTCCCGGGGCGGAGTTTGCACCCTCCGCCACCAGGGAACCCACAGCAGGGACTCGCTGTCGGAGGGCCCAGAGGATCCCATCGGTGGGAATGGCTGGAAAATCCCATCCCTTATCTCTTATATTCCACAACCAATGATTTGTCCAAAAGTCTGTCCAGCTCCATTTTTAATCTGCTGACTTTGACCATGCAATTCAGTGAAGACCCTCCCACAACATTAGTGGGGGACCAATGGAATTCAAATGGATTGTATTAGCAACAGATAATGGCCAATACCTCTGGTTTTATGTGAGTTCTGCCAGTTTCCCACCTAGCTCACTGTGGGAAGATTAAAATAACCTATTTGCTTCCATTTGTTTCCTTGGACAGTTCCCCATCTCCATTCTTTGTGAGATGTAAACAGGTCTGAAGGGCCAAGACACACTTTTTCTCAGCCTGGGAATCCATGTCCCCAGTTCCACAGGTTGCCATGATCATTGGCAATCATTGGCAATCATTGGCAAGTCACGCTCATTTTACTAGCTTTTCCAGTTGGTAGTTTAAACATTCATTGAGAATAAAACACAATATAACAATTTAAAGAAATTAATTTTAATCAGAGTAATCTTCCCCATGGAAATATATTTATTCCTGTGTAAATGCATCCACTGATTAGTTTGAGGTGTTACAACTTAAAAACAGGCCTTCTAAATCGGGAACAGATAAATTTAATTTATAAGAGATTCATTTATTTCTGGATGTATTATCGAGTAGATTCTGCATTTTGCGATGCACATCGATAGGTGGCTTCATTCTGTACACGGTATTCCCTGACAAGCCACAGCATCTATTTGAATTATCAACCGTCCTGTGTCCAGAAAAAGAAAATGTGCCGATCTTTCCATGATTGAAATTCTTAACCATTTTCTCAACATGACTTTGTCAGTGAATATTTGTTCTGATCTGGTGCTTCCCAATGAAGCGGGAAATTCACTAATTCCAACTGTGATCTGCAATCATTCTTCATTCTCATCTACTTATTTGAAATAGTCATGGAATAATAAGAATGAACAGCACAGAATCCAAACAACCAATCTGGTTCATGCAGGCATTCCCCTCATCATTCTCTGCCCAGCTATCTTCAGCATACCCTTTCATTTCTTTCTCCTTCATGTCTTACCAAACTTCCACTTAAATGTGTCTATTCTGGACTTCCGGTGGCGGCGATGTTCGAGTGAGCCGCACATTCGGCGGGCTCTCACTCCGGCGGGGCTTAGCAGCTGATTCCCTGCGATAGCGGGACCACGGGGGCGGCAAAAAGGCTGCCGTGGAAGGAAGAGGAGAGCGGGCTGCAGCGGATGGAATCGTGGGAGGCCAGCAGGTAGAGGAAGAAAGAGAGAGAGAGAGACGGAGGCAAGGAGGAAACTGACCTGAAGGGTAAGATGGCGGACCCACGGACCTTCCTTCCTCCAGGACAAGGAAAAAAAGCTTGGAGTTCCTGAGGAGGGACAGCTTGGACCCACTTCAGATGCCCAGGAGGTAAAATTTAAGGAGCTGGGCGAAGGAAGGCGGCAGCGAAGGTGCTGAGGAGCGGGCTGCGGCACATGGAACAGCGGGATTCCAGAAGGCAGAAGAAGAAGGAGAAAAAGGGACAGAGACAAGGACCTGAAGAAAATTACCTGGGACCTAAGATGGCGGACACACGGACCCCGGACTCAGCAATCCAGCAGGCGCTGGATAACATGCTCCAGGGAATGAAGTCCAGTTTTGAAGCGCTGAAGCGGGACAGCTTGGACCCAATCCAGAAAGCGGTGGGTCAGCTGAACCAGAGGCTGGACGCCCAGGATGTTAAAGTTAAGGAGCTGGGAGAGGCGGTGGAGGAGCAGGCGGATGCGCAGACGGTTGCGGCGCTAGAAGTTGACGGCTTGAAAGAGCGGCAGAGAAGACTGCTGGACAGAATGGAGGAGCTGGAGAATAGAGTCCGCAGGAACAATCTGAGGATGGTCGGCTTCCCGGAGGGGGCTGAGGGAGCTGATGCTGCAGTGTTTGTAGCAGACCTGCTGAAGCAGCTGATGGGGGCCGAAGCCTTTCCGCGACCGCTGAAGCTGGAGGGGGCACACAGAGTGCAGGCAAGGCAGGGGCGGCCGGGCGGACCCCCCCGCCCGATGGTGATTAGGTTCCACAGGTTTGTGAACAAGGAGCGGGTGCTGCAGTGGGCAAAGAGCGCCAGGAGCAGCACGTGGAACAACAGTGTTCTCCGCATTTATCAGGACCTAAGCCAGGAGGTGGCTCGGCGGCGAGCAGCCTTTAAGAATGTCAAGGAGGTGCTGTTCAAGAAGCACGTGAAGTTTGGTCTGCTGTTCCCAGCTCGGCTATGGGTCACGCACCAGGGTCAACACCACTACTTCTCCGAGCCCGAAGAAGCGATGGATTTTGTGAGGGACCTGGGGCTGGTCCCGAAGGGAGGCCCCAAGGACGCGAGTTAGGGCCTGAGGATTTCTGTGGGAAGGAACGCCGAATGTGCCTGGACTGCTGCTCAACGGTTTGCTGGGCCAAAGGGGCCAAGAGGAACATTTGAGACTCTTTCCTTTGTTCATGGACATTTATGTGCTTTTTCTCTTTTTTCTGTGTTTTTTTTTCTCCTGTTTGGGCTGGTTTGTGCTTTTTGTGCAGCTCGCGGAAGACACTGGAGCCGGCTTGCCCCAGTGGGTGGGGAGGAGGACGGGGAAACAATGGGAATGAGACAGGAAGGCGCCGGAGTGTTGAGTCACCGGGCTAGCAGATTGGCTAGTCAAGGGAGTCAGATGGGGGGGGAAGTTACAGCCAGTAGATGGCAGGGGTGGGGGTATCGGGGGATGGGGTTAGGGGAGGGGGGGTTGTTCTGCTGACGGGAGAGGGACTTGAAATAGGCACTGGAAAGGAGGTCGAGGGTGGAGGCAGCCAAAGGGCGGGCCAGGAATGGCGTGACGCACGGGCCAGGGGCCGGCCCGAGAAAGGCTATGGCTGACCGGCGGGGTGGGGGGGGTGGGATGTGCCCCCCGACCAGGCTGATCACCTGGAATGTCAAGGGACTGAATGGGCCGGTTAAGAGGGCGCGGGTGTTCGCGCACTTGCGGGCCCTGAGGGCGGACGTAATTATGTTGCAGGAGACACATCTGAAAGTGTCGGACCAGACCAGGCTAAGGAAGGGCTGGATTAGCCAGGTCTTCCACTCGGACTTGGACTCGAAGTCCAGAGGGGTGGCAATCATGATCAACAAGCGCGTGCAATTTGAGGCAGAGGGCATACCGCAGACAGGGGGGGCAGATACCTGATGGTACGGGGCAGACTGGAGGGGAGAAGAGTGGTGCTGGTGAATATATATGCCCCGAACTGGTATGACGTGGACTTCATTAAAAGAGTGCTGGGGAAGATCCCGGACCTGGATTCTCGCAGGCTAATAATGGGAGGGGACTTTAACATGGTCCTTGACCCGACTTTGGATCGGTCGTGTCCCAGAACGGGTAGACTCTCAGCAATGGCAAGGGAGCTGAAAGGGTTTATGGAGCAAATGGGGGCAGTGGACCCATGGAGAAATAGACAGCCAACAGGAAGGGGCTACTCGTTTTACTCGCACGTCCATAAAGTATATTCCAGGATAGATTTCTTTGTAATAAGCAGGGACTGTATGGGGGAGGTAAAGAACACGGAATACTCAGCAATTACCATTTCAGACCATGCCCCGCATTGGGTGGACCTGCAGTTCGGGGGAGCGAGCTATCAACGCCCGCAGTGGAGGCTAGATGTGGGACTGCTGTCGGAGGAGGGGATCTGCGAGAGGCTTCGGAAATGTATAAAAAAATTACCTGCAGGTGAATGACACGGGAGAGGTCTCAGCGGCGACCTTGTGGGAGGCGCTAAAGGCAGTAGTGCGGGGGGAGCTGATTTCAATTGGGGCCCACAGAGCCAAGGCAGACCGGGCAGAGATGGATAGATTGGTCAGGGAAATGGGTCGGATAGATGAAGAGCACGCGGAGTCCCCGGGGGAGGTTTTACTCAGGGAGAGGCAGAGACTACAGGCGGAACTGGGGGCACTATCCACGAGCAGGGCCGTGGAACAGCTTAGGAAGGCGAGGGGAGTGGTGTACGAGCATGGGGAAAAGGCTAGCAGACTGTTAGCGCAGCAACTCAGGAGGAGGGAGGCGGCCAGGGAAATAGGTAGAGTGAGGGACGAGGGGAGTGAGGGACAAAGTGGAGGACCCGGCAGAATTGAATAGGGTATTCCGGGACTTCTATCGTAAGCTGTATACTTCGGAGCCACCGGAAGAACCGGAGGGGATGAAAAGGTTTCTGGACGGGTTAACATTCCCAACAGTTGGTGGGGGGTGAGTGGAAGAGCTGGGGGCCCCGATTAGAGTAGAGGAGGTATTGGGGGGCCTTAAGGCTATGCAGTCGGGGAAGTCCCCGGGGCCGGATGGATACCCAGTAGAGTTTTATAGGAAGTTCTCTGAGCTGGTGGGCCCGGTCTTGGCGAGGGTTTTCAATGAGGCAAGGGACAGAGGGACCCTGCCGCCGACAATGTCACAAGCCACCATATCTCTGATATTGAAGCGGGGTAAAGACCCGGAGGCGTGCGGGTCCTACAGGCCAATCTCCCTGATTAATGTAGACGCCAAGCTCCTGGCAAATGTACTGGCGGGTAGAATGGAGGACTGTGTACCGGAGGTGATTGGGGAGGATCAAACGGGGTTCGTGAAAGGTAGGCAGCTGGCGGCCAATCTGAGGAGATTGCTCAATGTGATAATGATGCCCCCGGCGGGTAGAGAGGTGGAGGTAGTGGTGGCAATGGACGCCGAGAAGGCCTTTGACCGGGTGGAGTGGGACTATCTATGGGAGGTGCTCGGACGGTTTGGGTTCGGGGAGGGATTGGTGGAATTGGATCAAATTATTATATCAGGCCCCGAGGGCCAGCGCCAGGACCAACAGAGAAGTGTCGGAGTACTTTAGGTTGTACCGAGGGGCCAGACAGGGCTGCCCGCTCTCCCCGCTGCTGTTTGCGCTGGCCATAGAGCCGCTGGCGATTGCGCTGAGAGCCGCAGAGGGTTGGAAGGGGATGGTGAGGGGCGGGGTTGAACACAGGGTTTCTCTTTATGCAGACGACCTTCTCCTGTACGTGTCGGACCCAGTGGCCGGGATGGGAACTATACTGGGAATGCTGAGGAAGTTCGGCCAGTTCTCAGGATACAAATTAAATACGGTCAAGAGTGAAATGTTTGTGGTCCAGGCAAGGGGCCAGGAGAACAGATTGAGAGGGCTACCGTTTAGGCTGGTTGAGGAAAATTTCCGGTATTTGGGAATCAGGTGGCACGAGACTGGGGCAGGCTGCATAAGTTAAATTTGGCCAGGGTGGTGGAGCAAATGAAGGGAGAGTTTCGGAGATGGGATGCACTCCCGCTGTCGCTGGCAGGGAGGGTGCAGACTGTAAAGATGACAATCCTCCCTCGATTTTTGTTTATTTTTCAGTGCCTCCCGATCTTTATCCCACAGTCCTTCTTCAAAAGAGTTAACGGGCTGATCATGAACTTTGTCTGGGCGGGAAAATCCCCGCGGGTGAAGAAGGCGATGTTGGAGAGGAACCGCAGCGAGGGAGGGCTGGGTTTGCCGAGTCTGGTCAATTATTACTGGGCGGCCAACATCGCTATGATAAGTAAGTGGATGGTGGGTACGGGGTCTATTTGGGAGCGGGTGGTGGCGGCTTCGTGCAGGGGCTCCAGCTTGGAAGCCCTGGTCACGGCTCCTCTACCGCTGCCGCCGGCCAAGTACACCACCAGCCCGGTAGTGGTGGCGACCCTGCGGATATGGGGCCAGTGGAGGAGGCATGTGGGGGAGATGGGGGCGTCTGTCTGTGCGCCAATCTGCGACAACCATCGGTTTGCCCCCGGCAGTATGGATGGGGGGTTCCGAGTATGGCGGCGAGCAGGGGCGGGAAGGGTGGGTGATATGTTCCTGGAAGGGAGCTTCGCGAGTTTGAGGAGCTTGGAGGAGAAATTTGGGTTGGTAAGGGGAAATGATTTTAGATACCTACAGTTGCAGGACTTTGTTCGTAGACAGGTCCCATCTTTCCCGCGCCTCCCACCAATGGGGATCCTCGAGAGAATAGTCTCTAGGAGGGAAGAAGGGGAGGGCAGAATCTTGGGTATATATAAGGTGCTCATGAGGGAGGAAGGGTCCCAGACAGAGGAACTGAAACTTAAATGGGAGGAGGAGCTAGGCGGGGAAATGTAGGATGGGCTGTGGGCAGAGGCCCTGAGTAGGGTAAATTCGACCGCGACATGTGCTAGGCTCGGGCTGATCCAATTTAAGGTCGTTCACCGGGCCCATATGACGGTGGCTCGGATGAGCAAATTTTTCGGGATAGAGGACAAATGTGCTAGGTGCGCGGGAGGACCAGCGAACCATGTTCACATGTTTTGGGCATGCCCTAAGCTGAGGGGGTACTGGGAGGGATTTGTGGGGGTCATGTCCCAGGTGCTAAAAACAAGGGTGGTGATGAGTCCAGGGGTGGCAATTTTTGGGGTTTCGGAAGACCCGGGCGTCCAGGGGGAGAAAGAGGCCGATGTGTTGGCCTTTGCTTCCCTGATAGCCCGGCGACGAATATTATTGGCGTGGAGGGACTCAAAGCCCCGAAGACTGAGTGGTGGCTTGCGGACATGTCGAGTTTCCTGGGGATGGAAAAAATTAAGTTCGCCTTGAGGGGATCTGTGCAGGGGTTCACCGGAGGTGGCAACCATTTATTGACTTCTTTGCGGAAGAGTGAGCGTCAGTAGGGGGGTGGGTGGGGGGGGAGGGGGGGGGTAGAGTAGAGTAGGAGGGAAAATATGGCGGGTAGTACCGGTGGGAGGGGAGCGGGCTTGTGCAATATGTTACGATGGAAGTATTGAAAGTACGTGGATGTTGGCACATTTTTGCCTTTTTTGCTTTCTTTCTGATGATGTCTGTAACTGTTTATAAAGCCAAAAACTACCTCAATAAAATTGTTTATTAAAAAAAAATGTGTCTATTCTGTTCACCTAAGGTAAGTTCCACGTCCTAGCCATTTGTATTTGCATTTGTCACAACCTGAACTCTTTTTTTCCTTGCATTTTGCTTCTTAAGCCTGAGCACTGGAGGCAAGAAATAAATCTTGTTTCTGAGATGATAAGTAGAAAACAATCAGCCATATCCAGTTGCATCTAGCCGACATTTACTTCATCTGGTACTCTGGCTAATAGCCAATTCTATGACTTGGCAGAATTTTCAGACAGGAAAAGAATTGAATGTAATAATAAATGCCAGGGTTTCTGAACTGTTACCTTTCTGCGCACCAAATAAGATTACCATGACAACGTACATTTCCAGCTGATGCTGAATAGTTTGAAGCGGTCTTTCGGGTAGTGGAATTTTAAGTCTCTTTAATTCCACTACATAGAATTCCATAGAATCCCTGCTGTGCAGAAGGGGGCCATTTGGCCCCAACCTTATGAAAGAGCATTTTACCTTGGTCCACTCTCTGCCCTATTCCCATAACCCTATCTAACCTGCAAATCTTTGGACACTAAGGTGCAGTTTAGCATGGCCGATCCACCTAACCTGCACATTTTTGGGGCACGATCAACAGGCCGCGTCACGCCAGGCCAGTTAGAAAGCGGGCGAGGCTGAAATCAGGACCGGGATGTGGATCCCGTTGTGGCATGGAGAGAAACCAATAATCACCAATTCAGACCAATCTCCATGCCATTAGCGGGAAGAAACGGCCTCCCATAATCTAATTGCCTCTCCGGTGAGCGGTCACGTGGGTGCCGTTTAGTTATTTACTTCTATTTTAAAACAGCCACGGTCCGCCATGCCACCTCCAGATCGTGTATACCCATACCGGGTGCAGCTCCAACTGCTGCCTGTCTGTCCCATCGAACACCCCAGAGGCAGAGCCCCATCCATGAGAATATGGTGAAGATCACTTTAACTCCCGTTGACCGTGGCGGCCGCTGGTCACACAGCTGAAGACTATTGTTAATGAGGAATTAGCAATTCTAGTAATGTGAGCATCTCACAGCTCCTAAGTAGATCTCCGTGGGTACAAATGTCATGCCGTAGGTGATTGTTACAGCCTTGTCCTGAACTCCGGAAGCATCAACACCACATTGGAGCAGCCAACATTGGAACACCCAAGACCTGGGCCTCAGCACTGGGGACATCCCTGCGACCAGAGGGTGTATGTGTGGTCTGGGAAGGGTGCCTGGTCCAGGTCATATTTCTAACAAGCGTCTGGGGTACAGAGGCTGGGGCCCTGTGCCCAGCGGCCACTGCTGCGGCTAGGGGGTGCATGTGCATGTGGATGGCACGTTGAGGGATGGGAGGGGTTGTGAGGGTGGGGGACGCTTGGGGGATCCAAGGGTACCTGGGTGGGAGCTATAACTGATTGTCAATCTCAAACCCTCCACAGAGTGTGGGTGAGAGCTTGGAGCCCATGGAAGCTGACATTGTGGTGGCATTGGCAGGCTAGACGGCAGTAACATCGATAGGTGTTCGAGATGGCAGCCCATGAGGTGAGCCCTCCTTCCTCACACCTGAGGGCCCAGCTGCCCATCAGGCCAGGGAGGGACACAGAGGGGGAGGCCAGCGAAGGCCCACGGTGTACAGGTGTCTCTGGTCAGCACGGTAGCATTGTGGATAGCACAATCGCTTCACAGCTCCAGGGTCCCAGGTTCGATTCTGGCTTGGGTCACTGTCTGTGCGGAGTCTGCACATCCTCCCCGTGTGTGCGTGGGTTTCCTCCGGGTGCTCCGGTTTCCTCCCACAATCCAAAGATGTGCAGGTTCGGTGGATTGGCCATGATAAATTGCCCTTAGTGCCCCAAATTTGCCCTTAGTGTTGAGTGGGGTTACTGGGTTATGGGGATAGGGTGGAGGTGTTAACCTTGGGTAGGGTGCTCTTTCCAGGAGCCGGTGCAGACACGATGGGCCGAATGGCCTCCTTCTGCACTGTAAATTCTATGTCTATGTCAGGGAGGGACCCAGAGAGGGAGGCCAGCGATGGCCCAGGGTGTACAGGTGTCTCAGGCCAGGGAGGGACCCAGGGGGGAGGCCAGCAATAGCCCAGGGTGTACAGGTGTCTCAGGCCAGGGAGGGACCCAGAGGGGGAGGCCAGTGATGGCCCACGGTGTACAGGTGTCTCAGGCCAGGGAGGGACCCAGAGGGGGAGGCCAGCGAGAGCCCAAGATGTACAGATGTCTCAGACCAGGGAGGGACCCAGAGGGTGAGGCCAGCGAGGGCCAAAGGTATACAGGTGTCTCAGGCCAGGGAGGGACCCAGAGGGGGAGGCCAGTGATGGCCCACGGTGTACAGGTGTCTCAGGCCAGGGAGGGACCCAGAGGGGGAGGCCAGTGATGGCCCACGGTGTACAGGTGTCTCAGGCCAGGGAGGGACCCAGAGGGGGAGGCCAGTGATGGCCCACGGTGTACAGGTGTCTCAGGCCAGGGAGGGACCCAAAGGGGGAGGCCAGTGATGGCCCAAGGTGTACAGGTGTCTCTGGCCAGGGAGGGACCCAAAGGGGGAGGCCAGTGATGGCCCAAGGTGTACAGGTGTCTCTGGCCAGGGAGGGACCCAGAGGTGGAGGCCAGCGAGGGCCCAAGGTGTACAGGTGTGTCTGGTCCTTCAAACAAGCCCTGCCTCAACAAGGAGACAATGCGGCACCTGTGCAATGTCCTTGCGGATATAACCAATCACATGCGACCATCCAGGCTGTCATTGAGCTGTACATTGGACTGTTGAAAATGTTCCGATGCCTTAACAGCTCTGGTGGTGCACAGCAGTAGACCCGCTGGAGGGTCGACACTTTGTGATGGTCTTCTGTACCCTCCACAATCTGGTACAGCAGGCGAGGTGATATGCTGGAGGTGGTGGAGGAGTAACTTGCAGCTACCTCAGAGGAGGAGAATGGGGAGGAGCCGGACTAGGTCTGTCTGACTTGGCCATGGCATATGCCTTACCGTGCCACCTTGTTCCACATGCTGACCCCGAAACGAGCTATTGTCAGGTGAACTCGGGAGAGGTGGTGACCGCCGTCGTCACCCCATAGGGAGGCTCCGGGTGGCCTCCAATACTCCCTCCTCCTGATCGGTGTACGTCAGGCCCTCGGGGTCACCTCGGGATGGAGGGGCAGCTGGATTGAGCTCCAGATGCCTCTGCATCATCTGGCTCTGCCAGTCCTGGTGGCTCTCCAGTGTCTGCACCATGGTGTTGTTGCCCTCAGCAAAGCCCCTGACAATGGATACAAATGGGAAATATTGATTCTGCTCGATATCAGTTAAACTGGGACACTAATTGTAATAACCTCGCCAAGGACAGTCTTCCAGTGCCAAACCCTTTTGTTAAAGAACCAAAAGAGGCTGCTCCCGCCGATTACAGGACACAAGTCCAAGCTCTTGGACCCACAGAATGCAGGCCTGGGTTGAAGCAGCGGGCTTTAAGCTCCTGCTGTTTATTGCCGACTGGACAAGTTCCCACCTGCTTAATTGGGGAATTCATATTCCACAAAGCCCAGGAGGAGATCTATGGATGATCCCCTGTGTCCTTCGTGGCCGCCAATGCACTGATAATCTGACAAAACAGAAAATTGGAACAACGCAGCACGTTTGGCGGCATGTCAAGAGAGAAAGAGTTACTGGGTAAATGGTGTGGTGGCAACGGTGATCTCAGGCACCAGTTGAAGAGCCAGAAAGAATTCCATATCACCTTTTTCTGGAAGGCCACTGCATTTTGTGCCACGCAGGCATTTGTCAGGCCAGGGCTAGGCCTGTGTCTTTAAATGAGGGATTCCTCTGGAAGCCAGCAAGTGTTTATATGTTGTGCTCTCTGTATGGTGAGCCGCCACCCCTTGCCAGGTTAATACTAGTGATGACGGGATAAGACCCTTAGGTGGCCAGTTAATTCTCACTTAAAGATCTCGGGCAGGATGCTCCCCCACCCTGTGCCACACTTCTGCCTCACCACGCCGGGGGGATGCTCCGTTATCCCGGCCAGTCAATAGGGTTTCCCATTGTGGGGCAGCCACACGCCGTCGGAAAACCCCTGAGACCGGCAAAACGGAGCATCCAGCTGGCAGAGAATCCTGCCCCTCAACTGGCAGCCGGCGGCAGAAAACCTCTTTTTCCAGATCCAGTCACGGGAGAATGGCTGCCATGGAGCCCGCGCCATGATTCTCCGAGGGAGCCCTTGGGTGATGTGGACCAGAGGCGGGATGTCCTGTACCTGTGATCCTGCAGACGTTCTTCCACGAAGGTCACCACCCCCGCATGGGAGGCAGTGGTAGCCTGAGTGAGTGCCAGCTCGCTTCATAAGAGGATGGGACAACAGTGCCGAAAGAAGATGAATTACCTCCTTTGTGCGGCCTGGGTAGATCTGCCTCCTCATGTCCCCCACTGCACCCCTTCACACACCTTTCATACCTCCAAAGGGATCTCTTGCCCAGCCACCTCATGGGTTCCCTCTCCTGCGCCCCCCATTCGCCATGATTCTCCCAGTTACTAATCTGCTCCTCACATCCCTGCTCTCACTCAAGTCTCACGCATGCATGCAGGTTAGGCTGATTGACCATGATCAATGAGCGGGTTACAGGGATAGGGTGGTGGAGCGGGCCTGGGTCGGGTGCTCGTTCGGAGGGCCAGTGCAGGCATGTTGGGACAAATGGCCTCCTTTTGCACTATAGGGGCGGGATTCTCCGTGAATCGGCGCGATGGCCCGAACCCGGCGACAAAAACGGCATGAATGACTCCGGCGTCGGACCCCCCGGAATGTCGCGAATTCTCCGGCCGGGAATGGGCGAGCAGTGGTGTGACGCCATTCGCGATGGCGTCACCCGTCATGGACGCGCGCGGCGTCACTGATGCCGCGTGGCATCACATCACTAATGACGCCCTCCCCGGAGACCCGGCAAAATGGCCACCCGCCGCGCAGCAACACGGTTCCAGGAGCATGATATTGAGGTGCCCCTGGATGCAGTGGAGCAGAGGAGGGTGCCCTGTACCCCAGACACGGCCGCAGGGTCGCACCATGCTTCAGCCGGCACCGGTATGATTGTGGTCTTCTTGAAGCAGGTGGGATCCTTGGAACGGTGTAGGGAGAGGTTGAAGATGTCCGAGAACACACCTGCCAGTTGGTCCGCGCAGGATCTGAGTGCACGACCAAGGACTCCACCAAGACCTGTTGCCATCTGAGGGTTCACTTTGAAGAAGCCCAATCTGACTTCGGAAGATGTGATGGTAGGTATTGGTGTGTCCGAAGTTGCTGGGGAAGTTGACAATGGTTGGTTTCCTGCTCGAAAAGAGCATAGAATGCATTGAGTTAATTGGGGAGCGGTGCGCTGTTGCTGGAGATTCTACTCAGTTTTGCTTTGAAGCTGTTATGTTGTTTAAGCCTTGACACAACCGACGAAAATCCATGTTCTTATTCTGTGACTCTCGCTCGGAATGTTCCTCTATGTAGTTTAAAGTATAAGTTGTCTACAAAAAGAAAGTAGTGTTTTGTCAATAGTGCTTTTAGTCATTTGTTACAATAACCACTTGGTTCTGTGACAACTTGTATTTGTAACTGATTAATATTCCAGCTGAAAAATGATAAAAAGCTCAATGTGTACACTCATAAGCAACCAATAGTTGCTTGAAGCTAGAATCAGCGTGAGTTTGAACTGAGATTTATACAATAACATCATTTTTAAAACCCTAAAGTGTATAATTGATTCTGCTTTAAATGTAATGAATCACTCGTGCCGTTGAACAGAGCCATCGTATCCTCTCTTTCTTTGATTTCACAAGCTTAGCACAAAATCCCCTCCTCAGTGTTGTCTGATTGCAGAACCTTGCAGCAGTAATTACTTGCTGTTCAGATTTTTTGTGCAGGCTTGCCTTAAGGTTTTCTGCAAATTTAAAACAACTTTGTCTTTTTCCATAAAAGAATCGTCTAAGCTGTAATGTGATTAAGTATTTGTTTGACACAGAGCGCATTCGTGCTTTATGGCATAATTCAGAGTCAGTGTTCATTATTTGGATTCATGTTTCAAAACAACATGTTAAACTGTGAAAGATTCTCAAAATGAAGTTTAAAAAACTGCTTTTTCAGGCAGTAGAAAGGCGAAGAAAGAGATTTGAAGCACGTGGCTTTTTCAACTGCGTGTTTAGGAAATGGCTCTTCTCCCAATAGTGAGAACAACAGAAATCCAGCTGTTTCAGGCCTTTCTGGTCCATGATTAAAAAAAGACGGGCATTGATATAATGCCTTTTATGATCTCAGGATGTCTCCAAACACTTTACAGCCCAGGAAGTGTAGTCATATGTAAGGTAGGGAACATGGCTGTCTATTTGCACATTGCAAAAGCAATATTCTGCCTTAATTTTGCTGTTTCAGTTGGCAAGGATACCAGACATAACTCGGCTGTTCTTTTTTGAATAGTGCTTCAGGATCTTTTATCTGTGGGCAGATGGACAGAAGTGCAGATGGGGGTCTCTGTTTGATGTGTTATCTGAAAGACAGCACCTTTGACAATGTACCAGTCTTTTAGTACTGCACTGAAAAGTCAGTGCACACATTCCTAAAAAGCAATAAACAACCCTCATACAGACCTCATCCTTACACTCTCCCAATGCCTCATTCATGCCAACCTATGTCACCTTCAATGGTCTCTAATATCCTCCATGCCAACTAATATTCTATTCCCACCCCGTGGCCCTTAATACTCACCATGCCAACCTATTAGGTTCTGCCTACCATCCAAGATCCCTCATACCCTCCATGCCAACTTGTGCTTTATGCCTTGTCCCATGGCTCTTTATAACCCCTATGTAGACTTTCTCCTTTTTTTAAATAAATTTAGAGTAGCCAATTCATTTTTTTCCAATTAAGGGGCAATTTAGCGTTGCCAATCCACCTAGCCTGCACATTTTTGGGCTGTGGGGACGAAACCCACATAAACACGGGGAGAATGTGCAAACTCCAAACGGACAGTGACCCAGAGCCAGGATCGAACCTGGGACCTCGGCGCCATGAGGCTGCAGGGCTAACCCACTGCCCCACCGTGCTGCCCTCCCCCCCACTATGTGGACTTAATGTCAACTCATGCCAACACATTCCCCCCACCTGCCACCATTTCTCCTTACACCTACCATGCCAACTCACCCATTATTCTGCATTGGCAAACATCGGGACACATGCTAAAGTTCCAAATGTCTATTGCAAATTTTATTTTTAAACAACACTCTCATTCATAAAAATCTATTTACTACATTTAAATTCCTTCAATTACATTATCCCTCATAACAAAAACATTTTGTTCAATTCCAAAATCCCTTTTAAAACAAGCACTGGAATTCATAGTCCCACTTCAGCGACAGTGAAAGAACGGCAATATATTTCCAAGTCAGGATGGTGAGTGGATTGAGGAGAACTTCCATGTGGTGGTGGTCCCATGTGTCTGCTGCCCTTATCCTTCTAGATGACAGTGGTTGCGGGCTTGGAAGGCTCTGCCTAAGGAACCTTGGTGAGTTCCTGTAGTTCATCTTGTAGATGGTACATGTTGGTACCACTGTGCATCAGTGGTGAAGGGAATGAAGGTTTATGGACGGGATGCCGATCAGGAAGACTGTTTTGTCCCGGGTGGTGTCAAGCTTCTTGAGTGTTGTTGGAGCTGCACTCATCCAGGAAAGTGGCGAGCATTCCATCACATTCCTGACTTGTGCCTTGTAGATAATGGACATGATGTGGTTGTCAGAGGGTGAGTTACTCATCATTGGATTCCTAGCCTCTGGCCTTCTCTTGTTACCTCTATACGTATGTGGCTAGTCCAGTTCAGTTTCTGGTCAATGGTAACCCCCAGGATGGTGATAAAGGGGGATTCAAAAATGGTAATGTCAACGTAATGGAATGTCAAGGAGTGATGGTTACATTTTTTCTGGTTGGAGGTGGTCAATGCCTGGCCCTTATGTGGCATGAATATTACCTGGTAAGAAAGTATTTTGTGATGAGGACATAAGGCTATAATAGGCTGAGAGAGTGGACAAAAATCTGGCAGATAGTGGGAAAATGAGAAGTTGTTCACTTTGGCAGGAAGAGAAGCAGAGTATTATGGAGAATGACTGCAGAATTCCATGGTACAAATGGATCTTGGTGTTCTAGTGTATGAGGTGTATGAGTCACAAAGCGTTAGTATACAGATACAGCAAGAAATTAAGACAGCTAATGGAATGCTATCCTTTATTATGAGAGGACTAGAACATTAAAGTAAGGATGTTATTTTTCAGGTATACATGTGAGCAATTATGTGCAGTTTTGGTTTCCTTATTTAAGACAGGATGTAACTCTGCTGGAGGCGGTTCAGAGACGGTATACTAAATTGATACCTGGAATGGGCGGTTTGTCTTATGAGGACAGGTTGGCATGTTTTCCACCAAAGGTTTAGAAGAGTGTCCAGTGACTTGATTGAAGTATATATGATCCTGAATGGTATTGACAAAGTGGACATGGAAAGGATGTTTCCTTTTGTGGTTCAGTCCAGAACTAGGGGGCACTGCATTAAAACTATGTGTCGTCCATTTGGAACAGAGATAAGAAAATCTTTCTCTCAAGAGTTGTGCGACTTTGGAACTTTCTGCCTCAAAAGGCGATTGAGGTGCGGTCATTGAAAATTATTAAGGCAGATAGATTTTTGTTAGGCAGGGGAATCAAAGATTATCAAGGATAGATGGGAATGTGGAATTTGAAACACCAATAGATCAGCCACAATTATAATGAATGGTAGAGCAGGCTCAAGGGGCAGAATGGCTTGCTTCTGCTCCAGTTCTGCATGTTCATAAGCTACTTGTCAGCCCAAGACTGGATATTGTGCAGGTTTTTTGGACATGGACTCATTCAATATCTGGGGAGCCACGAAGGGTGCTGAACATTGTGCAGTCATCGGTGAACATCTCTACTTCTGACCTTATGATGGATGGAAAGTCATTGATGAAGCAGCTGAAAATGGCAACTATAGATGTATTGGTGGAAATGTTTAATGCCAAAAACAATGGCCGGGCCATCCTCCTCAATGTACGCATAGTTCCTCTCGGCTGCTGTCAACGTCCAGGAGGCAAACACGATTGGACGGTCACGGCCGTCATCCATCCAGGATACTTCTCTGAGGAACTTCTGTGGTGATGTCCTGGAACTGAGATAGTTGACCTCCAACAACCACTAACCTCAAACTCCGCCATTTAATACAAATACAGGTCAGCTACCCCGCCAAACGTAGCTTCCTGCCAACATCTTCATCTTGGACACTCCAGGATTCCCCATATGAAGTTTCTTCTAAACCAACGCCTGTTCTTTTGCAGGGACAAGGACCCTCATGACCCACAGGAGAACAGCGTTCTCCACAGTCAGTTCTGACAACTTGGAGGAAAACACTTTCAACTCCCCGAGAACCTGTTGCCATTGGCCGCCGGACAACAGATAATGCACCTTAGCCAGCACAGCGTCAGTCTGGGTCCACTCGTGGACACAGGAAGCAGTCACAGGCAAAGAGTCCATAAAGTTAAGGACCGTGATGACTTTGTCAACTGTGGGCTCGGTCAGATGTCATGACTAGCAGAGGAAGACAACTCAATGCATCCGTATTCACAATTTGTGTCCCTTGAAGATGCTTGTCTCAAAAGAGTACTCATATGTGGCCAACTGCAAAGCCCAACGCTGAATCTGGGCAGATGTGATCGATGGGACTGCCTTGTCCTCAAGAAAGAGGCTGATTGGCAGCATATGGTCAGTTATGATGACAAAATGGCGACTATAGATGTATTGGTGAAAATGTTTAATGCCAAAAACATTGGCCGGGCCATCCTTCTCAATGTACGCTTAGTTCCTCTCGGCTGCTGTCAACGTCCAGGAGGCAAACACGATTGGACGGTCACGGCCGTCATCCATACAATGGAATGAGTCAGCTCCTATGCCACAGGGTGAGGCAGCACATGTCACATACAACCATCTTGACGGGTTGCAATTATTCAGCAGTTTCAAAGTGGATAAACATCGCTTTGCCGCTGGGCCATGTCCCAAACTAGGGCTGATGCATGTTCAACACCAAATTAATGGGGTTCAGGATGGTAGCCAGGTTCAGAGATGAACCACCCATAATAATTTATCAGCCGAAAAAAGAACAGAGCTCTGTGGCGTCTTGCAGTGCAAGGGCCATCTTTATTGCCAGCACCTTATTCGCTAGTGGTGTAGCCCCTTAGCAATCAACCTGGTAGCCCAAATACACAACCTCCTTGGTGTGAAAAACACATTTCTCTGCTGCATTGGTGGACTCCATACTCTGGGAACCTTTGTAGGACCGCCTCAAGGTTCTGCAGATACTGATCTTCCCTGGGCCCCATGATCAAGACGTCATCTAAACAGATGGCAATGCGTGGCAAGCCAAGCAAATTCCCTCCATCACAGGCTGAAACAGAGCACACACCGAGGACAAGCCAAGTGGAAGTCGAGTGTACTCGTACAGACCCTTGTGTGTATTGATAGTTATATACTTCTGCAAGGCCTTATCCAAACGTAGCTGCAAATAAGTATTGAGCTTAGTGAATGTTGACCCACCAGCCAAAGTAGTGTATAGATCCTCTGTCCTGGGCAGTGGCGAATGGTCTAACCAAGAACTGTGTTTACATATAATTGCCACAAAGGCAAACCATCTGATCCTGCTTCAGCCCCAGGACCACTAGCGTCCAGTCGATGAAGCACACTCGCCAGACTACTCCCAAACTTTCCAAACATCTAAGCTCGGTCATGACCTTCCCAACAATGGTATATATATTGACTGAGATGTCAAGAGTTAACAAGTTAATGATAATGCTTCTCGCCACTAGAGGGAACCACAGAACAGTCATATATATCTTGTGACTAGGTGATTCTGGGATTAAAAAATGATTACATGATTAGGAGTTAAGAGTGATAGCTGGAAGGGTGTCAGGCATAGAGAGCAATTGTATACTTGAGAGTTCTGTAAGTTAGAGATAGCAGTTTCATACAATAACCTTATACTTTAGGAATATGAACGAATTCTAGTTCGCAGTGTAATGAATTTATGGTTTTGTTTGTTGACAAAGCTTTGTGTTCTTTATTCAACACCAAGCATCTGAGCCATCCAGCTAAAGCAGAATAGAGAATATAACAGGCATAAGGGACTGGACAGGCCTGGAAATATTGGGGATCAGCCTCCATATCCACGTGGATAGTAGCCACGGCCCCTTTAATGGTACCGAGGCCCGACCGGAAAGCTCCGGGGAACTTACTCAATACCGAGCATAAGCCACCCATCCCAACTTGAAGGTGGCTTATGCTCGGTATTGAGTAAGTTCCCCGGAGCTTTCGTGAATCGATTTTCATGTGGCCCAGCCAATTATCGCCCAACAAGCTGGGATCATCGCCCTGCACCACGATGAGGGGAAGGTTCAGCCACTGACTCTTGTAAGCCACTGAAGCGAGTATAGACCCCACTATATTAAAATGTCATCAATAAATGAGGCCAACCGAGCTGCTGAACCTGTCAATGACAAAGTATTCACTCCCTGCTTGATCTGGTCATAGGTGTGTTGCGCCGCTACCAAAACAGCCGCTCCTGTGTCCACGCCATCTGGAATAAATGTCCATTGACTTGCACCGGAATACGTATCGGGGGCCATATGGGGCACCAACACACAATTGAGGTGCATCTCAGCCTCATCCTTAGCCTCTCCCGGGTCATCCAAACGCAAGACATTACCACGACGGGGATCATCACCTACCACGACCAGGGCCCCTGGGGCATTGGCTCTCCTGCTGCCGGCGGTTATGCCTGGTCCATCGTCCACATGTCACATAGAGGGCAGAATTGTTGTCAGAGGAGTCTGGGGATGGTGTGTGGCACAGCACCTGGCCCTTCACCAAAGGACATAATCACCATGGTGCTCTTTCCGAGCCATAGTGGAACCACGTGAGGGGCGCACAGTCTAACGCTCATTTGCTGTGCTATTATTCGCTCTAAAGATGTACAGCATTCATCCTGTACACTGATTCCAGGTCTCCATATTGCGGTCAAAGGTACCCAAACAGATCAATCATACAACTCCATTCCAGACCTCGGTACCATTAAAGGAGCCACGGCTAATATCCACGTAGATATGGAGGCTGATCCCCAATATTTCCAGGCCTGTCCAGTCCCTTATGCCTGTTGTATTCTCTATTCTGCTTTAGCTGGATGGCTAGGATGTTTGGTGTTGAATAAAGAACACAAAGCTTTGTTAATGAATAAAACTATAGATTTATTAAACTGCTAACTAAAATTTGTTCACATTCCTAAAAAAAGAATTAAATGCAGGGAGATGGCTCAGCTGGATAGGCTGCATTTCAACAGCTCCAGGTTTACCCTCAACGCCAGTGTAATAAGGCTCAGGGAGTCCAAAGTCATTAAACGTAAACAAAAGGGCGGGATTCTCCGTCCCGCCAGACCCGTTTTCTGGCATGACATGCCCCTGCCGGCAGCGGGATCCTCTGTCCCAGCAGCGGCCAATGGGGTTTCCCATTGTGGCCACACCCACGCCGCCGGGAATTCCATGGGTATGAGCGCACTGCCAATGAAGCGGAGAATCCTGCCGACGGCGAATCTGCCCAATTATGTTTCACAACAGTTATTTACATGAGCATTGGTAGAACCTCACCGGGTACTCTCTCCTGTCGGTCGATTCCAAACTGGCTGACATTTATACAAGTATGGGTAAGCTACCCCACCCCTAGAGGGGGAGTTGGTACTCCTCAAAGAGAAAAGGAAAAACAATCATCCTCACACCTTGGGCTGGATTCTCCCAAAATGGGACTACAGTATGTCTCCACACTGGCATAAAAACACCGGTGTTTCACTCCGGAGTTTCCTCAAAAAAAAAAGCTAATTCACTCACCTTCAAGGGGCTAGCAGGGACGCTGAGTGATTCATGCTGGTTTAGCTGTGGATACGGGCCCCTGCACTTCCAGTTTCGAGTCCGCGCATGTGCAGTGCATCCAGTGGCCACGCCGAGTGCCATGGCAAACACGGACCACAGAGGCAGTTCCGAAATGTAGGCCTCCCCAATCAGCCGCGCGCCCTTGTATCAGACCGGCTGGATCAGTCCCTTGGCCACCCATAGCCCCCCCCCCCCCCCCCCACCCCCGGTGCCCGATCCCCCCGCCCTCCACCAGGGTGGCCACGGACTGAGTCCGCAGTCGCCATGCGTGTTCCAGAACGACAATAGGTGGTTAGAACCACACCGTCGGGAACAAGGCCGGTCGGGAGCGGAGGATCGCTGTGCGGGCCTCTGGCAATGGCCCCCCAGCTGCGCGGAGTACTCCGCGATCACACTGATTCTCGGGTCTTGGTGAATCTCCGGACCGCCACCGGGCCCGATTTCGGCGTGAAACTTGATTCTCCGTCGCCATGCGAAATGCGATTTCGGCACGGGGCTGCGGGGAATCCAGCCCCTTATGGCCCATGCTGATTATTGCAACATGAGAATTGGGAAGTAGACAGAGCAATGACATAGGAGGTGAATTTGATTCAAATCAGGTACAGAAAGAGCAGTAAAGAGAGTGAAAGCAAAATTGAATTCAAAGCAAGTTGTTAGACACAGAAAGGAAAAGTAAGAATAGTTAAAAATTTAAAACGTGATATTTTAAAAATCTTCAACAACAATTCACTACCTTTAGGAATGAGATGACAAAAGTTTGAATTATTTTGTTTCTGTGCCAATTCTTTCTCATCTAATGATCAGCTTCCCCATTCCTTTATTTAGCTTTCTGGAACGTGCATCAACATTGTTCACTTCAATCACTCCATGGAGTTGCAAGTTTCACATTGTCACCATTCTCAGGTTAGGAAGTTTCTTCGGAATCTCCCATTTGATTCTGGTATCTGCAGCAGGTCTTGGGTTGCTGGAGCAGCATAAGTAAGTAAGTCAAGTTGCCATATACCCAGATGAGCATAGGTTGCTCTTTGAGAGCTGACTGGTGATGACATAACCTGAGGGTCACCACACCTCAGGCGTGAGACAAGGTTGAGAAGGCAGGACCTTCATGAAGGCCTCAGTTGGCATGGGAATTGAATCCACGCTGTCGGCCTTGTTCTGCACCATGAACCAGCTGTCCAGCCAAATGAGCCAAACCAGCCCCCAACTGG
Source organism: Scyliorhinus canicula (assembly GCF_902713615.1). Classification (NCBI taxonomy): domain Eukaryota; kingdom Metazoa; phylum Chordata; class Chondrichthyes; order Carcharhiniformes; family Scyliorhinidae; genus Scyliorhinus; species Scyliorhinus canicula. The sequence goes on along the minus strand of NC_052148.1, from coordinate 112,211,431 downwards.
AGCAGCATAGCAGGGCTGACAGTGACCTAAGAAGGGCTGATCATAACAATAGTACTTTCACCACTTGCACGTTGTTTGCATACCCCATATTCAACCCGCCACCATCACTCCCAACAGAAATTTCTTGAAATGGTGCAAAAAGTGACAAAACCAGCAGCTGCTGAAGAATTTCCCATTGTATCCCGCTGTGTGTTGGCCCAACAGGCCGTAATTCACCGGATATATTTCCAAGTTTGTTTTCTGGCGGCTTTGGCGGGGTGTTTCTCAATGGCTGCAGTGCTGAAATTGACACCGCTATTCAACAGCATTTAACCATGATTTGGGCCTTGGGTAGTTTCTCCCCGTCAAGGCCACACTCGGGGCACGATCGTCCGGACACGCTGCACCGGAAAAGCAGCTCACCGTGGCGCAGCGTGGCTGATGAAAGCCAGGAGACCGTGCTCCCGGGATCTACCCACACTCCCGGGATCTACCCAGCTTGAAATGCCTTGTGAGATTCAACGTAATCTCACGAGACACTGCGATGTGAATCCCACCCACAATGGGTGGGATCACTTTTTGGCAAATCTGCATATTAGAGTGTGCAGTCTAATGTGCAGATTCCTGAGGTACCTGAGGCTTTGAGATTCAATCCCTTTGCCTTGGGAGCCCGAGCGAGCACCGATTAGTACTCGTCCGCATAAACGGGGAACAGATGGAATGAAACTTGTGGAGGGGTCTCCAAGGGGATTGGAGGCCCCCACCTGCATGCCCTTTGGGCATGGTGGTGCCCTGGCACTGCTGGGTTGCATGGCACTGCAAGCCTGACACTCTTGCAGTGCCACCTGGGTGCCAGCCTGGCACTGGCGAGGTGCCAAGCTGGCATTTCTTGCACGAGCTCGATCGGGTGTGGGTGTTGGGGGGCGGAGGGCCGGCGGACCCTCCCATAATGCGTTTGGGCTGGGGCAGCGTCAGGGATTATTTTGGGAGCCTTCGCGATCGGTACACCATTTAAAATGGTGTCCCGATCTCTTGCTACAACGGGAAATTCCGGCGAGCGAAACTCCCTATTGTAAAAAATTGAGTTATTTGCGTCCTCTGCCGCACGTCCCCCGTTCGAGCTCCTTATTCAAAGTGAATCGCGTTGAATAGCCATGTGTTTGTCAGCACTGTGGGTGCTGGGAAACCCGCAGCTAAATACGCTCGCTCGGGAACTTTGTTCCCTTTTGGGAAGATCGTGCCCTTAAGAGGTTTTCCTGCACCGGGGAGCACAGCTTTCCAGCAGATCCAGCTTTTCACAGAACAGGACACCATTTTGAAAGACTGCCCCGATCTCTACCCTCCATTGGACGGTCCAAAAATCACTACACCTTTGAAACAATCCGAGCAAGAACTCTACTTCCTGAAAAAGAGGACAGGGAGCATGTGTTTGACGGGTGGGGGTCGAGGGTGGTAGGAATTCAGTTGTGGTGGGGAGGCATGAGAAAAGGTAAAGTGGAACAATTGGTGCAGAAAGAAATCATGAGAGCACATGGTAAAGAGGCTGGAATTAAAGCAGATAAACAATGTCAGAAAGTGGTATCAGAAAAACGACAAGTTAATCGCGAATGAAACAGAAAACTGAAGTGCCAGAAATACCAAAGGGCAGGAGGTGAAGACATTTATCAAGATATCACAATCCATTCAAGTTATAAGTTGTTCCAATAAAAGTATAACTTATTTGGAATTGACAGCTTTGCTGGACATTCTTCCATCATATCACACTGTGGGAAAGGAAGGGAAAGTGGATTACTGAAAAAGAAAATCAATAAACATGACTGAACATTAATACTTTCATATTATTTCAGATTACATACATAAGATAGTAGAATCAATGGGAAAGCATGACTATGTCCAAGTTAGTATTATTTATACGGTTTCATTAGTTTACTGGAAATGTTTATAAAGCTTGTCATTGATAGTTTCAGCTGTCTGACCTCCTCTCACCAATATTCAGTTAAAATCCATTTATCATCATTGAGAATAAATCACTGGTGATCTAAATATCCAATCATTTATTTTGAATGGAGATAAATCTAAATGTGCTCCAAAATTATTAATTATTCTCTCCATTTATATGCCAATCTCTCTGCAGTAATGATGCCCATCGCTGTATTACCTGGATGTTGAACGAGAGAGAAATCTCAAGTGTGGAGATAATCCTTGGCAACCAGCAGACAAGTTAAAAACGTGGCATCAGTAATTTAGGCTATGAATTCCCTTTTTTTAAATAAATTTGGAGTACCTAATTGTTTTTTTCCAATTAAGGGGCAATTTAACATGGCCAATCCACCTACCCTGCACATCTTTGGGTTGTGGAACCAGAGCCAGAATTGAACCTGGGACCTCGGTGCCGTGAGGCAGCAGTGCTACCCACTGCGCCACCGTGCTGCCCCAATATGAATTCCTGAAACCTCTGTTAAACAAGCAAATGTGCCCAGAACAATATGGCCAGACATTTCAAGCAAACCCGCACCTTATGGCAATATTGTTGTATAGTTCCAAATATCATATGAAACATAGCTGTGAAGTAAGTCCCATGTAACATTTAAATGTGGTGAGCCTGAGCATCATAGTTTAGTAACATCAATTATCTTTTGTCATATTGACTCCTTCCCAATGGCAATTGCATTTTCCGAGTTGCTAAATCCTTTTGCTAATCCGATAATTATGTGTAACAGACAGGTGATCTGGTTTACCACCCAAGTGGTGAAGGTGAAAATTGCCCCTTAAGGCACTTAATGGGACTTATTCGTAATTAATAGTTTATTTAGGGAAAGATTAGAAACAAGGGTTGAGGATCACAACTGCACAAGATTTTCTTATACATTATAGACCACATGTGTAGAGCAGAATGATAGTTTATACTATCAAATTCGAGAGGTTATCATGAAGACAGCTGGAGCAAGAAGAAGAAATGGGAGGGGGGGGTTTGTTTCATTCCATTCCGACAGGGGGGTTCCAGCTGAACCAAGGCAGCTACCACATTTGGATGCATTATCATCTCATGGATGTTCATTTCACACTTTACTGATCGGAATTACACAGCCTCTCCCAATCGTGCGCCATTTCAGTGGGAAATTAGACCGGTCTGCATCATGTTTAGACACAATGATGTTGAGGTGAGTGTAACGCTCTAAACCTACCTGCAGCAGCACTGCTCCGGGTTCACAGCAGAGTCAGCGAGATGCCACACTAATGGGCTCTCTTCACTGTGTTCCTCCATTGTCTGGGACGGTGGTCTTTTGGGTGCTCAGTCAGACACAAACTAGGTCAGAGACCAACATTGCGACTGTGGGGGGGGGGGGGGGGGGGGGGGGGTTTAGGGGAGTTGAGGTGAGAGGAAAGATGGAGACATGGGGGACCACGGGCAAAGGGTGGGTTGGGGCATTGGGAGTGATGGAAAATTATGGCAGGCAGAGGGTAAATGAAGGGCGGGAGAGGAGTGGGGGAAGCTGGAGCTGAAAAGGACAGACAGGAATGCAGACATAGAAGGCATGGGAACTGAACTACACGAATTGGAGGGGAAGCACGCAGACACTGGGGGCAGGGTTGTGTTACTTTGACACAAGATGATAAGGCTCACACGGAGATTCATGGGAGATGGGGAGGAGAGAGGACAATGTGTTATCAGAGGTCAGGAAGGAAATGCATTGCAAAGAAAAAAATCGCCATCTCATAGTCTCTGGTCTGAACCTAGTAGTCGGGGTGTCAAATTGAAGTCAGTCCTGGGGCTTAGCGAGTCATGCTATAGAGCTACGTGTAGCTTGCACATCGTAGTTCCTCTCCAGGCAAGGTCAATGGCTTAATGCTCAATTGGGAAAAGGCACAGCTTGGTGCGTGGGGTTTGCTCATGGTCTTAATGTTGCTGGCCATGGTCTTGTCAGTCTTGATTCTGGGCAGCAGATGGAATGGTCAAGGTTAGGGTTAGGCCAGTAAAGTGGAAAATGAAGAAGCATGTCCCAGTCACTGAGGAGCATTGCTGAGGGCATCGACTCTATGGTGCAGACATTGGGAAACCGCCAGGGCTGGCAGAGCCAGATGATGCAGGGGCAACCGGGCTCAAACCAACTGCCCCTCCATCCCAAGGTCAACCCCATGGCCCTATGGGCACCGACTGGGCGGTGACGGTGCTGGGGGCCAACCCGGACCCGTCCCATGGAATGGCAACTTTGACCACCAGCTCCCCCGGGTTTCACTCTTCTGATGAGGTTGTGTCTCGCAGTCAACACACGGGACAGGGCGGCACAGCTATGCATGTGCTGCCATCAAGTGCGCTGGGGCCCTTTGGCCCCCAGAGCCCCCAGTGGATGCCCGCCAGGGGCATCGAAGGCCATGGGGATGAGGTAAGCAGCTGGCTGCCTCCAACTCCAGTGTGATTCCTGGGGAAACACCCTGAAATAACGGTGGAGCTAGGAAGGCAAAGCACATTGAGGATCTCTGAGGACACTGGGAGAGGGGGACAGAGTGCGGCAGGGGGGCTAGTTAAGTGTCATGGGGCAGTGGGGGGGCCATACCATTGAGAGAGTGGGGAATTGTATGACACATTAAACACCTTAGTGCACAACCAGTATGACACCTCTGAGTCTTTCTTTCCAAAGCAGGCCGACCTCAAACCCTTTTCCTATCTCTCCAGGCATCTCCCCCTCCCGGGCACATCGCGTGCAGGTGATGGGTGTGAGCGAGCACTAAGCAGACAGGCAGGGGTCAGACTATAGCATAGATTGATCAGCACCAGTGCTCAGGCCTCTGCGGGTTGTCATCACCCCCCTGCCCTCGACAGTGACCCACTGACAGTGCTGACACAGTCCCAGCACCCTGGAGTGATGTGACACAGTGGGGGGGTTGGGGGGGTGGGGGGAGGGGGGGGGGGGGGTGGACCAGGCTAAGTAATAAGTGAATCGGGCGGGTATGGGGACCTCCCTGGCCCTCGGGCCCTCACCGCTGCCGCCTATCCTGAACCCTCCGGCTGGTCCTCCCTGGGCTCGTCCTCCAGAACCTGCTGGTCTGAAGGCCAGGCTGCTCGGGTGACGACCGCAGTGATGAGCCTGGTATACGGCGTCAGCATCATTAGTAAAGGTGTCCAAGCCATCGCACAGTCGGTGACAGCCTGAGGGTCTCAACAGTATGTCTGCCTCGCTGGGTGATATCACCCGGTCCTAGGCTGACCTTGAAGAGGGTCTGCGGGAGGAGGCCATTCAGCCCTTCACGCTTGCTCTGTCATTCATTATGATCATGGCTGATCATCCAACTCAGTAACCTGTTCCCACTTTCCCTATATCCTTTGATCCCTTTTGCTCCTGCTGTACCGTATTTTAAAGGTATCTCATCAACATGGCCATTTGCTAAATCCCTTGGTGTTCACAAGAAGCAATTACTCGTGGCAATATTTAGTGAACATGGAATGTTGTCCTTCATTGCTAGAGGGATGGAGTTTAAGACTAGGGAGGTTATGCTGCAATTGTATAAGGTGTTAGTGCGGCCACACCTGGAGTATTGTGTTCAGTTTTGGTCTCCTTACTTGAGAAAGGACGTACTGGCACTGGAGGGTGTGCAGAGGAGATTCACTAGGTTAATCCCAGAGCTGAAGGGGTTGGATTATGAGGAGAGGTTGAATAGACTGGGACTGTACTCATTGGAATTTAGAAGGATGAGGGGGATCTTATAGAAACATTTAAAATTATGAAGGGAATAGATAGGATAGATGCGGGCAGGTTGTTTCCACTGGCGGGTGAAAGCAGAACTAGGGGACATAGCCTCAAAATAAGGGGAAGTAGATTTAGGACTGAGTTTAGGAGGAACTTCTTCACCCAAAGGGTTGTGAATCTATGGAATTCCTTGCCCAGTGAAGCAGTTGAGGCTCCTTCATTACATGTTTTTAAGGTAAAGATAGATAGTATTTTGAAGAATAAAGGGATTAAGGGTTATGGTGTTCGGGCTGGAAAGTGGAGCTGAGTCCACAAAAGATCAGCCATGATCTAATTGAATGGCGGAGCAGGCTCGAGGGGCCAGATGGCCTACTCCTGCTCCTAGTTCTTATGTTCTTATGAACACAGAGGGCCATTATGGTGCAGGTCCCCCGGATATGGGTCAAGTGTTTGTGATTTTCAGAGTATCTGTGTTGATAATTTATATACAACATGCTGCTGAATTTGCTGGTTTTGTGATTAACACTCAGGAGGCTGACAATTTGCAGCCCCATATACACACTTCACTCCCCGCACACTCCACCCCAGCCAACAAGATGGCAGCGAGGAGAGCGACCCCGAGATTCACAGACATCGAGCTGGGGACCCACCTGGCCACCGTGGAGAAGAGCCGGTTAACCCTGTACCCCGGCCCGGGAAGTAGGCTGCCAGCTGCCGCCATCCACTGTGACTGGGCGCAGGTGGCAGAGATGGCCAGCGCCATCACCAACACCGTCTGGACCGGCCAGCAGTGCTGGAAAAAACTGCACGACTTCCTCAGAGCAGCCAGGGTGACTGGGCAGCACTAATTCTCATCCCACACATGCGTAGCTGAATGCCCTGGCCACTGAAGCCACCAGCTACCCAACCCCTGGGCTCCATGTGTCAGACTGTCGAACACTGTAATTTTCGGTTGCCCTCCATCTCCCAGGAGCCACCAGGAGAGGGCGAAAACTGGAGGAGAATCGCTGGACCTGCGGCCTCTCACCATGGAAGAGCAGAGAGCTCTGGATGTGGCCGGTGGCCCGGAGGAAAGGGAAGTCACCGGGGTGGAGATTGGCAGCAGGCAAGAAAGTGAGACCCTGCTCATTTGCGGTTTGTAATTGATAATATGGAAAGATGTGTCATTTCAAACATGGAAGTCTGGCAATATCTGGCCTGAGAGAAACATGAGAGGATACAGGGAAAGATCCCACAAAGGGTTAACAGCAGCTGCCAGGAGAGGATTGTAAAATGATATAGCCTTAGTCAAGCAGGCTTAGCAAACACACAGGACTTTTGTATGAAGCTAAAAACAATGGTTCACACCTTCATTTAAATTAACTATCTTAGTAAGCATCTGGAAAAGCATGGATGAGGGTTTCAGTTGAGCTAGGTGATAAATGTAAACCTTTCCAGTTAGAACCAAGTGGATTTTTATCAGTACGCTGAAAGCAATGATTCACACCTTCATTGAGGTAAAATCAGCAGATAGAAAAGAATGACTAGGGGGGCAAATATATAGGTGTGAAATTCTGCTAGCACCATGTAAATGAAAGAAAATTGGAGACTATCAGTCTACGATAAACATAATTTAAAGCTAAAATCAAAGTCAAAATTATGAGCTGAGGACACAATTGGAAAATAAAACTATAGAAATGACAGGAACCAAACCAAAATTCACACCCCTATTGAAACCAAAGCATTTTTGAATATCACAAAGGAAACTTTGAACATCACAAAGAAAAAAATTTAATCAGAGACCTGAGAGGTGACATCATGTCAAAATGAATACTTAGTTGTATTAGAATGTTTAGATCAAAGATACTTCTTATAATCCAAATGAAATAAAAGTTACTTTACAATAAAGTCATAAAAACTTAATAACTGTTAGAAAGAGAATATAAACCCAGAGACCAGGGGCGGGATTCTCCCCTACCTTCGCCGGTTCGCGCATCCGCCGGTGGTGACTTCAGCGGCAGCTGCCGCTGACGTTACCGCCGGCGCATGCGCGCTGGGGGATTCTCTTCCGCATCCGCCATGGTGGAGGCCGTAGCGGCGGCAGAAGGGAAAGAGTGCCCCCACGGCACTGGCCCGCCCGCCGATCGGTGGGCCCCGATCGCGGGCCTAGCCACCGTGGGGGCACCTCCCGGGGTCCGATCGCCCCGCGCCCCCCCCCCAGGACCCCTGGGACCCGCTCACGCCGCCGATCCCGCTGCCACCAGAGGTGGTCCAAACCTCGGCAGCGGGAGAGGCCTCCCAGTGGCGGGACTTCGGCCCATCGCGGGCCGGAGAATTGCCACAGGGGGCTCGCCGCTCAGTGCAGCGCGTTTCCCGCCCCCGCCAATTCCTGGGTGGCGGAGAATTTCTGCCACAGCGGGGCGGGATTTTCGGCGGCCCTGGTCGATTCTCCGACCCTGCTGCGGGTCGGAGAATTTCGTCCCAGAGCAGGAACTACCAGAACCAGAGGGTGGAGAGAGAGAGAGGCAGAGAAGGAACAAGAGAAGCAAGCAGAGTCAGCTTACAGTTAGCTCGGTCATGGGAAAGGAACAGAGCCAAGCAGCCGAGCTAAAACAGCTAATATATCTAAGGAAGACCAGAATTTGAAGAAGAGGCAGAGTCAGCTCAGAGTCAGCTCAGAGTCAGCTCGGAGTCAGCTCAGAGTCAGCTCAGAGTCAGCTCAGAGATAGCCAGCAGAGCCAGCTCTCACAGCTCGGTACATGGGATCGACAAGGCATAGCAACCGAGCCATCCAGTGAATACATCTAAAGAAAACCAGACTTTAAAGAAGATTGATTGTCAAGTTGGGCCTGAAGGTCCCTTCAACCAATCAGAAGGATCCAGAAGCAAGATCTTTTTACCTTTCTGTAAAGACAGTGATTGCAGCTTTTAAAAGAAAAAATATAATAATAAAATAACTTAATTTAAACTGAAACAGTGGTTATTCCTAAGTCTACTTTACTAAGCAATGCGGGACCCAGGATCGATGTTACCAAGTGGTAAGTAGATGAAATCTTCTGTGAAGGTATGGGTTATACTGGGGGATAACTTGAAAACATAGTTTGACCTGAATAGCACCCACCGAAGCCTGCATAGGAGTCGAGGAGTGAGAATCCCTGTTCACCATTTAGAATGTCGGCCCTTTTTGTTATAGGGGGATTTCTAAGAATAGTGGTGAGTTTTCAACAACAGGTTACCCCGACACATATGTCAACCCTCCAACCCCCCCCCCCCCCACCAACACCACACCCACACCACCAGCACATCACACTCACCCTCAAACTATCCTCACCCCCGCATCGCTCTCACCCTCACTCCCACTCCACCTTCACCCTCACACTACCCTCTACTGTGGGCATGAGTCAGACATTGTCAAACCATGCAAAGCACCAGAGTTCATCGCAGAGCGGGTTGTCATCATTCTCCATCCCATGGACCAAACCCAACATTACTGTCAACACAAGATTTAGATCCTATAGTGCGAGAGGTATGTATCACAGAGGGGGTTATAATTAGAGGGTGGTCAGCGGGATGGGATGGGTAGTGTGCGTCAGGGTGGGATGCGTGGTATAAGCTCCTAGACGATTCGCCCCACCATCCTACCTCCCCCCCCCCCCCCCCCCCCCACCAGTTGATGGACCTGGAGGCGATCAGAGAGTCCGTGCATATTGCCAAAGACGTACACATCATGTGGCCTTCTGTGCCTGCCTGAGCCCAGTGTCCTGCCCATCCTCCCCCTCCCCCGCATCCTCCTCTTTGGACGAGGCCTGGAGTTCACCCTCCTCCTCCAGCACGTCACCCCTCTGCTGCATAATGTTGTGGAGGATGCTGCAGGTCACCAAGATGTGGGCAACCCTCTCTGTATCACACAGGAGGGCTCCTCCAGAGTGGTCCAGGCAGCAAAACTGCATCTTCAGGAGGCAAAAGCACCGCTCGATCATGCTCCTGGTCGCTGCATGGGCTTTGTTGAAGCGGGCCTCCGTGTCAGTCTGTGGCCTCCAGATAGGTGTCATCAGCCACGATCGCATGGATAAGCCCAGTCACCCAGGAGCCGACCCCCCATCGAGGGAGTGGGGTGGGGGGGGGGTGGGGGCATGCCTCAAACATGTCCGGACTGTGCCAGGTGAAGGCATTGTGCACACTGTCCAGGTATCACAGTAGCACAAGTGGATAGCATTGTGGCTTCACAGCGCCAGGGTCCCAGGTTCGATTCCCCGCTGAGTCACTGTCTGTGCGGAGTCTGCACGTTCTCCCCGTGTCTGCATGGGTTTCCTCCGGGTGTTTTAGTTTCCTTTTACAGTCCAAAGACATGCAGGTTAGGTGGATTGACCTTAATAAATTGCCCTTAGTGACCAACAAGGTTAGGAAGGGTTATTGAGTTATTGGGTTACAGGGATAGGGTGGAAGTGAAGGCTTAAGTGGGTCGGTGCAGACTCGATGGGCCGAATGGCCTCCTTCTGGACTGTATGGTCTATGTTCTATGTTCTATCAGGCACAGACGTCCATGATGCGCAGCTAATGGTCACCTATCAGTTGCATGTTCATCAAGTGGAACCCCTTTCAGTTGATGTAGAGCGGCCTGTCATCTGCAGGTGCTCCTGGGAGGAATGCATCCCGTTGACCACCCCCTGGACCCGGGGCATCCCGGCGATGGTGGCGTACTCCACTGCCCAGACATCCTGGTGGGCCAGGTCCACATTGAAGTTGATGTATTAAGCAACCTGGAGGGCTGGATGCACCTGTGCAGCGAGCTTTGTGAGGTCCTGGACAGGTCCCCACTCACCGCCTGGAAGGATCCCGTACCGTAAAGACATAGGGTGATCGTCACCTTGACGGCCATCTGGAGTGGGCGTCCTCCCCCATACTCCCACGGTGCCAGGTGTGCCATCATCTGGCAGATATGTTGCACTGTGTCCCTGCTCAGTCAAAGTCATTGATGACATGCCCGGTCCGGCAGGTCCTCGAATGGCATGCGGTGCCGGTACACACAAGGCCTCATGTGGCGCCTCCTTGGCACCTCCTCATTCACGGCCTGTTGGGCAGCCGGCTGTCCATCATGGGCAGCTGTCACCTGTCCCTCTGCAGCACCCCTCTGCTGATGCACGCTATGCTGCTGCAGTTTCCTCCTCCTCCTCGAGCAGCGCCCATTCATACAGCCGCAGTGCACCCCCCAGGGTTGTGGCAACTAGAAGGAAGACCACCATTGCTGTTAGAATTTCAATATCCATTGTCTGAAGGGGCTGAAAGGCAGACATGTTAGCATGGTGTGTACCCCCATGGCCAACAAGATCCACCGGGCTACATGGCCCCAGTCCACCGGGCCCAACAACAACCAGCGGATAAGAAGGTCAGATCCATACCATGGAGGTGACTCACTCGATCAAGTGTCCATTGAAGAAGATTCTCCTATTTGCAGATAAGCGAGAGACAAGGTCGTGCACATCCATGATTGTCCAGAGATCTGATGGATTGTGAAGTGTTATCTGTGCTGGTCTAACATCGACTGCAACTGGATGCAGTAAAACGAAAAACAGGCTTCCGACACGGGAGATGGTCCAACACTGTTTTATTGAACCTGTTGAATGCTGTACGTAATCTGCTGTGGGTTGACACTCTATTAACCCAACTGATAACCTCCTACTGGCTTGACCAGACTAGCTCTCTACCACATGGTGATGATGTCCATTGGCCTTTGCACTGTAACTATCTCCCTGGCCGTGTCCTGTGAGAGAGAGAGAGCCTTAATGCCCAGTGGGCTTTATAATGGTGGTGTCCTGTCTGGTGATTGGTTGTTCTGTGTCATGTGTGTTCATTGGTTATCTTCTGTGTCAATCACTGCCTGTCTGCATCTCATGGTATACTGAGTGGATATTATGACAGATCACACCTTCCACGTTCTGCAGGAGGATCTAATGCCCTGTGGACTGGGAGGCTGTCCTCTGCCTTTGGCCCTGTAGGTTATATTTATTTTCTTGCAGATCAATCCAGAAACTAACAGAAGCCTCCCGAGGCACCTTGCAGGCAGCCACACATAAATACATCAAGGAAGTGACAGATGCTCTCGACAGTAAAAGCCATCATTATGTGAGGTTCACAGTTGGTGCAGGTAGTCAGGCTGCTCGATTTGATAGCTCCCAAAGAGAGGTGACAGGGGCAGCACAGTGGTGCTAAATTGCCCCTAATTTAAAAAGCGAGGTGATCACTGAGTGGGAGGCAGGCTCACCTTCCATGTAAGAGGGCACATATATAAATCTACACAACACCTTCAAATGACCAAACCACTCTCAGCGACATAATACTTACTTACCAAAGAGCTCACTGCGACGGCTCTGCAGTGGCTGTCCCGTGAGCGAAGCCTGCATCCTTTCTTTTCTCAGCTTCGGCCCTATTCCCACTCTCCCTAGCAGCACTGAATCTTTCTTAACACACATTGCTCATTGGCTGCCAGTTAAGTGGATAGCCAGCGTGAAATCGCTTTCAGGGACCAACCACAGTTGGAAGCTGTTTTGCGCCTGATTTAAGGCCAACTGAACATGCTTGTCCAACGTGTGTAAAATTCAGGCCACAGAGACTTAGCTCAAGTCTGGTCATCAAGGACATGTTTTCAAATTCACACATTCTGCAATGTGACACCCTATCTATTCTATTCTCCACAACATTATCGAACAGCCTTGTCACGCCCGACCCGGTGACGTGACAAGGCCATTAAATCTTGCGAGAAATCTTGTGAAGGCACCAAGAAATACCCTGCTAAACGGGACTCATTGTTTCCTCTATTAAATCGTGCCCTACATTTATTTCCTTTACAAACTTCGGGAACAGTAAAGGACCTTTTCTGACCTTGTGAAATTCAATGGGTTCAATGTCAAGTGCATCCCAATACTTACTTGAGGATGCAGTCCCACTCATTTTTTACCCAACATATTGTCCTTTGTTCCACTTTAAATCTATTCTTGAACAGCAAACCATGACTTGCAGATAAATCTGTATTTTCTCCTCTGGAATTTTCTGTCACAATTGCATTGGGGTTAGAGCCCCTGAGCTGGATGACTTAATATTTGCCAGAAGACAAGAAAATGGTCAAATAAGCATGAAATATATTTTTAATTTCTTCTTACTAAAAACTTGTCAATTACATTCCCCGATTCTTTATGGCGTCTTTCTTCAGCCATAGCTGCAGATAATTGCTCAAACCTTGCCGACACAATTACTCTTCCATCAATCAGTCGGCACTGACATGGCTTTGAGAAAACAAATACCAGTCCATCTTTCAGCTAAATACCCAATGCCATAAAATCTTACTTTGCAACCCCACCAAGAAGCTAATCATCGGACACGTGCATCAATGGACTGTGTGAACCTTACTTTTCCCCCGTGGAAATGTTGAAAGTTACTTCCAAGTATCACCAAAAACCAATATAAAATGTAACTTTTTTTAAATTAAGAAAGGCTTGCAGGACCAGCAAATACATTTATTCAGCTTTGAGTCAGTGACAATACAATTTTACTTAAATCTGTCGAGAGAACTATTATTTCATAGCCTTCAAAACTGCTGTCTTAGAGCAAAATCTTTCAGCTTTAATTGCATTTGCCTTGATCAGAACAGGCAAGTCAAATCTCAGCAAAAGTAAATAAAAAGGAATTATATCAGAACACATCAATGGGAGGAAGTGTTTTATTCAGAATGGAGTGCAAAAGGAATGTCTGCCATTTATTTATCAGTAATCTGATTTTTTGAAGCTGAAAAATGTCAGTTCACATTATCTATTCACATCTCCCCATTGTCGTACAGAGCCTTTGAATATTTTCAGTACTAGAAAAAAAGGGATTTGGCAAAACAAAATAGAGTACTTGACATGATATGGTGTGTAGTCCGATAATGACTCTTTCTCCTTGTGTAGTTGCCCATCTTTGTATTAATGCTGTTTCCTATACTTTGTGCAGAGCTTGAGAAGGGCCCTTGTTCATTGTAATGGAACAAGAAGAGCATCATTATAAGTTCAGATTTCCACAGTATCTGTCAGTTTGATGAGGGCTGAAACAAAACAGAAATGTTTTCAGGAGAATTTGATGGAGATGATAAAAAAAAAGAAAGTGGTGTGGGTAGGCCAGAGAAAAGGATTGACCTGGGATATCCTGAAGCATTGAATAACACAGTATGTTGCAAACATAATGGTGTCAGTATGTGGAAGAAAACATAAACCAAAATATAGTATGGAATCTGAAACAACATGGAAAGTTTAGATAATCCAGGTATTCTAAATTTGTGAGATTTCTTCAGTCTACTTTGATCTGCCTCAGAGATCCAAATCTGACCATTTGTAAAACTCCTGAATTTGAACCTGATGCCCGTCACCTTACATGTTATGAAGTTACATTCCTTCCACACGCAATACACTCCAGCAGGTAATCAGAGAAATGAATATGGTATAAAGTAGCAAATAACCTTCCCTACATGACTGGCGATGATAAGATGAACACGACATCAAAAAGCCACAAACTCCACTTAGTGTACAGGCATTATATGTCCACTCTGGTATAGACTGAATATTCATTCCCTTGTTCTTCTGCCAGCAACTATGATTTTCATGAGGTTTAAAATGAACATTTGTGAAAAATTTGCGACTGCGGCTCCAGCAAACAAAAGTCATTCATATCCTGGCACATTGGGAAAAATTATCAGCAAAATACACAATAGATCAGTGATATATAGAGACACTGCCCAATACATTTCCTGCACTTTGTTCATAGAATCATAGAATGTGCAGAAGGAGGTCATTCGGCCCATTGAGTTAGCCACACTACCTAACCCAATCCCCCTTCCTATTCCTGCAACCCCACCCTAAGGGACAATTTATCATGGCTTATCCACCTCACCTGCACATTTTGGACTGTGCAAGGAAACCAGAGGACCTGGAGGAAACCCACGCAGTCATGGGGAGAATGTGAAAACTCCTCACAGATGGTTGCCTGAGGTTGGGATCAAACCCAGGTCCCTGGCGCTGTGAAGCAGCAGTGCTAACCGATGTGCTGCCGTACTGCTGTGATGGTACTTCTGTCTTGGTCTCGGGTTTTCCTTGTGTGCAGTCTCTGATGCAGTTGAGGGTTTATTATAATATATTAGAAGCAGGAAGACCAACATTGGAGGGTCCAGAATCCTTGCCGAACAGTCCAGTTAACCAAGGGTAAGTAATGAAAGCCATACATACCGGTTGCCAATATCTGCTGAGACAGATAGTTTGGAAAAAGCCCCCTGAATGAAAATGAGTAATTACTGAAGAAACAGAAGAGTTTTGGACCATTTTTCTTTTCTAATTTTCACTTGAACAGCATCAACCAGCATGCTTTGTCAGCACGACAGGTCTGATTGGAGTTGGTAGGTTCCCCACAGTCCACGTGCAGCAGATAATACTTGAATGGCATTGTGAACACCTTTAGTAAACACCTGGACAATAAAGGTTTTGTGTGCCCAGAGGCAGAGAATTCTGCAAGTCAGTGTCTGTCTTGCCTTGAATGCTATTATCTTCAGAAATGTTGCCTTCTTCAAGGAAGAATCTTAAATAATATAATGGATTATAGAAGACAGTTTACCCCCAAGTGGCATGGGCCAGGATCCTTCTGTTACACTGCACTACAGAACTGACAAAATGGATTTCAATAAACTGACTGCACCACTCTCCAGCTCCCACACCTTCTGTTAACAGTGACCAAGCTGTTAAATAAACCAAGGCCTCATGACAGCAACTACAGGAGCGAACAGGTGTGCTGCCCCTGCCAACTCGGCATTTTGCGAAAAACATTAAAATAAACCACTCTGAATTGCACAAAATGATCCAAAAAGAATACATACCTTATGCAAAGTAATGAAAAGGAATTTAACTTATTCTGTCACCTTGAAACTACTGTTTTGTCAAAATTGTTTCACAAATGCAGGTTGGTTTTTGAGCAGCTAGTTTTTGATGTTGTTCATCAGCTTTTTTGAGTTTCATAGATTAGGATGTATCAATTTGACAAAGAACAAAACAAAACAAATCAAAACAAAGGGATGTCTCGATCGTTCATGTTGTAAATTTAATACCAATTCTCCAATGCAATAAATGATTGAGTCTGAAGCAAATCTTATTTATTTTTGTTGGTATGCTGTCGTATTTTACAGACTTCTACATCATTTTTACTTGCACGGTGCTGTAATTTTAATTAAATGGTTTCAGCCATAACAAAAAGAAAGAAAATAACTAACTACATATGTTACAGTCAGTAGCAAAAATGGTTCCTTACGCTGATTTCAGTTATCCAACATGAAGGAGTCAATCATTGTAAATTCCTGGAAACATAGGAAATGACAAGCCATTAAATGCAAAGCCTTCTGGTTAGCATACTAATTGAAATATTATTCATAAATGAATATTGCACTCATAAATGTATATCATTATACACTTTGGTGGATGTTGTTTCATTTACAAAGTGCAGATCAACTGAAGATATGTTACTAAAGCAAATTCTCTACTGTCCAGATATAACTGAGATTAGCAATTGCAATGGAAGCATGTCGCAGGTTAAACACGTGTCCTCCAATTCTAGCAAACTTCCACCAAACACATGTAGATTTTTCATTTTGCATAATTTCAATAACCTCACAAATTCTCTTGAGATGGTATCTGAAAAACAAGAATGTTAGAAAGCTCAGAGCAGAATAGGAAGGTACCCATCAGCAGAGCCACGTTCATTCATGAGAACAGAGATGCATTTATCTTGTTGTGGGCTTAAATACCAGTTTTTTCCTCTCTCTTTCATTCTTTTCTGAAGCTTTGATGTGGATTATAAAGGAGCCAAAATCAAGCAAATTACCTGAAGACTGAAACATTTTTTTGTCCTAAGTCTTGAGTGCAGAGCAAGTCATTTTTCTTCTCGACTGGCCTAGCTGTTTCATCTCTAAGTCGGGATGACAGCAGTGATGATGGATTGATGGGACAGCTGGCTGAAGTCCCACAGCAGCTGAAGGGTGCAGGGTCCAGACCTTCCTTTTCAGAACATTTTAGCTGCAGAAAATTCACACCAGCCTTAAAGGGGGGGGAAAAACCTGTTGCTATATCTTCATTGGGCCATGTCCATATATGTCGTCAAAAATACACCTTCTTACTTTGTCCTCTGGAATTTTAAATATATATTTGTGCAGATGCTGTACGAGTGACTAGCCTATTAGAAACATTGACAAACTAAAGTACTGGGATGCAATTTAACGGAAATGAAACAGAGTCGCGTTTTGGACATGTTTATTGGGTTATTCCCGATGCTTGCAGTGCCGAGAATGACCCCGCTATTAAACAGGACTCTGCTTAATTTCTGTGCATTGGCGAGGAATGCCCCGCTGAGGCCACACTTAGGCTCATTTCCTGCACAATTGAGATCAGCTCATCAGTGCAGTGCCCCGATCTTTGGAACTCCACCGTGGCCTCTGGACACCCCAGTGCCCAGCCTACTAATTAGGATGTCATTGAGCCACCTGCAATCTACTTCATAAGGACACGGAACCCCCCAGGCCTGATCCAGGTGGCACTGCCATGGGGGCCAGGTGGCATCAGAAGTGCTAGGGTATCACCCTGCCCTGATCCCAACCACCTGGGGGCCCCGATCGCCTGGGGCAGCCACCCCAAGTGCCGATACGCCTTGTCCACGTTTGTGGAAACCAGTGCCCACGGTGCCTGCTCGGGGTCTCCGAGATGAGGCTGTTAGGTCCCCTGCCCTGGGTAACTCTGGCACAAACATATTTAAGTCACCTTAACTGCACATAAATATGCAAATCTGGAGCCTGCCCTCAGATAGTGATGCCTCGCGAGATCTTGCGCGGCGTAACAAGCACCGTAAATTTCATGAGGGGCTTCTCATGAGATTTACCGGCCTTGTCATCTCCTGAGTCGGGCACAACGCGGCCATTAGATCACGCCCTGAGATTATGTAATTCAGATCAGTCTCATGAAAAAGAAATGTGCGCAGGATTTTTATTTTGAAAACCTATGGCTCTTTCAGCAATATCTAATGGTAAATTCAGCTTTAGTCCAGTGAAAGGAATTGAAAACAAGGTCATCTGGGAAAGGGTAATCGGAGATTTGCAGATGAAGGTTTAGAAGAGTTTTGTTTGGTGAAGCATGAGTGGTATTGCCCCAAAAATGCTGGGGTGCTTGTCATGATATGTATACTGACTGGGATGCAAAGCGTTAATGCTTCTTACCACTAGAGGAAACCACAGAACAGTCATGTATATATGTCATGTGACATCTGGGTCAAAGTGGTCAGGCATAAGAGATAAATACACAAGGCCAGTTGTGTATTTAAGAGTTCCGTAATTTGTTATGGGCCAGGGTTTAGAGAACCCCAATGTGTAGCATGGAGTTCACCTGACCCACAACTTTTAATAGATTGTGGTATGGAGGGCACATGGCCCACTCTACAGGTGTGGTACAGCATAAATGGAAAAGTATTTTTTAAAGCAAAACAATGTTTATTCTACGAACTCAAGTTAACCTTTTTAAAACATACAGTGAACATCTTAGCATCCATCAATTCAAATATAACCCCCAAAGAATACAACACTAAGTAATCCATAAGCTGTCCTTTTAATATCCATAAGAATTTTTAAAAAAACTTTAAAAACTGAAGTACATCACGTTAAAGTCACTACTGAGAGCAGTTATTAGTTTTAAATCACCAAAGGATCAATTTACAGTCTTTAGATTACATAGAGAGAGACTCATACACCTTCTGGTTGTGACTGCAGCTATCCAGCTCTGAAAACAAAACTAAAACACACCCTGCAGCAAATAGCCTAAAGTGAAAGTAAAAAGCTGACAGACAGCCCAGCTCCACCCACTCTCTGACATCAGTGCAGTGGTAAACAACCATTTCTTAAAGGTACTCCCACTACAGATATTATATACACACCCATTTATAAATACCCATTTCTTAAAGATACTCTCACATGACACCACCCCCACAAGAAAAAAAAATAAACCATCAACTTCAAGATTATTTTATTTTTCACCTTTTCACTATCCTTTAAGAAATGCACGCAGTAAGTATACATTTTGTTTCAAAAAACAACACACGCAAAAAGGTATAATAATATGGTCAATTTTTGTTCTTATTCCTCCAGCTGGAATCCTTCTCGATTGACAGTCTCTTTGAACAAGAAGGTCTTTGAACGATCCATCCATTTCTCTACGGCTCGGCATTTCTCTTTAAAGTCAGATACTTTAGTTCAATCTGATCACAGAGACCCTTGCAATTCTCCAACACAGGAGCATTGGTAATCACAGCTTTCAGGCAGTCAAGTGCCTGTTGAAAGTCCGCTGTCCACTGAAATTTTCGGCATTTCTTCAGCAAGTCCATCAGTGGAGCAATCACGTTGCAAAACTTTTACACAAATTTTCAATCAAATCCACTCATGCCAAGAAATCTCATCATTTCCCTTCATGTCGAGGGTATTGAAAACTCCTCAATAACTGTTGGTTTCACATCCCGTGTGACATTTGACCCTGTCCAATTGTATGGCCAAGGAAAATAACTTGGGCTTTTCCAAATTCACTTTTGGGTAGGTTTATCACCAAACCCGCCTCCTGAAGTCGATCGACTAGCTCCATCAGATGTTTCAAATGTTCTGTCCATGTCTGGCTGAAAATTACCAGATCGTTAATGTATACTGTGCAATCGGGTAATCCTGAAACAACTTTTTTAGTTAACCGTTGAAATGTGGCTGGGATGTTTTTCATGCCAAATGGCATAACGTTGATTTGGTATATACCATCTGGAGTCACAAAAGCTGAAATCTCCTTCGCCCTTTCGGATAAAGGTTCCTGCCAGTAACCTTTAAGTAAATCCAGTTTGGAAATAAAAGCTGATTGTCCCACTTTCTCAATGCAATCCTCCAAATGTGGGATAGGATAAGAGTCCGTTCTTGTAACTGCATTAACCTTTCTATAGTCCACACACAACCATTGAGTACTGTCTGGTTTTGGTACCATCACTATGGGTGAGCTCCATTGGCTGCAACCCACTTCAATTATGCCGTTTTAAGCACACTCTCAGTCTCTTTGTTAACCTGTGCTAATTTTAAAGGGTTAAGTCTGTATGGATGTTATTTGATTGGAACAGTCTTTTCCCACATTTACATCATGTTTAGCCATTTTAGTACTTCCCAATTTATCTCAACAAACTTGCCCATGTGATATCAATAACTCTTTCAGGTCAGTTTGTTTTTCCTCTGGAAGGTAACTCAAAAATGTATCCCAATTTTTAAGAATATCCTTGTTTTCCAAATTAATTTGAGATATGTCAAATTGACAGTCATCTGCTTTTGGTTCATCACTTTGAGTTAGAATCATTAAAACCTCCTCTTTTTTCTCTCCTTCCATTTCAAAATACATTTTAAGCATATTCAAATGACACACTTGGTGAGTCTTCTTTCTATCTGGTGTTTTTACCACATAATTCACCTCACTTAATTTCCTTTCAATCTAATAAGGTCCACAAAACCTAGTTTTTAAAGGCTCACCTACCACTGGAAACAACACTAAAACTTTATCTCCACTGACAAAACTACAAAACTTTGGATTTCTTGTCCGCTACCCTTTTCATCACATTTTGTACAACTTTTAAAGGGTGTCTAGCCAATTCACCTGCTCTATTTGATTGTTCCCTAAAATTTGACACGTAATCCAATAATGTAATTTACGATTTCTCACTCACCAATTTTTCCTTCAATCAATTTAAGTGGTCCTCTTACCTCATGACCAAAAATTAGTTCAAAAGAACTGAATTTGGTTGACCCATTAGGTGCATCCCTAATTGCAAAGAGTACAAATGGAATTCCGTGATCCCTATCCTCTGGATAATCGTGACAATAAACCCTCAACATTGTCTATAATGTTTGATCACATCTTTCTAACGCTCCCTGCGATTCTGGATGGTACTCAGTTGATTTAAATTATTTTATTCCGAAGCTATCCATAACTTCTTTGAATAACCTTGAGGTAAAATTTGATCCTTGATCTGATTGTATTTCTGTGGGTAGTCTGTATCGAGTAAAGAATTTAAG
Organism: Scyliorhinus canicula; assembly: GCF_902713615.1. Lineage (NCBI taxonomy): Eukaryota > Metazoa > Chordata > Chondrichthyes > Carcharhiniformes > Scyliorhinidae > Scyliorhinus > Scyliorhinus canicula. Next base: position 112,190,656 of record NC_052148.1, on the reverse strand, counting down.
GAACTCCTCCACAATCTTTTTAGCTGTAATATTACGTGCTGGAATGGCCTCTGGAAACCTAGTAGACACATCCATTATAATCAAAAGATATTGATTCCCACTTTTCATTTTAGGAAGCGGTCCTGCACAATCAATTAGGACCCTTGTAAAATGTTCCTCAAATGCTGGAATGGGTATTAAGGGCACTGGTTTTATCACTGCTTGAGGTTTCCCTATCACTTGACATGTGTGACATGATTGACAAAATTTAACTACATCTTTATGTAGTCCAGGCCAATAAAAATGTTTTCCTTATTCCCAAATGACCTCCCACTGGTACTTTATGTGCAACTTGCAACACCACCTTTCTATACCCTACCGGCAATACTACTTGATGAACTTCTGCCCACTTTTCATCCACCTGCACATGTAAAGGTCTCCATTTTCTCATCAAGCCATCACTTTTGCAGTAATAACACTGTGGTATACACTCAGATTCCTCTTCCGTGTATGTTTTCTGATACACCCGTTTTATTTCTACATCTTTCTGTTGTAATTCCGCCAATTTTCATGAACTAAAAATATCCGCCTCATCCTCCACCTGTTCTTGTTCTTTTTCAACCATCTGATCAAAAATTGTTTCTGATAATTGCACTTCAACTTTATCCTCACTCTTTGATTTCTCCTCTTACCTTCGCGACTTTGTTACTACACAATCCGGAAAAATCCCAGGATATTTGTCCTTCAACACTTCAGTTGTCTGATTTTCCACTGTCTTATCAACCACAGTAGGCATCACTCCCACTGTGATCCAGCTATATCATTACCCAAGATAAACTGTATTCCTGGACAAGATAGTTTCTCTATTACTCCTACTACCACTTCACCACTCTTCACTGGACTTTCCAACCTTACCTTATATAACGGAACACTACTCCTCTCACCCTGAATTCCACATATTACCACCTTTTCTGGCAACATTCTTCCCAAACTACATAACTCCTCATCTCTTACCATTAAAGATTGACTAGCTACCGTATCTCCTAAAATTGTCACTTCTTTACCTGCTCCTCCTGATACACATGAGTAAATTTTACCCACACAAGTAAATTATTTAAAGACATCTGGCACCTTCTTATCAATCACCTCTTGATCAGGCTGTACAATCTTTTACCCCTCCTTCGCTTTACTTGGGCTTTCTTTTACCACTTTAACAAACCCCACTGTCTTATCTTGTTTTACCAAATCAACCTTCCCAGTGCTTTTCTTAAACAACCAACACTGTGACTTTACATGGCCTAGTTTATTACAGTGAAAACATTTGAAACTTTTCATTTCTTTTCCACCCTCTTGGATTTCTTTTTTAATCTGAGGTACACTCTCCTTATTATCTCCCATCAGATCACCTTTACCGTTACCACGTGAGTATTTCTCATGTCTCCAGTTTCGATCCCTCACAGGCTGAAACTGATGTCAGAAACCAAGCTTTGATTTATGAACTAATTCATAATCATCTGCCATTTCTGCTGTTAATCTCCCAGTTTTAACCCTCTGCTCTTCTACAAGAGTTCTCACTTCATCAGGAATTGAGGGCGAAATTCTCTGCCCCCCACGACGGGTGGGAGAATAGCGGGAGGGCCTTCCCGACATTTTTGCCGCCCTCCCGCTATTCTCCACCCCCCCCCCCCCGCCGAAGTCCCGACCCGAATCGCTGCCGCCGTTTTTTTACGGCCGGCAGCGATTCTCAGCTGTTAGATGGGCCGAAGTCCCAGCCCTTTCCGCCGTTTTTACAAACGGCAAACACACGTGGTCTTGCCGTTCGTAAAAACGGCGTCACAAACTCGCTATTAATAACCATGGCACCGATTGGCACGGCCGTACCACGGCCGTGCCAAGGGTGCCATGGGCCCGCGATCGGTGGGCACCGATCGCGGGCAGCAGGCCCGATGCCCGCGCACTACTTGTCCTTCCGCCGCCCCGCAGTATCCGGCTGAGGGGCAACCCGGCCCGCGCATGCGCGGGTTTCGTGCAAAAACGCGATGACGTCACCCGCGCATGCGCGGGTTGGAGTCTTCCAAACTGCGCATGCGCGGCTGACGTCATATGACGCGTCAGCCGGCGCTAACTCCGGCAAGCGGGCTTAACGATTTTCGTTAAGCCCGTCTTGCCGGAGCCTACGGCGTCGGGCTGCTAGCCCCGACCGGGGACCAGAATCGGTCCCCGGTCGGGAAGGGGCGCGCTGCCGTAAAACCCGCCCGGGTTTTACGGCAGCTTTACGATTTCTCCCGTTTTGGGAGAATCGCGCCCTGAATTTTTAAACTCCTCCAAAAGTATAATTTCTCTGACAGCTTCATACGTTTGGTCTGTTTTCAAAGCCCTTATCCACCTCTCAAAATTACCCTGAGCTTTTCAAACTCCATGCATGTTAAACCAGATTCTTACCTTAAATTTCTAAACCTAGTTCATAAGCACCTAAGATGGATTTTTTCACTTCCTCGTATGTCCCAGCTACCTCCTCCAGTAGTGATGCAAACACTTCACTCGCCCTACCTATCAGCTTTATTTGAATCAGTAATACTCACATGCCCTGTGGCCATTCATTTGTTTAGCTACCTTCTCAAATGAAATGAAAAAGGCTTCTATCTCCTTCTCATCAAACCTTGGCAATGCTTGACATATTTAAATAGATTCCCACCAAGAATTTGACTTTGACGCTCTTTCTCACTATCCTCATAACTATCATCCAACTGTACGTTTACCTTTACGTCTGCCAATTTTGACTGACTGTCATGTTTCATGGCCATTTTCTGAAGTTCAAACTCTCTCCCTTTATCTTTTTCCCTGATTTGTATCTCCCTTTCTCTTTCTTTTTGTTCTGCTCTGGCTATTCTTTCTTTTCTCCTTTCTTCTCTCTCCTTTTCTTTTTCCTCTCTCTCTCTTTCCTTTTCCTCTCTATCTCTTTCTCTTTCTTTTTCCACGCTCTCTCTTGTTCCTCGCTTTCGTATTCAAGCTGCTTTAGTTCTTTCTCATGTTCCATTTGTTTAATTTGGAAACCGAATTTTTGCCATTTCCAACGAGTCAAACTGTATCTCACGCAACTTTAAATGCTTCGCCACCGCCATAATTACCTCATCTTTTCGCATTTTGTCAGGTAATGTTAACTGCAATGTTTTTGCCAAATCTAACAGTCTGCTTTTAGCCTCTGTCCGTAAGGTACTGCGGGTGACTGTCTCCACCCCCAAAAACTTCAGAGCCTCTGAAAGAGCCATTGTCCACAACACACTCCCTACTTAAACTGAAATACCACACCTGAAAAGCAACCACAATATGCTCACCCCTCACTGTCTGTAAGTTCACTGAGCCAATCCAATAGATAGACTTTTATCACCCTCGAGCCCCCAAATTGTTATGGGCCAGGGTTTAGAGAACCCCAAAGTATATCATGGAGTTCACATGACCCACAACTTTTAATAGATTGTGGTATGGGGAGCACACGGTCCACTCTACAGGTGTGGTGCAGCAGAAAAGGAAAAGTATTTTTATAGCAAAACAATGTTTATTCGATGAACTCAAATTAACCTTTGTAAAACATACAGTGAACATCTTAGCAACCATCGATTCAAATATAACACCCAAAGAAGACAACACTAAGTAATTCTTAAGCTGTCCTTTTAACATCCATGAGACTTTAAAAAAACCTTTAAACAGAAGCACATCACGTTAAAGTCACTACTGGGAGCAGTTATTAGTTTTAAATCACCAAAGGATCGATTTACAGTCTTTAGATTACAGAGAGAGAGAGACTCATACACCTTCTGGCTGTGACTGCAGCTATCCAGCTCTGAAAATACGCCCATTTATAAACACCCATTTCTTTTTTTTAATATAATTTTTATTGGAATTTTTTACAGAAAATATAAAACATAACGACAAACAATGAAATGCAACAAACTAACCTATAATAACTGTGACACCCCCAGACCGTATCGACGCATGTATCACATCCCCCCACCCCCCCCCCAACCCCAATGAACAACAAAATAACTTAAAAATATATTAAAATTAAATAAACAAACATAGTCATTGTCTACCCCCCTCTTTTCCCTCCCCCTTCCCCCCTCCCCCCCGGGTTGCTGCTGCTACTGTCCCTGTACCCTATCGTTGAGCCAGAAAGTCGAGAAAAGGTTGCCACCGCCTAAAGAACCCTTGTATAAACACCCATTTCTTAAAGATACTCTCACATGACAAGTTAGAGATAGCATAGTCTTAATTCAGTAAACTTATACTTTAGGAATACATACACATTTTGTTTAGTAGTGTTAATAAATTAGTTTTGTTCGTTAACAAAGCTTGTTGTTCTTTGTTCAACACTACACATCCAAGCCATCCAGGAAAAGCAAAGCAGTGAACAACACAGCGTTGACTAATATCCCCACTAATTGTGTGACCATTGCCATCAGGGATGACATTGGTCATCTGGAATGCCTGGTTGTTTCAATTTGTCATCATACAAGGGTGGTAGCCCCTTTAGCTGTGCAAATTGATTTCAATTTTAATACAGAAACCATGCATGATCTATCTCATGTCTGCTGTCAGCTGAGCCAAAGAGGAACACAGCAACTAAGCTTTGTGGAGTTAGGAGCAGCAGGAGTGCTACTCTGGGATTTGCAAAAATAAGCTGGGCTGCGGGAGCCAAATCTGATAAGGCCAGGGATATATAGCCACTAATAACAGAAATGGCATCCATCTGGTGGTTAAGGCCAACATCGTAATAATCCCACAAACAAAATGAAAATAAACAAACGCACAATTTAAAAGTGGCTCCCTTGCAAAGTTACCTGGACATTGATTCCGGGACTAGTTACTCTTCCACCAGACTTTCTGACCTTTTCGGCGAACAAGCACTCAAGGTACAATTTTACAATTTTAGGCCGGAATTCACCAACCTTTGGGATTCTCTTTTCCCACTGACAGTGCAGCCCCGCCTGTGAGATTCTCGGCGGCATGGGGTGGCTTCAATGGGAAATCCTATTGACAGGCAGCGGAAGGACAGACTCCCACCACCAGCAAACATCGCACTGCTGGGAAACACATAGTTGGGGACCAGGGAATCTCACCCTTAATGAAGGAATATTAACCCTTGACAGAGCCTGCATCAAAGCCCCTGGGTGGGTATTTTAATGAAATTTTAAGAGTAGTGCCAGTAACCAGCTTAAAAGAAACTCATCCCTGCACAGGTTGGTTGCATTTCCTGGACTACAGCTTGTCCATAGATGGGAGCTAGCTGCAATTCATTAATGGATTCTGAAGGGAACAAATGATTGGCAGCATGAAATGTGCATTGAGGGTGGCCCCTCAGCGTCTTTCCTTCAGTCATAAATCATTGCAGAGAGTTAAGGAGAATGCCACTGGTTTATTAATCGATTGGTTCAGGTTATATTAGTGGAGGTATGTGTGCAGATATTCAGAGTTGATGAGTCAAAGAGTCATAGGACGGGATTTGCCAACCACCCCACCACATGGCTTTCAGCGGCAGAGGCGACCCGACACGGGATCGATACGGTTTTCCCATTGACTGCACTCCCTGTCGCCGGGAAACCCGTGGGACCGGTATTTTCCGCCGGCGTGAACAGCTGGAAAATCCCACCTGTTGAGTTTTACTGCACCGCAAGAGGCTCTTCAGCCCTTTGTGCCTGTGCTAGACCTCAAGCACCTAGCTCTTCTAATTCTATTTTCCTGCACTTGGTCCAAAACCTGGTGTGCTATGGCATTTCAAGTGCTCCTTAAATACTTCTTAAATATTGTGAGGGTTACCACCTCTACTGCCCTTTCAGACAGTGAGTTCCAGGTCCTGGGCTTGATTCTCCGGCCTCGTTATGCTCTCACTCAATCGAAAGAAGATCGGTGAATAGCGAGAGAGGCCAAAAATGAGAACCCCACCAGGCGCCAATCAGTTTGCGATAGTGTGGCAAGAAACCAATTATCACTACTTAAGCTCAATTTCCATGTAATTAACGAAAGCCACCCCCTATCCCATGGCCTCCCATCATTCATCGGCCCCCCCAGCAAGTGGTCACGTTGGAGCCGATTAGTATTCCATTTTAAAAACGTGAACCTGACGGAAGAGCTTCTGTGGGTAGCAGAGGAGGTGAGTAGCCATCTTTGTTCAAAGGCAAAGCTTTCATTTGATTAGCGTGCAATTAACCATCAGCAGAATCGTACATCTATCTTCTATGGTATTCAGATTAGCATAATTATAGTTGCAAAGGTGAGAAAAAATTTGTTGTTTTGGCTGTTCGGGCTACTCGTGTCCTGAGTCAAAATCATATCCACAACAGTCAGATCTTCGATGCATATCTCATTAATTAAGTTAACTGTCCTGTTTGGTCCACAGTTGGACGAGAGACACATTATCCAGCAAAGTGATTTGTTCTTCCACACTTGCACACTTTTCCAAATGCGGGACATTGCCGTGGCAAATGTCGATTGTTGCATTACTGGCAAAAAATGGCGGATCTGGTCAGCCGCTCAAAATGGCCGCCCACACTGAGCATTTTTATTTTTTGGCTGCGTTACAGTGCTTATGGCGCTGGTATCTTCAGCCACATTGGAGCCAAAATGTTTCCAATTGAGCCCGCTAATCTGCTGTGCAGCTCGCATACAGGCGTGATAAATATTGACAGTGTTTTCCAGTTGAAGCTCATCTTCCCTTAATAGCCTCTTGCGAATCTTGTCATTTGATATCCTGAACACTACTGGAAAATCACAGGAGGCTGGAGCACAGGGCGCCAAGCCCGCTAAATAGATGCAAATGGGTAAGACTTTCCCATGACTGGGCAGCATGGTAGCATGGTGGTCAGCATCAATGCTTCACAGCTCCAGGGTCCCAGGTTCGGTTCCCGGCTGGGTCACTGTCTGTGCAGAGTCTGCACGTCCTCCCCGTGTGTGCGTGGGTTTCCTCCGGGTGCTCCGGTTTCCTCCCACAGTCCAAAGATGTGCGGGTTAGGTGGATTGGCCATGCTAAATTGCCCGTAGTGTCCTAAAAAGTAAGGTTAAGGGGGAGTTGTTGGGTTACTGGTATAGGGTGGATACGTGAGTTTGAGTAGGGTGATCATTGCTCGGCACAACATTGAGGGCCGAATGGCCTGTTCTGTGCTGTACTGTTCTAAATTCTAAATTCTAAATGACGCCCGATTCCCCATCCCATTAGTGAACACATTCCGGCGTCCGTGACTATTGTCTTTTGTTACAGCGGCCATTTAAGAGGTTGTCACTTTAATTTATTTTGATTATTTGTTAATTTTACCACCTGTTTATTATTTTAACCTTAAAAAACAATAAAGGACACCCTCCATCACCGGTGGATACCATGGCAGCAGAAGGTCTGCATCAACCCCAAAACCACATTTTGATTTAGTTACATAAGTTTCCATTGGAGTTTTTGATTTGTAGCTCGCCTTAGTGATTATCACTTCAATTTAATTTGATTTTCTCAAAAGAGTATAAAGATGGACTGCCCTTTAAGGCTTTAATCAACCAGTTAATTTTTTAGTTTGATTTATTCCAAAGAATATGAAGAGACATTTCCCCTTTAAAAAGGGTAGTTCATTAGTCAATGTATTTATTTGTTTGATAGAAGGATTAAAATGTGATAACTGGGTCACTATGTGAGAGGAGAGCTGTGAGAAAGTACACTGACAAATAGTACATCAGACAAATAGTGATTGGTTACAGTGCGGAACAAGGGCCAAATAAAGCAAATAAATGAGCAAGAGCAGAAATTGGGCACATTTTTGTTATTAAGCTTTCATTGAGAGTCTCCTTCTTACATCCTGAGTACTTTTGTGGGGGGGGGCAGGCACCTGTTGGAAGCTTTGCAAATACAAATAGTTCTATCATGTCAGGGACAATCAGTAACATGGAAAAAGTTTTATTAATAATAACAATAATCGCTTATTGTCACAAGTAGGCTTCAAAGAAGTTACTGTGAAAAGCCCCTAGCATCCACATTCCGGCGCCAGTTTGGGGAGGCTGGTATGGAAATTGTACCCGCTCTGCTGGCCTTGTTCTGCATTACAAGCCAGCTAGTTAGCCCACTGTGCTAAACCCGCCCCTTACGTGAGTTAGAAAAGTAGAAGTTTTGATGAAAGTCCATTGCACAGCAATTAAATTGTAATAACACTAACATTTCCTTACCCTATACCTACCCCATCTTCCCTGGTGAATTTAAAGATTCAGAAGCTAAAGAGCGCGATTCTCCGCTCCCGGGAAAATTCGTGAAGGCCGTCGTGAACTCGGCCAAGTTTCACGACGGCCTCGGAACCCGTTCCTCACACCGAATTCACTCCCACCTGGGGGGCTAGGAGCGGTGTAGCCATGCTGGCCACGCAAAATGGACACTGAGCCAAACTAAAATGGAAGGCTGCTGGGAAACAGACAGTTCAGCCAGAACAGCAGTCTGCAAAGAGCAGTTTGCATTCTGCAGCAACAGAAACCAGTTTGGGCTCAGGTGAAAAGACCTTAGCTAGGTGCAAATGGCAAAACGCTTTGCATGCTAATGAGGCCATCAGACTTGAACACCCACACAATAGATACATTTGGTTCTGAATGGACACATTCCAATCAAGACCCAGACATCGAGGCACCAGAAACCTCCAAACAAAAGGACATAAGAAACGCCCCCTCCATCACGGAGACCCCCTCGCATTGGGGAATTAATCCAGTATCGATAAGAAATTGATCCAATAGGTAGAGCCCGCCCGAGAAGAGGGAAGGACAACGGAACCCCTATAAAAGATAGGGACCTCGTGTTGTCCGGTCTGTTAAACCTGTGCTCCGGCCCCGACTGACACCTGGTATCCTGACTCCAGCCGTTGAGCACCAGCCGCCGAAACCGTAAGTTCAACGCTCGCTACGCGATCCAAGCCCGCTAGACTCCCAAGTACCAGAACGCTTGCTGAAGGCTGCAGACAAAACCAGGACGAAGGCCTCGTTCTCTGACCTTGCCTGTTCCTGTTAGATAAGTATTCTGTTTGCTTATGTTTAGTTGTAGCTTAGTCTCTTAGTGTGTGTGCATGAGTATTTATTATTAACTGTATAATAAATATTGATCGTTTGAACTTTACTAATCGGTGTATAGCTTTTATTCGTTTGAACCCTTGAGGACCTGTGTTTCGTGCAACATTTAGTGGCGACATCCGCCGGGACCCTGTTGTAAGTGGAAACACCACAGTGTCCAGGACCCTGAAATTTGAATTAGAACTCCAAATTGCAGAGAAAGAAAGAGATCACAAGTATTCAAGGTGTTCAAAATAATAAGCGAAATTCGGAAGTGTGTTTAGTGCATGCGTACTAACAGGGCTGTAAGGTAAAACTGGAAGCTTTTTGTTGCGACAAACTTTCGGTAGTTTTGTAATCGGAAAATAGCGTAAGCCGTACCCTTTTCACGAAACACCACCCCAGCAACCCCCTGTTCCAAATTATAAAAAGAGAGTCAGAGGAAATGGCCATGCAGGCAATGGAACGTCTGATGGATCCAGCAAAGTTTGTGGTCGCAGCGACCAGCAGCAGTAGCAGGGTAGGCCAGTGTCCCACGTGGGAGCTGGAACTCCGCAAATATTTACAAGGAAAGGGATGGCCCCTTTGGAAAGAGTTTTGTGCAAATGAGGAGACAGGTCCCGGAAGTATAGGTCATACTTGGTGGGAGAACCTCTCTCAGATACACAAAAAGAGTTTAGGTAAAGCACGCAAGCCGATGGCGATTGTGTCCTGCTTGGCACAGTTGCGAGGCGCAGAGGAGGTCATCAGGACGCTCCGGGCAGATTTAGAGGAAAGGAACCGAATGAGTAAGGTCGATGTCAGGGACATCGAGAAAGAAAACCTGGAATTAAAAGGGAAGTTGGCAGAGAAGGATAGAGAGGTGGATGATGCCAAGAGGGCTCATCAGTCTTGTCTAGCCCATCTGAACAGTTCCCAGACCCAGTATGAGAAAGCCTATCAGGACGTGCAACGTGCCGTTCTGATAAGACAGGAATCGGAAAAGCAGGTGGAGGCATTGCAGAGGCAATGTTCCGATCTCAAAGCAGCTTTGAGAGCACTCCACGCTGCAACGACCGAACAAAGACAAAGCACAGTTGACCACGCGAAATGCAGGAAACAGATTGCGGAACTGCAATCTCTGCTTTCGGTGCAGAATGGCTTCCAAAGCACCTTTGGAGCTCAGTTAGATGGGGAAAACGCCCCAGATTGGCAGGAATTAAGCGAGACAGCGCAGCGTTATGTTCAGGGAACATGTGCGCCCGCAGCTCAGCAGAAACGACAGGCACCCCAACCCCCCACAGCTCAGATCATAACCGCACCCATGAATCCCGTAACCACACAGAGGAAAGCCGAATCAGAAGGCGCCCCAGACATAACTTACACCACCCCTTTAACAGTAACCCAGCTAAGGGACGCTTGTGAAAAGATCACTCCGTTCCTCCCCACCGCAGACCCCCACCAGTTCTTTGCTAAAGTAAAACAGCAGGCTACCATGTACGGCCTGGATGAGAGAGAGCAGGTTAAGCTCACCGTGCTGAGCTTAGACCAGAGTGTAGTGGCAGCCCTCCCCGACCCACAGAACGTGGCAGGAGGCAGCCTAGAGGAGATGCACACTGCCATTTTAGATGCCATCGGGTACAATAGAGGTGACCCCGTAGAAGGATTGAATAAGTGCAGGCAGAAGAGATCCGAACACCCCACAGCATTCGCAGGAAGGCTGTGGATTCATTTCAGCGCAGTTTTCGGACAGCTAGATAGAGCGCATTTAACCCGTGAAAACATGGTTAAGTGGACGCGCACAATTATCTCACACGCAACAGAAGCAGGACAGAGCGCTTGCAATAGTTACGACCCCTCAGAAGAGGCCCATAACGAAAAATGGGTCCTGAAAAGATTGTCCCGCGCTTGGGAGCAATCGCTTCAGGGAAAAGGAAAGGTTCGATCCCCAGAAGAGGCTCAGGCTGCTGCAGATATCCAAGCAGTCAGAGAGCACCAGAAGCCCGCATGGGTAAATGAAGGCAAGAGCAGCCCACAACAGAAAGGACAGGAATGCTATAACTGTGGACAGTTAGGGCATTGGGCAAAAGAGTGTAATGCACCCCAGCGATCTCAGAGAGGCCAGCAGACAGGCACTCTGAACCGCAACAAGGCAAAACCCATCCACAATGTAGCAGTACAGTCAGGACCCACCAATGTGGACGAGACGAACTGACGGTGTTCGGGCTCCCCCACTTGGGTCTGTGACACACTATGGGACTCATCAGGGAGGCCCGTAGTCACGGCAAAAGTCAAAGGGAAGCCCATAGAGTTACTGTGGGACACAGGAGGATCCCGCACCACCATTAACTCCACGACCACGGCACACGCAGACACGTGGCCGACCACCTCCACCATCACACTTAGCGGGTTCACCGGACACTCGCAGCAGGGACATATCACAGCACCCGTAGCGATCCAGCTAGGGAACATTAGCACAAGGCACCCCGTAGTTTTAGTAAATCTTCCCCGGACAGCAGAGCACATCCTGGGGATAGATTTTATGAACGCTCACAGCTTGTCGTTCGACCCAGTGAACCAGTGTGTCTGGCGAATGGCGAGATCAGACAGAGCCCCAGCCACCCTCACAGTAGGAGACTACGCTAATCGGATTAGCGCAGTGGGAGAGTACTCATTCGACCTGACTACACTCCACACCGACAGACAAATTAAGGCCCTACTAAACAAACACAGGACAGCATTTGCAAGTCACCGTCATGACTGTGGCAGAATGACTGGACAAATTCATGTTACCGGACAGGACCCCCGACCGCAAAAGCAGTATAGATTTCCCCTTGAAGCAGAGGTGGAAATAGAAAAAGTTATAGGCAGCTTGTTGGACCAAGGTGTACTGAGAACGGTAGCCTCCACCAACAATGCCCCTATTTGGCCAGTGAGGAAGCCCGATGGATCATGGCGTCTGACCATCGATTATCGGGAACTCAACAAAGTAACCCCCGCAGTAGCCCCAACGGTAGCTACTAGTCCCGAGACCATGCTCAAGCAGGGTCTCAACGCCAAGTACTTCACGGTATTGGACATCAGTAATGGATTCTGGTCAATACCATTGGCAAAAGCGTGCCAATACAAATTCGCATTCACTTTTAAAACACAACAGTACACGTGGACATGCCTCCCACAGGGATTCCACAATTCACCCTCCATTTTTCACCGACAGCTGGCAAGTGGATTAGAAAAATTTTCCCGACCCGAATGTCTGGTACAGTATGTAGACGACCTACTACTGCAGACAGACACAAAGGCAGAGCACATTTCGCTTCTGGCCGAACTCCTAGAACTCTTAACTGAAATTGGCTGTAAAGTTAACCCGAAAAAGGCCCAAATATTGGAAAGTAAAGTGATGTATTTGGGATCAGTCATCACGCACGGCAAACGCGAAATCGAATTCAAAAGAATTGATTCGATTGTCAAATTGCCCCTTCCCCAGAATGTATCAGCCCTCCGGTCGTTTTTAGGACTGGTTGGCTATTGTCGGAACCACATCGACGGATTCGCGACAAAAGCCGCCCCACTTTCAGACCTCCTTAAGAAAGGAGCCCCCTGGGAATGGCTTCCGCAGCATACAGGCGCTGTGGAAGAGTTGAAACGAGCCCTTAGTGCAGCACCCGCGCTGCTAGTCCCCGACCAACTTTCCCCGTACGCAATCGAGGTAGCTAGCACAGATCTAACCCTCTCGGCCGTGTTGCTTCAGGAACGGCACGAGCAGCTAAGACCAGTGGCTTATGCCTCCCGACTGTTAGACCCGGTAGAACAAGGATTTTCGGCCTGTGAGAGGCACCTCCTTGCTGTCTTCTGGGCAGTGCAGTATTTCTCATACATCACCGGACTAAACCCCATCACCATTCTAACCGAACACACACCCACACAGCTACTACTAGACGGTCGACTGAAGGACGGTTCAGTTAGCCAGATTAGGGCAGCTAGGTGGACCCTACTTTTACAAGGACGGGACATTACAGTGAAACGGACACGCACCCACACATACTTAGCAGACAACCTCCAATACCCAGGACAGCCCCATGACTGTGAAATTGTAGCTCCCCTGCATAACACAGGACCCTTTTTAGCCAAAACACCCCCCAGGAAGATAGGGAACCCGAAACAAAGCCCCCAGCCCACAGACACGTGTGGACCCTTGAGGATTTATGTAGACGGTTCCTCCACAGTTTTAAATGGTGAGCGTATCACAGGATGCGGCATCTATGTAGAGGACGCGCAGGGGCGCGCTCTCGAAGAGATAGCTCTTAAGTTACCAGGTCACTTAGGCGCGCAGGCAGCAGAGCTAGCAGCCATAGCGTATATAGTGGACCACCCCGATTCTTTCCCCAGCCCAGCAGACATATATTCAGACAGCTTATATGTCTGCAACAGTTTAACAGATTTTCTGCCCCTGTGGAGGACACGAGGTTTTGTCTCCGCAGACGGAAAACCCCTTCCATCAGCCCCCTTACTCCAGCATATCCTAGAGAAAGCGAAGGACAGGACCTTCGGCATTATAAAAGTTCGCAGCCACCATAGGTCATCACCCCCTGGGAATGTAAAGGCCGACGCATTGGCTAAGGCAGGTTCCAGGAGAGGACACTTATGGACCCCCCCAGCTAGCGCACCAGCTAGCGCCCCTGTGAGCGCAGTCCAAGTCTCACAGACTGATATTAAAGATCTCGTGGCAGCACAAAAACAGGACGGAGACCTCAGGGAGGTTTTCAAGGGAAACTTTGTGCCTGCGTACGAGCACTTTAAACACGCACTGACCACACATGAGGGTGTGATCATTAAGGACCAACTTTATGTGGTCCCACAGCAGGACAGGAATCAGATGATTGCCTTGTTCCATGACGGACACGGGCATCAGGGAATTGATGCAACAACGAGGCACCTCAGGCAACTCTGTTGGTGGCCTAATCTCAGGAATGATGTAACGCACTACATAGAGAATTGCCTGATTTGTGCTCAGAATAACCCAGAGAGGTATTCTAAGAAGGCACAACTTCGGCATACTCGCCCAGTTAACGGCCCTTGGACAAACCTCCAGATCGACTTTATAGGTCCATTGCCCCCTTGTCGGAATGGCTATAAATACGTTCTGGTGGTGATAGATACCTTTACCAAATGGGTAGAGGCATTTCCCTCGCGAACAAACACAGCTAAGACAGCTGCAAAGATCCTGACCCACCACATCTTCACGAGATGGGGTTTACCCCGAAGTATCGATTCGGACCAGGGATCTCACTTTACAGGACGGGTCATGAGGAACGTCCTGACAATATTTGGTATAAAGCAAAATTTTCACATTGCGTATCATCCACAGTCCAGCGGGATTGTGGAGCGCATGAATCGGACCCTAAAAACTACCCTTAGGAAAATGGTTCAAGAGAATAATTCCACATGGGATTCAGTGCTCCCATTTGCACTTATGTTCATAAGGAACACTGTCTCCACATCTACAGGATACACACCACACACACTCATGACCGGACGCCCTATGAAAGGTACAGAATTCCTTTTAGGACTGGACATGACAAGCCCCGAAGTGACGGCCCTCACACATGAAAAGGCAGTTAAAGATCTAGTTGAGACTGTGAGGTCTGCACAGCTCGCAGCCGCAGTCCAGCTAGGGAAACGCCGACAGCAACGGACTGCCTGTTTCAATAAGACCGTACACACCACAGAATTCCAGGTTGGGCAACAGGTAATGTTATCTGTTTATAACCCCAGCAGTTTTTTGGCTCCAAAATATTCCGGTCCCTACTCAATTTCGGACAAAATTAGCCCCTCCGTTTACAGGATAAAGTATCCTAATGGGAAGACCGCGTGGTTCCATATAAACCAGTTAAAGGCATATGGAACACAGGCCAACCATGCTCACCATGTCCTGCTGGATGCAGCAGAACACTTCACCCCGCCCACCAGAGACACTTTTCCACCATCCCCCTCACAGACCAGTTCATCAACGGACTCGCCCACGACTCCGCCCACAGACCACTACAGACCACGCCCCGACACGCCCACAAGCTGCCACAGCAGAGACAGTAGGACAGACACTGACTCTGAAGACAGCGATACCACACAGCCATACAGCCCACACTGCACCAACTACGACCCCGACTCCAGTGACCCCATGGAAGTCACCTACCTCAAATATCCAGAACCACCACTCGACCCCGACTACCCCGACAACACACTCGACGCTACACAATGGCACAGGGACAATTCCTACAGACTTGTCCGCAATGATGAAAGTGACCCCCGGTCACACAACTCCAAAATAGCATGCCTGATCCACACAAGGGTGTGGGATCCGGGAGAGCAGGACGACACGGTGTCTGACTCCCGACACGGCAACCCCTTTGTGACCCTGTTCACAGAGGCAGAATCAAAGTGAGGTGTCCAGATGATGTAAGATAGGAATCGTTTGAGGGAAACGATGTCCTTTCTGATGGAACCTGCACGTATGTTTGTCTTCGTTTTATGTTTGTTTGTTTTCAGGAATGTACATTGTTCAGCTGGAGGATGGACATCTTCTTTTCAGCTGAAAAGATTGTGACCACCTCACATGCACGTTAGCTTGTCTGCCAAAACTTTTGAGAACTTCGGTTTGATTGGAGATCTTTTCCAAAGTTGTGAGGCCACACGCCAAATAGCTTGTCCGCAGATATCTCTGAGAACTTCAGTGATGTCCTCAGTTGGAGCATCTTGGCTCCCTTGAATTTTTAGGTGCCCCTCTATTCGGCGAAATAGAGGCTGCAAGTCATGGTAAACACATTCGTACCCGTTTCTTTCTAGGTTACTCAGGCAGTGGACAAACGGCACTGAGGACCCGCCCTGTCTGAGAACCAACCCTTGGTCAGCCAAGCTCGGGTATGGCACAGCACGCCCTACCCGGGGATCCCATCCAACTCGTACCCGTAGCGGCCCATACGCAACTCATTCGGATGTTTGTTTCCAAGTTTGTTTTCATTTTACGTTAGGTAGCCCTTCGGCCGCCATCCCACATGCTATTTACATCCGGGAACATTCGGATGGTAAATCAGCAAAGCCTGCGAGACGGCTCGCAGAAGGAAGGATTGTTAGGTGTATGCTGGTCTTTAAATTCGCTTTTTGAAAAAAAATGAGGGGAGTCACAGGGTGTGACTTAGCCAGTCATTTTAAGGGTCAATTGGGATTTGAAAGACAGATGCACTAACAAGTAAAGGTCTTAAACTGTGTATTGACAGATACTGTGCTTGATCCCAAAGGTTTCAAAGGACGAGACAGAGGTCGAAGCCAGGATTGTCAATACCGGAGGAAGAAGGAAGAGAAAGAAGAAGAACAGCAAAATGATGGAAGCCCACTTATTACTGTTTAATGTCATATGTATATGTGTGGAAACAAGACACGTTTCCCCCACAACCCCCACCGTAAATGTTTCCATTACAACAAACCCCCAGTGCTCAGCTCTGATCAGCGAGGTTCAGACCTGGTGTACTAAATTCATGACGTGGTACTCCATGTCCTACATAATCGAATCACTGTTGGTGATCGCGATCCTCATCATCCTAGTGCAGACCCTCAGGTTGAGGAAATGGAAGAGGAGAGCCTCTCGTTCCAGCACCTCACCCATCTATAGAGTGCAATCCCCCATCTTCGGATTCCACCAAACCCCTCAACCCCTCACTGATTACAACACTCTGTAAATAAAATTCAGCCATGTATTATATTGTTCCATACTCGACTGCCGAGTTGGGAAGTGTGATGTTGTGGTGTGAATGGTTAAGATTTTAGAGTGATTAAATGTTTAAGTTAAGGTTAAGGTTAATAGTGATAGGTAGAGGTTCCCAATTGTAGTAATGCATGTCCCTTTTGACATAGGGCCAAGTAGAGATGTTAGTTAAAAAAAATTTTTTCTCTTCTTCCCATAGTTTAGAACAGAGTAGAACAGGAACTGGCAAGAGGTCAGAACACAAGGAGGCAAAGTACATAGGTGATCCTTCACAATAGTATGATTGTGAGGATCACAAGGAGGGAATGTAGCCATGCTGGCCACGCAAAATGGACACTGAGCCAAACTAAAATGGAAGGCTGCTGGGAAACAGACAGTTCAGCCAGAACAGCAGTCTGCAAAGAGCAGTTTGCATTCTGCAGCAACAGAAACCAGTTTGGGCTCAGGTGAAAAGACCTTAGCTAGGTGCAAATGGCAAAACGCTTTGCATGCTAATGAGGCCATCAGACTTGAACACCCACACAATAGATACATTTGGTTCTGAATGGACACATTCCAATCAAGACCCAGACATCGAGGCACCAGAAACCTCCAAACAAAAGGACATAAGAAACGCCCCCTCCATCACGGAGACCCCCTCGCATTGGGGAATTAATCCAGTATCGATAAGAAATTGATCCAATAGGTAGAGCCCGCCCGAGAAGAGGGAAGGACAACGGAACCCCTATAAAAGATAGGGACCTCGTGTTGTCCGGTCTGTTAAACCCGTGCTCCGGCTCCGACCGACACCTGGTATCCTGACTCCAGCCGTTGAGCACCAGCCGCCGAAACCGTAAGTTCAACGCTCGCTACGCGATCCAAGCCCACTAGACTCCCAAGTGCCAGAACGCTTGCTGAAGGCTGCAGACAAAACCAGGACGAAGGCCTCGTTCTCTGACCTTGCCTGTTCCTGTTAGATAAGTATTCTGTTTGCTTAAGTTTAGTTATAGCTTAGTCTCTTAGTGTGTGCATGAGTATTTATTATTAACTGTATAATAAATATTGATCGTTTGAACTTGACTAATCGGTGTATCGTCTTTATTACTTTGAATTTGACCTTGGAATACTTGTGACGTTGCCTATACGGCAACTGGCGACTCCAGAGCTAAATAATTACATAGAACAGAGCCTAGCAGTGTTAAGCACACGTCGAACTCGGAGGCGTGTTAATACACTCCAATAAACGCGTTTTACGCCCATAGTAAAACGTGCAACAGCGGCGCTCCGTTATTCCCGGCCGCCGGGCCTTGACGCTGGCATCAAGGCGGCGAGCCGAGAATGACGTGACGGCGGCGCCTATGTGACTTCAGCCGCGCATGTGCAGGTTGGCCGGCTCCAACCCGCGCATGCGTGGCTGACTTCACGACGGCTGACAGCTCAAACCCGCGCATGCGTGGTGGCCGTCTTCCCCTCAGCCGCCCCGCAAGACGTGGTGGCTTGATCTTGCGGGGCGGTGGATGGGAAATAGTGCATCCCGTTGAGACGCTGGCCCGATGATCAGTGGGCAGCGATCGCGGGCCTGTCCCCTCCCGAGCACAGTCGTGGTGCTCAGTCCCCACCAGGCCCCCTACAAGCCCCAAAACGGGCATTTCACGGCGATTTCACGACGGCAGCGACCAGGTGTGGTTGCCGCCATCATGAAACGGTCGCAAACGGCAGGCCCCTCGGCCCATCCGGATCGGAGAATCGCCGGTCGCCGTGAAAAACGGCGAGCGGCTATTCTTCCGATCAGGGGGCGCCAGGGGGTCGTGAAATTAGTCGGGGGGCCCTCCCGCAATTCTCCCACCCGGCGTGGGGAGCGGAGAATCACGCCCTGTTTTGTTAAATCTTGCACAGACAGCAGCCACAGCAAAGGCTGCTGAGTCAGTACAGAGCGTGACCAGCTTATACAGTGCCCTGCCTCAATCCCTGTCCCCTGAACTAAATAAAATAATCTTTTTTTATTGTCACAAGTAGGTTTACATAACTACCAATTGGCCCATAGATCTGTTATCTCTCCTATTAGGCTTTTGCCTTGAAAAAAATGCCAATCACTTCCTGGTTCATAACCCGCCTCCCAATTTCCACCTCCTACATGAAAATTTGGCCCTTTGAATCTATCAGGAGCAGGCCACAGTGGAGCACGCAGCTGAGTACGCCTGGCCTCAGTGTAATCATGCAAGTTGAGTTTCCAGTCCCCATGACTCCCATTGGTCATCCTGTAATGAAAGGGAAGCTTCAAAGCACTGAGAGAAACAACAGCTAATTACTTTTGTTTGTGAGGAATTAAATCTGTGAAAATTCCCAATCCACAAGCGTAAAATTACAAAATGCTATGCATATTTGTCAAATCAATTAACAATGTAATCCAAAACTCATATAATTTACCCACCCGATTGTTGCACTGAGAGGTGCATAGAATCAACTAATGTCTCTCTCTATTGTGAATATAATGTTCCTGATGCTACCAATTAAATGACCAATTGTATTAATATTCACTGGCCCTGATTTCCAATCAGGACTGGAAAACATGGCTGCAGTCTTCTGGGCCGATTCGCCGTGGATGCAAATCCTGTCATGGCTGCTAACACTGAGGCCACAAAGGGCAGGAACCTGATTTGAATCCATTTGAATGTAATTAGCGAGCTTAACATCAGATGTTCCAGCCTCACTGAATCTTCCTGCACACTAGCATGGTATCATGTGGGCACGAATTACTACTGCTCTATAAAAACATGGACCAGGCACCATGGATTCCGAGAGGGAAGAATGAAGTCAGTGCAACTCTCCATCTTGTAGCATGGTGTACAAGGGCAAAAATAATATTTGGCCAGATGTAAAGGAGGGGTCGTTCAAGAGTGCTAGGAGTTTAGGGGTTTGGGCTGGGGGGTGATGGGGGCTGGTCAGGGGTCTCCACTGGAATGGGAGTCACGGTTGGTCTGTGTTGCTATGGAGCCTGCTGTGGGTCTGTTTGAAAATCCCTTCACAGCCCAGAGCTATTCTGCAGCCTATCTGTTTTAAAAGCACTTCACTTCAGCTTGTCTGTTGTAAAAGAAGTTTGCAGCTCAGAGTGCATGAAAGGCTCTTTGTTTACACAGCTGCTGACTGTCCTCAGAGATTCTAGAGAAAGGCTATTTTTTACTCCAGCTGCATCCTGCCCTCAGAGATTATAGAGCAAGGCTTTTTGTCTGAAAACCTTTTCACTGCCAGTAATGAGTCATAAGGGGCTGGCTGGATGTGACCCTAAGAGAGAAGGAAGGACAGTGATGATTAGGCTGGGTGGGGTCCATTGGTGCATTCACTCAGTGATAACGAAGTAGCTGCCCAGGAGTCATAAGTGTTAAGCCATGACAGCAATGAGATCACAGACTCTCAAAGCCTGTGTATGAACGGTGCCTATTAGGGTTGCCATTTGTTACAACACCCTGGCTGAGTGCGTGGCCAATTCCAGCCCCACAGACCCTGTATGTCCCAACACAAGTGAATTAACCAATAATTCGTATATAGTTTCTGAAACCTTTGGCCGTTGATAACTCTAGTAACTTAAAGGCACCAGATTTGTAAGTGAAACACAACGGGCGGGATTCTCCGACCCCCCGCCGGGTCGGAGAATCACCCAGGGCCGGCGTCAATCCTGCCCCCACGGTGTCCCGAATTCTCCGCCACCCGAGATTCGGCGGGGACGGGAAGCGCACTGCGCCGGTCGGCAGGCCCCCCGCGGTGATTCTCCGGCCCGCGATGGGCCAAAGTCCCACCGCTGAAAAACCTTTCCCACCAGCGGGAATCAAAACACCTACCTGACCGGCGGGATTGGTGGCGTGGGCGAGCGCCGGGATCCTGGGGGTGCCCCCCACGGTGGCCTGGCCCGCGATCGGGACCCACCGATCGGAGGGCGGTCCTGTGCTGTGGGGACACTCTTTTTCTTCCACCTTCGCCATGGTCTTCACCATGGCGGAGGCAGAATGGACCCCCTCCACTGCGCATGTGCCGGGATGACGTCAGCAGCCGCTGATGCTCCAGCGCATGCGCGGTCTTACGCTGGCCGGCGAAGTCCTTTTGGCCCCGGCTGGCGTGGCGCCAAAGGCCGTTCACGCCAGCCGGCGGAGCGGGAACCATTTTGGCGCGGGTCTAGCCCCTTAATGTGAGGGCTTGGCCCCTAAAGCACCTTTGAGGCGGCCCGACGCCGGAGTGGTTCACGCCACTCCAACACGCTGGAACCCCCCGCCCCGCCGGGTAGGGGAGAATCCCGGCCAACAACTATTTATTTATAACAAAAATAGAGATCTGGAGTGCAATAATTATAATAGAATAACACTCAGCTAATCTATTACTCACCCTTTTTACCACCCACCCTCCACCCAAACACACACAGTACATACATACGCAGAGAGACGGGGGCGAGGGGAAAATAAAAGAGGATAAATGTGAGATGCAAAACGAGTGCCCTTGCTTTGGATATTGAAGTTATTTTTTTCTGCTGACTGTCCTTCCAGGATGTGGAGTGATTGACAACCACCAGTTAGATGACTAATGAGGACCGTATGGCTGCAACAGTCAGTATGAATCGCCAGACTGTGGGATTCTCTCTGTGGAGTCACTTACACTTTTATTAACCTGGGCCTTCATTCAGAAGATCCACCTCAAGTCCACATTGTTTGGTTTGTTTTGCCCTCCATAACGTGGCACAGCAGCCCGGCAATATCCTGGCAGACAAGGAGGAATGACTCACTTCCTCTGATGAAGAGGAGAACCAGAAGGGAATGTAGGGAGAGGCCAAGGAGGACCCAGAGGATGGAGGAAAGGCAAGAGTGTGCATGGGCAAGAGGAGCAGGAGTGTTTTCATCCCTTCCAGGTTTTTCCAAGAGGAGGATTATTGTCCGGCAGCTCCACAAACCACGCTCCGTTCCAAAGACCTTTGTGACTGTCCATGCCACACCTCCTCCCCCCGACTCCACGGAAGGGTTAATTAACATCTGAACAGGCTGCTGGGCCTGATTTGTCCATGTGCTAGCGTTCCATCTTAAGGCAGGAGAGTGATGATGTCTCGCAATGAGTAAAGCTGTGATGCTTCTCAGATTCTGCTTATCATAGTATTTACAGTGCAGAAGGAGGCCATTCGGCCCATCGAGTCTGCACCGGCTCCTGGAAAGAGCACCCTACCCAAGTTCAACGCCTCCACCCTATCCCCATAACCCAGTAACCCCATCCAACACTAAGGGCAATTTTGGACATTAAGGGCAATTTATCATGGCCAATCCACCTAACCCCCACATCTTTGGACTGTGGAAAGAAACTAGAGCACCCGGAGGAAACCCACGCACACACGGGGAGGATGTGCAGACTCCGCACAGACAGTGACCCAAGCCGGAATCGAACCTGGGACCCTGGAGCTGTGAAGCAAGTGTGCTATCCACAATGCTACCATGCTGCCCTTAAAAACTCCGAGCCAGCTTATGTCTGACCCCTGTCTGTGTGTTGACCCCGGGATGGGCTCCAGCATTTCCTCATCCCTCAGGGTGTATGTGGGAACCTGAGTGACCCATTGGAATGGAGGGGCAGCTGGATTGAGCTCCAGAAGCCTCAGTGTCACCTGTCTCTGCCAGTCCTGGAGGCCGGCAATTGTCCACACCATGGTGTCAAAGCCCTCAGCAATGATCCTCTGTATCTAGACCAAGATCTGGAGCCCCTCATCAATGGTCCTCTGTGTTTGAACCATGCTCTTGAGGCTCTCAAGCATGGTCCTCAGAGACTGAGCCATGCCTTGGACTTGACCATTCATGGCTCTGACGTCTTGCCCCATGCTTTATGTTGTGGCTGCCACCCTTTCAGTGTTGGCCTGGGTGCCACACAATGCCGGCTATGTCTCCTGTGATTGAAGGCTTTGGGACTCCTCCAATTGCCTTACAGTTGCAGGACTGTTGCATAATACCCTTCCTGGATTTCCCGGTTCTGCCCTTGTATTTCTAGCGGGGGGGGGGGGGGGAACGGGCCTAGAAACGCAGCACCTAGCTGGGGTACAGCCGAGTCCCGGGATCTGACTGTCCGATCCCTGTGACATTCCTGTCTCCACCAGATGTGCATCAGAAGAAGAATGGTGCTCACCCAATAGTGACCCAGAAGCTTGTCTGCTAAGCTCACATACCGAGAGGATTGCCTTTGTGGTGGTGAATGGTGTGGATGATAGATGCGATGCCTCTTTGATATCTTCCTCGGAAATCTCTTCCACAGTGCTGTCCAGGGTTGCAAGGATACTGTGCTCATTGCTGGCCAGACCTCACTGAATGGTGTTCCTGGAAGACAAGGGACATGGCTTTAGTCAATGGCATGGACAAGGATTTGACCACGTAACAACTCACTTGTGATAGGTCATCTGGATGCAGGTACAGTGAATCCTCACAGACCAGCCTCATTGTCAGTCATGGTACATACCTGGCCCTCCCCAACGAGCTCCACTGTCCTATCCTCGAAAAGAGTTACAATTTGGAGCTTGGGAAGGCTCCTGCTCATCTTTTCCCTTTCCTTTCTGTAATGGGCTATCTTCTCTGTGGGAACACAAAGGGGACATTGTGATTGGGCATCTTGGGGGTTGAGGTCAAGGACAACTGTCATTCGTGGGCACTGTGCCTAGGTAGAAAGGGGCTGTGATGAGGAGTGTGGAGGGGTTTTGAGAATGATGATGGGAGGTCAGATGTTGGGAGGCTGCGAGGTGACACGGTTGACAGTGACTTTCCAGTTGTGCTGGAAGGGACAAATGCCAGAGGGAGTCAGATGGTAACTCACCCTTGCAGCATGGCTTTGCATCGCCCCAACCCCTCCCCCCCCCCCCCCCCCCCCCCCGGCCTCCTCTTGGTTGTGCTGCTTCCATTCACAACTGCTGCCACTGCCTCCAAGGCAGGATTGGTAACATTGCTTGGGGGTTTTCCTGCCAACACATGAGTATATTGTGGCCTGCCTCTCCTCCATGGCATTGATAAGTCTGTTGAGGGTCCCCTCTGAGAACCTAGTCATGTGTCTCTTGCTGACATTCTCCAGGCTTGACTGAAAATCAGTGCTCAGCTGACCCCCAGGCTGGGCAAATCAGGGGCCCAGCATCTCAGGTGCGGTATGTTTCACATGGGGCAAAAAATTTAACTAATTTAATCGCACTCCAGATCACGCCGCCAGTGCCAATGGGAATCGCACCATTTTTCTCACCCGAAAAGACACTTGAAAGTTTTCCATTAAATCACGCAACAACTCATTTTTCAGGAACATTTTACCCAGCGTTTCCACACCTGATCAGACACAAAAATGCACACTTACCATCCTCTGGTCTTTCTGAGTGATCCTTCCGATGGAGCATACATCACATCCGCAAATGTGAGGCAAATCTGGTAGGGAGCAGCGCAGAGAATCTGCACAGAAGCCCTGCCCCTTTTTACAGCACTAGCTGTTATATTCCTGAAAGTAAACAGCTTAAATTTCCCAAGATTGTTTTGAAAATAGCTATGGGAAAAAGGCAAGTAGGTAAACTGTTACGGTGGGTAAGAGTGGCAAATAGATTGGGTGGTAGGTGTGTGAGGCAGGTAGCATGACCAGTGAATCAGGTTGCGAGTGGGTGAATGGATATATAAGTTGGTGGTATTCAGGTCAAGTTGGGGGATTGGGAGCAGTCAGGTGGTGAGGTTTAGTTGGTTAAGTTCAGGTTGGGGTGGATTACGTCAGTTTGGGGCCTAGTCAGATCAAATCAGAGAGTCAGGTGGTGAGGGCTGGTCAGGTTGCGCTGGGGACAATAGGAGTATTGGGGGTTTATCCAGGGGTTCGGAGAGGGTAGTCGGGGGTGTCGGTGAGAATGATTGGATGGTCAGTTGTATAGTTACTCAGATGCCAAACTAGGTTTTTACTGTCTAACATATCCTGCGTAACTATCCAGGTAAGTAAGTCAGAACCATTGATGTCTCCAAATCTAACTCAGAGTTTTTCAGAGTGTCCTGGGAAGCAGGAGAATTGTCCATCAGATGTTCCAACTTCATGGTCAATTCCCACAGAGTCCAATGTTGGGATTTCTAGGTATCCGGAGACCAGAAGAGCTGAAACAATTTGATATTCAGCGGTTGAATATCTAGCCCCAGTGGGTAAACACCAGCATCACAAATCATTGGGATTCCAAGTAAATTCCCCCATTAATCCCTGCCTCCCAATTAATTAACTAAACCAGATAAGTCAAAGCAAATGCAGCTCTGTTCCATCTCTGGAAAAATTCTGCATCTTTGGTAAATTCTCCAGATCAATTAGTTAGTTATAGGAGAATTGGATATTGATCGATGGAGGAAGTCCCCAAACCCGCTTAGGCCTCCTCTGTCTGACTGGTGGAATAACTTTGCAGAATACAAGAAATTTGAATCTACTAATTTGAATCTACTAACTCTATGAACATTGCGTGGCATGATAGCACAGTGGTTAGCACTGCTGTCTCACAGCACCAGGGTCCCTGGATCAATTCAAGCCTCGAGTGACTGTCTGTGTGGATTTTATCCGTTCTCCTCGTGTCTGCGTGGTTTCCTCCGGGTGATCCCGTTTCCCGCCAAAGTCCAAGGCTGGGTGGGTTAGGCGGACTGGACATGCCAAATTGCCCCTGATTGTTTAGCGGTTAGATGAGGTTATGAGGCGGGGCCGGGTGGGGGAGTGGGCCGAGTTAGGGTTTTCTTTTAGAAGGTTGGTGTGGACTCGATGGGCTGAATGGCCTCCATCTGTAATTTAGAGCTTCTATGATTCGAACTAAATTAATCTACTATTTACCTTCAAATTCAGGCAACTAGGCCACTGGGCAAAATATTTCAGCAAAAACATGTCCCAAAAGGCAAAATCAATCTCAGGCAATTTTTAAATTCCTCACAGATACAGCATCAGCTGATGGCCTATTTAACAGGATTCAAAGTTAAACCACCAAACTCAGATTTTTAGCGTTTGGCATCTTTTGTTTTTTTCCTTCTCCCTGATTTCCCCCCCATCTGTCCTTTGTTTTTCTCCACCCTTTCCTTATTAACTTCTTTCCTTTTTTCTCCTTTATTTTCCTTCTTTTTTTTGTGTACTTCACATTTTGCCTGCCTCCTTTGATTTTCCAATATCTAAACCTCGCAGCTGCGTGAGGGAAAGTGAGGGAGGAGGGATCCTTGAAGGCATAAGTTAGCAGCTGGAGAATAAAGCATCACTGCAGGGCAGGTTGGAAACAGCATCAGAAAGTTACTCAAACACTTTGAAAGATGCTGATTTGAATTGGCACTATTAAGGTAGGCAGGTGATGGTTCTCTTTAGGCGAATACTAGAGGAGCCTCAATTGTTGATCTGCAACTCTGTCTTAACAGTAATCTGAGCAGGAACATCTTGAAAGTGCAATCTCAAATCAATAAACAGATAAAAAGCAAATATTATAAGTAAACCCTGACTCTTACAATGTTATTATTATCTAGATCAATATTAATAAATGCTATTGTCTATGGAGTGTATATGGGCAGCACGGTAGCACAGTAGTTAGCATGGTTGCTTCACAGCACCAGGGTCCCAGGTTCGATTTGCAGCTAGGGTCACTGTCTGTGTGGAGTCTGCACGTTCTCCCCGTGGCTGCGTGGGTTTCCTCCGGGTGTTCTGGCTTCCTCCCACAGTCCAAAGATGTGCAGGTTAGGTGGATTGGCCATGCTAAATTGCCCTTGGTGTCCGAAAAGGTGAGTTGGGGTTACGAGGATAGGGTGGAGGTGTGGGGCTTAAGTGGGGTGCTCTTTCCAAGGACTGGTGCAGATTCAATGGGCCAAATGGCCTCCTTCTGCTCTATAAATTCTATAATTCTATGATTGGCTATTCATTTCCTCTGGAGACTATAAATTTAGAGTATCCAATTCTTCTTTTTTACCAATTAAGGAGCAATTTCACGTGGCCAAATCACCTACCCTGGGTTGTGAGGTGAGGCCCACGCAGACACGGGGAGAATGTACAAACTGCACACAGACAGTGACCCGGGGCTGGGGTCAAACCCGGGTCCTCAACACGGTGAAGCAGCAGTGCTAACCACTCCACCACTGTGCCGCTCAACCACCATACAGTATACTTCACAAAGTAACTTGAAAAGTAGTTGGTAACAAGCTACCAGAAGAAAATATCCTTCATGCAGTAGAAAATTAGTATGATATAACACTTAAAAGAAAATCACTACAAAAGAAAAGCTTTAATTATAACATTTTTCAAGGTTTAATATTGCACAATTTAACTCTAACCAAGTTTTTTTCTGTATCAATGGAAATAAAAGATTTGTCTAAATTACTTTTTTGTCCCTTGCTTTTTTTCTTGTGAGTTACAGTGCAACACAATGTGCACCAATTCAATAGTTTTCTGCATCTTTCATTCAGGTTATACCTTACGTTACTAATGCTTAATTGGGATTTACCATTTTAAGAGTAAAAATAAATCATCTGCCATAGCCATAGGGCGGGATTCTCCAACCCCCCACCGGGTCGGAGAATCGCCTGGGGGGGGGCGTGAATCCCACCCCGCCACTCCGAAGCCGGCTGCCGAATTCTCCAGTGCCGTTTTTTTGGCGGTGGCTGGGATCGGCCGCGCCGGTCGGGGGCCGTTGGCAGTCGCTCCCCCCGGCGATTCTCCGGTCCCAGATGGGCCGAGCGGCCACCCATTTTCAGCCGGTCCCGCCGGCGGGAATTACACAAAGTTTGTACCGGCGGGACCTGGCACTGAGGGCGGCCTGTGGAGTCCTCGGGGGAGCGCAGGGGGATCCGGCCCCAGGGGAGGCCCACACAGTGGCCTGACCCGCGATCGGGGTCCACCGATCTGCGGGCGGGCCTGTGCCGTGGGGACACTCTTTCCCTCCGCATCGGCCTGTGTAAAGCTCCGCCCTGGGCAACGTGGAGAAGAAACCGCCTGCTCATGCGCAGGAATCATGGCAGCATTTCTGGGAACACGCTCAATAACTTCCACCCAATACCTGCCAGTAATGCGACCGGCGGGGACATTGGGAAAATTCCGCACAGCTCCTGCCATTCCGCACAGCCTTGCATTTCAACATGTCAACGCTCAACAATGCATGCGGGTGTTATTTGATTAGATGTACATGAATGTAGTCCAAGATTATAAGAGGTAGACAGAATGTAGAGTTGAGGCCACACTCAGATCAGCCATGATCTTATTTATTGGCAGAGTGGGATTGAGGGGGCAAATGTTCTGCTCCTGCTATCACTTTGTCTACTTGTATGTCTGTTCAACATTTCTAATAAAAATGTAAGAATATTGAGCATGACATAATAAATGTTCTAAAAAAAAATCTTTTAACTTTGCCATTTTTACAATTGTGTCAAAGAGATGTGGATATTACTGGCAAGCCCCGCACTTATTGCCCATCCATAGTTTGCCAGGTCATTCCAGAGGCCAGTTAAAAGTCAATTATATATGGGCAGCACGGTAGCACAGTGGTTAGCACAGTTGGTTCACAGCTCCAGGGTCCCAGGTTCGATTCCCGGCTTGGGTCACTGTCTGTACGGAGTCTGCATGTTCTTCCCGTGTCTGCGTGGGCTTCCTCCAGGTGCTCCGGTTTCCTCCCATAGTCCAAAGATGTGCAGGTTAGGTGGATTGGCCATGCTAAATAGTCCCTTAGTGTCCAAATAAATGGTTAGGTGGGGTAACAGGGATAGTGTAGAGATGAGGGGATAGGTTGGAGGTAGGGGCTTAGGTAAGGTGCTCTTTCCAAGGGCCGATGCAGACTCGATGGGCTAAATGGCCTTCTTCTGTACTGTAAATTCTATGATTCTGTGAGACTGGAGTGACATACAGGCCAGACTGTGTAAGGATGACCACTTTTTCTCCCCAAAGGGAATGAGTGAAACAGATGGGTTTTTGGCTTCATGTTCATATTACTCATACTCGTGAATGAACGTTTGGTCAGAAGTCAGGTCTCAACATGAGAGTTAGTGCCAGATCCTGACTCCGCACAATGTGCTTGACACACACTCACTGTGATTTTTAAAGCTCACCATCCAATCAAGGACAGAGTGTGGGTTCTTGGCTGGAGAACCAGCGCTAGGCCTCTAGTGGTCAGTGATTGGCTGCTCGAGGTGAGAGCTGCCGGTGTGAGGATGTGAGCTATCCGACCAGGACACCAGCCATGGCCCATGGATTTATTGGTGATGGTTTATTGTGTGATCGATTGAAGCCCACCCCGCCTGTCCCCACCCCCAAGCTGAGCCCACCATGTTAACTTGGACATGTGGATTACACATGGGCTACTCGCATTCCTAACTGTAAATCCATTCAGGGAACAGGGCATTTATTTTTTTAATTTTTATCCTATTCGTAAAGTTGCAAAGCCAATGCGCAGAGTGGACAGGGCAAGTCCTTAATCCATCTCATTGCTTGCTCCAAAAAACAATTCAAATTCAAGTTGAATCCAATTCGTTCACCATAATCATATCTAATTAACTGCATGTCGGAGGGCGGCCAATCCAAAATGTTCAAAACGTATTGGTAGTCAGGAACCAGCACGGAGGCCGACAGTGCCAAATTGCTGGCCTTTCTCTTTTAAAACTCCAGCCATAGCTTTTTTAATTCCAGATTTATTGCATTAATTTGATTTAAATTTCCCAAATGGTCCAGTGGGAATTAACCTTATTTTCACTCTGAATCATTAGTCCAGGCTAGCCCTTCAGTTCTCTGCACAGCTCTCACAATCTCCAAGGAGGCAGGTTCAGAATCCACCCCAGCCTGAACGAGGATCAAACCCTATGCTGCCGCCACTAATCTGATCCACGCTGGCTGTCCAGCTAACTGGCCGCTTAATCCAAGTTGCTGTGGCAATATGCACATTTGCATGCTGTGGTAGTCAGGATCTCTGAATAATGATTGCAGAGCCTTCAGTTTCTTTCCATCACTTATCTGACCAGAAATCTCTCCCACTCTTACCTACCATTGGTGCATCTTGGAAGGTTGACACCTGTTTGGCCACATTATGAATGCACTTTCCTTGGAGTTGGAATAGAAACCAGAATTTCTGGCGCAGAGGCAAGGGCATGACACAGTGTGCCACGGTGCATCCTTATCCATGAACATAACCAGTATGATACCACATCATCTCAGCAAGGTGTTCTCAAAAGAACAAATGTGCAATGCTGCACACGAAAGCAACATAATTTAAAAGGTACAACCTTTTCATCTTTGTCAATTTGGGCAGCATGGTGGCACAGTGGATTAGCCCTGCTGCCTCACGGCGCCGAGGTCCCAGGTTCGATCCCGGCTCTAGGTCACAGTCCGTGTGGAGTTTGCACATTCTCCCCGTGTTTGCGTGGGTTTCACCCCCACAACCCAAAGATGTGCAGAGTAGGTGGATTGGCAACGCAAAATCGCCCCTTAATTGGAAAAAAAAATTTCCAATATAAAAATTAATTTATATATTTTTTTAAAACCTGTGTCAATTCAATAGCTGTTTTAATTTTCCCTTTATATTTAAATTTGCAAATGGACAGTGTGGGAAAAATGCTTTCATCAAATCAGAAAAAGAGGCAACCCAGACTAGTGGAAAATTAGTCAAACATAGTCACATGAAAAAATGCAATTTTTGTAAAAACAAATGCAGGTAGAACCTACGTGATTTCAAAAGAATGCCTGCCCGTGACTTTTCATTGCACCTATTAGAATAATATATGTACTTTACATTTAATTAATTGGTACATAATTTAGGATTTATGCTGCTTTGTTTAAATTCATTTGAAGACACTTTGCCAAATAAGTGATGTATTTCATATTATGATTTATGTTATGGATGAAAGTACTAAATATTTTACGATAAGCCAAGCCAAAGTTTCAAATATTCAGTGGCAATTGGAGTAACACCCAAGTCCAATTTACATGTATTTATGTAGCAAGTCCTGCAAGCTTTTCTAAGGTTGAATCAAACATGACTACACAGGTACAAGGACCATTAAAGCTTTCATTAGGTCATGGACGAAATCCAAACGATGCCTGTCCAATGATCAGAGCAGAGATGCTACAGAAAGCAAAACCCTGTCATACCTGCAGTTTGTTTGATCCACATTTCAAGGATATCAGATTCCAAACTGACACCAAAAGTAAGCAGCACCATAAATTGTCGGTTGTTTTTTCACATCATGTCGCCTTAATCATCTTGTGAGTTTTCCTCAAACTTATTTTAAGAATAGGATGTGAGCTGTAATTCCATGTCATATGTAATTTTAAATTTTAAAATTCTCGTCCTCTTTTTTAAAAATACTTCCATGGTCTTGCCCTTCCCTATCTCTATAGTTTTCTTCAGCCTCACACGCCCACTCCTTAGATCCCTGCACATTGCCAATTTTAATCAGACCACCATTGCCTGCATGTCTTCAATTGCCTAGTCCGTAAGCTCTGAGAATTCCCTCCCCATATTCCTCCTCCTCCCTTCCACCCTTTCCTCCTTTAGGACACTCCTTAACCTGTGTCTTTACCAAGCTATTGATCCTCTGGTCGAGTCATCTTCTTACGCGGTTCTTTGTTGAATTTTCTTTCATAGCGCTCCTATGAAGGGCCTTGGGTTGTTTTATTACATTAGAGGGGCTGTATATGTAAGTTGCAAGTTGTTGTTAGTTTGATGTACAGACCTACATAGTTATTTAATAAGTTGAATGCATAAAATATTATCCTTTAAAATTTGCAATACCTCGGGGGCTGGTTTAGCACAGGGCTAACTAGCTGGCTTTTAAAGCAGACCAAGTAGGCCAAGCAGCGTGGGTTCAATTCCCGTACCAGCCTCCCCGAACAGGCGTCGGAATGTGGCGACTAGGGGCTTTTCACAGTAACTTCATTTGAAGCCTACCTGTGACAATAAGTGATTTTCATTTCATTTCACGGCTATTTTTCAAGTGTAGTAAATAATATTACACATCGAGAATTGCATTTGAAATGAAGTTCCTATTGGAGATTTTCCAGCAAGAATGAGGATTTTTGAATTTAATTACTATATGAAAGTTACAAGACAAAACTTTGATTATTTTTTGTACAGGGACATCATAAATGTGATTGAGAGCATTTCCCCTCTGGACTACTATTTTAATAGAACATAGAAGATACAGTGCAGAAGGAGGCCATTCGGCCCATCGAATCTGCACCGACCCACTTTAAGCCCTCACTTCCGCCCTATCCCAATAACCCAATAACCCCTCCTAACCTTTTTGGACACTAAGGGCAATTTAGCATGGCCAATCCATCTAACCTGCACATCTTTGGGCTGTGGGAGGAAACCGGAGCACCCGGAGGAAACCCACGCAGACACGGGGAGAACGTGCACACTCCGCACAGACAGTGACCCAGCGGAGAATCGAACCTGGCACCCTGGTGCTGTGAAAGCACAGTGCTATCCACTTAATGGAAGTTCCAAACAGACAAATGTTTTATAGATACATTTGCACATTGCTTCTGCCTTAAATTTTAAGGGTATCATTTCCACAGGGGAATCTGAAAGTCCTGTTAAAATTAATTCTTTAAAGTTTTTTTTTAAAAGGTTTCCTACCAGTACAGCCAGCTTGATTGATAGGTTGGTTGCCAGTCGGGCGGGAAAGCCTGTTACACAAGGCCGTAGTGAGGGAGCGCAGAGCAAA
This sequence comes from Scyliorhinus canicula, assembly GCF_902713615.1. Taxonomy (NCBI): domain Eukaryota; kingdom Metazoa; phylum Chordata; class Chondrichthyes; order Carcharhiniformes; family Scyliorhinidae; genus Scyliorhinus; species Scyliorhinus canicula. The sequence goes on along the minus strand of NC_052148.1, from coordinate 112,158,241 downwards.
GGGGAACAGATCACAGGATGGGGAGATTGTGACGATCAAGTGCAGGTGATGGAGATCATAAAGTTTTGGTGAACGATGGAAATCAGTGTATCATAACATGTGTAAAGAGACTTGCTTGTTAAGCCTGAAAGAAACACTCCTACTCCTTTCGGATCACAAGCAGCGTTGTAAATCTTTGGGCTGAGTTTTACGTGCTCAAAGTCAGCATGGCCGGAAGCGGATCTAAAACTCGCTCCCAGCCGAGATCACACTGGGTGGCCAATTAAGGCCCACCCAGGATGAAATGCATTTGCCAGTTAGGCTAGCACTGCATTAGGATGGGGACAGGTAAGGCACCGGGTCCAATGGGGACCTGGTGGGGGCAGTGAGGTTTACAAAAAGAAGAGGCAGCTTCCTGAAGGGACCTGGCGGGGGCAGTGGGGTTTACAAAAAGAAGAGGCAGCTTCCTGAAGGCTTCTCGGAGTTATACCAAGGCAGGACTGTCAGCACAATAGGCCATAATTCATCGGAGAGCAGGAGTGCCATAGTGAAATGGCCCAATTAATGCCCAGGTGGGGAAAGGGGCATCTGGAAAGGAGCTTAAGGAAAATGAAACACAATGGAGGCTTTATATTGTTCCCTGCCAGGAGGAGACAAGAAACAATGTGGGAGCATGCCGCCAAAATGGTGGGGGAGTCCCCAATCTTTTTGTGCAAGCAAGGCATGAAAGTGATACCTGGAGCTGGAGTGCCACCGGCCATCTCGCTCCTCCAGTCATGGTGAAGTGGGGGTCTCAGATGCACATGCTGAGGTAGGGGAAACATTATGGGCTCCTCTCATCAGAAAATGAACCGTTGCAGGCAGTGTCAATTGAAGCTCCAATGGCACAATGCAGCAGATCTCCATTGTCTCCTTAGCCTCTTTAACCCGTATAGTGACTACGATGATTGAATTTACTGATATTGTGCCTTCCTTTTGCAGAAGCGCTATCCGCAGGAACCTGCAGACGATTCTGAGGAAACCCCAATTGAACTCCCAGGAAGACATCACCACTGCACCAGCGCTCACACCATCTCTCGGATCCAGGCACCAGCTGAGATACTCTCACGCCAGTGGGCATTAGGTTGTCAGCTCCGCGGATACTGCAGAGTGATGAGGGATTGACACACACATGTGAGGAGCTGGCAGAGGCAGAGAGGTCACAGGGCACTGAAATGGGAGCACGGCTGAGTCCGAGACAGATGACAAGCTGCCAGAGTGGTCCAAATGGTGGCAGGTGCTGCAGGGAGACCTGGTGGAAATACATGATAGTTCTCACTCTCTGTTTGGCCTATCACATCTTTTGTCCTCTCTGGGGACTGCCATTAGCACTCTTTCCCCTTGGTTTCTGTGGCCATTCGCACTAAGTTTCCCTGGGTTTCTGTGACTATGACTCATCTTTCATTCTCACTCCACAGTATAAATATTTCCCACTTTCTCTGTCTGATAGCTTTGACAGAATCATTGGACTCGAAACTTTAGCTCTTTTCTCTCCCTACAGATGCTGCCAGACCTGCTGAGATTTTCCAGAATTTTCTCTTTCGTTTCAGATTCCAGCAGTTCTAATCAATTACTTTAGGTACGCATTGACCACATGCGTAATCCTTCAGTCTATTTTTTATGATTAATTTTCTGATAAATGTTTGATCTGAATGGAGAAATGAATGCTAAATCTACAGAACACCAATTGCATTTGAAGTCGACAGCTGAATGGTATAACTGGCTGAATTCTAATACCTCACTCACCTTTTCTGGTTTGGAATTAGATCAACATGTGGCTCAACAACAAATGTCTGCAATTAGCTATAAATTCAATTTCAAAGGAGTATGAAATAGGTCTTGGAGCAGAAAAAATAGCAAAGCCAGCAAAGCTGAGCTTGCTTAATTAGAACTTTTGAAAGAACAGACCATTTTAATTTGGTGTGGCCTGTCAAGTGCATTCCCTTTGATCTGAGTTGTTTGATCTTCTTATAGTAACCTATATTATTTCTCCATAGTTCTTTAAAAGCAGTGCAGCACCACATTTCAGTATGCCCATAAATATATAAAAATTGTCTGTAAGCTCAATCACCATTTATTCAGTACAGGCTGCCAGTTTGCTACTGGCACTTTTAGCTCAGTTGGTTGGGCAGCTGGTTCATGATAAAGAACAGCAGCGACAGCATGAGTTCAATTCCCATACCGGCTGCGGTTATTCATGGCCTCGTTTTCTCAATCTCTCCCCTCGCCTGATGTGTGGTGACCTTCAGGTTAAATCACCACCAGTCAGCTTTCTCTCAAAGGGAAGAGCAGCCTCTGGGACTGTGATGACATTTAACATTTGGACCTATGTCAAAAATAAGAAACAAGAATGGCTGATACAATGAAATTATTCAAGTGACCCAGGTTGGATTTTGCAAGGCGCTGCAATTCACCCCTCCCCCGCCCCACCCCCCCACCCCCCCCCTCCCCCCAATGTCCCAGGTGGGCCAAAGGAAGGCTCCAACACCAGCCCTGCTCAGTTAAAGCTGCCAGGCTTTCTTCATGACGTGGGCACAGTAAAATATAGCTCCAAAGGGGCGGGACAAGCTGTCTCCCTGCCCCCACTGCCCATAAAATTTCAGACAAGTCGGTAACAGGAAAAACCCCCGCCTGCTGCCTTCATACCCTCCAAAAGAAATCTGCTTCATACAGATCTTTACCCATGGCAGTGTATGTATTATCCAAACTTCCATTAAAACCAGCTCACTCAAAGGTTGGAGCACATAGCATGGCTGTGTCATTTTCGTCAAATAATGCTTGGTGCTTGGGGGAAAATGTAGCTTATCACACAAATACAGAATCCTTGCAGCATCACCGAAGTGGAAAGTCTGAAATTGGTTACAGTACGACAGGGCACATTTTCATCTGCTAAAGCTAATCCCCACAAGCATATTTTTTGAAAGGCTGGTAAACCCGACTAATAGCACATTTTGTACGGCTTTTCTGTGAGGCTTTTGCTTAATCTTATTTAGCTTGTGTTGAGTTTGATGCTGGTGACAGATAAATCTCAAGATTTTTTTAAAATAAATTTAATTGCTTTGGGCAAATACAATGACCATATAATTGGTGGTGTATAATGTAAAATTATGACTATTTCTTTGTTCACTTATTTTAATGCATTGATTCACGCATCTGTTTTTCAGCCATCTGTTGTGCACACGATGACAACGAAGACTGTTAACCTCTTGTAACGGAGTAGACTGGTGCTATCAAGAGGGTGCAATCCTTCCATGTTAACATAGATACTTGACACAGCAGGTCAATAACCTGACAATATGTAGATAACTGGACGCAAATTCTTCTTGTTTTCCAATCAAAGTGCCACCTCAGGGGAACATTTGCTGCTTTTGAAGGCCCCAGTGTGTTCTATAGGACAGAATGTAGATTTGGGAGTCAGAGTTATAATTGATTGCTGTAATTGTCGGAAAGCACAGTTTCCCACAGCTGCATTGGGGCCAATTCCAATACAGAATTGGAGCCTGAAAGCCTTCAAGTGGTGAAAAAATATTATTTCTCACAAAACTTAATTTTAAACAATTTCACATTTTGTAACCGTGACCAGCATTGTACTTATACTGTCTCCAAGCTATTCCCAATTATAGCAAGATAATTGAAGATGAGGCCACGTAAACTTCAGAAACAATGCAGCCCATTCTAAGCTTTTAAAATGTGTAGATTTGCCTCAGTGGTAGCAATAATGTAAAACTATGAATATTTCTTGTTCATCAGATGATCATCGATTCAAACCCCACGTTAGAGATTTGAACACATCATTTAGACTGATGCTTCATTGCGTTACTGAGGTAATGTTCACTGTCCGAAGTGCCGTCATTCTGATGGACAGTTAAACCTTTCCTATTTGGTGAATAAAAGATCCCATGAGTGAGAAAATACCTTGATGTCCTGGTCAATGTTTATCCCTCAACCAACATTATACTAAAATTGATTATCTGTCCACTATTATTTGCTAAATATGAGATCTGTTTGTGCATAATTTGGTTGTCATATCGCCTACTTTGCAAGTCACTATACTTCAAAAGTATTTCGCTGGCTGTGAAACACTTTGGGACATTTTGGTGCTTTTTTGATTAGAGGGCTGTGACTAATGGTGTTCCGCAGGGATCAGTGCTGGGACCTTTGCTGTTTGTAGTATATATAAATGATTTGGAGGAAAATGTAACTGGTCTCATTAGTAAGTTTGCAGACGACACAAAGGTTGGTGGCATTGCGGATAGCGGTGAGGACTGTCAGAGGATGCAGCAAGATTTAAATCATTTGGATACTTGGGCGGAGAGATGGCAGATGGAGTTTAATCCGGACAAATGTGAGGTAATGCATGATGTGTTCGCTTGTGTAGGCTTGAGAGATGAACAGACACTTCCAACACAGATGAAGGTTCAACTCAATTTTATTAACTACTTCTAACTAACTAACACACGATGACTGTGGGTCTAAATAATGCTAACTTGAACTAGAGACCTAAGCCTTGTTTGAACCAGTTGATTCTCTCAGCACGTGTTGTGAGTCTGCGCTGGGCTGAATGAATTCCTGTTACACTCAGAGGCAGCACCCAGAATGAGCGGGAACCGTGGTGTCCTCTGCCTTTATAGTGTGTGTATTCTAACTGGTGATTGGCTGCGGTGTTTGTACATGTTGATTGGTCCCTGTGTGTGTCCATCAGTGTGTGTCTGCACCATGATATATTGGTATATATTATGACAATGCATTTTGGAAGGTCTAATACAGGTAGGGAATATACAGTGAATGGTAGAACCGTCAAGAGTATTGACAGTCAGAGAAATCTCGGTGTACAGGTCCACAGGTCACTGGAAGGGCAACACAGGTGGAGAAGGTAGACAAGAAGGCATAAGGCCTGCTTGCCTTCATTGGCTGGGGCATTGAGTATAAGAATTGGCAAGTCATCCTGCAGCTGTATAGAACCTTAGTTAGGCCACACTTGGAATATAGTGTTCAATTCTACTCGCCACACTACCAGAAGGATGTGGAGGCTTTAGAGGGGCTGCAGAAGAGATTTACAAGGATGTTGCCTGGTATGGAAGGCATTAGCTATGAGGAGCGGTTGAATAAACTCGGTTTGTTTTCACTGGAACGACGGAGGTTGAGGGACGACCTGATAGAGGTCTACAAGATTATGTGGGACATAGACAGAGTGGATAGTCAGAGGCTTTTTCCCAGGGTAGAGGGGTCAATTACTAGGTGGTATAGGTTTACGGTGCGAGGGGCAATGTTTAGAGGTGATATACGAGGCAAGTTTTTTTTACACAGAGGGTAGTGGGTGCCTGGAACTCGCTGCCGGAGGAGGTGGTGGAAGCAGGGACGATAGTGTCATTTAAGGGGCATCTTGACAAATACATGAATAGGATGGGAATAGAGGGATATGGACCCAGGAAGTGTCGAAGATTTTAGTTTAGAGGGCAGCATGGTTGGCGCAGGCTTGGAGGGCCGAAGGGCCTGTTCCTGTGCTGTACTTTTCTTTGTTCTTTGTTATTTGACATGATGTGGATGTTCAAGGATGTTCTTTGACAAGAGATGAGAAATTCTGAATCCCTGTACATTATTCAGTTAGCTCAGTTGGCTAGACAGTTAGAGTCTGAGGCAGAATGATGCAACAGCATGACTTCAATCCATGTCTAGGCTGTGTACGTTAATGGAGATAGAACATAGAACATACAGTGCAGTAGGAGGCCATTCAGCCCACCGAGTCTGCACCAACCCACTTAAACCCTCACTTCCACCCTATCCCCATAACCCAATAACCCCTTCTCACCTTTTTGGTCTCTCAGGGCAATTTATCATGGCCAACCCTACTTACCAGCACGTCTTTGGACTGTGGGAGGAAACCGGACCACCCGGAGGAAACTCACACAGACACGGGGAGAACGTGCAGACTCCCCACAGACAGTGACCCAGCAGGGAATCGAACCTGGAACGCTGGTGCTGTGAAGCCACAGTGCTATCCACTTGTGCTACCGCACTGCCCACAAATGTGCTTCCTTGATGTGCTTCCTTGCCTTGCCCATGCTTGTGGAGTAATGCCCCTCAAGCTAAAATTAGTAATTGTTTCTCTCCAATGGAAAGAGGTGTCTAATGGCCTTAGTGGACTATGGCTAATTACTATTAACACATGGCTAATTACCATTAACACAACCAGTTGGGCCAAAGTTTCCTGACCTGGGAGGACAAAGGGAAGATGAGAAAGGAATAGAAGTAATAACATCAACCACAAGAAGTTTTGACATCTCTTTACATCATAGGAAGTACACTCCAGAAGACGCCAGCTGTTGTAGCTTGGCCTGTTTCAATACACCAGACTACCATTTGGCGTCTCTTCGGCCAGTGCGATACTCCAACACACAATGAAAACCTTCCTCAAGATATCTTCAAGGTTGTGGTCTACCTGAATGACATTCTCATACAGGAGGTGCACCTGGCAAGCCCAGAAGAGGTGTTGAGAAGATTCAGAGATGCAGGAATCCTACTCAAACGCAAGACGTGAACATTCCAAGCTAGTGAGGTAATTTACCTAGGGTTCAAGATGGACTCAAAGGGCCTACATCCACTTGAAGACAAGATGGGAGCCATAAGAGAAGTCCAGCACCTAAGAATGTGGCAAAATTAAAGTCCTTCTTAGGGATGGTAAACTATTATGGTTGTTTTATTCCAAATCCCACAACAATATTGGCACCATTGCATATAGTTTTGAAGAAACACCAGTGTTGGCATTTGAAGGAACCACAGGAGCCAAGCATCCAAAGTGTTAAGCTGGTTTTGTAATGTTCAAAGAGCTTTGACAAAGAGTCATCGGACTCGAAACGTTAGCTCTTTTCTCTCCCTACAGATGCTGCCAGACCTCCTGAGATTTTCCAGCATTTTCTTTTGCTTGTAATGTTCAAGCCTCCTAGTTCATTTTGACTTGAGAACACCCACCATTCTGACCTGCAATGCTTCGCCATATGAGATGGGGGCTGTTCCATCCCATACAATGGAGGATGGCTCAAGAGGCCAATTGTCTTTGCCTCAAAAATGTTACCTGTTGATGAGCGTAGATACGTGCAAATTGAGAAGGAAGGCCTTGTCATAATCTATGACATCAAGAAATTGCACCAGTATGTTTACGGCCGAAATTTTACAATAATAATGGTGAAGATTTGCAGATAGCGCCAATCGCCTCTCCGGTGGGCTTTGTTGTTGGCGGCCTATGACTACATCTTTCAGCATAGGCCAGGTGCACAGATTTTGAATGCTGATATATTGAGGTGGCTCCCACTGCCAAAGAACCTGGCACACCCACTGATACCTCAAGAAATTGCTTGAGCATTGAACGTTTTGGATATCCTGCCATTTCGGCCAGCCACATAAAGAATTAAATACAATGGCACCTAGTCCTGCCCAAGATAAAACACATGATCTTAACCAGATGATACCACAACGATCTGGCCCACTGAGACTGTACCTGACTTGTAAGGGCAAGCTCAGTTGTGAAGGTGGAATCATACTTTGTGGTTACTGCGTGGTAATGCCATCCTGGACCATGAACCTTTGTTGCAAGAATTACATGGTACCCACCCAGACCAAACAAAAATGAAAATGTTCGCTCGTATCCACACTTGGTGGCCTGGCTTAGACAACGACATTGAAAACATGGTGCGCCAGGCACTGCAGATACTGCCCCGTACATCCAATATCCACCCTTGGGAATGGTCGGGATGCCCATAGACGAAAGTACATGTGGACTTCATTGATCCTTTCATTACAAAGAAGTTGTTAATTTTGGTTGACACCTATTCAAAGTGGTTGGAGATGCAAGAGATGGGAACGACGAACTGAGCGGCCACAGTAGAGACTTTGCGGTGGGTGCTGCTACGCATGGCCTACCTTAAGTAATAATGTTGGTAATAGCACCTCCTTCACAGCATTTTATTTGAATGAATGGCATTCACCATACCAGGACAGCCCCCTTTCACCTTGCCTCCAACATATTAGTGGAGAGAGTTGTGCAAATGTTCAAGTCAGCTTGAAGAAGCAGTCCAGCTGACTACCATGCCTTAGGTTGGCCAACGTTCTTTTATCTTACAATACAACCCCTCCGCCATGCTATTATGGGTGTCTCACCGGCAGCACTGCTGATGGGCCATCATTGAAGGACTTAGTTGGACTTGCTCTTCCCAAATTTGGCAGGAAGTGTGGAGGTATGGCAGGCCTCCCAGAGGTAACAAAATACTTCGCGAAAAGGGGACTCATCTTTCCAAGTAGGTGACCTGGTCCTTGTCAGAAATTTTGCCTCTGGCCCACTATGGCTACCAGGCCAGGTCATGTCCAAGTGAGGGACAGTTTCATATGTAATGGATTTGGGTGGCAAGACAGTATGAAAGTACTTAGCCCATGTGAGAAGCTGGGGACCACAACCCCAATCTCAGAACAGTTTTAGCCGGTGGTCAGCACAAGTGTTCCTGTCTTATAGCATGATCGAGCTGGCCCCAGCATTGCTCCTTAGCATTCTGAGTTGATTTTGGATGATCATGGCCTCAATGCTGGTTCTCTTGGCTCTTTCAAGGACGCTGATGTTGGTATGCCTGTCCTCCCAGCTGATGCAGAGAATTCATCTGAGCCATCACAGAATCTTAGACAATTTACAGTGCAGAAGGAGGCCATTCGGCCCATCGAGTCTGCACCGGTCCATTGAAAGAGCACCCCACTTAAGCACACACTTCCACCCTATCCCCGTAACCTAATAACCCTACATAACCTCTTTGGATACTAAGGGCAATTTATCATGGCCAATACACCTAACCTGCACATCTTAGGACAGTGGGAGGAAACCGGAGGAAACCCACGGAGACACGGAGAGAACATGCAGACCCTGCACAGGAGTCAGGAATCGAACCTGGTACCCAGGAGCTGTGAAGCAACTGTGCTACCGTGCTGCCCCATCATTGATGGTACCTCTGCAGGTATACTGCTATGAGTGCACTGAGGATTGCAGTGCTGCTCCTGCCTTGAAGGCTGCCAAATACATTGGAATGTTGGCAAGATGCTTGAAGAGACTGCACCATGTCTACGCTGCTCTCATAATCCTATGTCGGAGTTATTACCCGTAACTGAAAGGCTGAGTTTACCAAAGGCTATCTTGCCTTCTAAGGACAAGGACAATGTGATACAGGAGTGTAACTGCTCATTCAGAGATTGACATGTTTCATTGCAATGATCAGGATGCAACAAGGGTGTTAAAGGTGGATTTAGTATGGAAGGTGCTGGTGAAAGAGGCTCATATGAGCTCGTTGCCATTACCTTCCTGGGACCTGGAGGCTATAAACATCTCCCATGCATGCCTGCCTCACCTGGCCCATGCTACAGCCCCTTCCTCTGGAGCCTCAGCCTCATCAAGCTCAGCCCTCTCGACATCCTCCTCATTGGAGAAGTAATACAGCACCTCCATCTCCTGTTCTGACAAGTCACCTGCCCTTTGGAGTGTTAGGTTTTGTAGAGCACAGCAAGCCATGAAGATGGAGTGACCCTCTGGGGACAGTACTGGAGAGTTTTACCTGACCTATCCTGACATTGTACGGCTCCTTCCTCTTTGTTCCTGTTTATTCCCTTATATACCCTTTCTTTTGTTTGTGCAGTTACACTTTTGATCCATGGATGATTTATGGACATATGTCTTTAAGGAAAGTGGCCTGTGCCTTTAATTTGAGCTGAAGCCCGTGCTGGTTTGAACTGGACTGGTGGACTCACCAGCACCAATGACAGAGATTGGCTGATTCTCGGTTTGATTGATTTGGCTGATGGCCAATGGATTGGCCCAAAATGCTGTGTCTGCCCAGTAACAGGTAATGATTGGATCTGATATCAATGAACTGATTTGGACACCTAAAGAGATTTCTGTTTCGCTTTGGCGGTGAAGGGAAATAAACTCTTTTTATCCCACTCTAATTTCAACATGAAATAACCAGCTAATTCTCAGCAAAAGGTCACCGTGGGAACCAACTCTCTCTACCGAAAAGGCTAATGCAAGCAGAATCGATAATCTCCCAGTCTCTGCAGTGATAGCTCCTCCCAGAAGGGGATGGAGGTCTGAGTGCAAAGCCTGAACATGACAGCTGCAAATTCAAAAGGTATTTTGGCCTTAAGCCATATCCATTTTGGCCATTACCCTTTTGCAGTTGCTTCCTTCTGATCCTCATGATTTCCTAAGGGAGGGCAAAGGATCTTTGGAAGCCAATCTAAAAATGCATAGCAGGTATCAATATCCATAATCCCTTCATTTGAATTTGACATTTCTCTACCGTGCCCGTGTACCCCTTCAATCAGTCCAAAAATGCAAAGGTAGACTCCTCCCACAAGCCCCGAGTCCTCTTTCCTGTCAAGTTTGTCGTTCCTTGTTTTTGTGTTGTGTCCAGGTATCAGCTTGAAAAAATGGTGGTGCAGAGATTTTATTATGAGACAAGTTTCCAGCCCTACCCTTAACCATCAACGTCACTCCGATCCTGCTGGAAGAGCATTATGTTCAGGATTCCCTCCCTGCAATCACTTTTCTTCATACCCCTTTAATCCTTGTTCTCATAGTCATTGTCGTGGATATCGCTGTCCTCCCCCTAAACTATTTGATAGTGATGCCCAGATACCCGTGTGGATCTGACCTCTCCCCATCCTGAGGCCCATTGCAATGTGACTTATCGAGAATCCCCATGAGACCATTGAGTGCCCCCCTCACGTAATCTGTTCCCCATAGACAGGCTGCAGATGCCCCCGCTGATTGTGACTATGCCACCTGCAGCCCAGTATCAAGCCAATATACACAACGGACACACGATTGAGAGGCCTTCTCCATCCCTGGGCTAGGATCAGGACAGGCGTGCCAAGCACAGCTCTCAAAATTGTGGGTCAAATCCTTTCCATTGCAAAATTTTATTGTTTTATTTTCAACTCAGAATCCCTACAGTGCAGAAGGGGGCCATTCAGCCCATCGAGTCTGCACTGGCCTTTGGAAAGAGCAACCCATGCCTCCACGCTATCCCCATAACCTAGTAACCCCACCTAACCTTTTGGACACTAAGGGGCAATTTACCATGGCCAATTCACCTAAGCTGCACATTTTTGGACTGTGGGAGGAAACTGGAGCACCATGAGGAAACCCACGCAGACACGGGGAGAAAGTGCAAACACCACACAGACAGTCACCCGGGAATTGAACCCGGGTCTTTGGAGCTGTGAGGCAGCAGTGCTACCATTGTGCCACCAATTTGAACATTTTGCATTTAAATCCCAATACAGTAACATCAACTGAGTATGACAAACAACAGCATTGGAGAGTCAAAGTAGCGAAGCAGAGAGAAAATTCACTGAAAGTTGAATAATATTTCAGGGGTGGGGGTGAGGCTATACTTGCACCTCTATATTTGCATCATGCACATCACTACGTTGTTCATCATGGGCACAATTCAGTGGCCTCATCGCACCCAATTTAGTGTCGGGATGAAGCCGTTAAATCTCGTGATTGCGACGCTCAAAACGTCTCGTGAGATTCAGCGGAATCTCGTGAGACACCGTGATCTGGAACTCACCTCCACTGGGTGTGATACAGGTCAGCATATTTCCGTTAACTCATTTAAATATACATTCACCAGATTCACCCAGTGCCTGGGACTCAACAGTTGCGCCTGCGAGACCTTGCCAGTGTTCTATTTAGTTCTGGTCCACAAAAATGTGGACCAGACGTGACGTCATCCCGGGGGGCTGCAAGGCCATTAGAAACTGTTAGGTGGCCGGGGACAGGGCAGGATGATACTCTGGCTCCCAGGCACCTTGTCATTGCAAGCCTGGCACCCTGGTAAGGCCACCCTGACACTGCCAGAGAGCCAAGTTGGCACCGCCAGGGTTTGGGCCTGGGGGAGGGGCCTTACCAGGTAGAGGGAAATGAGGCAAGGGGTTCCAGGAGCCTCCAAGAGTGTGGAGTGGTGAGGGAGGGTTTAAAAATGGGTGGGGTGGAAGGGGGGCCTGAAAAAGTTGGGGGGGGGGGGGGGAAAGAGATCGGGGCAGCTTTCCAAAATGGCGTGCCAATCCGCGAGGAACCTTTCAGCTCATCGGGGCATCAGCTCACCAGCCGGAAATCACTCTAAGTGCGACCTCGGTGGAGAGAATCTCCCAGAGGCCAAAAAAACCCAATAAAGTGCCATTAAATAGGGAGATGGTTCTTGGCCCTGCAACCACCAAGAAGCATCCTGCCAAACGTGCCTGTATATGGGCATAGAAACGTTTCTGGTGAATTGCGCCCAATGTTTATTATCTGAGTGGGAATTCTAACTTGTACTGTGAAAAGGAAACATGGTAGATACCAGTTTGTGAAGTCTTCCGGATAGAAAACACTGATATGAAATGAATCTCCCAGCACTCATTATACTAGATGAGGATTGGCACCCTTCCCATTCCGAGATACAAGGCACTCCAGGGCAAATAAACATTTACTACTGGCTGAGGTTCAACCTGCTGGTACCAACATTTCTAATTATACTGCAGTTATAGGAATGATGCCAATCCTGCTAAACACAACACGAGCCAGCCAAAGAAGAGCCCATTGCATCAGTTCCCAGAATAGTCTCCTCCCTCCAGGAGGTAAAATTGGAGGATATCCAGCGAGATTTGTTTTTATTTCAAGAAGTTGGAACTCTTCCAGTCTGGGAGAAATTGCACTTTTACTAATACTGTTGATAAAGATACTACTTTAGATTAATAATGTTCTGCTTCTCTCCGGCTCCCTTCCTGAATATTGTTTTTCTTTAAGGAATGACAGACTCCCAAGTGGAGGACAAAACCAGAAAATGTAAATTCATTAAAATTACATTTCATGTTTCCTGGTCATAGCTCAAGTATTTTTTAACCATTTCCTTAGGATGTCAGTAACACTGGCAGCTATAGATGAGTCTGAGCTCTTGCAGTCCCTGTGATGGTGTTCTCACCATAGAGTTAGGGAAGAAATTCCGGTATTGTTACCCAGCATCAATTAAAAATATGATGTGATTTCTCTAACTCAGGGTGACTTGAAACTGTTGGAGATAATGGTTGGAATAATAATGGTTTTGGGTTGCGGGATGCATTCCTTTTAAAGGAAATTCAATAGGTATGTGTGTCTGTTGTTAAATTCTGCCATGTAACCATTGTAACAGGTACATAGTACGTATAGTTGATTAATTATAAAGATGATTTATTACTAAACACGTCAAAAAGACAATTAAAGAACTACTATCCAGACAATGGCTACTAAATGAATTCAGTGAATTGTCCTGAGACTGTCTTCTTATACATCTTACAACCAACTGCCCAGTTAGGTTGAGTAACGTGATGGATCTCTATCGCCACCAGCTGGTTAGAGGTTGCATTACTAACTATGTGCTGAACTGTGCACAGGCATATCACCACATCTGTGTGCGTGTCTGCGTAGGTATGTCTGCATGTGCATTTGTGTGCATGTGCATTTGTCTGCGTGATCATGCGTGTCTACAAAGGTGAGGGATTCAGTCATTTGAGTGTGGCTGTGTGCAACTCATTGATGTTTATTGTCTCCCTTGTGGGGATGGGCAGTGCCGTGAGTAATTGTAGGGTCAATGTGTAAAGTTCTTTAAGTGGAAGTATATCACCAGGGACTGGCTGATGGTAATTGTGAAATAAGAGGACTTTAAGAAATTCTATATAAGGTCCCGTCTGGCAATAATCCCCTCCTGCACAGAGTCAGCTTTGGCTGTGTGGCCATTCTTCCCAACTGCACTGGTGACATCCTCATCCTCATGTGTTCCAGAATCTTCCAAATGGATAGGGACTTCCTCCTCATCATTTTTCTCCTCCTCAGAGTTTTGCGGTCTGCCAATGTGTGGCCTTCTGCTGTACAATGCTGCGGAGCAAGCAGCACAGCATGAGTATTCATGTTTCCTGTTCTGGAGTGGACAGCAGGGCTCTAGCTTACCATCAAGGCATCTGAAGTTCATCTGCAAGATGCCTGTTCGCTGGTGCTCCTGGTGGCTGCTGTTGTAGTTGCCTCTGCCTCAGTTTGTGCTCTCCAAAAGGGGGTCGTTATTCAGGTTCTTGAGGATTAGCCCTTGTCCTCTACAAGCCAGCAAAGGATCAGTGTTGGTGCTGAAACAACTGAGGGATGCTGGAAACTCCTCAGTGTGAAACTATAATGGCAGCTGCCCACACTTGAAGGAAGACATTGTCGTAGTCCCAAATCACCGCGAAATTGAGTGAGTGGAAGGAATACCAGTTGACAAAGGTGTCTGCAAGTGAAGTTGGGCCTTGATGAAAAAACGGGTGCAATCAATTAAACCCTGTGCCTGAGAGAGGCCTGCTAATTGGGAAAAGGCTATGCCTCTGTGTGGCTGAAACATCAATCTGCAGAATAATTAATGTGATTTCCCACGCCATCAAACAGGCCATTAGTTAATGCCTTAATGAAGCTGTGTGCTGTTGACAGGGATGTACCAGAAAAACCTCCTGAAGTTCCATGGAAAGATCCTGAGGCATAGAAGTTAAGAATAATGATTATTTTCACATCCATTGGCAAAACATGGGGATCAATGGATAATGGCTCCTGGAGCATATCTGTGACCACTGCACAGATTGGCATTACTTACCTTCGACCTTAGCCCCCCGTCATGGTGAGGTTGGATGTTCTTGCACCATACACCCTTCTTTTACGAGGCCCTGGGCTAGGGCGCAGTCAATTCCAGCCTCCCCTTGACCCAACACAATTCAATTAACAAATAATTCTTAGAAAAATACCCAAAGTCATTGGCCCTTGGCTACTCAATAGCTATGTTTGCCATTTAAACACAATTCTTTTGATTAATAACAAGAACTATAATTAAATGTGCAGTAAGTATAACTGATAACTACTACCTAATTCCTAATCCCCCACTTTAACTTGAAGACCCCCCCCCCCCTCACCCTCTACACCTCTACACACACATAAGGCAAACACATACAAAGGGGAAGAGAGGGGTGAAAATAGTAAGCACAAGTAAAAGACAGTCTTTGTTTCAGATTGTTGTTTCCAACTCACTGTCCTTGAAACCAGGCTTTCAGGCGAGATTTCTGCTTTCCAATGTGCAATGGTTTTCACTGTAGATTCATTCAGATATCTGCAGTTTCAGAAATACAGCAACTTACAGCCTTTCTGCAGAGGGAGGGAACAAGAAGCCATTCCACTAAGTCCAGGCAGAATACAGCTGTCTGGAAAATTCATTGGCCACCAGACAGCCAATCGAATCAAGTCACACCACATCTCTCGAGTGCCACAGAGTCTGAATTTTGTTTTCCAAAGTTAGCACCATATGCTATGTTGCAACATTTTGAAGTCCACATTATCTCTACTGCTTGACTTAAAGATACACGTCCATTCGGCCTCCATGGATCAAAATGATAACTGGAAAAAAGAAAGAAAGGAGAAATAAGGGAATCAAGAGGAAGGACCCTTACACTTCCCTCAGAGTAGTACCTGATTTCCCCCCTTCACCTCCTACTTCCTGGTGCATGGGCGGCAGCCTCTTCCTCATGACATTCCACCCTCCCTCTGGCCTCTGCCTGCTCATAGTGACTGGCTTCAATGACCACTATATCCAAGGGTGCCACGTCTAACTTCTCTTTTCCTTTGCTTCTTATGCACCTTTCTCCAGCACAAAGTTCTTCCTGGCACCTGTGTAGCATAAGTTAATAGGGGCAAAAAATAATTGCCCAGCGAGACCAGCTTGCCCACTCTCTCCTCCCTTGGGCAGTACAGCGAAGATAATTGGAATTAGTTTTGTGTCACTTCTGTGGCTGTGAATGAAATTTTAAGGCACATTCCACAGGGACACCCGACCTCTCCCAAGGAATCCTCTTGCTTCCAAATAAATAGACCAAGTTCTGAGCTGCTCTTACCAGGTCTACATTGCACACTTCTGAATCTGTGGCGACAAAGATCAGACCAGAGTGAAGACAGCTGATGATTTAAATGGCCAGTTGGTGGTCCCAGGCTCTTGGAAAGTGGGAGCTGACTCAACAAATCACCGTTTGAAATTTGTGAGCTTGGCCTATGCTGAAAGATGTAACCGTGGGACGATACTTTGTACCCTGGCAGAGGCGATTGGACATATCAGCTTGTCTTTGGAGGAGTCCCAACAGAGGATTGTGGTCAATTAATATTGTGAAGTGTCAGCCATAGATATACTGGTGAAACTTCTTGATGCCGTAGATTCTGGGACATCCTCCTTTCTCAATCTGTGCGTATTTCCATTTGGCATTAGAAACAGTTCTAGAGGCGAAGGCAATTGTGCTCGCTGAGCCATCTTCCATTCTATTAGACAAGACCGTCCCTATTCCATATGGTAATGCATCACAAGTTAAAACGATTGGCCTACCAGGGTCAAAGTGAACCAATAGATTTAATGATTGTAAGGCCTGCTTGACGTGCTGGAAGGCCTGCTCCTGTGGTTTGTTCCAATGCCGATGTTGGCGTTTTCTTAAGAGCAGGTGTAGTGGCGCCAACATCATTGCGAGGTTGGGGATAAAATGACCATAGTATTTTACCATCTCAAGGAAGGACTTTAGCTCTGCCACGATCTTAGGTGCCAGAGCTTCTCTTATGGCTCTCACTTTGTGTTTGAGTGGGTGCAGGCCTTTGAGTCCAATATAAATCCTAGGAAAGTAACCTCACTCACTTGAGAAGTGCACTTCCCACACTTCATTTGGACTTCATCTCTAAATCCTCTCAACACCTCTTCCTAGGTGCTCTTCATGTGATGTTCCTGGCATTAAAATGTTATCTAGGTAGACCACAACAATTGTGTATTGGAATATCGCACAGGCCAAGGCGATGCCAAGGGGTAATCTGGTGCATTAAATCAGGCCTTTATGTGTGTCAATTGTTGTAATCTTTTGAGAATCTTCATCCAGATCTAACTGCAAAAGGCATGACTGAGGTCAAGTTGGTATATGTGAGGCCCCCAAAGGGCTTGGCGCTGTGCCGAAGGGCCTCCGCCAGCCGGCACGAGTTGGCGCATGCGCGGGAGCAACAGCGTGTACTGGCGTCAACCCAGCACATGCGCAGGGGGGTTCTTCTCCGCACCGGCCATGGCAGACCATTACACCGGCCGGTGCAGAGGGAAAGAGTGCACCCACGGCACAGGCCCACCCGCGGATCGTGGGCCCCGATCGTGGGCCAGGTCACCATGGGGGCCCCCACCGGGGCCAGATCCCCCCCACGCCCCCTTGAGGACTCCGCAGGCTGCCCACAGAGCCAGGTCCCGCCGGTACGGACCTGGTGTAATATACGCCGGCAGGACTGGCCGTAAACAGGCGGCCACTCGGCCCATCGCGGGGCGGAGAATCGGCGGGGGGACCGCTGCCAACAGCTCCCGACCGGTGCGACTCAATTTTTGGCCCCGCCGAAAAACTGACGCCAGAGAATCCGGCAGCCAGCATCGGGGCAGCGGGGAGGGATTCATGCTGGCTGCCGGATTGGCTTCATGAGAATCCCGCCCAGAGTACTCGATTATTATTATTTTTTCCAATTAAGGGACAGTTTAGTAAGGCCAATCCACCGAACCTACACATCTTTGGGTTGTGGGGGTGAAACCCACGCAGACACGGGGAGAATGTGCAAACTCCCAGAGGACAGTGACCCCAAGGCCGGGATTCGAACCCAGGTTCTCAGCGCCATAGGCTGCAGTGCTAACCATTGTGTCACGTGCCGGCTTGTCAAAGACAGAACATGCTATGCTCCATCGAATCTGATGCGCCTAGCCTCCAAATCAAGATTACAAAAGCATGGCAGCAAATTTTCAAACTTAATTGGGAACTCACCTACCAGCTCTCACCAGGGACCAGGCTCAGTGGCACATCCCACCCAGCCCCAGCTCCCGAACCCGTCAGGAAAGATGACACACCATGCGGCAGGATCAGAACGATATGGAGACAGGCCCTCACCAAGGAAAGTGCTCCTTCAAGTGCCAGAATATTCTCACGCACCTCCACTGCTCTCTTAAAAGTACCTCACAATTCTTCAAACTGAACTCTGACGATTTGCACCGCAGAGCTGAGACCTTCAGCCAAGACAGCATTTTCCACGGTGGCTATCATCCAGGTGCACCACCAAGGCCAGAGCCTGCTCAGCAACAACTGCGCCACTGCAGGTTGGGCCCCACCCCAGCCAACTCTGACTGCCACGACCAAACAAAGATATTAATATTTTATCTTGGCTCTTCCTCGCGAAAAAAACAATCAGGAATTTCCAGGGACACACCACAAGCCATGTCGCCCAAGAAAAGACAAATATGAAATGTGCATCAGAAGGAATAAATGGATCTAAAGATGACCAGAGCCAGAGCTCGTGAAAACGGTACCACTCCCGCACTCACATCACGTGACCTCGCCCCATGTTATAGTATTTTGATGTCAGTGGAGGAGTAGGTTTCGGAAAAAGTTTCTGATGTTGCAGAGCTGAAAGTAAACCCTCTTGGTCAAAACTGAGAAAAATGTACATTTTTCAGATTAGCCTATTATATGAATATATCAGAAGGGCTAAAAAAGACAGCCATAAAGATAAAGGAAATAAAGACTTACATTTATATATCACCTTTCACAAGTGCTTCACAGACAATTTAGTACTTTTGAAGCACAGTCATTGTTGTAAGTCCATTGTTTGGACTTTAAACAATCAACATTTCAACCTGAAGTACCATGTACCCCCATAATAACACAGGCAAAAATATAGACAGTATTGAAGGCCATGTTGATGGTCATGGGTTTAAGTCCCAATCCAAGACTTAAGTACAAAAATGGAGGCCGATCCGCCAGTGCAGTACTAAAGGAGTGCTGCACTGTTGGATACGCCATCTTTCAGATGAGATGTGGGCCCTATGTGCCGTCTCAGGAGGGCATTAAAGATCACATGGCCCTATTCAAGAAAGAGCAGGGGAGCTGTTGCTGGTGTTCTGACCAATATTTATCTCTTCATCAACATTACAAAATCAGATATTCAGTCATTATCACATTGCTGTTTGTGGGAGTTTTCTGTGCTCAAATTGGCTGCCACATTTCCACAAAGTATTTCATTGGTTGTAAAGTGCTTTGAGATGTCCTGAGGTCATGAAAGTAGCTATATAATTTTTAATTCACAAAATCTTGATTTTCAGCATTTCCATTTGATTTTTTAGCATTTCTATTTCTATCCATCCAAGCTGAGACAAAAAAAAATCAGAGACAGTAAAAAGACGAGGAACAACAAACTGTCCTCTTCTGCAAGCATCTCCTATTTCTTTCCAGCTGCCCATAGTGCGGTGGAGTCCGGATCATTAAATGGTTTCAAGGGGGGAGATAGTTATATTTTTGATTTAAAATGGGTGAAAGGGATATGGGGAACAGGTAGGGAGGTGGCTTTGAGACCAGGAAGAGATCAGCCATGATCTGGTTGAATGGCGGAGCAGGCTCGAAGGGCTGAATTGTCGCCTTCTGCTCCTAATTCCTATGTTCCAATGTTCTATGTTGAGATAAAGCAGTTGATTCTAAGATTTAGTACAGGGCTGGCCTCTTTGTTCTCGTCATAGCACTCCAAGGGTTAAAACCTGAGGGAACATACTAAGGTGGATACCGGAAGGATATTACCACTTGTGGAGGAGGCTAGAACTAAAGGACACGGTTTCAGAAAAAGAGGTCCCCCAGGTGGAGACGAGAAGAATTTTCTTTCCCAGAGAGCAGTAGAAGTATAATCAAGGGTTATGGGGGGCAGATGGCAAAATGGAGTTGACACCACAATCAGACCAGCCAAGATCTTATTGAATGGTGAAGCAGGACCGAAAGACTGAATGGCCACTTCTGGTTCTAAGTCCTATGTTCCTTTATTTCTAAAACGTGAGCTTCACTCACAGAAATTATTAATAATAACAATAATAATCCCTTATTGTCACAAGTAGGCTTCAATGAAGTTACAGTGAAATGCCCCTAGTCGCTACATTCCGGCACCTGTTCGGGGAGGCCGGTATGGGAATTGAACCCGCGCTGCTGGCATTGTTCTGCATTCCAAGCCAGCTGTTTAGCCCACTTTGCTAAACCAGCCCCTATTTCAGTTTAAATTGATAGAATTTTTACAGAGTTAGATGATCCGTTTCTGATTTATGTACCAGGATGGTGTCTAACTCAATTCAAACATGGAGCTTCCTGTGGAACTTGCTCAAATATGTGTTCAGCTGCTGCACTTTGTAAACCAAACCATCAAGTAGCCTTAAGTCAAATTTGCATTGACCGGGTTATTTACTTAAAGAAAGGAATTGGACGTAACTTCCAAGATTCAAACCAGTATAACTGGAGGTAGCCAAAGATGCACTGGGGAACCTAAAGGTAAAGTCAGGATTCACCACCACGTCAAATCGCACACTTTGGATGGTTCTCGCTGTGTTACATCAAATAGGTACCCAGAAGAGGTTGGAAGGATTAAAACAATTTCTGCAGGGTAGCATGGTGGTTAGCATAAATGCTTCACAGCTCCAGGGTCCCAGGTTCGATTCCCGGCTGGGTCACTGTCTGTGTGGAGTCTGCACGTCCTCCCCCTGTGTGCGTGGGTTTCCTCCGGGTGCTCCGGTTTCCTCCCACAGTCCAAAGATGTGCGGGTTAGGTGGATTGGCCATGCTAAATTGCCCGTAGTGTCCTAATAAAAGTAAGGTTAAGGGGGGGTTGTTGGGTTACGGGTATAGGGTGGATACGTAGGTTTGAGTAGGGTGATCATGGCTCGGCACAACATTGAGGGCCGAAGGGCCTGTTCTGTGCTGTACTGTTCTATGTTCTATGATTACTTGCCAATTCAGTACATGCACTATGCCGTTATATATTCTTATAAAACACCTGTGGTTCTATTTTCCCAAGCACACCTGGAAGAGACGTAAACACAACTGATAAGCAGCTGACTTATTAAACTTTATAATCAAACTTCAAAAAGAAATCAGTCGATCCGCTAAACAGCATTGAGGTTTCTAATGATTGAAAGAAATATAATTGTTCTTGGTGTCATTTTGATCATCAGTCATTTTGGCAGCAACTGTAGGCTATAGTGAGAAGATCTGTCTAAATGATTTGAATTTGAATATCTGATTTGAAAGCCAAGCAGGAGAACAGTGACCTTCCTGGCAGGCAACTTTAAACCAGCACTAGCAGTATTAAGGAGCATAACCTACAGTTTAGGCTTTTGTGACTTTTGTGAATGCCTGATATTCTGGATTTTAAAGCTTGCTATAAACCTTAAAAGAGTTGGATGTTTATCCCCAAGCATCAGTAATCCTTAAATTATGAAATAATTAGAAAAAAGAGACCAGCTAGACTAAATATATCATTGCTATATCATTGCTCAAGAAAATACAAGAAAATACATAATAGGGCAACACAAGATATACAATGTAACTACATAAGCATTGGCATCGGATGAAGCATACAGGGTGTAGTGTTAATGAGGTCAATCAATAAGAGGGGCATTTAGGAGTCTGGTGACAGTGGGGAAGAAGCTGTTTTTGAGTCTGTTCATGAGTGTTCTCAGACTTCTGTATCTCCTGCCCGATGGAAGAAGTTGGAAAAGTGAGTAGGCCGGGTGGGAGGGATCCTTGATTATGCTGCCCACTTTCCCCCGGCAGCGGGAGGTGTAGATGGAGTCCATGGATGGGAAGCAGGTTTGTGTGATGGACTGGGCGGTTTTCACGACTCTCTGAAGTTCCTAGCGGTCCTGGGCCGAGCAGTTGCCATACCAGGCTGTGATGCAGCCCGATAGGATGCTTTCTATAGTGCATCTGTAAAAGTTGGTAAGGGTTAATGTGGACATGCCGAATTTCCTTAGTTTCCTGAGGAAGTATAGGTGCTGTTGTGTTTTCTTGGTAATAGCATCGACGTGAGTGGACCAGGACAGATTTTTGGTGATGTGCACCCCTAGGAATTTGAAACTGCTAATCATCTCCACCTCGGCCCCGTTGATGCTGACAGGGGTGTGTACAGTACTCCCCAACTAGTAATCCCCAACCTCCCATATACTATGGGAGGGTCCCCCCAGCCCAATCACACATGCTCAAAAAAATGCCAGCTTGGCACTGCTAACTTCACACCACCAATGCCTGCTGGCAATGCCACCTGGGCAGTGCCAAGGCACCACTCTGTCCAAAGGGCATGCAGCTAGGGCGTGCAATCCCCTGGGAGAACCCCACGAGTGCTGTTCCATCTAGTCCCCTTTTGCGAGGATCAGCACTCACCCAAGGTCTCCAAAGCCAAAAGAATAAGTTCTAAAGTCTCAGGTAGCCCGGGAATCTGCATTAATATGCGGATTCACA
This sequence comes from Scyliorhinus canicula, assembly GCF_902713615.1. Lineage (NCBI taxonomy): Eukaryota > Metazoa > Chordata > Chondrichthyes > Carcharhiniformes > Scyliorhinidae > Scyliorhinus > Scyliorhinus canicula. The sequence continues at coordinate 112,135,853 of NC_052148.1, read as the reverse complement.
ATAAAGTAATCTCGCGAGGCATTGCAAGCCAGATAGATCCCGGGAGTGGGGTCTCCCGGCTTTTATCAGGAACGCTGCACTGAGGCAAACTGCTTTTTGGGCGCAGCACGGATCGCACCCAAGGTCATTATTTTAAACATCAAATAATAATAACTTTTTATTGAACCCCCTCACTTCAGTGATGAAACTTTCAATCACCCCTTCAACAATTATTAAATAGAACAATCTGAAATGCAAGTCTTTCTTTCCAGTGTATCTGGTAATAAATATAATCCAGTAAAAATAATACTAAAGCACTGAGCAAAATCTACCACTAGGGGTCGTGTAACAGTAAAAATCTTTAACAAGACGTGTTGATATGCTGGGAAACTTCTCTGACAATTTAATAAAATAAACACAACAGTTCACCAGTTTATTTGGAATGCTATAGATTATGAAAAAAATGAAAATGAAAATCGCTTATTGTCACGAGTAGGCTTCAATGAAGTTACTGTGATTATACATGCTTTTGCAAATGTCAATACACCCTACATGAAGCCAATATTGAAATAGAAACATAGAAATTAGGAGCAGGAGGAGGCCATTCGGCCCTTCAAACCCGCTCCATTATTCATAATGATCATAACTGATCATCCAGCTCAGTAACCTGTTCCCGATTTCCCCCACATACTTTGATCCCCTTCACCCCAAGTTCTATATTGAACTCCTACCTGCAAAAATACAGGACACCAGCTGGTTTAGCTCACTGAGCTAAATCACTGGCTTTTAAAGCAGACCAAGGTAGGCCAGCAGCACGGTTCGATTCCCGTACCAGCCTCCCCGGACAGGCGCCGGAATGTGGCGACTAGGGGCTTTTCACAGTAACTTCATTGAAGCCTACTCGTGACAATAAGTGATTTTCATTTCATTTCATTTCAACAGAAAGGTTTGTAAGCGTCATTTATGGCGGATTTTGCTGGGGGTCTCTCCCCGGCACTGTCAGCAAGTTCTCCACCGCCATCTAACCACAGTGGGTACAATGCACTTCCCACATCGCACTCGAGTGAGAGCACGTTATGGCCGGTGGATGCCGGCAGAGGCCTTCCGTGCGTTTCCTCGTGGGATCTACCCAAGTCCCACGAGGCGCCGCAGTCAGCGGGATCCTGGATTCATGTCGCATTACATTCATCCCCCACCATCTGGCCTAGACTTTCAAAATCCTACCAACTATCCTGGCTTGAGACAATTCACACCTCTTTAACCTGGGATCACCCCCTATCTCTGCATCTGTAATGACTGGATTACCTGCAAATGCTCGCATTCCAAGCATTGTCTGGCATCTCTGACTTTGTCTATATAAATGTTTCTGGAACATACCTCTCCATTCACCTGAGGATGGAGCAGTGCTCCGAAAGCTAGTGTTTGAAACAAACCTGTTGGACTTTAACCTGGTGTTGTAAGACTTCTTACTGTGCACGCCCAAAAGGGGCATAACCAAACGGCACTCGATGAAGTCGATTTTAAACCGACTTCAGCTGGGATCTACCGGCCTCCCCAGTGAGGCTGCAGCCGGGTGCAGTTCAGCACTGGTCCACACAAGCGTGGACTCGGCAGAACGGCACCCGGCGGCCTCCTGGGTTATCAGAGATCCCTGGGTGTTCAGAGCCCATGCAGCGTTGCTCCCTGACCAATTCCACTGGAACTCAGGCACCTTGGCACTGTCACGGGATTTTCCATCGACCGACACCGGAATCAGGAAAATAATAAAATAAATAATCTTTATTTTTGTCACAAGTAGGTTTACAACACAGCAATGAAGTTACTGTGTAAATCCCTTAGTCGCCACATTCCGGCGCCTGTTCGTATACACTGAGGGAGAATTCAGAATGTCCAATTCACCTAATAACACAGGCTGGATTCCCCGATTTTGGGGCTATGACCGGAAGATCCTTGGCGTTTTACGTGGGAAAAATCGGCAAGACCCCAGCACCGAACCTCCTACCGGTGAGCGGCTGGCAGCCAGCGTCATGTAAAATGCACCACCTTCCCAATGTAAATGGCTGGAGAATTGTCAGTCTGTGACTGGGCATGCGCATGGCGACGATCTGCAGCAGTCACGCCGTACAACATGAACCCGACCTGCCAGGTAGTGTCCCCTGGACAACCCCTCACCACCCCTGGGTCAACCCCCACCAGTCCTTCCAGCCCTCGCCAAAGCTCCCCCCAGCCAGCAGCATTGCTCCCACCCGACTGTGGCGGCACTGGACACAGTCCGCAGCCGCCACACAGGGTTCCCACACAGCCGGGACAACATGTCTCCCATGCCATAGTGAACGCGGCCCCTCAGGGGCGGAACATCGGGGAAGGGATTTCAGGTAATGTCCTGAGGCCGTCCTAATGGGGTACTCCTCGATTATGCCGTTTTGGAGGGAGCGGAGCATCTGAAAACAGGTGCCACTCCCGATTTAGTGGTAAAAAGGGGGTCTCCGCCCGATCGCCGACTAATTAATCAGCGTTGGTAAGTGGAGAATCCCACCCCACGTCTTTCGGGACTTTTAGGAGGAAACCGGAGCACCCGGAGGAAACCCACGCAGACACAGGGAGAATGTGCAGACTCTGCAGACAGTAACCCAAGCTGGGAATCGAACCTGGGAGTCTAGCGTGTGAAGCTACAGTGCTAACCACTGTGCTACAGTGTCGCCCTTAAACTCGATTGGGCGGGGAATCGTTCTGACGTCGAAATCGCGGTGGACACTGGTTTCATGCCAAATCGCAATTCTCCGTCACTTGACAGTGGCGTCATTGTGTTCCAGAATGCACATGGAGGTGGAGGTTTTCTGATCGTCTCCAGGTTCACCGACTTGGAGGGGGGGGAGGCGCTGGCCAGGGCACGGACACTGCATCCTACCCCTGTACCACCCCCCCCCCCTTCCCCCCCCCCCCCCCCCCCCCCCCCACCCCCGTCCAAACCCTCTGTGATACATACCGTCGTAATACTGTGGCTAGGAGGGCAAGCCAAAGAATAAGTATCCAGGGGCGAGTAACTCCCCTCCTGACCACCCAAAACCTGTCCACAAAGACACAAGTAAGGAGCATAATGGAATACTCTCCCATTGCCTGGATGAGTGCAGCTCCAACAACACTCAAGAAGCTTGACACCATCCAGGACAAAGCAGCCCACTTGATTGCTCCTCGTTCCACAAACATTCAAACCCTCCACCACCGATGAACAGTGGCAGCTGTGTGTACCATCTACAAGATGCAATGCAGTAACTCACCAAGGTTCCTTAGACAGCACCTTCCAACCCATAACCACTACCATCTAGAAGGACAAGAATAGCAGATACCTGGGAACGTCATCATCCTGACTTGGAAATATTTTGCCGTTCCTTCACTTTCGCTGGGTCAAAATCCTGGAACTTCCTCTCTAACAGCACTGTGGGTGTACCTCCATCTCAGGGACTGCAGCAGTTCGAGAAGGTAGCTCACCACCATCATCTGAAGGGCAACTAGGGATGGGCAATAAATGCTGGCCTAGCCAATGATGCCCACATTCTATAAATTAATTGTAAAAAGCCCAATGAGAGCCCCAAACCTGCACATTGCCTGCCCCCATCCTTATTATATTTCATTGCAATTTGTTTTAAATTTCTCAATCCTAATTTGAAAAAATACTATAGTTTAGAATGAAAAAACGAGAAAAAATACTCACCAATCATCTTTCCTGCTACGTGACACTTAATCCACGACTAATCTAGATTCACTCTTTAAACTCTCACCCTTGTCTCACTGTTCCCTCTGAGGTTCACTCCTTAAAGTCCCTCCGCTGTCTCACTGCTGCCTCTTAGGCCCACAAGTCTCTCTGTTGCCTCTCTCTCAGGTTCACTCTTTAATGTCTTGCCACTCTTTCGCTGCTCCCTCCTTAAAGTATCTCTGCTGTCTCACTGCTCCCTCTGAGGCTTACTCTTTAAACGCTCGCCAGGGTGAAGGGGCTCTCTCATTAGGTACAGTTGAGGAGGTTTGACCTGTGCTCAATGGAGGGTAGAAGATTGAGAAGTGACCTGACCAAAATGTTTAAAATACCATCCGAGATTGACAGGGTGGCTACTGAGAGGACATTTGCCCTGCTGGAGGAGGGTAGAACTGGGGGGACACAGTTTAAAAATAAGGGAACTGGATTGTCCACCAGCGGGGTTCCCCATTGCGCCGGCAGCACACCCATGCTCGCGGGTTTCCCGGCGGCGTGGGGTGGCCACAATGGGAAATCCATTGGCAGTTGCCGGCGAAGGCACGTCGCTGAGGAAAACGAGGCTGAGGGACGGGAAAATCTCGTCCGGGGTCTCCCATTTAAGACAGAAATGAGACAGATTTTTTTTCTTATTAGAATTTGGAATCCTCTTTTCCAGACAGGCTTGGAGACTGGTTTGTTGAATATATTCAATGTTTAAGACTGATTTCTGATCCACAAGGGACCCAGGATTTAGGAGGCAATCAGGAAAGCGGAGCGAAGGCAATTCGGCTGTAGTCTACGTGAATGGTGGAGCAGGCTCAAGGAACCAAATTGCCTACTCCTGCTCCCACTTCTTACCATCAAATCCATCAGTCAATCCATCAATTTCTTTTCATATTATTAGTTATGTTATATGTTGAAATGTCTACTGATAATTTATATTCTGTAACTGTTCTCAAGCTCACCAAATTACATTCCAATGATAGCAAATCATCAATTATTGTTTTAGTATCACAGTTTTACAAATTTCTCCCCATGCTTGTTAATGAACTAAACTGTTTAAAAAGAGATTATGGAAAACATGTATTCCACCCAAGTTCAAGCCAGTTTGTGCACAAAGTCATATTCAAACCAAATTTGAGATATTTTTTCTTGCCTCCTGGTAGCTATCAGTGGTAGCCTGGAATCATAATTAGTAATTATTCATTTTATATACAGTGCAGAAGGAGACCATTCGGCCCATTGAGTCTGCACCAGCTCTTGGAAAGAGCACCCTACCCAAGCCCACACCTCCACCCTATCCCCAAAACCCAGTAACCCCACCCAACCAACACTTAGGAAATTAGGAAACAGATTCCTCGGTTAATCACAGAATAATACTGTGCAGAAGAGGCCCTTTGGCTCATTGAGTCTGCATCAACACATGAAAGACATCTGATCTGCCTACCTAATTCCATTTGCCAGCACTTGGCCCAAGCTATGAACATTATGCCAAGTACTGATCCAGGTACTTTTTCAAGGATATGAGGCAACCTGCCTCTACCACCCTCCCACACAGTGTATTCCAAACTGTCAATACCTTCTGTTTAAAAAGGTTTTTCCTCAAATCCCCCCTAAACCTCTTTCCGCTCACCTTGAACTTGTGTCCCCTCATAACTGACCCTTCAAATAAGGGGAGAAACTGCTCCCTATCCACCCTGTCCATGCCCCTCACTCTTGTACACCTCAATCAGGTCGCTCCTCGGTCAGTGGCTGATCAGCCATAATTTAATTCATTATTTATCTGAGGAGAGAGTCAGGAGCTGGAGCAGATCTGGAAGAAACCAGCACGACTGGGGTGAATAATAATAATAATCCTTATTAGTGTCACAAGTAGGCTTACATTAGCACTGCAATGAAGTTTCTGTGAAAAGCCCCTAGCCGCCACAGTCTGGCGCCTGTTCGGGTACACAAAGGGAGAATTCAGAATGTCCAATTCACCTAACAGTTTGTCTTTCAGGACTTGTGGCAGGAAACCGGAGCACCCAGAAGAAACCCACGCAGACATGGGGAGAATGTGCAGACTCTGCACAGAGAGTGACCCAAGCCGGGAATTGAACCTGGTACCCTGGAGCTGTGAAGCAACAGTGCTAACCACTGAGCTATCCTGCTGAGGCCCAGACTCATGCTGTAATTTCCTGTCAGATAAATTACATAGAAGTTGGTATTACAGGGCAAAATTCCAGGCACTATATAACTTGGAGGTACTGTGAACTGTGAGGAGGATAGAGTAGAGCATCAAAAAGATGGAGTCCGGTTGGTGGAATGGGGAGGGGAACAAATAGAAGATGACATTTAAAACAGAGAAGTGTGAAGGGATTTGTTTGTTTGTTGTCACTGAGGCCTTGATGAGACCTTTGGCATCATTTTGCATCTTTGCTGACTTTGTTCAAGCCTCCCACAGTCCGCGTCTCAATGCATTTCACCCATCTGATTTTTCTTCTTCCTGTTCTGTTCTTCACCTCAATTTCTCCTTCAATTGTTGCCCAGACAAGGCTCTTGGGTCTTGGTTTCCAATGTCTGTACTTGACTATCTTTCTCTCACTAATTGTACTCAGTAACCCTTTTGATTCTTGAACTTCTACTCTGGATCAAACCTCATTTATTTGTCTTTCAGTTTATCCCAGCTCATTCTGAGCCTCCTCTGCCATACCCACATTATAAAAGCTCTCCTCTCATCCTTTGTCTCCTGAGTCCAACTCTCACATCCATAGAGTACAACACTCCAAACTAGTCACTGTAACACAGGTTTTTCAGCTTAGTGCTGATGCTTTTGGATTTTGGATGTGCTACTTAAATCACTAGTCATGCAGCATCAGTGCAGAGAATTGAGGTCAATGTTGCTTTTAGTTTGTTTCTTTCAGTAACAGTCTTAAAACTTGCCATTTTTAGTTGGTGATCTTTTCAGTCAGTCACTGAACATTCAAATTTCTTTTAAAAAGTTAGCATTCTCCATGGGAATTGTGTAAAATTGGGGGATCTTGGAGGATACAAATACAGAGGCCAAGAGTGAGAAATGCCAGAGTTTAAATGAACAAGAGTTCACAGTTTATTTTGCTGTATTCATTTAAAAATTAACATGGCTATGTCTATTGTGGAGGGCTGCACTGCACCTGGGTCAGGTTCCCCCGTACCTGGAACAGGTTCCCCTGTAACTGGGTCAGGCTCCCCCGTACCTGGATCAGGTTCCCCAGTACCTGGGACAGGTTCCCCTGTACCTGGGACAGGTTCCCCCCGTACCTGGGACAGGTTCCCCCCGTACCTGGGTCAGGTTCCCCCAGTACCTGGGTCAGGTTCCCCGTACCTGGGACAGGTTCCACCGTCCCTGGAACAGGTTCCCCTGTAACTGGGTCAGGCTCCCCCGTACCTGGATCAGGTTCCCCAGTACCTGGGACAGGTTCCCCTGTACCTGGGACAGGTTCCCCCGTACCTGGGACAGGTTCCCCCCGTACCTGGGTCAGGTTCCCCCAGTACCTGGGTCAGGTTCCCCGTACCTGGGACAGGTTCCACCGTCCCTGGGACAGGTTCCCCTGTACCTGGGTCAGGTTCCCCCAGTACCTGGGACAGGTTCCCCCCGTACCTGGGTCAGGTCCCCCCAGTACCTGGGACAGGTTCCCCTGTAACTGGGTCAGGCTCCCCCGTACCTGGGTCAGGTTCCCCAGTACCTGGGACAGGTTCCCCTGTACCTGGGACAGGTTCCCCTGGTACCTGGGTCAGGCTCCCCCGTACCTGGGTCAGGCTCCCCCGTACCTGGGTCAGGTTCCCCCCGTACCTGGGTCAGGTTCCCCCGTCCCTGGGACAGGTTCCCCCGTACCTGGGACAGGTTCCCCCGTACCTGGGACAGGTTCCCCCGTACCTGGGACAGGTTCCCCGGTACCTGGGACAGGTTCCCCCGTACCTGGGACAGGTTCCCCTGTACCTGGGACAGGTTCCCCTGTACCTGGGACAGGTTCCCCCCGTACCTGGGTCAGGTTCCCCCAGTACCTGGGACAGGTTCCCCCCGTACCTGGGTCAGGCTCCCCCGTACCTGGGTCAGGCTCCCCCGTACCTGGGTCAGGTTCCCCCCGTACCTGGGTCAGGGTCCCCCGTCCCTGGGACAGGTTCCCCCATCCCTGGGACAGGTTCCCCCGTACCTGGGTCAGGTTCCCCGTACCTGGGTCAGGTTCCCCCCGTACCTGGGCCAGGCTCCCCCGTACCTGGGCCAGGCTCCCCCGTACCTGGGTCAGGTTCCCCCTTCCCTGGGACAGGCACCCCCGTACCTGGGTCAGGTTCCTCAGTACCTGGGACAGGCTCCCCCATACCTGGGACAGGTTCCCCTGTACCTGGAACAGGTTCCCCTGTAACTGGGTCAGGCACCCCCGTACCTGGGTCAGGTTCCCCCCGTACCTGGGTCAGGTTCCTCAGTACCTGGGACAGGCGCCCCCATACCTGGGACAGGTTCCCCTGTACCTGGAACAGGTTCCCCTGTAACTGGGTCAGGCACCCCCGTACCTGGGTCAGGTTCCCCCCGTACCTGGGTCAGGTTCCCCAGTACCTGGGACAGGCTCCCCCGTACCTGGGACAGGTTCCCCTGTAACTGGGTCAGGCTCCCCCGTCCCTGGGACAGGCTCCCCCGTACCTGGGACAGGTTCCCCCGTACCTGGAACAGGTTCCCCTGTAACTGGGTCAGGTTCCCCCGTACCTGGGACAGGTTCCCCGTACCTGGGACAGGTTCCCCGTACCTGCGACAGGTTCCCCGTACCTGCGACAGGTTCCCCCGTACCTGGGACAGGTTCCCCCCGTACCTGGGACAGGTTCCCCGTACCTGGGACAGGTTCCCCCGTACCTGGGACAGGTTCCCCCCGTACCTGGGTCAGGTTCCCCCAGTACCTGGGACAGGTTCCCCCCGTACCTGGGTCAGGCTCCCCCGTACCTGGGTCAGGCTCCCCCGTACCTGGGTCAGGTTCCCCCCGTACCTGGGTCAGGGTCCCCCGTCCCTGGGACAGGTTCCCCCATCCCTGGGACAGGTTCCCCCGTACCTGGGTCAGGTTCCCCGTACCTGGGTCAGGTTCCCCCCGTACCTGGGCCAGGCTCCCCCGTACCTGGGCCAGGCTCCCCCGTACCTGGGTCAGGTTCCCCCTTCCCTGGGACAGGCACCCCCGTACCTGGGTCAGGTTCCTCAGTACCTGGGACAGGCTCCCCCATACCTGGGACAGGTTCCCCTGTACCTGGAACAGGTTCCCCTGTAACTGGGTCAGGCACCCCCGTACCTGGGTCAGGTTCCCCCCGTACCTGGGTCAGGTTCCTCAGTACCTGGGACAGGCTCCCCCATACCTGGGACAGGTTCCCCTGTACCTGGAACAGGTTCCCCTGTAACTGGGTCAGGCACCCCCGTACCTGGGTCAGGTTCCCCCCGTACCTGGGTCAGGTTCCCCAGTACCTGGGACAGGCTCCCCCGTACCTGGGACAGGTTCCCCTGTAACTGGGTCAGGCTCCCCCGTCCCTGGGACAGGCTCCCCCGTACCTGGGACAGGTTCCCCCGTACCTGGAACAGGTTCCCCTGTAACTGGGTCAGGTTCCCCCGTACCTGGGACAGGTTCCCCGTACCTGGGACAGGTTCCCCGTACCTGCGACAGGTTCCCCGTACCTGCGACAGGTTCCCCCGTACCTGGGACAGGTTCCCCCCGTACCTGGGACAGGTTCCCCGTACCTGGGACAGGTTCCCCCGTACCTGGGACAGGTTCCCCCGTACCTGGGACAGGTCCCCCCGTACCTGGGACAGGTTCCCCGTACCTGGGACAGGTTCCCCGTACCTGCGACAGGTTCCCCGTACCTGCGACAGGTTCCCCCGTACCTGGGACAGTTTCCCCCCGTACCTGGGACAGGTTCCCCGTACCTGGGACAGGTTCCCCGTACCTGGGACAGTTTCCCCCCGTACCTGGGACAGGTTCCCCGTACCTGGGACAGGTTCCCCGTACCTGGGTCAGGTTCCCCCCTGTACGTGGGTCAGGTTCCCTGTACCTGGGACAGGTTCCCCGTACCTGGGTCAGGTTCCCCCCTGTACGTGGGTCAGGTTCCCTGTACCTGGGACAGGTTCCCCGTACCTGGGACAGGTTCCCCGTACCTGGGTCAGGTTCCCCCCTGTACGTGGGTCAGGTTCCCTGTACCTGGGACAGGTTCCCCTGTACCTGGGTCAGGTTCCCCCCTGTACGTGGGTCAGGTTCCCTGTACCTGGGACAGGTTCCCCTGTACCTGGGTCAGGTTCCCCCCTGTACGTGGGTCAGGTTCCCTCTACCTGGGACAGGTTCCCCTGTACCTGGGTCAGGTTCCCCCCTGTACGTGGGTCTGGTTCCCTGTACCTGGGACAGGTTCCCCTGTACCTGGGTCAGGTTCCCCCCTGTACCTGGGTCAGGTTCCCCGTCCCTGGGTCAGGTCCCCCTGTACCTGGGTCAGGTTCCCCCCTGTACGTGGGTCAGGTTCCCTGTACCTGGGTCAGGTTCCCCCCTGTACCTGGGACAGGTTCCCCCCGTACCTGGGACAGGTTCCCCGTACCTGGGACAGGTTCCCCGTCCCTGGGTCAGGTTCCCCCCTGTACCTGGGACAGGTTCCCCTGTACCTGGGTCAGGTTTGTCCACAGTCCTTGTCGGCTGCACTCAAAAACTGGCAACAACAAAAAACACTCTGAAAAATCCAGCAGTCTATTTGCACCAATCTTGTAAAAGCAAACATTACTGAAAATCCCATCAGCTGCAACTTGTTAAATGGCCTTTTAATTAGCATTGCTTCAGGCAGAAACATCATCGAGACCCATCTTGCAGCAGAATATTAGAAACATTGTTGATTAATGTCCAACTTTGATGCCGAAACTTATATTGCCCATATTAGGGGTGCTGGCAATACATTACTAGCACAGTGGGCAGCACTGTTGCTTCATAGCGCCAGGGTCCCAGGTTCGATTTCCGGCTTGGGTCACTGTGTGTGCGGAGTCTGCATGTTTGCTCCGTGTCTGCGTGGGTTTCCTCCGGGTGCTCCGCTTTCCTTCCATATGTCCAGAAGCTGTGAGGTAATTTGGACATTCTGAATTCCCCCTCTGTGTACCCGAATAGGCTCTGGAGTGTGGCAACTAGGGGCTTTTCACAGTAACTTCATTGCAGTGTTAATGTAAGTATATTTGTGACAATAAAGATAAGTAAAAAGGTTAGGCTGTGTGACTTCATGATATTATCAAATCAGAGCCTTCTGCCGACATTGGGGATGTCCCATATCTTCTGTTGTAACAGGATTTTGCCAGAATATCTTGGCTGATTGATATCTCCAATGATCCAAACTCTTTTCTACTTGAGCTAACTTCAAAGATTTCATTCTATCTGCAAGTGCTTCCTGCAAGTTGCAGAACGGTAGCCTTGTGTTCAATAATGATGGCATGGCGGCGGCCTCCAGCGGCCGCATCGAACATCATGGCGGACTCGGACCACGGAGGCAGACTGAAAAATTAGACCCCCCCCCAATCATCCGCATGCCCGAGGATCGGACCATGCAGATCTTAACTCCGGCCGCTTGCAAGGCCCCCCCTGGTGTCCAATCTCCCGCCCCCACCAGTGCGGCCGCGGACTGAGCCTACAACCACCACGCCAGCATCCCAACCCGCGAAAGGTGGTTATTTCCACGCCACTGGGAACTTGGTCGTCGGGAGCGGAGGATGGCTGGGCTGGCTTCTGGCAATGGGACGCTTTGAAAATCACGCCGATTTTCGGGTCCCGGAGAATCGACGGACCGGGTCCGATTTCGGCATGAAATTGGATTCTATGACGATTTTAGCGTGGGGCTGCGGAGAATCCAGCCCATGGGGCCGGGGTTCTCTGACCCGGCACTGGATCGGAGAATCCCCGGGGGAACGCGAGAATCGCGCCCCGACGCCAGCTAACTGATTCTCCGGCGCCGATTCTTGGGATCGCCACCGCGCTGGTCGGCCCCCTCCCCCGGCGATTCTCGTGCCCCGACTGGCCAAGTGGCGCCGGGTTCGGCCAAGTCCCTCTGGCGTAGGTTACTCAGGTCCCACACAGCATGACCTTTGCGGTGAGTGTGCGTGGGCCGTCCTGGAAGTGGGGGGGGAGGGGGGGGGGGGGGGGGGGATCTGACCCCGGTGGGGGGGCCTCCACGGTGGCCTGTCCCGCGATTGGGCCTACCAATCGGTGGGTGGGCTGGTTCCATGGGGGCCTATGTTCCTCCCCGCCAGGCCCCTGTCGGACTTCGCCATATTGCCCGGGGGCCGGCATGGAGACCAGAACACACGCCCATGCGCGGAATCACGCCGGCCGTAGTGCGCACCGCATGTGCGGAATCACGCCGGCCATTCCGTGCATGCATGAACTCACACTGGCCGTTCTGCGCCGGCTGGAGCTGCGGGGACCACTCCGACGCCGACCTAGTCGCCTGGGAAGGGGAGCATACCGGATGATTGGGGACCGTTGACACTGGAGTGGTTGGCTCCGCTTTTCATGCCGGCGTCAGAACATGACCGCGGGATTGGAGAATCCTGGCCTGAGTGTTGACTCAGACGCAGAATTTGTGCACTTTAACAACAGCAAAACTGGCGCCACACCTGAACCATCTCCGCTAATGTTAGGGGCTAGTACCGGCGCCATGTGGAACACAATTGATCCTAATGAGAAATGGTGCCGCATTCACCGGTTTCGTGATTGACACTCAGGAGCCTGGCAAGCTGCAGCAGCATATACATTTCACTCCCAACACACACCACCCCAGCCAATAAGATGGCAGCAAGGAGAGCAGCCCCAAGTTCATGGATGCTGACCAGGAGAACCTCCTGGATGCGGTGGAGGTGTGGCGGATGACCTTGTACCTCATCCCACATGCCCATAACCCTACCCTCTCACCCCCAGCAGGAGGGCGGCCGAACCTTCACCCTGCACCACATACCAGCACCCATACCGGCCATGGGTGTCCTGGCCACTGAGGCCACCAGCTACAAATCCCCTGTGATGTGTTAGGCAGGTTGGTTCGACGTTGACTGCAACTGGATGCAGTGAAGCTAGAAACAGACGTCTGACACAGAAGGTGATCCAACACTGTTTTATTTAACTAGTGGACTGCTGTACATGTTCAGCTGTGGGTTGACACTCTACTAATCTAACTGATGACCTCTTACTGGCTTGACCAGACTTACTAGCTACCGCATGGTAATAGTACTCACTAACTTGTGCACTCTGACTGTCTCAGTAGGTGGGTCCTGAGAGAGGGAGAGTCTTAATGCCCTGTGGGCTTTATAGTGGTGGTTTCCTGTCTGGTGATTGGTTGTTCTGTGTTCTGTGTTCATTGGTCATCCTGTGTGTCAATCACTGCCTGTCTGCATCACATTATATACATGAGTGGATATTATGACATCTCCCCTTTTTTAACTAAATTTTGGAAGTGGAAGTATATACATGCCTGGCTATGTACAAGTGGTGAGTTAATGAACATATGTACATGGGAAGGTGTCTATCGTGCAGATACAGAGCAAACTGAACAAAATTTACAAGAGTTAAGTCTACAGATTCAGTCTTTGAGTCGGGCGACGAATTCTTGTCGATCGCCGCAGAGGTGGAGCAGGAGACGCCGGCACTTGGACAGGCGGGATTGCTGCCATTGCAGCGGTGACGTGGGCAGGCGGGATCGCTGGCAGATCAGTGGCCTCGTGGCAGGAAACGTCCGGAGGAAGCATGATAACTAGCGGAGCAATGCGGTCAGGTGGTGGGCGGGGAACTCTCCGCAGCGCCCTCGTGTTGCACCAGAGAATGGAGCCGTCAGCCATTTGAACAATGAAAGACCTTGGGGCGACCTTCCTGACAACAACAGCTGGGGCCGACCAACCTCCCTCAGGCAACTGGACGCGAACAACATCTGCTGGAGCCAGCGCAGGCAGATCCGTGGCATGAGCATCATACGTGATCTTCTGCTGGTCCCTGGATTGCTGCATTTTTTGCAGCACCGTGAGGTGGTCGAGGTCTGGGATATGAATGGCTGGAACATTCGTCCTCAGGTTGCAGTTCATGAGCATCTGCGCCGGAGACAAACCAGTCGACAGAGAGGCTGCCCTGGAGGCCAGCAGCGCCAAGTTAAAATCGGAGGCTGGGTCTGCAGCCTTGCACAACAACCGCTTGACAATATGGACCCCTTTTTCGGCCTTCCCGTTTGATTGCGGGTAATCATAGAATTTATAGTGCAGAAGTAGGCCATTTGGCCCATCGAGTCTGAACCGGCTCTTTTTTGAAAGAGCACCCTACCCAAGCCCACACCTCCACCCTATCCCCATAACCCAGTAACCCCACCCAACACAAAGGGCAATTTTGGACACTAAGGGCAATTTAGCATGGCCAATCCACCTAACCTGCACATCTTTGGACTGTGGGAGGAAACTGGAGCACCCGGAGGAAACCCACGCACACACAGGGAGAACGTGCAGAGACTCCACACAGACAGTGACCCAAGCCGGGAATCAAACCTGGGACCCTGGAACTGTGAAGCAATTGTGCTAACCACCATGCTATCGTGCTGCCCAGTAATGGGGACTGGAGGTGATGTGACTGACGTTGTAGGACCGTGCAAAGTCAGACCACTCTTGACTGTAGAAACATGGACAGTTGTCACTCATTACCGTGAGTGGTATCCCGTGCCTCGTATCTTTGCAGGCTTTGATAACGGACTTGGACGTGAGGTCTGACAGTTTCACCACTTCCGGGTAACTGGAGAAGTAGTCGACCAAGAGCACGTAGTCACGCCCCTTGGCGTGAAAGAGGTCTACCCCCACTTTAGACCACGGAGAGGTCACAATCTTGTGCTGTTGCAGTGTTTCCTTGGGCTGAGCCGGTTGAAACTTCTGGCAGGTTGGGGAGTTGAGGACTGTGTCAGCAATGTCCTGGTTGATGCCCAGCCAATAAACCGCCTCCCGAGCTCTGCGTCGACATTTTTCGACCCCAACATGACCCTCATGGATCTGTCCGAGCACATAGCTTGCATGCTTTGAGGAATGACGATCCTATCTAGTTTAAGAAGGATTCCCTCAACAACCATTAACTCATCCTTAACGTTAAAGAACTGGGGACATTGCCCCTTTTGCCAGCCATGGGTGAGGTGTTGCATCACGCGCTGCAATAGAGGATCTTTGGCAGTTTCTTCATACATTTGGACCACTCGTTCATCAGTGGCTGGGAAGTTGCAGGCACACAACTGCACCTGGGCCTCTATGTGGCAGATGAAGTCGCCCTGTTCACACGGCGTGGTGATGGATCGGGATAGGGCATCCGCGATGATCAGCTCCTTACCTGGTGTGTAGACGAGATTGAAGTCTTATCGGTGGAGCTTAAGAAGAATTCGCTGTAGCCTAGGTGTCATGTCATTTAAATCCTTCTGGATTATGTGGCCTAAAGGCCTGTGGTCTGTTTCCACCGTGAACTTTGGCAGGCCGTATACATAGTCATGAAACTTGGCTACTCCTGTTAGGAGACCCAAGCACTCCTTTTTGATCTGGGCATACCGTTGCTCGATCGGAGTCATGGCCCTTGAGGCATATGTCACTGGAGCCAGGACGAGGAGTTGTCTTGCTGGAGGAGCACCGCCCCAATGCCGTCCTGGCTTGCGTCAGTAGATATCTTGGTGTCCTTGGTTGGATCAAAGAGTGCCAGTTCTGGGGCTCAAGCCACTCCTTTTCATGTGCGAGCAGCCACTGGAACACTGTTGACTTCTTTACGAGATGCCGGAGGGCCTTGGTGTGGGCTGCCATATTGGGAATGAATTTCCTGAGAAAATTTACCATCCCGAGGAAGCGGAAGACTGCCTTCTTGTCCTCCGGGGTCTTCATGGCGTTGATCGCCAGCACCTTATCGGCGTCAGGTTGCACCCCGTGCTGTGAAATGTGGTCACCCAGGAATTTGATAGCGGATTGACCAAATAAGCATTTGTCCCTGTTGAGCTGGAGGCCATTTTCATGAATCCGCTGGAAGACCTGTTTGAGGCGAGCAATGTGATCCTCGGGCGTTGTGGACCAGATGATCACGTCGTCCACATAGACTCGCACCCCCTCAATGTCCTCCATCATTTGCTCCATAATGCGATGAAATACTTCGGAAGCCGATATGATACCGAAAGGCATGAGGTTGTAGCAATAGCGGCCGAACGGAATGTTAAACGTGCACAGCATCCGACTGGACGCGTCCAGCTGTATTTGCCAGAAGCCACGGGAGGTGTCCAGCTTGGTAAAGAATTTGGCATGAGCCTTCTCACTGGTTAACTCTTCACGCTTCGATATCGGGTAGTGTGAGCACCGAGCAGAGACGCCTTGTCAGTCCGGACGATCTCGAATCGTAATGTTGTCTTGATTGCCTTGTGAGATACCTCTAGCTGACATGATCCACTGGCAGCTATGGCATTGCCATTGTAGTCAGGGAGCTGGCAGGCTGGTGGAAGAAAGCTAGGTCAGTCACGGATGCTGTCGAGATCTGACTGTGATATGAGGTTCGCAGACGTGCCGGTGTCCAGTTTAAATCGGATGCGAGCCTGGTTGACTGTGAGGACAGCACACCACTTGTCGTCAGGATCCACGCTGAGGATCGAAAGGCAGTTTGTGGGTGCGGTGGAGACCAGCTCGCGTGTGGTTATGATGCCCACCCGATATGCAGACTCGAGGCAGTCAGCATCAGGGTCTGTTGGGCTGTCGGGATCAGAGTCCTGCATGCCTTGTTGTACCAAGCAGATGCTTCAGCGCCATATCTGGGACCGTTGGCTGATAATCGGCCGCGTACTGGCCTGGCTTCCCACACTGTAGACATCGCCGCCCTTTGGCTGGATATTGCCGCTTTAAATGGGCGGAGCCACAATTCGGATACGTCATGCCGCTAACGTCAGCGCGTTCCATGCGCCATCGCGCATGCGCAGTGAGGTCGGCCGACGTACGCACCTGCGCATTGGGATTTTTGGCCTCGTCGTCCACATGCGTAGGGACCTGGGGAAAGCGCGCGAAACAGCCACTCTCCTCGATACTCAGGCCTTGCGTTTTTGTAATGGCCTGCACCCGTTCTGTCTCGTGGGACGTCAGTTTTGCAGTTTCTGCCGCCCTGATGTGGGAGTAACGATTATTGGCATGCTCATGTACCACGCACGTCTCGATAGCGACGGAGAGGGTCAACTGTTTGATTTTGAGGAGCTGCTGCCACAGGGAGTCGGAGTGGACCCTGAAAACGATCTGATCGCGGATCCTGGAATCAGCCGTCGAGCCGTAATTACATGACTGCGCTGGGATGCGGAGATGGGTCAGGAAGGACTGAAAAGGTTCATCCTTACCCTGAAGTTTCTGTTGGAAGATGTATTGTTCAAAGCTCTCATTCACCTCAATGTCGCAGTGGTTGTCGAATTTTCGCAGAACTGTCTTGAACTTCATCTTGTCTTCACCATCGGCAAACATGAGCGAGTTGTAGATATGGATGGCATGATCCCCCGCAGTCAACAGGAAAAGCGCGATATTCCTGGCATCCGATGCTGCCTCGAGGTCGGAGGCCTCGATATACAGGAGGATCTTTTGCTTGAAGATTTTCCAATTGGCGGCGAGGTTGCCGGAGATGCGGAGCTGCGGAGGAGGCTGGATGTTTTCCATTTCGCTGGATGGCTGCTTGCTGGTCATTGCAGATTCACTCGAGGTAGGTTCATTAGGATTAATAGCACTCTGGTACCATGATGTGTTCAGCAGGTTGGTTCGACATTGACTGCAACTAGATGCAGTGAAGCTAGAAACAGGCGTCTGACAGAAGAGATGATCCAACTGTTTTATTTAACTAGTGGACTGCTGTACATGTTCAGCTGTGGGTTGACACTCTACTAATCTAACTGATGACCTCTTACTGGCTTGACCAGACATACTAGCTACCGCATGGTAATAGTGCTCACTAACTTGTACACTCTGACTGTCTCAGTAGCTGGATCCTGAGAGAGGGAGAGTCTTAATGTCCTGTGGGCTTTATCGTGGTGGTGTTGATGTACCATCAATTCGACTCAAGACACGATTAGGATCTGAACTGTGGCTTTAATCAGCTAGTTGTTAGCCCGATGGTCGACGACAGAGAATGGCTGACCGCCAGGAACTCTGGGTACTTATACCCCGCCTCGGAGGTGGGGCCTACTTGCCTCTCGACCAATTGGAGAGCAGTCACATGGCTAGTCCCAACCAATCGGACGAGAGGCACATGACCAGCCAGAGCCAATGGGAAGCCAGTGCTCTGCACCAATGGCAGTGCTCATATCCATACCACCACAGGTGTCTTGTCTGGTGATTGGTTGTTCTGTGTTGTGTGTTCATTGGTCATCCTGTGTGTCAATCACTGCCTGTCTGCATCTCATTATATACATGAGTGAATATTATGACACCCTGGGCTACATGAGTCGGACTGTCTAACATTGTCGTCTTCTTCACCTCGACACCACCCCAGGAGAAGGTCGCATACAACCGCCGTGCGAAGACAGGAGTGGGACAGCTGGATCTGCGGCTCCTCACTTTGGATGAGGAGAGGTCTTTGGATGTGGTCGGCAGTCTGGAGGAAAGGGAGGTCGCCGCACTGGAAATCGGCCGCGGGTGAGGAGGTGAGACCCTGCTGAGTTGCGGTCACATGTGTCAACCCCCACCAACACTAACCGCACCCTAACGCCACCCCCACACCAACCTCACCCGACACCAGCCGCACCACCACCACCCCCACCTCCATCCATCTTGGTCTAATGATTCTCCTCAGCCCCACGCCAAAATCGCAGCGGGGGGGGGGCGCAGAATCCACTTTCACACCGTAATCGGGCCCAGCGCCAGTTCAGAATAGAAAGCTGGGGATTAGATCCACGCAGTTAGATGCTCGGGCACGCGGCCGATTGGGGGGGGGGTCTCCTTTCTGTGTGGCTCCGCGGTCCGATTGCGCCATGGAGCTCGGCGCAGTTACTGGAGGCCTACGCCATGCACATATACAGACTCGAAACCGGAAGTTCGGATGCCCGTATCCGCAGCTAAAGCTGTGAGATTTACTCCATGTCCCTGCTAGGCTCCTGCGGGGCACTGAATGAGCTCAACTTGTTTATTGGAATTTCTGGAGTAAACCTTCACCGTTTTTACACCAGCGTGGGGACATAGTCCCATTTTGGGAGAATCCAGCACCTTGTGTTTGGCAGGACCTGCCAGCGATGGGGCGGGTCTCTCTGGCATCCCCGCCCCCAGCCAGTGCCACAGCCGGAGCTGCCCCGGGGGGTGAGCAGCGTTGAGAGCAGCTCGGACACCAGCCCTCTGCCCGAGACTCAGGAGGCCCTGGAGCTCGAGTCCGAGGATGGCAGTGATTTTCCGACACAGCCGTCTCCAACACCGTCCACCATCCCAGAGACACTCACCTAGGGGCACTTCAATGAAGAAGCTGCTGGGACACCATCTGGTGCTCACCACAGAGCTGATCCGGTACATTAGGTGGAGGTTGCAACACTCGAGGGGGCAGACAGTCGGAGGGCATGCCGACCCCATGGACTAACTGCCGTCCAGGTGGCTCTTGGGCGTCTGGAACAGACAGTCTAATCATTTGTGGAGATGCAGTAACAGAGCCAGGGACTACATGAAGGTCGACGAGCATCCAGCATCTGCAGGTCCAGTTGGAGGAATCCAACCATGCAGGAGCAGGAGTTGGTGCCGACAATGCGTGCCACCCAGGCCAACACCGCACGGGTGGCCTCCGCGGTGGAGGCATTTGGGGTGACGGTCTTGGCCAAGGCCCAGGGCAGGTTGCTGTCTCACAGGCAGCTATGTGCCAGAGCCAGCATGACCGCAAGGAGGGTGCTGGCCGGGGTCGCAGAGACACAGAGGGAGGTGGGACAGTCCCAGATGGAGATGGCCCACTCCCAGTGCTCCATGGCCACGAACGTTCAGACCCTTGTCGATACCAGAACGGGCATCCAGGACTGGCAAAGTTAGGTGTCGGAGGGGTCTCGGGGGATGGCTCGGCTCGCACCCCATCCCACGGAGAAACCCCGAGGGAAGAAGAGGTGCTGGGGCCCGTGCCAGTGACTCCTGCAAAAGAGGTCCTGGAACACCGCAGCACCTCGGACTCCCCCCCCCCCCCCCCCCCCCCCCCCCCCCCCCACCCCCCGCCCCCTGGTCTCTGGTGCGGGCAGCACAGGGCGGCAACATGTCACCGAGATGCCTGAGGAACAGCCGGACCCATCCAGGCCGGGTTGCCCCAGGAGATGTGCACCAACAGGGACCCTTGTCGCAGGGCGGGAGTCACAGCAGTCCACCTTCACCCCTGTTTACCGTCAAGGGAACCAACTAGGCATAATGTTAGGGCCTGTAAGTCAGAAAGTCAGACACCAGTGAAGTTGGCAGAGGTGCAGGGCACAGCTTAGATCTCGGGGCTAGGGCACAGACTGCATAATATTGTTCAGAGCAAACATATGTTCACAACGTTGAAACCTACCTCTGTGCTCTGTCTGATGGCTGTGGGGGTCGGGCGGTCAGTGATGGCCACTGGGGTGGTGGATGAGTGAGGCCCAGTGGGTGGACCATGCAGCATCACCCCCCCCCCCCCCACCCTCCGACCGTCCCCATCAAACGCCCCCAGAAATTCGACACAGCCATGTGATGGATTGGCCAGCTCACATGCAGGGATCACCCAGGTGCTGGGCATGTGTCAAACATTGTGTAACGATGTGGAGCATGGAGCTCACCGCAGAGCGCGCTGTCATCATCCTCCATCCCATGGACCAGACCCGCTGTCACTGCCAACCCAGTGCCGCCAGATTGTGCCGCAGGTATATATAATGGAGGGTGGTGTGTGGGGTGAGGGTGGTTGATGGTAAGGGGGTGTGGTATTGTGATGTTCATGCCCCTGCCCAGCAATCCCCCTTCCCCTTAGTTGGAGAAACGTGTCGATTAATGTGTCCCGTGCTCGCTGGCCCTGGCGGTTCCGTTGTGTGGCCTCCCGTGCCTAGCCAGCCCCCATGTCCCACTCATTGTCCCCCTCTACCTCATCCTCTTCATCTGAAGAGGCCTGCCCTTGCTCCTCATCCTCCTCCAGCACATCGCCCCTCTGCTGCGCGATGTTGTGGAGGATGCAGCAAACAATAACGATGTGGGCGACCCTCCTGGCCTCATATTGGTGAGCCCCTCCAGAGAGGTCCAGGCACCTGAAGCACATCTTCAGCACCCCGAAGCACCTCTCCACAACACCCCTGGTCGCACAATGGGCATCACTGTAGCGGTTCTCCAAGTCGCTCTGTGGCCTCCGTGTAGGCATTATCAGCCATGGCTGCAACAAGTAACCCCTGGAATGCAATCAGCCCCGCAGTTGTCCCTCGAATATGCCAGGAGTCACAGATTGTGCCAAATCAAACGGGTCATGTACACTGCCCGGGCATCGGGCGCACACGTGCAGGATCCTCCCGGGGATTGCGGCGAAGCCCACTGCCCGGGCATCCTGGTGGGTGTGGTCCACTGGAACTGTATGTAACGGTCTGCAAGGGCATACAGGGCGGCTTCATGATTTTTAAAAGGTGGTTAGAAACACGGCGTCGGGGGCAGCACGGTGCACAGTGGTTAGCATGCTTGCCACGGCGCCAAGGTCCCAGGTTCGATCCCGGCTCTGGGTCACTGCCCGTGTGGAGTTTGCGCAGTCTCCCCGTGTTTGCGTGGGTTTCGCCCCCACAACCCAAAGATGTGCAGGCAGGTGGATTGGCCATGCTAAATTGCCCCTTAATTGGAAAATGAATTGGGTACTCTAAATTTAGGTTAAAAAAAAGAAAGACACCATTGGGAAATCGGCCCATCCGGGGCGCAGAACTCGCTGAGGCCCCGGAGAATCGGTCGTCAGGACCGATAATGAGATGTGTACTGTACTTCCGAGCCGCGTGGCAGGCTCCGCAATTTCGTTGCCCTGGGGAATCCGGAGAATTCCGAATCAGTGCGAAACCGGTATCAAGCCCCGTTTCGGCGCCAGAGCCGATTCTCCAGCCGATCGCGTTTCGAGATTTCGGCGTGATGTCACGGAGAATCCAGCCCATTGTGTTTGAGAACACAGCACCAAAGGAGGCCATTAGGACCATTGGATTTGTGCCAGCTCTTTCAGAGAGATACCCAATTAAGTCTCACCTTCCTCTAAGCCCTGGGCGAGGTTTTCCATTGGCTGCGGCAAGAATCGGGAAATGCGATTGGGCAGAGAATAGATTCCGACGCCAAAATGGTGGTGGCGGCAATTTGATGCTAAATCGCAATTCGCCATCACTTTGAATGCGGCATCAATGCATTCCGGAATGCACATACAGTAAACACCATTTGCATATCATTATAGGGCCCAACCTTGTATTCTCCGGGGCCTCCGTGATTCTTCTCCGATGGGCCAAGTTCCTGACTGCGCAGTTCACTTGTGCTTTTAGAAATCATGAAACCGGTGCCGTGGCTGATGAGGGTGAGAGAGAGGAGGTAGGACACAGAGAATCGCGACCATGGGCTGCTTAGCCATACACTGGTCAAGCTGGCTGGGGTGGGAGGGTCCTGCCAGGGCCAGGGGAAGGAGGGTGATGAGGGAATAGGTCGAGTTGTTGCAATGACCCCCCCTCCCCAGGGGACTGGGGTGATGTCCTGTCCCGGACCACCATTTCTGCGGCCTGCAAGGCTGCCATCTTGCTGCGTATCCCACTGACCACCGAGCTTGGCCCCTGGTTCTGCAGCGTGACACTGGCTGTATGGGTGCCTCCACCCCCCACCCAAACTTCTGCCACACCTCCACCCAGGACAATGCCTACTGAAGTCCCTACGGGGGTGCCAGCGGGTGCTGTCTTGCTGTGCACCCCACAAATGGTGTCACAGTGATTAGCACTGCTGTTTCACAGCGCTAGGGACCCGGGTTCGATTCTGACCTCGGGAAACTGTCTATGCAGAGTCTGCACGTTCTCCCCTTGTCTCCATGAGGTTTGTCTGGGTTCTCTGGTTTCCTTCCACAGTCCAAAAATATGCATATTAGGTGGATTTGTCATTCTGCATTGCCCCCTAGGGTGGGGTTTCAGGAATAGGATGCTGAATTGGGCCTGTGGTCATTCAAAGTGCAGAGTCGATGGGCCGAATGGCATCTTACTGCACCGTTGGGATGCTATGATTTTATTTTTTTTAAATAATTTTTATTGAAAGAGTTTTTCCATACAAACATTTACCCCTACTAATTTTTTAAATTATTTACAACACAATCCCTCTAGGCAAATATCCCTCCCTCGCCCGCCCTCTCGCGCGCACCAGTCCTCCCCCCCCCCCCCCCCCCGAGCAACAACTTAACAAACAAGGCAGCCTACAGTTTCAGACATGAGCAGCGAGCAGACTTGCCCGCGTTACAGTCGTGCATGTCCCCCCACGACCCTTGCTGCCCCCCCCCTCCCCCCCCTCCCCTCCCCCCCCCTCCCTCCCCCCCTCCCCTCTCCCCCCCCCTCCCTCCCCCCCCCCCCCCCCCCCCCGGGTTGCTGCTGCCACGACCCCGAACGTCTATCTCTGATCCAAAAAGTCAAGGAAAGGTTGCCACCGCCTGGAGAATCCCTGTACCGACCCTCTCAGGGCAAATTTGATCCTTTCTAGCTGAATATAGCTAGCCATATCGTTAATCCAAGTTTCAACGCTTGGAGGCCTCGCGTCCTTCCATTGAATTAATATCCTTCGTCGAGCCACTAGGGACGCAAAGGCCAGTATTCCGGCCTCCCTAGCCTCCTGTACCCCCGGTTCTACCCTGACCCCAAAGATCGCAAGCCCCCATCCTGGTTTGACCCTGGACCCCACCACCTTCGACACCGTCCTTGCCACCCCCTTCCAGAACCCTTCCAGCACCGGACATGCCCAGAACATATGCACATGGTTCGCTGGGCTTCCCAGACATCTGACACACCTGTCCTCACCCCCAAAGAACCGGCTCATCCTTGTCCCCGTCATGTGAGCTCTATGCAGCACCTTAAATTGAATGAGGCTCAGCCTCGCACACGAGGAGGAAGAATTGACCTTCTCCAGTGCATCCGCCCACGTCCCGTCTTCTATCTGCTCTCCCAGCTCCCCTTCCCACTTGGCTTTCAGCTCCTCCCCTGATGCTTCTTCCGCCTCCTGCATTATCTTGTAGATGTCTGATATCTTCCCCCCTCCGACCCAGACCCCCGAGAGCACCCTATCACTCGCCCCCTTACTGGGGAGCAGGGGGAACCCCTCCACCTGCCGCCTAGCAAATGCCTTCACTTGTAAATATCTGAACATGTTTCCCGGGGGGAGCTCAAACTTCTCCTCCAGCCCTCCCAGGCTCGCAAACCTCCCCTCTATAAACAGGTCCTTCAGCTGCCGTATGCCCACCCTGTACCAGCTCTGAAATCCCCCGTCGATGTTCCCCGGGATGAATCTATGGTTCCCTCTTATTGGCGCCGCCAACAGACCTCCCCTTTCCCCCCTGTGTCGCCTCCACTGCCCCCATATCTTGAGGGTGGCCGCCACCACCGGGCTCGTGGTGTACCTCGTGGGGGGGAGCGGCGGGATGCTATGATTTTATGACCACCCACCTTTGCCCCTGGTTCAGCAAAGTTACACTGGTCATAACGGTGCCCCCACCTCTCCACCCTCCCACCCCAAACTCTGCCATACCACCCCCCCAACCCGCCTGCCAGCTGCTGGCACGCCATCCCAGGGTAACAACCACTGTAGCCCCTAAGGGGGTGCAGGGCTGGGGCTGCAGAATGTACCACTGGCAAGGGCAGCACCAGCTGACAGTACCCCTTGTGATGTTCTTTGCTTTGTGGCTAAGGATGGCTCACAAAGCTCACAAAGAACATCAAGCTATGTTTTGAACAAAGCTAATTTATTAACACTGCAACTAAATGGATTTGTATTACTCATTTAAGATATAAATATTACAAAATACTCTGAGACTATGGTTCTATCTACAGACCTTCTGAAAACACGACTTCTCTCTTTCCCCCCAATCACCTACCCCCCCCAACCAAGGGTATCATGTGATCCACATGTATGCTCTTGATCACCATCTGGTGGCTGGATGCAGTCATATTAAATTGTTTACCTTTCATTTCCATACAATATGCATATTGTCACACCCCAAGCAGCAGGGACAGACGCCAGGGCCAGAGGCCCCAAATGGGGGCAAGGGGTGCGGAGATGAGGAGGCAGAGCCCACAGTGCCAACTAGGGCCAACATGTAGCCTGTTGGACCAGGTTGGGCATGGGGATACGCACCATGCTAACATATCAGCCTTTCACCCCCTGCAGACAATGGATATTGGAATTCAACCAGCAATGGTGGCCTTCCTGCTCGTTGCCGCAGCCCTGGGGGATGCCCTGCGGCTGTACGAGCTGGAGATGCTCGAGGAGGAGGAGGAAGCTGCAGCAGCGAAGCGTGCAACAGGGCAGTGTGCTGCAGAGGGACAGCAGGCAGCCGCCAGGATGGCGAGCCGGCCGCCCAACAGGCCAAGGAGTGCCTGTCATTTGAGGACCTGCCGGACCAGGCATGCCATCGAAGACTCCACCTGAACAGGGAGACAGTGCAACGTATCTGCAAGATCATGGCACATCTGGCACCTCGGGAGTATGGGGGAGGACACCCGCTCCTGGTGGCCGTCAAGGTGACGGTTCCCCTGAGCTTTTACACCACACGGTCCTTCCAGGTGCTGGGTAGGGAGCTGTTTGGGATCTCACAGACCTGAGTGCACAGGTGTATCCGTGCAGTCATGGATGCCCTACATGCCCAGGCAGCTCAATACATCCATTTCAATGTGGACCGAACCCAAGCAGTGGGGTTCACCGCCATTGCCAGCATGCCCCGAGTCCAGGGGGTGATCGACGGGATGCTTTTCCCCCTAGGAACACCTGCAGATGGCAGGCCTCACTACACAAATCAAAAGAAATTCCACTCGATGAACATGCAGGTGATATGTGACCATCAGCTGCGCATCATACATGTCTGCACCCAATTCCCAGGAGGTGTGCACGACATCTTCATCCTGGGACACTCAACGATTCCTGAGATGCCTCCTCCAGCTGGGGTTGGCTCCTGGGTGACAGGGTTATCCATTGCGGTCGTGGCTGATGACGCCTATCCGGAGTCACAGACCGACGCAGAGATCCGTTACGACGACACCCATATAGCGACCAGGTCTGTGATCGTGCATTGCTTCGGCCTCCTGAAGATGCAGTTCAGATGCTTGGACCGCACTGGAGGGCCTCTCCAGTATGACGCTAAGAGGGTCGCCGGTATCGTGGCGGCCTGCTGTATCGTCCACAACATCGCGCAGCGGAGGGCGATGTGCTGGAGGAAGAGAATGAACAGCAGTCCTCGTCCGTCGAGGAGAATGCAGTGAAGGTGAGGATGGACGGGAAATGGAGCCCAGGCAGGCACGGGAGGCTGCACAACGTTTGTGCCTGGCCCAACAGGTGCAGGAAGCTCTGATAACCTCCAGGTTCACCGTCTGTAGGGGGGGGGGGGGGGGGGGGGGGGGGTCACTGGCCAGGGCAGAGACACTGCACAGCCCCACCTCCCCCACCTGCACCCCGTCCATGATGCATATCTGCCGCACTATGGAGTGGAGCCCTGGGTTGGCCGTAACAACATTTCTGGTCCATGGGATGGAGGATGCTCTGTGGTGAGCTCTGGTGCTCCGCATCGTTTAACAACATCTGACCCCTGCCCACGGTAGCACTTTTTACTGTCCACCTGGGTGATCCTGCATGAGAGCTGGCCATTCCATCACATGGACTTTGATGGAGCACCGAGGCAGGTCACAACAGTGTAAATAGGAGCTTAATGTGATAACGTATGTATAGATTTGAGCCCTAGATCCTAACTTTATACGGTGCCATGCACCGATGCCAACTGAACTGGTGTCTACCTTTCTGGCCTTCCGGCCCTAAAGCTACATCTTGGTGGCTCCCCATACAGGACAACAGGAGTCGAGGCGGCCTACTCTGATTCCTGCCCTGCGACCTGGGTCCCTTTTGGCGGGCGTCTTCTGGGTTGACAGAGCCTGGATTGGACTGTCAGCTGCTCAGATATCCCAGGTGCAGTTTGTGCCCTAGCCCCTATATCCTAGCTGTGCCCTGCACCTATGCCAACTTAACTGGTGTCTAACTTTCTGGCTTATGGGCCCTAACATTATGCCTAGGTGGTTCCCCAGATGGTACAGCAGGAGTGGAGGCGGCCTGCTGTGACTCCTGCCATGCGACAAGGGTCCCTGTTGGCGCATGTCTCCTGGGACAGCCCGTCCTGGATGGGCCCGGCTGCTCCTCAGGCATCCCAGGTGGCATGTTGCTGCCATGTTCTGCCCGCTAGCCACCAGGTCCTCAAGGGGCAGGAGGGGGCGGTTCCAGGGTGCTGTGGTGTTCCGGCACCTCCCCTGCGAGGGTCACCGGCACGGGCCTCAGCATCTCCTCCTCCCTCGGGGTGCCCGATGGCCCCCGGGTTACTCTATGGGACAGGGGTGTAAGCAGAGCCATCCCCTGAGGCTCCCCCTCCCCCCCCCCCCCCTTCCACCTGGTGCTGCCAGTCCTGGAGTCCCGCTCTGGTCTCGACCGGGGCCTGCATGCTTGCGGCCATGGAGCACAGGGAGTGGACCATCTTTGTCAGGGACTGCATTACATCACACTGCGACTGTGCCACCACCCTCTGGGTCTGTGCTATATCAGCCAGTGACTGTGCCAGCTCCCTTTGGGACTGGGCCAGCTCCCTCTGTGTCTGTGCCACGTCGGTCAATGTCTGCACCATGCCAGCCAGCGCCTGGACAATGCCGCCGATGTTTCCAGCCATAGTCTGCTGTAACTGGGCCATACTCAGAGTGCCGCTGTGATTTTCAGGCAGCAACCCTGTCCTGAGCCTCAGCCAGTGCATGCACAGAATACCCCTGGCCTTGGTCATGCTGATCCATAGCCAAAACCATCACACCCAATGCCTACACCGCAGACACCACCGTGCGGTGTTGGTCTAGGTGGTAGGCATGGTTGGCACCACCTCCTGCTCCTGCACGCGCTTGGACACTTCCAACTGCACCTGCAGATGCTGGGTGCTCTGCAATATCCTCTCATGTGGTCCCTGGCTCTGTGCCTGCATCTCCACGATCGATGGGACCATCCGCTTCAGAAGTCCAAAACCCGTCTGGACGGCAGTTAGTCCCTGGGGATGGCCTGCCCTCCGATTGTCCGCCCCCACGGGAGTTCCTACCTCCACCTGGTGTACCGGAGCAACTGTGTGGTGCACACTAGAGAGTGTCCAGGGAGCCTCTTCACTAAAGTGCCCAACCGAGTTGAGTGTCTCTGGGATGGTGGAGGGTGTTGGACACAGCTGTGATGGGAAATCTGCATTATCCCTGGACTCGAGCTCCGGGGTGTCCTGCGTCTCAGGCGGAGGGCTGGTGTCCGAGCTGCTCTCATCACCGGTGCTCGACTCACAGGGGGGCACCGGTTGTGGGACTGGCTGGGGATGGGAGATGCCAGTTGGACCCGCTCCATCACCAGCAGGTCCTGCAAGACACAAGACGCATGATTAGACTGCGGGGGTGAGGGTCAGGGGATGATGAGGGTGAATGTGAGGGGTGGGGAGAGTGGGGGGAATGGTGAGGGTGGTGTCGGGGTGAGGGTAATGTAGGAGTGAAGCGTGGAGCTTCTCTACTTGCTGCCATCTTGTTAGTTGGGGTGGTGCGTGTGGGGAGTGCAGTCTGTATGTAAGGCTGCAATCCTGAGTGTCAATCTCGGGCATGGCTTGTACATTTGAAGGTTATTTGTGCATCTACAAAGATTTCAAGAATTCCCATTTATCCTTCTGTACTCCTATTCCGTAGGGCGGGATTCTCCAGCCTCCCAGCTGCATGTTTCTCGGCAGTGGGTAGGGGGGTGCTGTTCGCTGGTGGTGGGATTCTCTGCTCCAGCCCCTGTCAATCGAAATTCTCAATGAAGCCACCCCATGTCGCTGGGAAATGCGAATCTCACATCCAGTGAACGGGCAGAGAATTCCGGCCATAATCTTCTAGTCTCTGGAGTGTAGAATCTAAATTTTGAAGATCATAGAACATAGAACATAGAACAGTACAGCACAGAACAGGCCCTTCGGCCTTCAATGTTGTGCCGAGCCATGATCACCCTACTCAAACCCACGTATCCACCCTATACCCATAACCCAACAACCCCCCCCTTAACCTTACTTTTTTTATTAGGACACTACGGGCAATTTAGCATGGCCAATCCACCTAACCCGCACATCTTTGGACTGTGGGAGGAAACCGGAGCACCCGGAGGAAACCCACGCACACAGGGGGAGGACGTGCAGACTCCACACAGACAGTGACCCAGCCGGGAATCGAACCTGGGACCCTGGAGCTGTGAAGCATTTATGCTAACCACCATGCTACCCTGCTGCCCCCTGATGCTCTTCTTCATTCTTTGCAGTAACTAGGATATAATCGAAGTAGTACTGGACTCCTAGTCCATTTAGAATGTAATCCAGGGCACATTGCAATAATGTAGGTTTGAATGTGATGCCAAATGGAAGTCTTTTACATCTGAATATTCCTTTATGTGTCAAATATTGTTGTGAATCGAGATCCACATTTACCTGGAGATAAGCTTGACTAAGTTATTTATTACTTAAACGCTGGTCTCCAGCCAAGCCACAAATAAATCATCAATTAAAGGCAGAGGGTACTGCTCCACACACAGTACCAGATTGATAATGACTTAAAAATCGCCACTTATGCGTACCAAACCATCTTTCCTCATTACGAGTACTATTGGCGTGGCTCAATCACTTACATTAACAGGTTCGAGGACCACCATTTTGACCAGACTCTCTAATTCTGCCTCGACCTTCGGCCGAATGGCATAAGGCACTGACCTATCTTTTAAGCATCTTGCTTGACTTTTGTTCTTTAATCTTTAGCTTGACTGAGATCTCTTTCGTGTTTCCCAGCTCTCCATTATAGGGTGTTTCTTTAAAATCTTCAATAGTCCTGCTTCAGACTCCGACGTGAGACTCACATTGGCCCAGTTGAGTTTGACTCTCTCCAGTCTCCCCATCAGGCCTAGATAGTTATCTTTAACGACATACAGGGTCAAGTCTGTGTTCTCTCTGTTAGCTGCACTTTTACATCGATACAGCCCCTCAATGGACCACTTCCCCAAGGTAGGTTTTTAGTGTTATCTTTGAGGGTTTTAAGGCGATATGTCGTAGCTTCTCTTGGTGAACAGTTTCTGGTACCAATGAAACTGCTGACTCAGTGTCCACCTTCATTTTCACCAATTGTCCATCCAGTAAAGGAGTAACCCAGTAATGGTTTATTGCATCTGCAATGGTCAGTACGTTCAACAACAGTTTGTCATCTGACAATAACTCTGGTCCCTTTTTGCGCCCAGTTGTATCACAAGGATCCTTTTCCCTGTATTTGACTTTCCATTTTTTAAAATTAGTTTACAGAATGTGGGCGTCGCTGGTTCGGACTGCATTTATTGCCCAGGCCTACTTGCCCTTTTTTGCCTTCTTGAACCGCTGCACTCCTTGAGGTAAGGTACACCCATTGTGGTGTTAGGGAGGGAGTTCCAGAATATTGCCCCAGCGACAGTGAAGGAGCGGCGATATATTTCCAAGTCAGGGTAGTGAGTGACTGGGAGGGGAACCTCCAGGCGGTGGGGTTCCCTGGTATCTGCTGCTCTTGTCTTTCTCAATGGCAGTTATCATGGATTTGGAAGGTGTTGTCATTTGATGCACTTGATTCTTTCTCTTTATAGTGTTAAGATACTGTTGTAAAACCCTTTTGTTCTGTCCTGTGTTTTCCTTTTTAATCCCCTCCCTGCTGCCTGTCTTTGGGTTAAGATGCTACAATCTGGGATTTCTGTTTAAACTGCAGATTTTAGGCAGAGTTGGAACCCGTATCGTGATGGATTGAGGTGAGACATCCCCTTAGGTGTGTGGCAGAACCGGTGATGATGATTTGATAGACTTGGCAAGCAGCCAATCGGAATGTGCAATTTCCAATTGGGGCCTGTGATTGGTGGGGCCAGGCAGAAAGTCCCAGAGAGAAGGCAGAGCTTGTGAAGAGTGCCATATTGTTTTTAGGTGTGTGCTGTAAAACAATCCAGGGACAAGGCAGCTTTGAATCTCTCTCTCTCTCCCTGACTGATGATTTAGAGAGCTTTCTACAACCTACAGTTTCTGATCGGATGCATGATGAACAGATCGCTGGCTACAAAGAGCCACATCGGCAGCAAAGAACAATATCATAACCTTAATCACCTTTTCAGTTTAAACCTTTTCCCTCCATTCCTGTCGTCGTGTGTGTCTGTCTTATGTGGGTCTGGGTGGAGGGTGAGTTTTGGCATTAGGTTGATTGATGGATCATTGTTCTGTTATTCCTTCATACATTCATCTTTTCCTCTTGTTAATAAATAGTTTGTTTACGTTTTTACTTACAAATTCGTTGTCTGCATCTCATTGCAGCAGTCTAGGGTCAAAATCTCGATAAATTGATAAGAATTATTTGTTAAATCACGTATGTTACGACCCCAGGTGGAGGGGGACTGGAACTGAGGGTTTCGTGACAGTAGTTCTTGTTTGGGCCTTCTTGTTTCTTTCCCCAACAGGTATGTTCGCTGTGCCACTTTTCACCACAATTCCTACATTTTGCATCAGCAGTCTGCTCTGCATGCCCAGTATTTGCACATCAGTGGCAATTTACAATCTATGTCTGTTTGGGTTTCAGCTGACATTTTGTGGATTCTATTACCCAAACTTAATTGCTGGCCTTCCTTAGCTGCTAATTCCAGAGAGATTATGACATCTAAAAGCTTTATTTAGATTTACGTTGCTCTCTGTTGACAGTCTTTTTTAGATAAGCTTTGCTTCATAACCCACACACTAGTCCGTCTCTAATAGTGCAGTTCAAAATATCTCCCCCTGCGTTCAGCTAATTTCTTCAAAACAGCCATGAACTGTGCAATTGATTCACCTGGTTGATTCCGTTTATGAAACCTGAATCTCCCCACGATCAGCAAAAGTTTAGTTGAGAAGTGGCTCGGCAATATCGCCACAATCTCATCATAGGTTTTCAAGCTTAGTTTTTCTGGCTGCATCAGAGGTTGAATATTTCCTCCCCGTTCTGCACAGGAAAGTTGTGATGAAAATAACTGTTGCAATTTTATTCTCTTGGACAAAATAATCAAATCTTATATGAGCTCCACCGCACTACACTTATTTTTTTCAAACAAGGTACCCCTGAGATCCTGTTTCTTCACAAGTTTTGGAAAATGCCAAGCTCTAAACTATTGTTGCAGGGTACTTATACTCTCAGCGTTCCCTGTACTGACCCTGAATTTTATGGGCAGAGTACATGGTGAGTTTCTTTCTTATGTTGTTTTCTCCAAAATTTATGTTTAAATTTTGGTTCCTTTGATGACTGCTATTGATATTTGGCACCCCTCCGTCCGCAGCTTTGATATCGCGAAGCTTTTGGCTTTTTAATCCTTTCGGATGTCTGCTGATGGTCCACAATGTTTCTATATTTTAGTTTAGCTTTTGGGGTTTCTACCAATGTGATTCCGACTTCCTCGCCATCAGCCTTCTTTTGTGGTAGTTTTAAAGGACAGGCTTGTAGACCACAAAGGTACAAACAAACGAGGTTTATTGGAAAGGTGGTTGTTCTACAGACTGTTAGGCTAGACTGTCCATTTGCCTGCGCAAACAGTGGATGGCATCATCAATATGTCACGTGATTGGACTCTTAAAGTGACCTTGCTCCAATTAGTGACATACATGAATACACAACACTAGGGTTTACTGGTCGTGCTACCTTCATTGCAAGTCTTCTGGTCCATCATTGGGTTAATACCAGTGGCAGCATGATGAGGTCCTTTAAATGGACTTTACTTGTCCACTTTGGGACCTTAATTTGCGGTGGGGTGGGAAGGCCATACACTCAATCAGGGTGCAGGTGGGAAAGTGACAGGGTGCGCACCCCCTACAGTCCCAACTGATTAAATACCCCCCACCACCAAACTCACCATGGGGGAGGTGACAAGAGTCCGCCCACAGTGCCACATTCCAATTTCAATGAAGATCACACAAGCTCACATAATAAAACCTGCAAACTGAAATAACGTGAATGTCACCCTCTGTTCAGTCCCTGGGCTTACTATACATTTACCAGGATACCAAAACAAGCATAAGCACAATTGGGGGCTTGCCTGAAGTCCTCTGCCAGGTCACAGCCAGCCCAAATTGTTCCAGAGGAAACAAAGATACCTCAGGAGGCCCAACAGGTTTCGAAAGCTCACTTGCATTAGCTTGGTGTGACCTGAGACCAAATTTCTGGTAAACCTCAGGCCTCTAACTCCTGTCGATTTACTCCTCCATGGTTTCCAAGCACCATAAATAATGCCTTCATCCTTTTTATTTATTCATTCATGGTATGTGGGCGAGGCAATCATTTATTGCCATCCCTAATTTCCCTTGGGAAAGTGGTGCTGAGCTGACTTCTTGATCCACCGTAGTCTATCTGGTGTAAGTACACCTGCATCCACCAGCTGTCTGCAATGACTGCTTTGTTTGAAGCCTGGTCTTTGTAAAAGATGCATTCAGGATTAACAAAACTTTCAAGCAGTTATTTTTATTAACCAGCCGAAAAATATCTTCACAGGTAACATTCCATAGTTCAAACAGATTTGACCAGAGTGCTTCACAGAATTTTGATCTATAGTTCTTTCACAATAGCAAAATATTACATATGCAGGACGTCTCAAAAGAAAACTAAAAGCTTGCATTTCTTTAGCGCTGACCACGGCCACTGGATGTCCGAAAACACCCAGGAGTACTTTTTGCAAAGTTGTCACTGTTCTAATGTAAGAAATAAAAACAGAACATTCTCCAAGTAGCAGGTCAGGCTGCATCTGTGAAGAGCGAAACAGAGTTGTTGGGCGGGATTTTCCTTTTTTTTTCTCAGTGCTGGACCAGGAGAAAAAAGTGGCATGCAGTACATCGGCTACACAGCCAGATTTCCCCTAGCTCACCAGGCTAAATCGCTGGCTTTTAAAGCAGACCAAGGCAGGCCAGCAGCACGGTTCGATTCCCGTACCAGCCTCCCCAGACAGGCGCCGGAATGTGGCGACTAGGGGCTTTTCACAGTAACTTAGTTGAAGCCTACTCGTGACAATAAGCGATTTTCATTTCATTCATTTCATATCAACTAGCACTTCTCGATTTTAGCCTATGGCGGGATTTTGTGCCCGCATTCAACGAGGGCACAAAATCCCGGCCAATGTTTCAGTCCTATTGTCGGAACTGCTGTGAACATTAATTCTGCATCTCTATCCACAGATGTTGCCTGACCAGTTGAATACTTCCAGAATTCTCTATACTTTTTATTTCCATTTCAACAGGAAATTTGGACGATTCAAACCCTTGTGGGGGCGAAAACCACGCAAACACGGGGGGAAGTGGAAACTCCGCACGGACAGTGACCCAGAGCCGGGATTGAACCTGGGACCTCGGCGCCGTGAGGCAGCAGTGCTAACCACAGCGCCATCGTGCTCCCCCAATTATAATATGAATTGATCCCAACTTATTAATAATAATAATCTTTATTGTCACAAGTAGGCTTTGATTTGATTTATTATTGTCACATGTATTAGTATACAGTGAAAAGTATTGTTTCTTGCATGCTGTACAAACAATGCATACCATACATACATAGGGAAGGAAGGAGAGACTGCAGAATATAATGTTATAGTTATAGCAAGGTGTAGAGAAAAGATCAACTTAATTAGAGGTAGGTCCATTCAAAAGTCTGAAGGCAGTAGGGAAGAAGCTGTTCTTGAGTCGGTTGGTACATGACCTCAAACTTCGGTATCTTTTTCTTGATGGAAGAAAGTGGAAGAGAGTATGTCCGGGGTGCATGGGGTCCTTAATTATGCAGGCTGCCTTTCTGAGGCAGCGGGAATTATAATGGATGCAGTCAATGGATGGGAGGCAGGTTTGCGTGATGGACTGGGCTACATTCATGACCTTTTGTAGTTTCCTGCGGTCTTGGGCAGAGCAGGCTCCATACCAAGCTGCGAAAAAACCAGAAAGAATGCTTTCTATGGTGCATCTGTAGAAGTTGGTGAGGGTCGTAGGTGACATGCCAAATTTCCTTTGTCTTCTGAGAAAGTAGAGTAGTTGGTGGGCTTTCTTAACTATAGTGTCGGCATGGGAGGACCAGGACAGGCTGTTGGTGATCTGTACACCTAAAAACTTGAAGCTTTCGACCCTTTCTACTTTGTTCCCATTGATGTAGACAGGGGCATGTTCTCCACTTCGCTTCCTGAAGTCTCCTTCGTTTTGTTGACATTGAGGGAGAGATTATTGTCGTTGCACCAGTTCACCAGATTCTCTATCTCATTCCTGTACTCTGTCTCGTCATTGTTTGAAATCTGACCCACTACAGTGGTGTCATCAGAAAATTTCTAAATCGAGTTGATGGGGAATTTGGCCACACAGTCATAGGTGTATAAGGAATATAGTAGGGGGCTGAGGACACAGCCTTGTGGGGCACCGGTGTTGAGGATGATCGTGGAGGAGATGTGTTGCCTATCTTTACTGATTGTGGCCTGTGGGTTAGAAAGTTCAGGATCCAGTTGCAGAGGGAGGAGCCGAGGCCAAGGCCACGGAGTTTGGAGATGGGTTTCGTCGGAATTCTGGTGTTGAAGGCTGAGCTGTAGTCATTAAATAGGAGTCTGACATAGGTGTCTTTGTTATCTAGGTGTTCCAGGAGTAGAGTGCAGGGCCATGGAGATGGCGTCTGCTGTGGACCTGTTGCAGTGGTAGGCAAACTGGAGTGGATCAAGGCAATCCAGGAGGCTGGACTTGATTCGTGCCATGACTAACCTTTCGAAGCACTTCATGATGATGGATGTCAGCCACTGGACAATAGTCATTAAGGCACGCTGCTTGACATTTTTGTGGTGCAGGGATGATGGTCGTCTTCTTGAAGCAGATAGGGACCTCAGATTGTTGCAAAGAGAGGTTGAAGATGTCTGCGAAAACCCCCGCCAGCTGATTCGCGCAAGACCTGAGTGCTCGGCTGGGTACCCCATCCGGGCCAGTGGCTTTCCATGGGTTGATCTTTGAGAATGCTGCTCTGACGTCTGCAGTGGTGATCTCAGATACAAGTTCATCTGCGGCTCCTGGGGTGGAGGGCTCGCTCTTGCTGGACCTGTTGCTCAAAGCAGGCATAGAATGCTTTGAGCTCATCAGGGAGGGCTGTGTTGGAGCCAATGATTTTACATGCCTTCATCTTGTAGCCCGTTATGTCTTGCAGACCTTGCCATAGATGGTGGGGATCCGTGTGGCTAGCCTGGCTAGGCTCACATTAACACTGCAATGGAGTTACTGTGAACAGCCCCTTGTCACCACATTCCGTCACCTGTTTGGGTAAACAGAGGGAGAATGCAGAGGGCGCGATTCTCAGCTGCCCAGGCCGGGTGGGAGAATCGCGGGAGATCCGCTCTGCCCCCCCCCCCACCCCGCGATTCTCCCACCCCCCCCCCCAAAATGGTGTGTCGCATTTTGCGACACGCCACTCGGAGAATCGCGGGTCGCCGTTTTTTACGGCGACCCACGATTCTCCGGCCCAGATGGGCCGAGCGGCCTGCCGTTCCCAATCTGTTCACGCCGGCAGCAACCACACCTGGTCGCAGCCGGCGTGAACATGGCGCCAAAGGTGAGTGTGGCTTGTAGGGGGCGGAGAGGGGAGCGAGCACCACGGCCGTGCTCGGGAGGGGATTGGCCCGCGATCGGTGCCCACCGATCGTCGGGCCGGCGACACCAAGGGACGCACTCTTTCCCCTCCGCCGCCCCGCAAGATCAAGCCGCCATGTCTTGCGGGGCAGCGGAGGGGAAGACGGCAACCACGCATGCGCGGGTTGGCGCCGGCCAATCTGCGCATGCACGGCTGATGTCATTAGGCACCGCCGGCCGCGTCATTCTTGGCACGCCGGGCCTTGACGCCAGCTACAAGGCCCGGCGGCCGGGATTTACGGAACGCTGCTCCTAGCCCCCCCGGGGGGGCGGGGGAGAATAGGTGGCGAGGAGCGGCCTCCGACGCCGTCGTGAAACACTCCGGGTTTCACAACAGCGTCGGGCGTTGCGGAGAATTCCGCCCAGAATGTCCAATTCACCTAACAAGCACATCTTTCGGGACTTGTGGGAGGAAACCGGAGCACCCGGAGGAAACCGATGCAGACACATGGAGAACATGCAGACTCCACACAGGCAGTGACCCAAGTTGGGAATCGAACCTGGGACCCTGGAGCTGTGAAGCAACAGTGCGTGCCACTGTGCTACCGTGCCACCCAGCTTAGAAAATGGGCTGAGGATAGGAAAGTGACTAATGGATTGGCAGTAGTCTTGTACTGGCAGGTTCGTCACATCACATTTCCCAATTCAGAAGTTGTGTCTTTTGGTTCTGTGGTCATAGTTGATTCTTTTTTAAAATAAATTTAGAGTAACAAATTTATTTTTCCAATTAAGGAGCAATTTAGCGTGGCCAATCCACATACTCTGCACATCTTTTGGGTTGTGGGGGCGAAACCCTCGCAACCACGGGGAGAATGTGCAAACTCCACATGGGCAGTGATCCAGAGTCGGGATTGAACCTGGGACATCGCCGCCATGAGGTTTAAATTGAATAGTTAACTTGCATCAATATTGACAATTCTGCTGAAAAATTCAATCACTGACTCTTTCCTCATAACTATTTCAGTGATCCGAAAATAAGCTGTGTTTTTCTCATTCTTTCGTGGGATGCGAGCATCACTGGCATGGCTAGCATTTGTTGTCCGTCCCTAATTGCACCATTGCCTTCTTGTACTGTTGCAGTCCATCGGGTGCAGGTATTAGCACAGTGCTGGTAGAAAGTGAGTTCCAGAATTTTGATCCAGCAACAGTGAAGGAACTGGTTCTAAGTCAGGATGGTTATGTGGCCTGTAGAGGAACTTGAGGGTGTTCCCATCCGTATGCTACCCTTGTCCTTCTAGACCGTAGATGGTACAGGTTTGGAAAATGTTGTCAAATGATCCTTGATGAGCTGTTTCAGTACCTCTTGTACAGAGATATGACTGTGCATTGGTGGTGGAGGGAGTGAATGTTTAAGGTGAAGCAGACTGTTTCGTCCTGGCCGGTGTAGAACTTCTTGATTTTCTTTTGATGGACATGGTCATTACCTGCCACTTTTGTGTGATTGTTACTTGCCATTTATCAGAACAAGTCTGAATGTCATCCCAATCTTGTTGCACATTGACATGGACTTTTTCAGATCTTGCGTCATAGTATGTATATTGACTGGGATTTAAAGGGTTAACAAATTAATGATAATGATTCATACCACTAGAGGGAACCACAGAACAGTCATACATATCATGGACTCGGGGATTCTGGGATGAGATGAATAAAAGATGATAAAAAGAATAGAGCGTAAAAGGATTAGATAGTGAGGTGAGAGAGAGACAGTTGTATACTTGAGAGTTCTGCTCACCTTCATTTTTTGGGACCTGGCACCCTCCTCCCCACACACCCTTCCCCCTCCCCACATGCCTCATCCTCTCACAGTCTCCCCCCCCCCCCCCCCCCCCCCTCCTCTCACCCTTCACATTCTCACAATCTCACTCACCTCGCTTACCTGGGGTCTTCAAGGCAGTCTCCTGCCTCACTCATCATCTCCTCGTGGCTAAGGTTTGATTTGGGGATCGCGCATCGTGCCTCCCTCTTGCTGGCCTTCCCTGGTCAAGTCGCAAACTTGCTCGCATCACGTGCTCAGCGGCTGACCTCGCCTCATGATGGCTCGATTTTGGCACCTCATACCTCGTTGTTCCTGGTCTTTTCCGCTCAGTGGCTGACCTCACTTTGTGATGGCTTTCGCCGCCTTGCCCTTTGCTGTTGCTGGACTTCTCTCAGTTCTGGGTTGAGTCACCTGCTCACCTGGCCTGCTATTCCCCTTGGCAGCTGACCTCACTTTGTGGTGGCTTTCCATACCTTGTGCCTCACTGATGATGGCCTGCCGTGGTCGATTCAGTGTTTTCCTGCTCTTTCAGACACCAGAGTCTGATTTCACCCTGCATTGCCTGCTGATAGGCTCAATAAATACAAATGAGGTTATCATCAAATGAAGAATATGAGCAGGGCGGTGGTGCAGTTGTCAGCATCGCTGCTTCATGGCGCCGATGACCCATGAAGCCAAGGGAAGTCACTCTCACCTCCTGTCTACCATATCTTCCACTGATTTCTACCCAATTGTCCATTTAGGAGCTCGTACAACCAACATCAGAAATTTAGGATGACTATCAGTAAAATTAAGTGCTATTGAGAATTGCAAATTAATTTTCAGCATTTTAATGATATTATCCTGCAACCAATCAGATAATTGTTGAACTGTTATTCTATGGGACAAGTGATCCTCAAGTGATTCACAATGCAGCATATTGCAATCAGTATACAAAAGTGTTGAAAACTCATACTATGAGGGCAATGAATAATCACAGACCTTCAATTATTTACTTTCAACCATTAGATGTTTAAATGGTAGATTTTCTCTGGGCATCTGCGACCCTTTCTGGATTGATGTTCCTGCCTCAGTATACTGTAGTAAAGAATGCCCCTTTAAGAATCTAATCTGAATCTGACATATGGGATTAAATCTCTCTCGCATCAGGTGCTTACCAGTGGATATTAATCAGTAAGAAACAGGGAAATCTCAAATCTGTCACTGTATTAATTCTCACATCATTACAGCAAACCTTAAAATTAAGTAGCCATCAAGGCTTAATGGAGACTCTGTCAATAGTTCTCTCTTAATAACAAATCTTTGTCAATCCTTAATTTTCTGTTGCATTTTTCTCTCCATTGTAGCAACAGGGCTGGGATGGAATATAAATTAGTATTCTTTTTATCCTGAGTAACTGATCATAAATATTACTCATACACACAACAAAATAATCATAGAAATATTTATTATTGATTCTTATATTAATCTAAAATTGTACATTTTTTCTGTCAAACTATTACCTTACTCTTTCAAAATAAACAAAGGTTTTCCACCTGTTGAATATAATGTAGAGGAAACTCCAGTGACCCCATTCTGTGCTACAGCCCTTACTTCACCCCACAGCATAAGTGACCATGAGATGTAGCAGGAGTGACATTAATTTTTGGTGATCAAGTTCACAACTGATAGGAGTTAATCAGAAGCTGCTTAAAACCTTGATTTTCTTTACCAGAAGTTCAGAATTAATTTGAGTAGTGTGCAAAATGTGTTGCTAATTCAAAAGTATTTATTTTATGTTGTCGGAAAAGACCAATTCCATTTCACCTCCAACAGGTCCAGGTCCCAGAATTGAAACTCTTTCTGACCAACAATACTTGTGGATACAGTTACCCATGTATAAACTACATTACCTATAGACTCTGGAATTAAACAAAATCCAATATGTTCATGGGTAGATGGTGGTTTAATGTCACCGAACTTCCAGAGGCTGAGGCTAATACTCTGGGGACGCTGATTCATGGCAGGTGTTGGAAATTGAATTCAACAATTCAAATCCAAAATTGTAAGTTTGTCTCTGAAATGGTGACCATGGAATGATCCATAGAATCCAGAGAACCCCTACAGTGCAGAAGGAGGCCATTCGGCCCATTTAATCTGCACCAACCTTCCGAAAGAGCACCCTACCTAGGCCCACTACCCCACCCTATACCCGTAACCCTGTTACCCCACCTAACCTTTGGATACTAAGGGGCAATTTACCATGTTCAATCCACCTAACCTCCACATTTTTGATGTGGGAATGCCGGCGTTGGGCTTGGGTGAGCACAGTAAGAAGTCTTACAACACGAGGTGTAAAGTCCAACAGGTTTGTTTCAAATCACTAGCTTTCGGAATGCAGCTCCTTCATCAGGTAAATGAAGAGGTGAGTTCCACAAACACATATATAGACAAATTCAATGATGCAAGATCAGATGCCGAATGATGGGGACATCGTGCGACAATCGCAAGGCAGGAATGTTCCCTTCCAGTCGGGGAACACTTCATCAGCCAAGGGCTGCATCTGATCTTCGGGTAAGCATTCTCCAAGGCGGCCTTCAGGACGCGCAAGTCACCAAGCAGAAACTGATAGCCAAGTTCCGTATGCATGAGTACAGCCTCAACCTGGACCTTGGATTCATGTCTCATTACATTCACCCCCCACCATCTGGCCTGGGCTTGTGAAATCCTACCAACTGTCCTGGTTTGAGACAATCCACACCTCTTTAATCTGTGATTATCCCTCTCTCCAGTCATACCATCTGGACCTGTAAAGACTTAATTACCTGCAAAGGCTCGCATTCAAAGTATCATCTTGCATCATTGAATTTGTCTATATATATGTGTTTGTGGAACCCACCTCTTCATTCACCTGAGGAAGTTAGTGATACGAAACAAACCTGTTGGACTTTAATCTGGTGTTGTAAGACTTCTTACTGTGCACATTTTTGGACTGTGGGAGGGAACTGGAGTACCCGGATTGAAACCCACGCAGACACGGGGAGGAAGTGCAGACTCCACACAGACAGTCGTCTGAGGAATCGAACTCGGTCCCTGGCACTGTGAGACAGTAGTGCTTACCAATGTGCCAACATGCCTGAATCATGGATTGTTATAAAAATCCATCTCATTCACTAATGCCCGTTAGGGAAGGAAATCTGCCTCTCTTACCAGGTCTGGCCTACATGTGACTCCAGACCCACAGCGATGTAGTTGTATCTTAAGTTCCCTCTGAAGTGACCTAGCAAGGCTCTCATTTCAAGAACGATTAGGAATGGGCAATAAATGCTGCCCTTGCAAATGACACTCACATCTCATGAAAGAATTTCAAAGAGGGTGATAATTAAATTGTTGTAAACCACCCAAGCTTGAAAAATAAAAACCTAATTTTACACAGAGAGACTGATGCACTTTGGTATACATTACAAAGCCACATTTCAGTCTATTCTATGGCTAGAACATTTTGTAAATCCTAAAGTTAAAGGAAAATACTGTGGATGCTGGATATCTGAAATAAAAACAGAAGTGCTGATAAAATCCAGCAGCAGAATCTTGGAGAGAATAACTGAAGCCCAGAATTTCAAGCCCAGGCCTGGTGTGCGAAGACTGGAGAAATCCTGGCGCTGCGAACCCATTCTTTAAAAATGACCATCTGTAGATCACATTTTCATTCTGGGGTTGGGGGGAGGGGTGGCTGGATTGGAATTCTGGCTCTTAGGCCCCCAAATGAGCGTGAAAGCAATTGGGTACGGAGCCGAGCTTTGCTCAATTAAATTAAAAGAATAAAATGAGTAATAGTCCCCCAGCCCTCACCATTCACACACCTCACACATTCCCCGTGCCCCATCCATAGCAATTCATGCCACCCCATTCCCCGCACCCGTTCCCCATAGCCCCACTTATCTCTAGGTCAACCCATGCCCCCTATCCACCCCTCAGACCCTAATACCATCTATACCCCCCAAATTCCATGGCCCTTTAAAGCCCTTATGGCAATTTAGTGCCAACTCATGCTTATACATGCACCTGACCCACCACTCTTTGCCCTTACCCTATCCATGCCAATCCACGTGGTATCCTTTGACAGTTCCGTGAAAAAGTTTACAATTCCTTGACAGCTTGTCAGCTCCAGTGAGTTAATGCACTTCTGACACACAATCATGTTTAATTGTAACACTCCCAAAGGGTGTCTACTTTCTCCCAAAGGGTGTCTTCTCTCTCTCCTAAAGGCTGCCTTCTCTCCCCCAAAGATCTTGTGGTACCATATCTAATGGGGTTCCTTACCATTCCAAAAGGGTATGCCCCCTATCCAAACAAATCTACAAAGTTCAGACCCCCTGTTACCTGGCCTAATCTGCACACTCTGGACTCACACTCCTAGCCTGTCAAAATACCACTTCATTGGAGTCAGCTGATGATTTCAATGAGAAATCCTGTCCAGCTCCCCTCCCACTCCTGCAAAAATGGAACAGGCCATGTTTGGGGATGGGACTTAGAAATTCTGGTCAGTTCTGGCATTTTTGTCATGATGGAGAAGTTCTTCCTCGTGGTGAGAATCTGGACCAAAGTTAACACTTGGAGACTAGTATGACTTCTTTGGAACTGAAGTGAGGTAGTTGTGTGTTGAGTTTTATGCTGCTGAAAAAGGAGGATGTATTATAGGGCCAATCAATTAATTAGAAGATCTGAAACTAATTAAGGGATAAATTAAAGGGGGCCACTCCTACAAAGAACAAATGGAGTACAGCCCGAAAAGAACAAAGAAGAACGGAAACTTAAAAAGACATCAAATCAAAATAGGTGGATGTCATAACCTACACGAAAGCCACTAGGTCTAGCTAATTAGGCTCCCTGTTAACTATTGTAGCCATGCTGGCCACGCAAAATGGACACTGAGCCAAACTAAAATGGGAGACAGCAGGGAAAGCCTGTTTAGTAAGAACAGACAGCCTGCTCTCAACTAATTAGCATTTTGCAAGCAGCAAACCAGTTTTCTGGCCAGGTGCAGATCTCCAGCCAAAGGTGTTAATGGCAAAGCGCTTAACATCCTGATGAGGCGGCCCAGATCCAGACACAAACAATGGCAACATTTCCATCTCAATGTAGCACTTAATTGGTGGAGCAGACAGGATGGCACCAGAGTAACAAATATCGAAACCACCCCCCAACATCGAGGAAAGCCCCGCATTGGAGGATTTCGAAGGTAGCCGTTTGGAAACGTTCCAATCGGTACCGAAAGGTAGAGCCCGCCTAGAAGGGGGCAAGGACATGAGAGAGGGGTATAAAAGCAAATCCCCCACAGAGCCCCGGTCTGTTAAACCCGTGCTCCGGCTCTGACTGACATCTTGCATCCTGACTCCAGCCGTTGAGCACCAGCCGCCGAAACCGTAAGTTCAACGCTCGCTACGCGATCCAAGCCCACTAGATTCCCAAGTACCAGAACGCTTGCTGAAGGCTGCAGTGCCAGACCAGGACGAAGGCCTCGTTCTCTGACCTTGCCTGTTCCTGTTAGATAAGTATTCTGTTTGCTTAAGTTTAGTTATAGCTTAGTCTCTTAGTGTGCATGAGTATTTATTATAACTGTATAATAAATATTGATCGTTTGAACTTTACTAATCGGTGTATCGTCTTTATTACTTTGAACTTGACCTTGGAATACTTGTGACGTTGAGGAACTGTGTTTAGTGCAACATTTAGTGCGACCCTAGTAGTGTTAAGCACACGTCGAACTCGGAGGCGTGTTAATACACTCCAATAAACGCGTTTTACGCCCATAGTAAAACGTGCAACATTTAGTGGCGACTCCGCCGGGACCCTGTTGTAAGTGGAAACACCACAGTGTCCAGGACCCTGAAATTTGAATTAGAACTCCAAATTGCAGAGAAAGAAAGAGATCACAAGTATTCAAGGTGTTCAAAATAATAAGCGAAATTCGGAAGTGTGTTTAGTGCATGCGTACTAACAGGGCTGTAAGGTAAAACTGAAAGCTTTTTGTTGCGACAAACTTTCGGTAGTTTTGTGATCGGAAAATAGCGTAAGCCGTACCCTTTTCTCGAAACACCACCCCAGCAACCCCCTGTTCCAAATTATAAAAAGAGAGTCAGAGGAAATGGCCATGCAGGCAATGGAACGTCTGATGGATCCAGCAAAGTTTGTGGTCACAGCGACCAGCAGCAGTAGCAGAGTAGGCCAGTGTCCCACGTGGGAGCTGGAACTCCGCAAATATTTACAAGGAAAGGGATGGCCCCTTTGGAAAGAGTTTTGTGCAAATGAGGAGACAGGTCCCGGGAGTATAGGTCATACTTGGTGGGAGAACCTCTCTCAAATACACAAAAAGAGTTTAGGTAAAGCACGCAAGCCGATGGCGA
This sequence comes from Scyliorhinus canicula, assembly GCF_902713615.1. Taxonomy (NCBI): domain Eukaryota; kingdom Metazoa; phylum Chordata; class Chondrichthyes; order Carcharhiniformes; family Scyliorhinidae; genus Scyliorhinus; species Scyliorhinus canicula. The sequence goes on along the minus strand of NC_052148.1, from coordinate 112,091,141 downwards.
TTGTGTCCTGCTTGGCACAGTTGCGAGGCGCAGAGGAGGTCATCAGGACGCTCCGGACAGATTTAGAAGAGAGGAATAGGATGAGTAAGGTCGATGTCAGGGACATCGAGAAAGAAAACCTGGAATTAAAAGGGAAGTTGGCAGAGAAGGATAGAGAGGTGGACGATGCCAAGAGGGCTCACCAGTCTTGTCTAGCTCATCTGAGCAGTTCCCAGACCCAGTATGAGAAAGCCTATCAGGACGTGCAACGTGCCGTTCTGATAAGACAGGAATCGGAAAAGCAGGTGGAGGCATTGCAGAGGCAATGTTCCGATCTCAAAGCAGCTTTGAGAGCACTCCACTCTGCAACGACCGAACAAAGACAAAGCACAGTTGACCACGCGAAATGCAGGAAACAGATTGCGGAACTGCAATCTCTGCTTTCGGTGCAGAATGGCTTCCAAAGCACCTTTGGAGCTCAGTTAGATGGGGAAAATGCCCCAGATTGGCAGGAATTAAGTGAGACAGCGCAGCGTTATGTTCAGGGAACATGTGCGCCCGCAGCTCAGCAGAAACGACAGGCACCCCAAACCCCCACAGCTCAGACCATAACCGCACCCATGAATCCCGTAACCACACAGAGGAAAGCCGAATCCGAAGGCGCCCCAGACATAACTTACACCACCCCTTTAACAGTAACCCAGCTAAGGGACGCTTGTGAAAAGATCACTCCGTTCCTCCCCACCGCAGACCCCCACCAGTTTTTCGCTAAAGTAAAACAGCAGGCTACCATGTACGGCCTGGATGAGAGAGAGCAGGTTAAGCTCACCGTGCTGAGCTTAGACCAGAGCGTAGTAGCAGCCCTCCCCGACCCACAGAACGTGGCAGGAGGCAGCCTAGAGGAGATGCACACCGCCATTTTAGATGCCATCGGGTACAATAGAGGTGACCCCGTAGAAGGATTGAATAAGTGCAGGCAGAAGAGATCCGAACACCCCACAGCATTCGCAGGAAGGCTGTGGATTCATTTCAGCGCAGTTTTCGGACAGCTAGATAGAGCGCATTTAACCCGCGAAAACATGGTTAAGTGGACGCGCACAATTATCTCACACGCAACAGAAGCAGGACAGAGCGCTTGCAATAGTTACGACCCCTCAGAAGAGGCCCATAACGAAAAATGGGTCCTGAAAAGATTGTCCCGCGCTTGGGAGCAATCGCTTCAGGCAAAAGGAAAAGTTAGATCCCCAGAAGAGGCTCAGGCTGCTGCAGATATCCAAGCAGTCAGAGAGCACCAGAAGCCCGCATGGGTAAATGAAGGCAAGAGCAGCCCTCAACAGAAAGGACAGGAATGCTATAACTGTGGACAGTTAGGGCATTGGGCAAAAGAGTGTAATGCACCCCAGCGATCTCAGAGAGGCCAGCAGACAGGCACTCTGAACCGCAACAAAGCAAAACCCATCCACAATGTAGCAGTACAGTCAGGACCCACCAATGTGGACGAGACGAACTGACGGTGTTCGGGCTCCCCCACTTGGGTCTGTGACACACTATGGGACTCATCAGGGAGGCCCGTAGTCACAGCAAAAGTCAAAGGGAAGCCCATAGAGTTACTGTGGGACACAGGAGGATCCCGCACCACCATTAACTCCACAACCACGGCACACGCAGACACGTGGCCGACCACCTCCACCATCACACTTAGCGGGTTCACCGGACACTCGCAGCAGGGACATATCACAGCACCCGTAGCGATCCAGCTAGGGAACATTAGCACAAGGCACCCCGTAGTTCTAGTAAATCTTCCCCGGACAGCAGAGCACATCCTGGGGATCGATTTTATGAACGCTCATAGCTTGTCGTTCGACCCAGTGAACCAGTGTGTCTGGCGAATGGCTAGATCAGACAGAGCACCAGCCACCCTCACAGTAGGAGACTACGCTAATCAGATTAGCGCAGTGGGAGAGTACTCATTCGACCTGACCACACTCCACACCGACAGACAAATTAAGGCCCTACTAAACAAACACAGGACAGCATTTGCAAGTCACCGTCATGACTGTGGTAGAATGACTGGACAAGTTCATGTTACCGGACAGGACCCCCGACCGCAAAAGCAATATAGATTTCCCCTCGAGGCAGAGGTGGAAATAGAAAAGGTTATAGGCAGCTTGTTGGACCAAGGTGTACTGAGAACGGTAGCCTCCACCAACAATGCCCCTATTTGGCCAGTGAGGAAGCCCGATGGATCATGGCGTCTGACCATCGATTATCGGGAACTCAACAAAGTAACCCCCGCAGTAGCCCCAACGGTAGCTACTAGTCCCGAGACCATGCTCAAGCAGGGTCTCAACGCCAAGTACTTCACGGTATTGGACATCAGTAATGGATTCTGGTCAATACCATTGGCAAAAGCGTGCCAATACAAATTCGCATTCACTTTTAAAACTCAGCAGTACACGTGGACATGCCTCCCACAAGGATTCCACAATTCACCCTCCATTTTCCACCGACAGCTGGCAAGTGGATTAGAGAAATTTTCCCGACCCGAATGTCTGGTACAGTATGTAGACGACCTACTACTGCAGACAGACACAAAGGCAGAGCACATTTAGCTTCTGGCCGAACTCCTGGAACTCTTAACTGAAATTGGCTGTAAAGTTAACCCGAAAAAGGCCCAAATATTGGAAAGTAAAGTGATGTATTTGGGATCAGTCATCACGCACGGCAAACGCGAGATCGAATTCAAAAGAATTGATTCGATTGTCAAATTGCCCCTTCCCCAGAATGTTTCAGCCCTCCGGTCGTTTTTAGGACTGGTTGGCTATTGTCGGAACCACATAGACGGATTCGCGACAAAAGCCGCCCCACTTTCAGACCTCCTTAAGAAAGGAGCCCCCTGGGAATGGCTTCCGCAGCATACAGGCGCTGTGGAAGAGTTAAAACGAGCCCTTAGTGCAGCACCCGCGCTGCTAGTCCCCGACCAACTTTCACCGTACGCAATCGAGGTAGCGAGCACCGATCTGACCCTCTCAGCCGTGTTGCTTCAGGAACGGCACGAGCAGCTAAGACCAGTGGCTTATGCCTCCCGACTGTTAGACCCGGTAGAACAAGGATTTTCAGCCTGTGAGAGGCACCTCCTTGCTGTCTTCTGGGCAGTACAGTATTTCTCATACATCACCGGACTAAACCCCATCACCATTCTAACCGAACATACACCCACACAGCTACTACTAGACGGTCGACTGAAGGACGGTTCAGTTAGCCAGATTAGGGCAGCTAGGTGGACCCTACTTTTACAAGGACGGGACATTACAGTAAAACGGACACGCACACACACATACTTAGCCGACAACCTCCAATACCCCGGACAGCCCCATGACTGTGAAATTGTAGCTCCCCTGCATAACACAGGACCCTTTTTAGCAAAAACACCCCCCAGGAAGATAGGGAACCCAAAACAAAGCCCCCAGCCCACAGACACATGTGGACCCTTGAGGATTTATGTAGACGGTTCCTCCACAGTTTTAAATGGTGAGCGTATCACAGGATGCGGCATCTACGTCGAGGACGCGCAGGGGCGCGCTCTCGAAGAGATAGCTCTTAAGTTACCAGGTCACTTAGGCGCGCAGGCAGCAGAGCTAGCAGCCATAGCGTACATAGTGGACCACCCCGATTCTTTCCCCAGCCCAGCAGACATATATTCAGACAGCTTATATGTCTGCAATAGCCTAACAGATTTTCTGCCCCTGTGGAGGACACGAGGTTTTGTCTCCGCAGACGGAAAACCCCTTCCATCAGCCCCCTTACTCCAGCATATCCTAGAGAAAGCGAAGGACAGGACCTTCGGCATAATAAAAGTTCGCAGCCACCATAGGTCATCACCCCCTGGGAATGTAAAAGCCGACGCGTTGGCTAAGGCAGGTTCCAGGAGAGGACACTTATGGACCCCCCCAGCTAGCGCACCAGCTAGCGCCCCTGTGAGCGCAGTCCAAGTCTCACAGACTGATATTAAAGATCTCGTGGCAGCACAGAAACAGGACGGAGACCTCAGGGAGGTTTTCAAGGGAAACTTTGTGCCTGCGTACGAGCACTTTAGACACGCACTGACCACACATGAGGGTGTGATCATTAAGGACCAACTTTATGTGGTCCCACAGCAGGACAGGAATCAGATGATTGCCTTGTTCCATGACGGACACGGGCATCAGGGAATTGATGCAACAACGAGGCACCTCAGGCAACTCTGTTGGTGGCCTAATCTCAGGACTGATGTCACACATTACATAGAGAATTGCCTGATTTGTGCTCAGAATAACCCGGAGCGGTATTCTAAGAAAGCACAACTTCGGCATACTCGCCCAGTTAACGGCCCTTGGACAAACCTCCAGATCGACTTTATAGGTCCATTGCCCCCTTGTAGGAATGGCTATAAATACGTTCTGGTGGTGATAGATACCTTTACCAAATGGGTAGAGGCATTTCCCTCACGAACAAACACAGCTAAGACAGCTGCAAAGATCCTGACCCACCACATCTTCACGAGATGGGGTTTACCCCGAAGTATCGATTCGGACCAGGGATCTCACTTTACAGGACGGGTCATGAGGAACGTCCTGACAATATTCGGCATCAAACAAAATTTTCATATTGCGTACCATCCACAGTCCAGCGGGATTGTGGAGCGCACGAATCGGACCCTAAAAACGACCCTTAGGAAAATGGTTCAAGAGAATAATTCCACATGGGATTCAGTGCTCCCCTTTGCACTTATGTTCATAAGGAACACTGTCTCCACATCGACAGGATACACACCACACACACTCATGACCGGACGCCCTATGAAAGGTACAGAATTCCTTTTAGGACTGGACATGACAAGCCCCGAAGTGACGGCCCTCACACATGAAAAGGCAGTTAAAGATCTAGTTGAGACTGTGAGGTCTGCACAGCTCGCAGCCGCAGTCCAGCTAGGGAAACGCCGACAGCAACGGACTGCCTGTTTCAATAAGACCGTACACACCACAGAATTCCAGGTTGGGCAACAGGTAATGTTATCTGTTTATAACCCCAGCAGTTTTTTGGCTCCAAAATATTCCGGTCCCTACTCAATTTCGGACAAAATTAGCCCCTCCGTTTACAGGATAAAGTATCCTAATGGGAAGACCGCGTGGTTCCATATAAACCAGTTAAAGGCATATGGAACACAGGCCAACCATGCTCACCATGTCCTGCTGGATGCAGCAGAACACTTCACCCCGCCCACCAGAGACACTTTTCCACCATCCCCCTCACAGACCAGTTCATCCACGGACTCGCCCACGACTCCGCCCACAGACCACTACAGACCACGCCCCGACACGCCCACAAGCTGCCACAGCAGAGACAGCAGGACTGACACTGACTCTGAAGACAGCGACAGCACACAGCCATACAGCCCACACTGCACCAACTACGACCCCGACTCCAGTGACCCCATGGAAGTCACCTACCTCAAATATCCAGAACCACCACCCGACCCCGACTACCCCGACAACACACTCGACACTACACAATGGCACAGGGACAATTCCTACAGACTTGTCCGCAATGACGAGAGTGACCCCCGGTCACACAATTCCAAAGTTGCATGCCTGATCCACACAAGGGTGTGGGATCCGGGAGAGCAGGACGACACGGTGTCTGACTCCCGACACGGCAACCCCTTTGTGACCCTGTTCACAGAGGCAGAATCAAGTGAGGTGTCCAGATGATGTAAAATAGGAATCGTTTGAGGGAAACGATGTCCTTTCTGATGGAACCTGCACGTATGTTTGTCTTCGTTTTATGTTTGTTTGTCTCAGGATTGTACATTGTTCAGCTGGAGGATGGACATCTTCTTTTCAGCTGAAAAGATTGTGACCACCTCACATACACGTTAGCTTGTCCGCAGATACCTTTGAGAACTTCGGTTTGATTGGAGATCTTTTCCAAAGTTGTAAGGCCACACGCCAAATAGTTTATCTGCAGATATCTCTGAGAACTTCAGAGATGTCCTCAGTTGGAGCATCTTGGCTCCCTTGGTTTTTTAGGTGCCCCTCTATTCGGCGAAATAGAGGCTGCAAGTCATGGTGAACACATTCATACCCGTTTTTTCCAGGTTACTCAGGCAGTGGACAAACGGCACTGAGGACCCGCCCTGTCTGAGAACCAACCCTTGGTCAGCCAAGCTCGGGTATGGCACAGCACGCCCTACCCGGGGATCCCATCCAACTCGTACCCGTAGCGGCCCATACGCAACTCATTCGAATGTTTATTTCAAAGTTTGTTTTCATTTTACGTTAGGTAGCCCTTCGGCCACCATCCCACATGCTATTTACATCCGGGAACATTCGGATGGTAAATCAGCAAAGCCTGCGAGACGGCTCGCAGAAGGAAGGATTGTTAGGTGTATGCTGGTCTTTAAATTCGCTTTTTGAAAAAACAAATGAGGGGAGTCACAGGGTGTGACTTAGCCAGTCATTTTAAAGGGTCAATTGGGTTTTGAAAGACAGATGCACTAACAAGTAAAGGTCTTAAACTGTGTATTGACAGATACTGTGCTTGATCCCAAAGGTTTCAAAGGACGAGACAGAGGTCGAAGCCAGGATTGTCAATACCGGAGGAAGAAGGAAGAGAAAGAAGAAGAACAGCAAAATGATGGAAGCCCACTTATTACTGTTTAATGTCATATGTATATGTGTGGAAACAAGACACGTTTCCCCCACAACCCCCACCGTAAATGCTTCAATTACAGCAAACCCCCAGTGCTCAGCTCTGATCAGCGAGGTTCAGACCTGGTGTACTAAATTCATGACGTGGTACTCCATGTCCTATATAATCGAATCACTGTTGGTGATCGCGATCCTCATCATCCTAGTGCAGACCCTCAGGTTGAGGAAATGGAAGAGGAGAGCCTCTCGTTCCAGCACCTCACCCATCTATAGAGTTCAATCCCCCATCTTCGGATTCCACCAAACCCCTCAAACTCTCACTGATTACAACACTCTGTAAATAAAAATTCAGCCATGTATTATATTGTTCCATACTCGACTGCCGAGTTGGGAAGTGTGATGTTGTGGTGTGAATGGTTAAGATTTTAGAGTGATGAAATGTTAAGTAAGGTTAAGGTTAATAGTGATAGGTAGAGGTTCCCAGTTGTAGTAATGCATGTCCCTTTGACATAGGGCCAAGTAGAAATGTTAGTTAAAAATTTTTTCTCTTCTTCCCATAGTTTAGAACAGAGTAGAACAGGAACTGGCAAGAGGTCAGAACACAAGAAGGCAAAGTACATAGGTGATCCTTCACAATAGTATGATTGTGAGGATCACAAGGAGGGAATGTAGCCATGCTGGCCACGCAAAATGGACACTGAGCCAAACTAAAATGGGAGACAGCAGGGAAAGCCTGTTTAGTGAGAACAGACAGCCTGCTCTCAACTAATTAGCATTTTGCAAGCAGCAAACCAGTTTTCTGGCCAGGTGCAGATCTCCAGCCAAAGGTGTTAATGGCAAAGCGCTTAACATCCTGATGAGGCGGCCCAGATCCAGACACACACAATGGCAACATTTCCATCTCAATGTAGCACTTAATTGGTGGAGCAGACAGGATGGCACCAGAGTAACAAATATCAAAACCACCCCCCAACATCGAGGAAAGCCCCGCATTGGAGGATTTCGAAGGTAGCCGTTTGGAAACGTTCCAATCGGTACCGAAAGGTAGAGCCCGCCTAGAAGGGGGCAAGGACATGAGAGAGGGGTATAAAAGCAAATCCCCCACAGAGCCCCGGTCTGTTAAACCCGTGCTCCGGCTCTGACTGACATCTTGCATCCTGACTCCAGCCGTTGAGCACCAGCCGCCGAAACCGTAAGTTCAACGCTCGCTACGCGATCCAAGCCCACTAGACTCCCAAGTACCAGAACGCTTGCTGAAGGCTGCAGTGCCAGACCAGGACGAAGGCCTCGTTCTCTGACCTTGCCTGTTCCTGTTAGATAAGTATTCTGTTTGCTTAAGTTTAGTTATAGCTTAGTCTCTTAGTGTGCATGAGTATTTATTATAACTGTATAATAAATATTGATCGTTTGAACTTTACTAATCGGTGTATCGTCTTTATTACTTTGAACTTGACCTTGGAATACTTGTGACGTTGCCTATACGGCAACTGGCGACTCCAGAGCTAAATAATTACATAGAACAGAGCCTAGTAGTGTTAAGCACACGTCGAACTCGGAGGCGTGTTAATACACTCCAATAAACGCGTTTTACGCCCATAGTAAAACGTGCAACACTATATTCAAGGAATACAACCAACCTGCTGAAGGGGGAGAGCTCCCTCATTAGCGGGGAACAAACCTGGACATAAACATCCCTGCCCGGGTGGAGGCCGGTCACGGGAATCTCCTCGGGGAGTCGTGGTGTACCCAGCTTTGTCCGATATTCAATAAACCTCTGTTTCCATTACGCTCCGTGTGGTTGCTTCCTTGGATCCAACAGTGGAGCAAAAGGGAAGGCCAAGGCTAGGTTTGAGGGTGGGGTAGATTAAAGATTTCAAGGAACTTAAAGGCAAAGAAAGTGAAAAATTGAAGTAAAAAGGACACAAAGCATTGGTCCAGGGTAAGTGTTGATAGTGGAATAAAAGGTTGCCACCCGCACTTTGCAATGAATGTTATGGGAAATGTAAGAGGCAAAATTATGAGGGATTTTGTAGGACAGAAAAAGATTAAAAGTTTCAATTGCCAGCCAGTTCAATAACCAGAGGATGCAGATTTATGATCATACAGTCGTACAGCACAAAGAGAGGTCATTTGACCCATTGAAGCTGTGCTGGCTTTTGTATGGCAATCCAATTATCCCCATTTTCCTGTTCTTTCTATATATCCTTGTAAGTTGTTATCCTTCAAATGTTTATCCAATTCCCTTTTGAAGGCAACTATTGAGTCTGTATCCATTCCCCTCCAAATCGTAAACAATCATTGCGTTCATAATTTTTTCTCATGTCATCTCTGGTTCATTGGCAGATCACTATAAATCTCTGCCCTCTGGGTTATTGAACTTGCAGACATTGGGAATAGTTTCTTCTTATTTATTCTGTCTATGTTGTGCATTATTTGAACACTTCTGTCAAATCTACACTTAGTCAAACTAGCGTTTTATAGAGGTTTAGCATAATTTTCTGGCATCCTTACTCTGTGCCTCAGGATGTTATATGCTTTATTAATTGCTTGTCCTGCCACTTCTAAAATTCGTACACAGGCACCTCTAAATCTCTTCCTCCACTTTAAAATTGTAGCACATCGCAGGAATTCTTTCTCCTCATTCTTCCCACCAAAATCTATCACCTCATCCTTTTCTGTGTTTACTTTCGCCTGCCCTGTGCTCACCCATTTGACCCCCCTACATATGTCTTATTGGCATCTTTTACCATCTTCCTCAGAGTTTACTACACTTCTAAATTCAATCCCATCTGCAAATTACAAAATTGTATCATATCCTCGCAAGTCATTAACTAATAGATCAGAAATGTAGCAGTCCTACCACGCCTCCCTCCATTCCAAAGCAGAAACAGCTTTCACCACAACTCTGTTTTCTATCCCTCAGCCTATTTTATATCCATGTTGCGCCTGCCTTTTCAACCCATGGATTTCCATTTTTCTAACACGCCCGAGACCATCGGTAATTTTCAAAAATGTTTTTATTGGTTTTACAATTATTTATAGTGACATTTGTCATGAATACTAAAAATAAAGAAGAAAGAAAAATGGGAATCTACAAAACGTGTATACAAACAGAAACATTGAGGGACAGACATAAAATTAACAGGGTGGAGATAGGTCAAAATTTCTTCACACAGCATGTTGATTATGATCTTGTATGTACTGCCTGAAAAAATGGCACTGGCAGATTCAGTGGTAACTTTCCAAAGGGAATTAAATGTATACTCTTTGAAAAACTGCAGGGTTAAAGAGGACAATCAGGGGAGATGGACTTATTTGTAGCTCTTTCAGAGAGGTTGCCACAGGCACAGTGGACAGAATTACCTCCTTCTGTGCTACATGACTCTGTGATTGTACAGAACAGAAAATCCGGACCAATAGTTTAAATCTGTGAGTCTCAGTTTGCCAAGGATTTACCAGTGTCGTGTAGCCTTGCAGCTAAGTGAGTACAGCACCAGGCCCCATTCCCAAGATATAACACTTTGAATTTTGTGACGTCAGATTTCTGACAATAAATGTAGGTCGTGTTGCAGATACAATTATTTTAATTACAATACTAAAACCATTAAAATGAGGTCCCATGAGAGGGCTGAATGTTAAAGCCTTCCAAGAATGAATTCGCCGCCACCATACCATAAGACCATAAGACATAGGAGCAGAATTAGGCAACTCGGCCCATCGGTTCAGCTCCTCCATTCAATCATGGTGATATTTTTCTCACCCCCATTCTCCTGCCTTCTCCCCATAACCCCTGATCCCATTATTGATCAAGAACCTATCTATCTCTGTCTTAAAGATACTCAGTGATTTGGCCTCCATAGCCTTCTGCGGCAAAGAGTTCCACAGATTCACCACCCTCTGGCTGAAGAAATTCATCCTCAACTCTGTTTTAAAGGATCGTCCCTTTAGTCTGAGATTGTGTCCTCTGGTTCTAGTTTTTCCGAAAAGCAGAAACTTCCTCTCCACATCCACTCTATCCAGGCCTCGCAGTATCCTGTAAGTTTCAAAAAGATCCCCCCTCATCCTTTAAACTCCAACGAGTACATACCCAGAGTCCTCGACCGCTCCTCATACAACAAATTCTTAATTTCAGGGAGCATTCTTGTGAACCTCCTCTGGACCTTTTCCAAGGTCAGCACATCCTTCCTTAGATAAGGGGCCCAAAACTGCTCACAATATTCCAAATGGTTGCTACAATATTTACAGAATCTATTGTGGCAACTTGCCAACGTTACTTCAGAGACATCTCTCACCCTTGCAAATTCAACCACTCAGAATAGCAGCAACAATGTGGGAATATCCTCATTTCTGGGTTCCTCTGGGGGGGAGACGGGACCAGAGTCTTGAACTTGATGATCAGCCATGATCAGAATGAATGGCGGAGCAGGCTCGAAGGGCCGAATGACCTCCTCCTGCTTCTATTTTCTATGTTTCTGTGTTTCACAGATCACCCTGACTGGTATATATACCTACAAAGGGTTCAGAGGCAAGATTATTGGGCGCTAATTTTTCAGGCTCTCCAGCACTCTCGCCATATTATGGGTTTCCTTCACTTATGTGAAATGTGGAGCCTTAATGAATTTTGCATATAGGTTGGTGTATTGACTCAAATGTGTTCAAAATGCTTGTGGCTCACTGTCACTCTTTGTATACACAGGTGCAGAGAAGGCCTCAGGCTTCATGCATCTCCCATTCACCCCACCCATACAACCACATATCACCCCCTCCCCAGTAATAAGGGGCTCCCATGACTTGGGATCCTTTGGTCGCTTTATCAGCTGAAATTGTTGGCAAAGCCGAACAAACAGTTCTTCTTTCAGCCTCATTTAACAGTCTAAACATCAATATCTTAACACCTACAAAGAAGTTGTGCAGTTGTGTCAGGTGCTGTTTCAAGGCAAACAGCCAACTAATTTAAGTAATAAGGCAGAATGCCAAAACTGCACCTGGGGTATCCTCAGGTTTTTAAGGTAATAGAATCAAGAACTCTATATATTAGGCCAATAATTGATCTTTGCATGTTAATAATGTAGTGGCCATAATGTACAATTATATTTATCCTCTAAAGCTGAAATATAGTTTCAGGGTATAGAGTTATACAGTGCCCAGCAAGACCAGGCCAATGGCAAGCTGTTCAGTAGAGGGTTTGGAAAATTCGCTGGAGCCTGATTATGTTGGTTCCTAACACACTAGGCGACATTTGGTTGGGGCTTCAAAAAATTTTTTTTTAGAGTACCCAATTAATTTTTTTCTAATTAAGGGGCAATTTAGCGTGGCCAACCCACCTACCCTGCACATCTTTGGGTTGTGGGGACAAAACCCACGCAAACACGGGGAGAATGTGCAAACTCCACATGGACAGTGATCCAGAGCCGGGATCGAACTTGGACCCTCGGCGCCATGAGGTAGCTGTGCTAACCACTGTGCTACGTCGGGGCTCTTTTTAGTCAGAGCCCGAGGGCTGGATTCACCCTGGGGGGAGGGGGGGGGATCGGACATCGGGAAAGGCCTTATTGGCGGCCGGGGCACAGATCGGGCCAGTCCGATGCAGAGGAGCACGGCCGATCGGGGGCGGCCTACATTACGGAGCTGCCTCCGCGGCCGCCATGCGCATGCGCTGACTTGGAACCAGAAGTGCGGGGGCCCACATCCGCATCCAAAACTGCGTGAAGCTCCCCGGATCCCTGCTAGCCCCCTGAAGGTCAGTGAAGCGGCTGTGATTTTTTCCAAGGAACTCGGGAGTGCAACGCCTGTGTTTTTACTCTAGCTTGCGGACACAGCTCCATTTTGGGAGAATCCAGCCCCTTGCCTGTTTCAAACATAGCCTAAGATGCCGGGGCTTGGTGAAAGAAAGCCTCATGCTGGGAGTTTCCTCAGCTCTGGCCTTACTTCTACTGAGGGCCTAGCTTGCACATAGAGATGCATCGGACACACCAACACTTGGAGATTCAGGCCTCAGTCCGATCCTGAGTCTCTGGAGATTCTTGCATAGTTTATTTGTAAGATTCACATTGATTGGCTATGGACCCTTGCATTTCTGCATGTGGAGCTCATGGGCAGAATTCTCCGACCCCGCCCCCCCGGCCGGGTCGGAAAATCGCCGGCGGTTTGCGCGAATTGCGCCACACGACCCCGATGCCGGGAAGTGATTCATGGCGCCTGTTGGGGTATGCGCCGACACTCTGGCCTGGGCCAGTACGGGACGGCACGCCAATTCTCCAGCCCGGATAGGCCGAGCGGCCGTCAACAAAAGTCCGAGTCCCGCCAGCACCGTACTAACATCCTCTGAGCCGGCAGGACATCGGCATTGAATGGGCCGGGGGCAGCCTGTGGGGGGGGGGGGGGGGGGGGAGCGGGGGGTCCAAGCCTGGCGGGGGCTGGCTTCCGTAGTGGCCTGGACCACGATCGGCCTCTCTGCCCCCTGGCCTCCTTTCCACTGCGCCGGCTCCTGTAGCCCTGCGCCATTTGGCGTTGGGGCCGTTGCGGGGAAGAAGGCCACTGCGCCTGCGCTAGTTAGCGCCGGGCCAACTGCGCATGCGCGGACGCCGCGGTGCCGGGTTCAGGCCGGGATCGGCAGCTGGAGCGGCGTGGGCGCCGACGCCAGAGTAAAACACTCCCGTTTTTACGCCGGCGTCAGCACTTCGCCACCCGATGGGAAAATCCTGCCCCTGGTATCTAGATAATTAATTGTGATTGCATATATCAAGCCAACAGCTCCAAACGTTAAGGATCCCTGTAATGGCTTCTCCCATTCACCATAATCCGTGATTATATGTGTTACAGGAACAAAATCAAAAATCAGCAAAAGTATGGGATTTTGACTTTTTCTAAATTCCATGCAGTTGCACAATTTCTTTTTTTGTAAGGAAATGGCTTTCGTAACTGTTAGGTTGATTTTATCATTTGTACATGTTGGCTAAGATTCTCGGTTTGGGAGACTATGAGGTGAATTCTCCACCGGCGGATTCTCCGTCCCGGCAGCAGCTCCTCCCCCCACACCCCACCCCCACCCCCCACCCCCCCGGCCGCATTGGTTGGCCACAATGGGAAATCCCATTGGCCAGCAAGGGAACAGAGAATCCCGCTGCCAGCAACAATATGCTGCCTAGAAGCACACGGCTGAGAAGGTGGAGAATTCACCTCTAAGTGTCGATGCCGGGACTAAATTGCGTGCAGTTCGTGTTCACATTGGGGACGCTATTTGTGGAGCAATTCAGGACAAGCTAATGGGCCAGCAGTCTACCCACATGAATCTGGAGCAATTCTCAATCATGCCAGCATCTGATTCACTGGGGCTGGAATCGGTGCTGAAGAGTTTGACAAGCTGGAGCTCCTTATAAGCACTCCACTCCCCACACACTCTCATTCCTGCTCCAGGGTTCCTGGATCCGGATTGTGACAGGATGTTGGATGCATTGGAGGAAAGACGGGATGCCCTGATCCCCAGGGTGGGTAGGAGTTTCCAGTCCACTATTCTGCAGCACATCAGGTGGATGACTCCAGAGGGAGCAGGCAGTCAGAGAGCTGTCCAATCCCAGGAAGCAGCAGCAGTCCGGACAGGTATCGTGGTTCTGGAAAGTATAATCCCATCACTGGTGAAGATGCAGATGCAGAGCCAGGATCTACAGGAGGGAGTGTCAGCAACTTTCCTGTGCCTGTAGGTGCAGCTGGAGGAGTCCAACCACCTTTATTGTAGGAAATTTTGCTGACAATGCTTGGTACCCAGGCAAACACTGAATGGGTGGCATCCGCGGTGGATCAAAAAGTCACAACCATGGGTCAAGGCACCCAAGGTCTGGGACACACTGTGCAGTCGATGGCTGAGGGACAAGGACAGGGCAGCTATGTACCGGGTCCACATGGATATTCCTTCGGAGCTCCAGAACTTGGCCCAGTCTCAGAGAGTTATGGCTGAGGGCATTGAGAGCATTGGCCAGGCATTGACTGACTGGGTCAGTCAAAATCAAAGGGAGACATGGCACAGTGCCAGAGGGACATGACTGAGGCAGTGAGCGACATGACTCAATCTCTGAGGATCATGGTCCAGTCTCAGTGCTCCATGATTGAGGGTATCGAAACCCTGGTTCAGATGAGGGCCGTTCTCCAGGACTGTCAGTGGCAGGTGACAGTGGCACCTCCGGAGATCACTCCGGCCTCACATCCATTCCATGGAGTAGCTCGGGGGCCGTCGAGCGCCCTGAAGGAGGAGGAAGTTATGGGGCCCTTGCTGATGCCTCCTGCAGGGAAGATCCTGGAACACCTTAGCACTTCCGAATCCCCCACCTGATACTACCACACCTGATGGGCAGCAGGTAGAACAGAGTGGCACCTCAACACCTGTGGCACACGAAAGATGGCCGGGCCCGTCCAGGCCCAGGCCCTCCTGAGGACGGCCCGTCAAAGGCTTCTCAGGTCAGAGGGCAAGATACGTAGCAGGCTGCCTCCACTTTTGATGTGCTGTCAGGCATCACACCCAGAAGGAGCAGTAGAGTACATAAAATAGAAATGGTGTGGAGACGCATGCGTTGGAAAGGGGTGGATACAGTAAGAAGTTTTACAACACCAGATTAAAGTACAAATGGTTTGTTTCGAGTCACTAGTTTTTGGAGCACTGCTCCGTCCTCAGGTGAATGTGTTTCACAACACATATATAGACAAATTCAATGATGCAAGATGATACTTTGAATGTGAGTCTTTGCAGGTAATTAAGTCTTTACAGGTCTAGATGGTGTGACTGGCGAGAGGGATAATCACAGGTTAAAGAGGTGCGAATTGTCTCACTAGCCAGGACAGTTGGTAGGATTTTGCAAGCCCAGGCCATATGGTGGGGGATGAATGTTGTGCGACATGAATCCAAGGTCCCGGTTGAGACCGTACTCATGCGTGTGGAACTTGGCTATCAGAAACTGATTACATTGTTATCGTGCCTGCCTCCACCACCTCCACTGCCACCGCGTTCCAGGCACCCATCACCCTCTGTGTGAAAACCGTTCCTCTCTTAAACTTTCCCCCTCTCATTTTGAACCTGTGCCCTCTTGTAATTGAGTCTTCCACTCTGGGAAAAAGATTCTGACTATTCGCCCTGTCTTTGCCTCTCATAATTATGTTGACCTCATTCAGGTCTCCCCTCAGCCTCCATCTTTCCAACGAAAATAATCCAAGTTTATTCAACCCCTCCTCACAGCTACCACCTGTCAGACCAGGCAACATCCTGGTAAAGCTTCTTTGCACTCTCCTTCTGGCAACGCCGTGAGCAGAGCTGCATGCAATATTCCAAATGTGGCCTAACTAAACTTTATGCAACTGTTACATGACGTGCCATCTCTTGTACTCACTGCCTTGGCCAATGAAGGCAAGCATGCTGTATGCCTTCTTGACCACCTTATCCACCTGCATTGCCACTTTCATTGAACTATGGACCTGAATGCCCAGATCCCTCTGTATGTCAATGGTCCTAAGGGTTCTACCATTTATTGTATAATTCACACCTTAATATGATCTTCCAAAATGCATCACCTCGCATTTGTCGGGATTGAACTCAATCTGCCATTTATCTGCCCAACTCTCCAATCTATCTATATTCTGCTGTATTCTCTGACAGTCCCCTTCACTATCTGCAACTCCACCTATCTTAGTGCCATCTGCAAACTTGCTAATCATACCATCTACATTTTCCTCCAGATCATTTATATATATTACAAACAGCGGTCCCAGCACTGATCTCTGTGGAACACCATTAGTTACAGATCTCCATTCTGGAAAAACTCCCTTCCACTGTTACTCTGACTCCTGTTGCCAAGCCAGTTTTTTATCCATCTCGCTAGCACACTCCAAGTCCCATGCAACTTTACCTTTTGTACCAGTACCAGGTACAGTGGGTGTCCAGCAGGGGCTGGTTTAGCTCAGGGCTAAAGAGCTGGCTTTTAGAGCAGACCAAGGCAGGCCAGCAGCACAGTTCAATTCCTGTACCAGCCTCCACGAATAGGCACCAGAATGTGGCGAATTGGAGCTTTTCACAGTAACTTCATTTGAAGCCTACTTGTGACAATAAGCAATTTTCATTTTACTTCATGTCCAAAGAGATTTGGAGGTTCAGGTGCATTGATCCTTAAATGTCCCGAACAAGTGCAGAAAAAAATCAAAAAGACCTTTTTATCTAGTGGATTGGAATATAAAGACACAGAAGTATTGCTTCAACCATACAAAACCCTGGTTAGACACCACTTGGAGAACTGTGAGCAGTTTTGAGCACCACATTAGGAAGGATATTTTGGCCTTGGAGGGAGTGCAACCCAGGTTTACACAGGTTAACCCTGGGTTACAAGGGTTAAGTTTCGAGGAGAGATTACAAATATTAGGCCTGTTTTCGCTACAACATAGAAGGTTAAGGGGTGATTTAAAAAAAAAATTATTTATGGGACGTCGGCGTCGCTGGTTAGGCCAGTATTTATTGCCCATCCCTAGTTACCCTTCAGAAGTTGGTGCTGAGTTCCCTTCTTGAACCGCTGCAGTCCTTCATTGATGTATTCAAGATATTAACAGAGAAAGACAGAGTATTCCCACTGGTTGGAGATTCTAAAACTAGGGGGCATAGTCTAAAAATTAAGGCAAGACTGTTCACGAGCGATGTTCAGGAAGTCTTTCTTCACTCAAAGGGTGGTAGAGATTTGGAATTCTCTCCCACAAACAGCATGAGCTCGAACAGTTGTTAATTTTAAATCCGAGATAGATAGGTTTTTGTTGAGCAAAGATATTAAGGGATACGGGACAAAGGCAAGTAAATGGAGTTAGTCCACAGAAAAGCCATAATCTCATTGGAGACAGGCTCGATGGGCTGAATGTTCCTATGTTCTCCTGCAGTGGGGCTGTGCTTCTGATGAGTTCACTGAGGAGTGCCAGTACCTAGTGTGCCACTGATTGAGCTTGGCCACACCCATCCCATTGATGGGTCAGCTGGGGTCTCGGGGTTTCCAGAAGGTTGGCCTGGGAAGGATCCCAGATGACCAGAGGCTCTCTGAACAAATACAGGACACAGTGAGCAGCCAGAGGCTTGTAACTTGTACCAATTGGTGTGTTTAAAACAAATACTGCAGGCATGGTGATTTGGACCAGGCTACCCCATCCTGAGGGGGACACCCCAAATCCATGGAGCTGTCAGCAGGTCACTCCCCGCTATTCACCCTGACCCTGGCAGCCATCCCCTAGCAAGCGCTATAGTTTTTAACAGTTGTATAAACTTTTCTTACCTTCCCTCTCCCCCTCAGCAGCCATGGCGCCCAATTCCCATTTGCAAATTCCCGTAGTAAATCGCGCCCACATAACCTCCGTCTGAGAGGGGCGGATCATCACAGAGGCACAGAGCATACCGGGTCCAACGTGCTAAATACATGTAAATGAATGCAAATGCCAGGTTTGCATGCTGTGGTAAACCACTCTTGCACCTCTATTAGAGGATGTATGGTAGGACCTGTACTACAGGTACATTGGTAGTCCCTGAGTATAAATATGTGTGTCCTCCATGCTGCAGCCATTTCGCCAGCTGCTGTGGGAGGCCACACATCTTAGAGCAATAAAGCCTCTGTTGCATTCAACACAAGTCTTTGTGCAATTGATCGTGCATCTCATGCCCCCGCCAGTGTGGGGCGCAAAGCTTGTTTTTGCCACCAGGGAGGGACAGGGGCATGGTGCCCGAATCGCCACCGGGCGAGTTTGGCTGGATGCCCAATTCTCCACCCAATCGCGAATCGCATTTTCGGCGCTACAAAGCAGAGAATCCAACCCTTTGGGTGGCGATTTTTCAGGCCTGTTCGCCACGCAAATAAACCGTGTCATGGATGCTAAATCTTGCGAGAGGGCCATAACAGGATTTGGGCTTGTTTTAAGATCTTCCCTGACCCTGGCTGGTGACGGGAAAGGGTGTCCAACTGGACCGGAACTCTCCGACCGTTTGCTGGCAGCTGGAATCTCTGGTTCCGCCGGCAGTGAGCCCCTGCCCGTGGGTTTCCCGATGGTGTGGGATAGCTTCAAAGGGAAATCCCATTTACATTGGCGGGAACAGAGAATCCCTCTGCTCGCGAACTACACGTCGCCTCCCGCTGCCAAGAAACGTGCAGCTGGGAGGCCGGAGAATGACACGCCTGATTTTCATTAATTTAAATACATTCAAGAAAAGTAATGGCTATACGCCATACCTTCCAGCCCCGTGTGAAGTTTTTGGACCACGCTGGAGGTGCAGAGATGCCTGGAGGCCTCAGGGTTGAGGGCTGAGGCTTGGTAGTTCCCCAGAGCACCCTGGCAATGTTCCCTGGCACTGCCCCCCCCCCCCCCCCCCCGGGGAAAGCCATTCTCTACTGGGGGAGCAGGGATTCCCCTTTGTGGTGCGGGGGGAGAGGGCTGTGCTCCGGCAAATGCATGGGATGGAGGAAAGGGCGGAGTTTGCCCCCTGATACTTTTGCGGTGGTCGGGGTTTCTGTAAACCTTGTGGGCGGGCTCCTCCATGGCTGTGGAAGGGTGGGAGGGAGTTTGGTTTTGTGTCGCTGGGCATGCTGGCTCTATGAGACCCCACCGTGCCAAAGTGTCGGCGCAAACCACACCCATCGACAGATGATCTGGACAGAAAACCTGGCTGACTTTCTGAAGAGAAACACGCCGGTTTATAGTCATAACTTGATACTTTGCCCTTTTTGTTTTGAAAAGTCCACCAGGTATTCTTAAAAGCTTTAAGCAAAGCACCGTTTGTCAATTTGATTATGTTGTTAAATGTTTTTGTGTTCTACCTTGCACGGGATCAAACGCTGTCAGAAGTGTTACACATCAAACAAGTACAAAAAAGTCCCTAATTGATACGTTGTCCATTTTCTATCTAACACCAATATTGCACTAAAAAAATCACCATAAATATCCTTCCCATCTGTGTCAGCCCAAAACACACACTCACTCAGTAGCAATTAAATGAAGCCAGACCAAGGTTATTACATTTTGGGGTAATTGTTTTAAAATGTTCACATTTAAAAAGTTTCACAGTAACAAGTTTTGTATCGTTGTATATGGATAATATCTAAGCTGTTGGCCACTTAATCTGGCAACATCCCAAAATAGGTCAAATATGAAAAGAAGCAACTGGGAAAAAAAAACAAGAAAAATGTTGGAAAGATATCATACAGTAATAGAAATCTGCATCTGTCAAGGAGCCAACTTTCTGAAGTTTCTTTCAACAAATCTTCTAATCATCGGAGATTATTGTTCTAATTTTAAGAGGCTTACAGTGATTTTTCAGCAGAGGATTGACAAAAGAAAATCAACAGTCATTTGGTAAAAAGCAGCGATTATGGTTTTCGAGATATCCTTCACTGTCACAGAAAGTTCCAATGTGCAGCTATCCAGGCACCAATAAGGTTTTTTTTATTCATGATCATACAAACTGTGAAAATATTAAGCCAATAAAAATACACAGCACCCAATCGAGTTTAATTTGCTTTCTGAGTTTGAACCTGGGAGTCACACTTGCTATGAGTCCTTCCAACATGTTATTTACCTGGACCTCGGGCAGAAACAGCCCTTAAAGATATTGCACTTTGATGATGAGAGGCACTCAGATCTTTGCCGTGACCTGTACCCGCACATGCTATCAAGAAGTAAGATCTATATGGTATTCAGTAGAAATTAATATAACTGCATTCAACTTCCAACATCACTAGGGTCTTGCAGGCACCAGGGCATACCTGTAGAATCACACCGTACAGGGTACGCTGCAGCATCACTGAGTGTCAGAGGCTCTTTTCCACAATGTGTCAAGATATCTCATGTCCAACAGCACAACTTAGAGAGACAGACCAAACATGTACCTGTACAAGGCACCATTGATTGCACTCATGTTGCCATTCGGCAGCAGGCAGTGTTCCTTTTATCATCAGAAAGGATTACTGTTCCCTGTGTCTTGGTATGCAAACACTCACAAAAAAAAATGTTAAGATGACACAAATTTTTCAGACATTGAGAGAGATTACCTGTTGTAAGAGAAAATGCAGAATTTGCAGGAGGTAATTTTGCGAGGTCACAGAACGAAAAATCCTATGATAAAGCACATTTACAAGGCAAAAAGTATAATGGACAAAACTACTTGTCATGTGATGCAACATGAACCTGACTAGTTAGCAGAATAATCCCTACAAATTTTCATATTGAGAAGTGAATGGATATGCTGATTGAAGAAGACCTGTAATGAAGCATACACATTGAAGATGATGTTTTTACAATTTATTTGTCTTTAAAATGTGGGAAATTCGGAAGGTAAAAGAAGGTGGAGGGTGCGTCGGTCTGGACCCTGATTTGCAATAACCACAGGTTCACACCAGGCAGGGTAGATGGCGGGTTCCAGAGCTGGCAGAGAGCAGGAATTAGACAGATGGGGGATCTATTCATAGACAGGAGTTTTCCCAGTCTGAAGGTGCTGGAGGACAAGTTCAAGCTGCCACCGGGGAACGGTTTCAGATACTTGCAAGTGCGGGACTTTCTGAGGAAACAGGGGTTGGCTTTCCCACTCTTGCCGCCATGGGGGATACAGGACAGAGTAGTCTCTGGTATCTGGGTAGGGGAGGGGAAGGTGTCAAATGTCTATCAGGAGTTGTTGGAGGCGGAGGAAACCCCGTTGGAGGAAATTAAGGGCAAGTGGGAGGAGGAGTTAGGTGGGGGGTTAGAGGCGGGTCTGTGGGTGGACACCCTAAGCAGGGGTAATTCCTCCTCATCATGTGCCAGGCTCAGTCTAATACAGTTTAAAGTGGTGCACCCGGCACACATGACAGCGGCGAGGATGAGCAAGATTTTTGGGGTAGAAGACAGATATACGAGGTGAGCGGGAAGCCCAGCAAACCATGTCCATATGTTTTGGGCATTCCCGAAGCTTGGAGGGTTCTGGCAGGGGTTGCCAAAGCAATGTCCAAGGTGCTAGGTACGCGGGTGGTGCCGAGTCCAGAGGTGGCGATCTTTGGAGTGTCAGAAGATCCGGGAGTTCAGGGAGTGAAAGAGGGCGACGTTCTGACCTTTGTCTCCCTGGTAGCCCGGAGACGGAACTGAACTTCGGGGACTTGAAGCCCCCAAGCGTGGAGACTTGGGTCAGTGACATGGCTGGGTTTCTCAAGCTGGAGAAAATAAAGTTTGCCTTGAGAGGGTCAACGCTGGGGTTCTCTCGTAGGTGACAGCCGTTCATCGACTTTCTCGGGGAAAATTAAAATGTCAGCAGACGCAGCACTCTGAAAGAGGGGGGGGGGCGGGTGGGTGCAATATGGTTAAGGGATGTACAGAAGGGGTTGGGTGGGAAATGTCTATTTTACCATGTTGTTGTTTATGTTATTATTATTTTGCTTGTTATTGTTCTAAATATTTTGCAGATATTTCAAAAAAATATTTTTTTTATAAATGTGGAAAATGCTGGTAAGCGTGTATTTATTGCCCATCCCAAATTTCTTGATGAGGTGGTGATAAGCCTTCTCCTTCAATCTTTTAGTAACAATGTCTGCAATCGTTTTAGGTAGGATTTCCAGGATTTGGAAATAGAACGGAAAACTATGGAGTAGCTTATCTTCATTCCTTCCAATTGCGGCAAAGTGAAAATCATTGGTGGGCAGCAGCAGAGGTCTTCAACTGAGGATACTTCCCTGAGAACGTCTTGCAGTGATGGCATGGGGTTGTGAGAACTGGCACACAACAATCACAACCATCTGTTTATTTGCATAAGGTATGATTCCAGTCTTAGGGAAGTGTTCTCTTTTATTCACCTTGACTTCAGTTCTGCTATTTCTCCTTGGCACCTTTAATGGTCCAATGCTGTGTGGATGTTGAATACTACTCTCTCCCCTCCCCTGGCATTCAACTCTTGTGTATATGTCTGGGACGGGTCAAGACTGTATGAGATCTAAGCCAAGTGGTTGTGGCAGAACTCAAACTGACTGTATGGCAACAGGTTATTGGGGATTAGGTACCACTTGATTGTGCTTTAAAAAATGTATTTAGTCCTTCACAGTGTATGGTAATTTCTGGCTCGATGAACATTAATCGGTCATGCCTAATTGCCCATGAGAAAGTGGTGATGATCAAGTGAAAACTCCTTCACATCCTTCAAAGGATGACTCCTTTACAGATGAGGCTGAGAGGACAATGATTGGTTGAATTAAATGTATACTTTTACACGGAAAGGACATAGCAGGCAATCTTGCACAATATCAAATGAATTCCACATAACAACTGTATTTGAACACCATGGTTAGGAGAGCAACTAGCTCTAATGCATAACTCTTCAGCATTGTATTCATGTTCTGAAGAGTCACAATTGCTGGTGTGTCCAGTGCATTCAGCACTTCCTTATGTCATTAGTAGCTATCATAGTTGGAACCTTTGGGAGGAAGCTAGCTAAAAATATCCATTCAGTACTTTTGACTGAAGGCAAATGCAAGTACTTCTGTTTTATCTCATGCCCAATTTAAGTGCTGGGCTTCAATATGATAAAATGCTTTATTGGTTAAAGTTGCCCACTCAGCGATTGCAATGTGAGTAAATCCAAATGAATCTCTGGGTCTAGGTGAATTCCCTCTCTGGATTTTAAAGTTAACATCTGATGAACTGGCTACAATATTGACCAATCTCTTTAAAACGTCAGTCAACACCAGCTACCTACCAGACCAATGGAGGCAAGCTAGCATTGGCAGCATATTGAACAAAGCAGGTAAAAGTCAGTCAGAAAACTACAAATCAGCATCTCTCACTAACCTCATTTGTGAATTGCTTGAAAATATTGGTCATTTGCAAGTCATGAAGCAGTTTGAAGCTCACACAATATCCTGGTAGATAGTCACTATGGTTTCCAAGGGGAAAGATCTACTCACTCATAGGTTTCACAGACTGTGGATGACCTCGCTGCGAGTCTCGAAAGACATTACTCACATGGCAATATTGGACGCGATCTATCTGAATGACAACAGAGTCCCGTAGCGAGCTCGTTTAGCCGGGTGTTTCCCAGTGCTCGCCGGAACTCCTCAGTGCAGAAGGAGCTCGGAACGCCATTTTTAAATGGCATCCTGAACTCTCGATTCTCCCAACACGACCCCTGAACCCCCCCCCCCCCCCCTCAAAAGCCACAACTCACTGTGGTGAATGGGTAACCACTATAACTCACACTGTACATTACTGTGTCCCTGTGGGCTCCATCTGTGAGCCGTTGTGCGGCTCTGCCCACAGGGGGAGATGAGGAGCATGTACAGGGCTCCGCCCTCAGCTCCACCCCCTTCAGGAAGTATAGTGCTGCGGTCCTGCGAGTCCGCCCTCAGTTCAGCATAATCGCAGGCAGGCTCAGTTGTAAGCCGATTAAAGCCAAAGTTTAATTCAACTCGTGTCTCTGAGTGAATTAATGGTCGTATCAATTTAATCGACTTGAAAACTACTATGGAATCAGCCCTCAAACCTGACCGACTGGAACTCGATCCACAGGCCGCAGAAGCAAAGGAAATTTTTTTGCATTGGCTTCGGTGCTTCAAGGCCTACCTGGCTGCGTCGACTTCCTCCTCTGTTACAGAAGAACAGAAATTCAGTCTTCTCCACGCACGGGTGAGCCATCGTATTTCTACTCAACTTGATTAAACTGACTCTTATACTGAGGCCCTCACGATACTCGACCGCCTGTATGTGTGGCCCATGAATGAAAGCTACTCGCGACACATCTTTACAACTCACCGCCAGCACCCTGGGGAGTCGCTAGAAGACTATCTGCGCGACCTTAAAGCCCTAGCACGCAACTATAACTTCCAGGCCGTGACAGCCTCCCAGCACATGGAACTCGCCGTCCGAGACGTGTATGTTGCAGGGCTCTGATCCAATTATGTGTGGCAGCGTAATTTCGAGAAAGGGGCACAGGACCTGGAGGACACGGTACGAGGTCGCTTTCCAAAGCCTAACCACGTTCCCGGCCGATCATGCGACCCCCATCGTGGACCTCCGACCAGAGACTGCCCCAGGCCTGCGCCGTGCGGCCACCCGCCCACCACGGAGGGCTATTGTGCCATTTTTGCGGCCAGCCCCAACACCCCCGGCAGCAATGCCCGGCCTGCAACGCGATCTGCAGCAGCTGCGGGCGAAAAGGACACTTTGCTAAGATCTGCCTGGCCAAAGCTAAAAACTCGAACCCTAACCCGAACACTTGCTCCTCTGACACCCAGGCCCGCAGACCCCGCAATGTGGCAGTGTGTCTGCTGACGCCGCCTCCGCACAACATGTGCGACTCACGGGGGCCACCATCTTGGCAATCCTCCCCCACGGGGCCGGCCATGTGAGATTCATGGGGGCCGCCATCTTGGCCATCACCCACTACGCCACTCGAAGATTACGACCTCCGCGTACAATCATCACGGGGCCGCTCCAGCACCGCCGACCACGCCACCGACTACCCGCAGCTCAGTGCAGTCACTTTGGATCAGTCGCGGCCAAAGCACCTCGAGAGCTCCATGGTGTCCGTCCAGATCAACGGATACGAGACATCGTGCCTGTTCAACTCCGGGAGCACTGAGAGCTTTGTTCACCCAGATCTGGTAAGGCGCTGCTCGCTCCCAATATTCCTGACATAGCAAACAATCTCCCTCGCCTCGGAGTCGCAATCCGTTCAGATACAGGGGCGCACTACTGCGACGCTAACAATACAGGGCGCCGACTACACCAATTTCCAACTGTATGTACTCCCCGACCTCTGCGCCCCCCTCCTCCTAGGACGGGATTTCCAGTGCAACCTCAGGAACCTAACGCTCAGCTTTGGAAGGGGTGGCGCCGGTCAGAGATTGAGAAATCAGGACAGTATTTAAAATGGCGCCCCAATCACTTCCTGCACTGATGAGCTGAGCTCCTTCGTGCAGGAAATTAAGGTCAGTGCGGCCACGGCAGTACATTTCTCGCCGAGGCTCCCCAAAAAAAAAGAGTTCCATTATTCCATTAAATAGTGGGGTCGTCCTCAGTGCTGCAGACGCCGAGGAAGGCAACTAAAATTCTATGCTAGGACCTGAGCCCAACTTGAGCCAATATCTGGTTGTGTACCCATTAACGTTTTGAGGAACTGAATTTAAATCCACTTCTTCACCTTATTTGAATGTGCATCCACAGTTCTCAGGTGAAGATCTGAAAGAGGAATATTGACCTCTGATAAAGGAACGTAGATTATCACTTTTAGAAAGCCAATTCTGACTGACTGCTTGAGGGTCCCCTCATAGATAGCGGGGGCAGCAGCAAGTAAATAGGTATTTTTGTCACAGTGTTTGCATCAGGTAGCTGCGCTGAGTAGCTCATGTGTGATTTTGTCCCATTTTCAAACAATCTTCCAGAGAAGTGTTGTCACAGGTAGCTAAAGAGATAAGGGAATTATAAAGAGAAGCAAAAGAAGTGAGCACAATTTCACAAGTGGTAACAATAGCAGACTGCCAAAGCACAAACACCAGGGATATGGCTAGCAGCCGCTCCCTGGTGGGGAGATGGGGTGGAGGGGTGGGCAGCTCCATTCCATGAGCTCTTTGTGGTACAAGAGCAGCTAACCATCTCTTGTAATATTGGCCTCAACTTGCACCAAGGAGAAGCATGACGATTGCATTAAAAAGGCGATGTTTAGACAACTGTGCACTAACAGGAAACTGGTTGATGTTCTTTCCTTTGAAGTCTGTTGCCTTACATGAGAAAGCACACAAATGTTATGGGGCTGGTTTAGCTCACTCAGCTAAATCGCTGGCTTTTAAAGCAGGCCAGCAGCACGGTTCGATTCCCGTACCAGCCTCCCCGGACAGGCGCCGGAATGTGGCGACTAGGGGCTTTTCACAGTAACTTCATTGAAGCCTACTCGTGACAATAAGCGATTTTCATTTCATTTCATTATTTGTGGAGATTCAAATAACGTGAATTTATTTGATGCTGACTATTTCAATCAGGTGATTATTATTAGTACGGGTATGTAGAGGTAAAGATTCAGTTGTGTTTTAATCTTCTCGGACAAAGACTGCATTGGGTGATTTATTGTTTATTTGATTGTGGGATGAAGAATGAATGCAGAGTTGACAAAAGTAGACTAGGGTTAAAAAGGTGACACCATTTCAGTAAGTCATTGCACTCCAATATTCCTTTCAGCTGTCGCTGAGTGGCAGTTACGATTTTCTTCCCCATGTACATCTCCAGAACCACTCGGCCCATCTCCCCAGGAATGGTCCACATCTCAGTCTCCTCTGGATGGTGAAATTGGACACCAGCTGCAACGAGTTGAAGTATGTCACAGTGTTCTTCCTGACCTGTTGGAGTATTTACCTGGTTGGAGAACTCCTCTGTTACTATTTAGGCTTTGTGAGAGCAAGGTTGTCAACCACAAACTATCAATTGTCATGATTTTCCTCCTTGGGGAGATCAGGAAATTCTGAATTCTGACAGATGAGTATTATATGGCAATTTACGGTATCTCATGTTTAATTGCAGGATTATTTGCATGTTGTCATCTAATATGAGCATTAAGGAGCCAAACTCTTTTACATAGAGTATATAGATGGACTTAACTCAGGGGTGGGCAAACTTTTCCGTGCAAGGGCCACATTCAGAAATTCACTATTTTAAAGGGCCGCATAGTATATTAAGTAAAATAATTACTTCACCCGGTTATGATTCTGGGCGCCTCATATAGAACATAGAACAGTACAGCACAGAACAGGCCCTTCGGCCCTCGATGTTGTGCCGAGCAATGATCACCCTACTCAAGTCAACGTATCCACCCTATACCAGTAAGTAACCCAACAGCCCCCCCCCCCCCCCCCCCCATTAACCTTAAAAAAAAATTTAAAAAAAAAATTTTTTTAAAGTTTTTTTTAAAAAAATTTTTTAATGACTTGGTGGGCCGCATAAAGACCTTTGGCGGGCCGCATGCGGCCCGCGGGCCGTAGTTTGCCCACCCCTGACTTAACTATATATGTCTTTTCAAAGCAACTTGGGTGGCATCTATTGGACATTGAACCTGGGAAGAACCAGTGAGCCCATGAAACAGTTTTCCTTATCCCCAGTTATGATACCAAACTAGATGATTTCCCAAATTCTATTGACAAATGCATTAATCACCAATCGAATGCAGTTTTGAATTGTACTTTGGCTGATATCACAGTAATCCGTGGGGCTACCTCAAATACCTGATGGTTGACAGGAGGTAGCAGGTCAGCCATAAATTATATAGCTCAGTCTTTTTATCCTTTCTGTTGACAATATTATGAATCTCTGGAAGAAACATTAAGATTAAGTAAGGAGCACTCAGAATCAGATTTGCTTGTGGTGTTAAAACATGGATTCCTTCATTCTCCTTCCAGACGCTGTCCACTGGTACATGGGTATGGTCGCCTTAAGTGGACAAAGTGCACAATGCAATTTTCAACACAATACAGATATGGATGTACCTTGGATTGGCAAGAGAAAATGCTGGAAAATCTCATCAGGTCTGGCAGCATCTAAAGGGAGAGAAAAGAGCTAACGTTTCGAGTCCAGATGACCCATCTGGACTCGGGAAGTTAGCTCTTTTCTCTCCCTACAGATGCTGCCAGACCTACTGAGATTTTCCAGCATTTTCTCTTTGGTTTCAGATTCCAGCATCTGCAGTAATTTGCTTTTACTGGATTGGCAAGCCACAGCTAACAATTTTTTTCTCCTTCCCCATTTATATGATTTGTATGCGCTACAGAGGAAATCAGGGGTGAGATTCTCCATTTGGGAAACTGTTCTCCCGCCAGAGGGTGAATTGCAAAAGATTTACACTCCCGCTCGGAGCACAGATCAGGAAGCAACTCACTATCCTTCACCATGCAAATTTATGCATGGCGAGAATTAGGATCAGGCCATCATTTTGAACAGTGGCACAATAGTGAGGTCCCGTGGCTGGCCACCCTACCCCCCCCCCCCCCCCCAACACTGCAAATCACCCCCCACCCCTCACACACATGGCAAATTAGTCCCCCAAGTCCCAAATGAGCCTCACCATATCCCAAATCAGCCCACCACCTCCCACGTCCCAAATCAGCCCTCGGCCACACCACCACATCTCAAATCACCCCCCCCCCACCACCCCAGCATTCCCAATCAGCTCCTCAACACACCCCAACATCCAAAACCAGCCCCTCACCACCCCCCACATTCCAAATCAGTCCCCCCATATGCCAAATTAGACCCCCCCCCCTGGATTTTCTGAATATCACCCTTCCCCAAGATGAGGGTGACCTGACCCACCGCCCCCCCCCCCCCAGAGATCCCTAAATAAGGAGACCCCCGCAGGGACCCCCAAAATGAAGAGACCCCCTCACAGAGTTCCATAGATAGGGAGACCCCTCACAGCAACCCCATAAGTATGGAGACCCCCACAGACCCCCAGAAAAGGGAACCCTGTCAGCAAACCCTCAGAAAAGAGACCCCTGTCAGTAAGCCCCCCAGAAAAGAGATCACTGTTAAGAAGCCCCTCCCCCCCCCATAAAAGAGAAACCTATCAGGAAGCCCCCCAGAACAGAGGCCCCTGTCTGGAAACTAGAGAGCAGTGCAGATAGAGGGAGTGAAAAAAAGTAGTGTTGTAACACTTACCTGGGCAATAAACCTGCTGGCTCAGACAGAGGAAGCAGCATGTTTCAATTCCTGGAAAGAGAGTTAAGTGCTGTCAACTCTCAGCTCAGCACTTCAAAATCACTCAGGCATGAAGTGGGGGTCATTGGAATGCACTTAACACTCTTTGAAATGATTGAAGTTTGTAAACATCATGGTTAGAGCACTTCAGAGTTACGCAAGCCTGAAGGAAGGTGAATGGAGCAAGGCTGACAGCTGTGTGTGTATAAAAGCTGTCAATCACATTGCAGTGAGGGAAATGAATGAGTGGCTTGCAGCTCAATGATCTGAGGGGTTTAACCACAGGCCACTGCTTTCTCTTTCCAGGAATTGACATGTGGTGCTGCCTCTGTCTAGGGGAGGGTGTCGCTTTATCCAGGGGTCTCTGGGGAGTGGGGGTTCTGGTGAGGGTGGGGTTGGCAAGTCTTGCATTGCGGTGGGGAGGGTGGCCCTCGGATGGACTTTGGAGGCAACTCCCTTAAGGAGTTTCCCATTTGGCCCATAGCGAGGTCCACCACATCAGGGCCATGCTGGGGAATACTTGCAGTGATTTTCACCCATGAAATTCCAGGCCCAGAGGACCGGAGAATCACGCGGGCCTGGAGAATATGGCGCCCGGCTCGCTAAGTGATGGAAATGGGCCAATTGCATCCTCCCACTGCCGCGTGGGCACAAACCTTGATCCCGCCGCCAGCGGGGGCCGGAGCATCGGGCGGTGATAGTTTTATCCCTGATATCAGATTCTCCGTCGCATCTGGAACTCTGCTACCAGAAGCGGGCAGCAGAGAATTTTGCGCCATGTCAAACTTTAAGGCACAACAGCAAAGAATTTGAGAAGCCATTGAAGGGTGATATTCAGATGTGATATTCAGTCAGCCGCAAAATGACTTCACTCACCGCTGACCTCAATCTAAAGGTCATTTACTTCATGTGATGTCCTGGGAATAATTTCACTGGGAAGGCAAGAGGATTCCCCCATGACGTAGGCCCCAGTGTAACTGCAGCATATTATAATTTGTGCATAAAGGAGAGAGTAGATTGTGCAGTGAGTCTGTCAGGAGTAGAAGCTAGCCCTACAAAAGTTTTAAATCATTGTTTAAGTAATAAGCTAAGTTTTGTAATGTCAAATGCATAGAACAAGGATTTTAAAACATTGATCAAATGCAATCAGATGAGAAACTTGAATATAACGTTGATAAATGTGAGAAGAATTATTTTTAAACATAAAGTTCCAAAGAGTCAGATAAACGGGGTTGGATTCTCCGATTTTAATGCTATGACCCCACGCCAACGTGGGGACGGTTGCGCTTTATGACAGAAAAATTGGCGTAAAATGGCCACCGATCGTCTGTTTGGCTGTTGGCTAGCAGCAAGGCAGCGTAGAGCACCCAGAGAATTTCCGGGTTCCATGGCCGTGCATGCGGTGGCCTGCAGCGGCCGTGCCATGCAACTTGGCGCCGACCGTTCGTGGACCCAGTCTGCGAAATATAGCCCCCCCCCCCCCATTGGCCAGCTCGCATGTACCAGACCACTGCCCAACAGTGCCCCCAGCCCCTGGAAAAGTCCCCGCTGCCCATGGATCAGCTCTCCCCCATCTGTGGTGGCACTGGACTGAGTCCACAGCTGCCACACTGAGTTCCCGACGGATGAGACCGCACGCAATCGACGTTGTCGGGAATTCGGCCAGTCGGGGGGTGGGCCTCAGGCAATGTCCTGGGGGCGTCGGTACGGCGCACGGCGTACTCTCCGAGTACAGCGCTTTGGAGGGGGCGGAGCATTGCGAAAGCAGCACCGCCCCCGATTCGGCCATCAACGAGGATTCTCCGGCCGATTGCCGAATGTGATTTCGCTTTCATTGACCGGAGAATCCAGCCCAACATGTCAGAAAAAGTCACAAATTTAATCATATAAAAATCAAAAATGCAAAATATAAAATCCTATTAAAAGATTAGACAAATCGACATGTCTCAGTCATTTTGAAAGTTGAAAGCATCCTTCCAGCATTGGTTTCCTTCTTAAATATTCCCAAATTTACAGACAGATTTCTTCCATTTCACAAGACCAGCTCTAAAACGTTGGGCAAGAAAGTTGCAATTAACCCAAGCTCACCCCAGTATCATTTATTTTACCTGTTAAGTGTTAACGTCGCGGATTTAAAGAGCAAACTCTCTAGAGTAGTGCTGAGTGGTCCACAGCAACTTTTAAGATTTTCATGCTATAGTATGCTGCCACTTTCAACAGTGTAATGACAGCAAATGCTGACCCCTTCACCATCATTACCACTGCAGATTCCCGCCCTATCCAAGGATTGGACAGGCAGGTCGCAATTGCAGCTCAACATAGATTTTCTGCATTGCAACAAATACTCCGTTGCAAAAAACAAAAGTACTTTATTTGGAAAAGTATCGAAAAAGAAAATGCATTTTAATCAATACAACGCTCAAGGAAGTGAAGCAACAGAAGAATCCAGGATTGGAGTTGTGCAGATTTTTAAAACCAGAATTGTAGGTGGGAAAAGCAATAAAAGGGAAAATGGATTTTAAAAGGCTAAATCAGATTTTATATATCGGGGCAATGAATACCAAAGCAAGATGGTGACTGCAAGAAAAGATACATACTGATTAATATCAAGAAGCACTTCTTTATACCAAGGGTGAACATTTTTTGAAATGGTCTTTGAGAGAAATTAGTGAACCAAAAGCTCTGAGATCACTGCTGCAGAGTTAGAGAATTGTAGGTTTCTGTAAAGGATGAGCTCAGATGCTTCCTGTTAGGTTTATCTTTGTGATAGCCAATCTATGCAATACATTCATTAGGTTACAGTTGAAGTTACAGATTTTGGTATTCCAGTAAAAATGCATTTGGCAGCCACGAAAAATGTGCAAGCTCACTCATTGTGACACCAGAGATGAGAGTTTTGGCTATTATTAGAGACTGTAAAGAAAAGGGCTGTATTGAGGAATCTAATTGAAGCGTTCAAAGTTTTGAAAGCATTTGAGAGAATGGGAGGGAAAAATTGGGCAGAATTTTTGTTTGACAGGGTTTCCTGCCCCATCCCCCAAACAGTCACCAGGCAACGCACCCCTGCCTATCCTGGCTGCCTCGCAGTTATTTATCGTTCATTGGTGCGTTAATCAGTTAAGTACAAGGCTGCCTCTTGCCCCCTGCCTCACCAAATCTGGGGAGGAAGTCCCACCTTCGAGAGCTGCCAGCCATTCCAATTGGCCAGCATCCTCCCTAGTCCCAGAAACGCCAGGTTGAGGTGGTGGCCACTGATGGGACGATGGGCAATCCCGAGGAAGAGGCAGTTATGGGGTATCAGTCAGGCCTGCTGGCAAGCCCCAGAGAGGTAGTTGAGGGGGTGGATGCTGGGTTTGAGAGCCCTGGGGGGCGGAAAATAGTGTGACCTACTTGGGGGGCTGGGGTGCTTCCAATGTGCACAACAGGCCTACCTACTTGGAGTGTGCTTCCCCATGCCATGGACAATGTAGCGGCGGGGCAGGATAAGGTATTTAAGTAGCCAAAAATTAGCCACTTAATAGCCTCAATAGGAATGCAGGCTTCCCAACAGCCTGTAAAATGTGAGACAAGTTGGAGTAGGTGGGTAGGCGATGTGCAGGCCACGCACTGTCTTTTATAACCCCCAGACTTCAAACTGGCAGGCAGGAGACCTTAAAATGTTGCCAATTATTTCTATTTATCATTGAAATATTAAGGAAGGGATTTAGCATAATGGGGAAGTTAGAAGAATATTTTTAATGCAATACAAATGTATTATCACAAGTGACTTCTTGATTTTTAAGAGGACAAAGATTAAGATCTTTCTTATTTAAAAATATTAAGTGTCCAGGAACAATGCAAGGAAATTGGATTATATTAGACAGCACTAATGCGACATTAACACAAATATAGGGACAATAGTTTGAGTAGTCTCCTTCTGTACTGAAATCATACATATTAATACCTGTTCTTTTTTCAAAATTATAATGCAGAAAGGTAAGGCTTTGAGTTGAAATTCCTACAAAGTTCTCTTGACTGCTTTAACTTTGGGGCAAATTATTGGAACCCAGAACAAATATTTACCCTTTTCTTGGGATTTCAGCTGATGTTACAGTAGAACCCCTGATGAAATTCCTGTTTAACTTTATCCTAAACATAGGGCAGCACGGTGGCGCAGTGGTAGCACTGCAGTCTCACGGCGCTGAGGATCTGGGTTTGAATCCCGGCCCTGGGTCACTGTCTGTGTGGAGTTTGCACATTCTCCCCATGTTTGCGCGGGTTTCGCCCCCACAACCCAAAAAAGATGTGCTTGTTAGGTGGATTGGTCACGCTAAATTGTTCCTTAATTGGAAAAAAAATAATTGGGTACTCTAAATTTATTTTTAAAAACTTTATCCTAAACACTATTTAGTGTACATTACCTTTAAAAAAAACCACATCAAAACACATCAGTAAGGTAACTTTTTGTGTGTGATGCTACTGCACAGATATTTAATTACTAGCTTGAAGAACATTTCCCCTATCTGCCTCCTTCGTTCCCCTAATCTATCTGCAAATGACATGGAGGTCATGTTAAGTAGGTCTTAGAAGAGCAATGGGCCATGTAGGATCATGAAAAAACACTCTCTGCAAAACAAAAACTCTCAATGTTATTTACACATCAAAGACCTCCACATAAGAATCACATTTCTCCTTTTGAAATGCAGTGTAATGCTGAGAGTAAGTCAATTCATGTTGCATTATGTCAATGTATAATGTACCCCAAGAAAAACATTTTCTACAGGCATTCAATTAGTTTTGAAATTCAGACAAGATCCTACATGAACTTGACAGTCTTAGGTTATTTCAAACAGTGCCCTCTCTTTGTTTTGTCTGGATGGTGAATTGCTTTCAGAGAGCTACCCTGCTGTGCGGTGCATATCTTTACTCTTAACTCTCACACAGCAAAATATTTCATGCCTTAGTCATTTAAAATTGACTGGCATTTTAACCCTTCAAATAATAAATGGAACAAATATGGTTGACTTACTGACCTCAGGTGCTCACAACTCATTTGCACTCTGGGTTCAATAACAAGCCCGCCCATGCTGCAAGAACGTTTCATACATCACAGTGATTTGCCCATTCATAAAGAATCTTCAAAATAGCAATTCAGGGTAAACATCATAAGTAATGATGTATAACTGTAAATATCATTTGATCCTCTAAAGGGAAGTACTATATTTTGATGACAAATTACAATTCTGCGGGGATATAAAGATTTTTTAATTGCCAATTTACAACTGTCATTATTTAGACAGGGATCCTATCTAGACAGAACGCTAAGACTGGGAGTGAACATTTTACATCTATCAGAGATGTCTCCTTGCTGCAGATAAATGGATTTTATGACTAAATGCTGAAAGAAAAGATAGGTTCACTGTCATCGTTAGCTTGTAAAGTCTGAAATGCAAATTTCACAGAAGACAAGTAGGAAAAATATGCAAGTGTAATCAATAAAGAATGGAAAAGTTGAGTCACAAGGCTCATATTTTCATAAAGGTGTTGTTCATAGTTGTTTCAATAAATTGTAGTTTGGGGGTCAATGCATAGAAAAATGATCATAGATACAAGTCGCTAATGTTATAAAATATTCATTTATTGCTCTAAAATCATACAGGTGATGCATCATTATCAACTGTGGGCAGTGGTTTGGAGGTCTGACTTTTATCATTCCTGAAAATATAAGCAAATAGAATAGTAAAGCTCTCATTGGGATCTGCAGAACTTTGAGAGATTTAATTGCTCCATTATACCAGTTTGCTAAAATTACATCTCAGCATGTACAAAAAAGACAGCGGTTGCATTGTAACAGACTAAGTGCTTTGACTTTCGGGACAGTATTGTGTTTCAGCTGTGTTGACTAGACCCACCACTTCTCCACATCTCAATATAATAGCCAAAATAACCATCCCCCACCTCTGCATCAGTGGTCTCCCACCTAAAAAATGAAAAGCTGTGAGCGATACTGGTGGAGAACATTGTACATTGATGAAATACATTAAACTTAGTGAGTGGATTGCAATCTATAGGAGGCCGAGTGCTGGTGTATTGGGGGTCATGTGCAGCTTGTTGACATTATTTAATGATAACCTCCTGAAAGGTCCTTGTCAGCAGCTTTTGTTTACAGCACGATTTGCATAATACCCTCAATATCTTGAAGTACAGAATTATACAGGTGCAATGTTAAAAGGAAACTGAACTTGCAAAAGTCAAAATGAAAGTCAATATTAGCACTTGGCACGATAACATTGAATGCTGGAAAAAAAAGTCAGAAATGTTGCTATCTCAATATAGAATGAGACAGAATGATGCATTGATCAGCAAATTCTTAGTCCAATTCAATAGTTTGAAGATTATGCACAAATATGCAGTTTAAGTAGACAAAATGAATGAGCATTAATACAATATCTTCACCTATACCCTTTGTTTGCAGCCATTTCATAAGCACATAAGAAATAGGAGCAGGAAATAGGAGCAGTCTGCTCCATCATTCAGTCTTATGCTTCAACCTGCACACTCCTGCTATCCCTCGATTCCCTGAGACGCCAAAAATCTGTCTACCTCAGCTTAAATATATGCAATGATTGAGCATCCACAGCCCTCTGGGTCGAGAATTCCAAAGATTCACAAAACTTTGAGTGAAATAATTTCTCCCTTATCCTGGGACTGTGTCGCTTTGTTCCAGATACCTCAGACAGCAGAAACAACCTTTCAGTATCTACCATGTCAATCCCTTCCTAATCCTTATTATTTCAATTAGACCACCTCTCATTCTTCTAAACTCCAGAGAATTGGATCCTATTTATTTACTCAGCATCTCATCATAGGACAAGCCCCTGATCCCAGTGACCAATTGAGTGAACTTTCATTGTACTGTCTCCAATGTAAATTTATCCTCTGTGAATATGGGGCGGAATTCTCCGACCCCCCGCAGGGTCGGGGAATCGCCCGGGGTCTTCGTAAATCCCGCCCCCGCTGTGGCCGGAATTCTCCGCCACCCGGGAATCGGCGGGGGCGGAAATGCGCCCCGCCGGTCAGCGGGCACCCCACGGCGATTCTCCGGCCTGCGATGGGCCGAAGTCCCGCCGCTGTCAGGCCTCTCCCGCCGACGTGGTTTAAACCACCTCTGGTGGCGGCGCGAGCAGGCGGCACGAGCGGGCCCTGGGGTCCTGGGGGGGGGTGCGGGGCGATCGGACCCCTGGGGGTGCCCCCACGATCGGGGCCCACCGATCAGCGGGCGGGCCAGTGCCGTGGGGGCACACTTTTTCTTCCGCTGCCGCCATGGCCTCCACCATGGCAGAGGCTGAAGAGACCCCCCTACAGCGCATGTGCCAGGATGACGTCAGCGGCCGCTGACGCTCCGGCACATGCGCAGCCTCATACCGGCCGGCGAAGGCCTTTCGGCCAGCCGTTTGCACCAGCTGGCAGGGCGGAAAGGCCGTTCACGGCGGCCGGTGGGGCGCCAACCCCTCCGGCGCGGGCCTAGCCCCTAAAGGTGCAAAGAATTCCTCACCTTTGGGGAGGCCCGACACCGGAGTGGTTGGCGCCACTCCGGTACGCGGGGACCCCCCGCCCTGCCGGGTAGGGGAGAATACCATCCTTGGGGTCCAAAATTTAAAATGTATTACAGCTGGAGGCTCACCGAAGTCCAATACTTCATTCTTACCCAAGATTCATTCTTTTATTCCAATCCCCTTGCAATAAAGGCCAACATTCCATTTGCTTTTCTAATTGCTTTCTGTAACTGCATGTTAATTTTCTGCATTCCTTATATGAGTACATCCAAATATGTCTGCAGATCAACATTTACAAGTTTCACATCTTTTTTTAAATATTCTGCTTTTCTGGTCTTACAACCAAAGTGAATAACCTCACATTTCCTAGCCTCTGACTTTCTGTTGTAACCACAGAATTTATATGGCTAGTCCAGTTCAGTTTCTGGTCAATGGTAATCCCCCAGGATATTGATAGTGAGGGATTCAGTGATGGTTATGCCATTGAATGTCAAGGAGTGATAGTTATATCCTCTCTTGTTCGAGTTGGTCATTGCCTGGCACTTGTGTGACATGAATATCACTTGTCACTTGTCAACCCAAGCCTATATATGACCCAAGTCTTGCTGCATTTGGACATGGACTGCTTCAGTATCTGAGGAGTTTCAAATGGTGCTGAACATTGTGCAATAATTAGCGGACATCCCAACTCTGGCAATAAGGTGGAAGGAAGGTCATTGATGAAGCAGCTGAAGATGTTTGGGGTATGACACTCTCCTGAAGAACTCCTGCAGCAATGTCATGGAACTGAAATGGCTGACGTCCAACCACACAACCATCTTCCTTTATGATAGGTATGACTCCAAAAACTGAGAGTTTCCTCCCTGATTCCCATTGACTTTAGTTTTCCAGGGATCCTTGAT
Source organism: Scyliorhinus canicula (assembly GCF_902713615.1). NCBI lineage: Eukaryota > Metazoa > Chordata > Chondrichthyes > Carcharhiniformes > Scyliorhinidae > Scyliorhinus > Scyliorhinus canicula. Next base: position 112,053,350 of record NC_052148.1, on the reverse strand, counting down.
GCCATAATCGTTTAAGTGTTACCTGATGTTAAGGGTAGTCACTTTCACTTCAACTCTTGAATTCAGCTCTTTTTCTGTTTGAACCAAGGCTGAAGTGAGGTCAGAAGTTGAGTGGTCCTTGTGGAACCCAAACTGAGCATCAGTGAGCAGATCATTTATAAGCAATGTTTGTTTAATTTGACAGATTTATGAGTTTTTGAATGTCTTCCAAATTATTATAGGCTTGTGAATTTTTTGAAAGTTGATGTTGAGCGAGTGGGTAAGGGGGTAAAAGATGGGTAAAAGGGTAATGGGGTAGCATTGAGTGATGGGAGAGGGAGAGGGTGAAGGTAATGGGGCTTTACACTGATCAGCAGTTTTAACTTTATTTGGAGGAGCCACAAATGGCAATGAAGAACTGGGCTGAAGTTTCTCAGAAAGCAGATGGCCTTTTAACCTGGCAACTTCAGCATCAGCCATCTTACTTTCTGCCTCCAGCGGCAGGACAGACTCCTCCAAGACATGAAAATCCCACCTGCCAGCACTGACAGGATGGAGGTGGGACTGTGAGGTAAGGATTAATCCCAACTCGACCTCTCACCTCCTTTGGGAAAATTCCAGTCAAACTAATTGTTCAAGCCCGTGTTGTTTCCTAATTTTCATCATAATTTTGAATATCACTGCCTCATAAGGGTCCAAAATTTACTTTACGTGCTCACCTTCTTAGTACACACTTGTAAAATCTCTTACACTATTTTTATGTTCCAAATTAGTTTGCACTCATTCTATTTTTACTGTTATCATCAATTTTTGGTCACTCTTTGCTGGTTTTGAAAATTCTTCCAATCTTAAGGCTCACTGTTATGTTTTCCAAACGTCATACGCTTCTTCTTTTAATCTAATACAATCCTTCATTTCCCTAATAATCCACAAATGGAGCTTTCTCTCTGAATTTCTATTTTTTAATGGAACACATTTTTGTTGAAAAGTTTGAATCATGTCTTCAAATGCTTCCCACTGTTTATTTATTGACATAACTTTTAGTCTAGTTATCCAATCAAACATAGCTGAATGGCTGTAGGATTGCAGAGTTAAGTCAAGGTGCAAATGTAACTGTTCTGATTGGAAGATGAGTGTGGGTGAGGTGTAATGTAAGAATATCTGGGTTGAATCTCCAGTGTCAGAATGTGCTGCAGTATGAGTGATGGAGATGCGGGACGGAATTTTACACTGGTGGGATTTTACCTTCCCGCCAAAGTCAATGGATCTTTGAATGGCTCGCCGCATTTTACGATCCCTTCTCAACGTTACAGGTCCGCAAAATTTCACTCACAGTGTATTTAGCAGTGTGGCAGTTGTGCTGTGCATTGGGTGAGAGATAGAGGGTGTGATTTAACTGCAAATAATCAGAGTTCATTCTGAGCGGGATTAGCTAGGGTATGTTGCCGTCGCCTGATGAGGAACGCCCCAAGACCGTACTTAGCATCATTTCCTGCACTGAGGAGTTCCGAAGAGCGGAGTTCCTCAGTGCAGGAAGAGATCAAGACTATTTTTAAATGGCGCCCCGATTTCCCGACCCCGGCGTGAACCCCAGGACCTCCCTAACGCCCCAACTCATCCATAAGGGGATCCTCGAGCCACCCACATCCCACCTCACACAGGCAGGGCACCCCCGGGCCTGATCATAGCATGGGCAAAATGCCAGCCAGGCATCCTGGCAGTGCCAGCCTGGTGCCCAGTTGACACTGCCAGGGTGCCAGGCTGGCACCCTGCCCAGAGGGCAACCACCCGGGGCCTCCGATCACTTGGGAAGCCCTCCTCCAATGCCATTCCACCTGGCCCCCATTTGTTGGGACAGTGCTGAACAGAGCTTGGCTGCGGTCTCCTCAGCAAGGCCATTAGATGCCGGGTAACCATTCCATCCAGCATGAGCATAGTTAAAAGTACTTCTGAACTCTTTTAACTAAGCGACTGTGGGTCCCTCCTGTGACATTATCATAAATGTAAAGAACTGCAAGGATAAATGCAATGACTAAATCAACCACTAGGGGGAGCTGGATGTACAACTATATAAAGCATCGATGCTAAGCCTTGAGGGTGAGAGGTTGAGGAGAAAGCTAGAATACAGACTGATGGAAAGATAGTGTGAGTGAGAGCAGTTCATAGTTAATATAATAGTGTAGAGCTTAGTAGTAGATGGGTTAGGTGGATTGGCCATGCTAAATTGCCCGTAGTGTCCTAAAAAGTAAGGTTAAGGGGGGGTTGTTGTGTTACGGGTATAGGGTGGATATGTTGGTTTGAGTAGGGTGATCATTGCTCGGCACAACATCGAGGGCCAAAGGGCCTGTTCTGTGCTGTACTGTTCTATGTTCTATGTTCTATGAGTGTAGATTATATGTTTATTATCAACTGTGTATTATATAGGAGTAAGTGTGGAATCCAATTAAGTGGTGTTAATAAATTTATAGCTTTCTTCAATTTAAAAGCTATTTGTGGTCTTTGTGAACACTACACCAACCATCCTGAATTTACAACACAAAGAACACCACACCGCCCATTGTGGGCGGGATAGAGATCACAACATCTCGTGAGATCTAATCATATTTCACGAGGCATAATGATCTACCAGCGGAGTCCGCATTACGTAGGCGGGACGTGGCCGGTAGACCATATCCATAAAGTCCAGATGATTTCACTTCGGGTGATTGTCCCAGTGAGGTCATTAAACTTCTTGCAGCTCTGCCGACAGGAGCAAGGAGCCACATTAGAGCATTGACTGCACACTCCATGTGCTCCCATGCCCTTAAGAGATTCAGTCTTCAGGGATCCCTTTCTGCCACTGAAAACATGACCCCTGTCTCTTGGCACAGGGCAGCAATGACATCTTCATTGAAGTGGGAACCCTCTCTTTCCCCTTTAAAAAGTGGAAGGCTGTCTGGTTTATTGGTTTCTTGATAACTCTTCTCGGCAATTTGGGACACAGAGAACCCTGGCAACCAAATGGAGTCTGGGGCTGCATGGGAGATGCTCATGGCCACTCCGCTTTCAGGAAAATTAGGACAGTCGATTAATTTTTGTTCAACCCACCTAATTTCAAACAGCACACCATGAATCACTGCTCTTGCACCCACACATTGGGAAAATGCATTTTGCCTTCACAGATCCTTAAAATGTTGGAAACCAAGCTGATAACAAAATTTGCATGAAGAGGCAAAGTGTACAAGAGCAAAAAGATAATGTTAAACTTTTGCAAATCATTGTTAGGTTACTGTTAGTATATTACTACCTTTTTTACAGCCTTAGTGCCCCAGGATAACCTGTAACGAAAGCACTCTAACCTAGGTTTAGACCAGCAACACCAGATATCTGACTCCCACAATGTTCTTTCACATCATGAATGCTGAATCCCTAATGCACAGTGGATCAGAGGAACACAGCAATGCAAATTATAGTGTTTTATAATGTGTTGGATGGCTAGGCCCCCTTAATTTTGAAAATATGACTTCTCAACATTCAATTGACTAGAAATTTAGCAATTTGTAATGAGACAGAACAAAGCAAGGCCACCTTCCAAGCTGGAAGTGAAAAAGAAAACATGGCACCCTCAGTGAGGAGAGAACATTTCCGATAACTCAAAGATCCAGCGAAACTTGTCATTATCGAAGGGAGAGACATTAAAATTTGAAGTGCTGGATATTGAAACATTGGTTGCCACAGACAGTCCCACCCAAAGTTCTTTGGAAATACATAATGGATGAAGTTTAAGAGGCCAGTCTACAGCCAGTGCAGAGAGGTTGCAAGTGACACAGGAAGTGTCAAGAAAGTTTTCAGCAGAGGAAACAGATGGAAAGCTGTGCTCTCTCCCTCTCTCTAAAATGTTTGTCACCAGGTTTGAGAAATGAACGAACAGAAACATACCAGCGAACTGAAATCTCGTAATAATTGCAACATCCTGACCATCCAGAGAACCCGCGAAACAACCTGACATAAATCGGCTGCAAAATTTAAAATCAACACCTCAAGGAAAATCTTACGGTCACTTAACCCGCATTTTCTTTTAACTTTTCTTCATTGGACTCTTACTTTCCGTACTTCTTATTTCAGTGTGAGTGATATTGCATTTTTAAAATCTTTTTTCTTAGGTTGAATGGATAATCAATTTTCTCTTTCTTTAACTCAATAAAACTTTGTTTGATTGGCTTCTTATTGCTTACTGCATCAATTATTAAATCCATTCTGATTTGGAAAAGGTAATTTCTCTGGAAAAAGAAACTTAATCCTTTGCTGGGATCAACCAAGGAGGCTGAATAGAGGGGAGTCAGTTCACCCCTTCTCAAATGGCTGTAACCAACGCGTACAATCTCACATGAAGTTGTGTCCTAATCTATGTACTCCAGACCCGTAAAAAGGAGATTTAAAAAGGTGTTGGGGTACTGTGAGGCTGGACTCAATAAACTTGCTGAGTTAAAGTATCTGAAATAGGAACTTTCAAAGACTCAATAAAGAGCTGAATAGATTTTCAGAATAAGACAGTGTCCTGGATTTTCGGAGGGGCAGTATTAGGGAGCTCGTGGTCGATTTGGCAGTTAGTACAAAGGCTCTGCCATCTGCTGAAAAAGTGCCTTAGCCTCCACGAACCTTTAAAAAATCTATTTTAAACAACACTCAATTTCCTGATCCAGATGATTTAAGGGGACCACAGAAGGCATTGCCTGCATCAAATAATTTTCAGTGTGTCCAGCAGGTCACTGAGGTTCTCAATGCCAGGGCAAACAGGATAACAACAAGCAGATTTTCTTGGTTTGTGACATCCCACTGTAATACCCAGAGTTCTAGTTGTACATGCAAACTGCAACAGATAGAGGTGCTTCTTATAAGTAATCTAACAAGCATTGTAGGGTGGCACAGTGGTTAGCACTGCTGCCTCACCGCCATGGTCCCGTGTTCAATTCTGTCCCCAGGTGACTGCCTGTGTGGAGTTCGCACATTCTCCCCGTGTCCACACGGTTTTCCTCTGGGTGTTCCAGTTGCCTCCCACAGTCCAAATATGTGCAGGTAGGTGGATTGGCCATACTAATTTGTCCCTGAGTAACCAAAGAAAAGGTTTGGTGGGGGTACTGGGTTACAATGAAGGTGGTGCAGACTCAATGGGCCAAATGGCCTCCTCTGAACTGTAAATTCTCTGATTCTAAGAACAAAGATCATAAGACCATAAGACATAGGAGAAGACTTGGCTATTTGGCCCATCGAGTCTGCTCCGCCATTCAATCATGACTGATGTGTTGCTCATCCCCATTCTCCTCATAACCCCTATTAATCAAGAACATATCTATCTCTATCTTAAAGACAGTCACTGATCTGGCCTCCACAGCCTTCTGCAGTAAAGAGTTCCACAGATTCACCACCCTCTGGCTGAAGAAATTCCTCCTCATCTCCGTTTAAAAGGATTGTCCCTTTAGTCTGAGATGGTGTCCTCTGGTTCTAGTTTATCCTACAAGTGGAGACATCCTCTCCACATCCACTCTATCCAGGCCTTTCAGTGTCCTGTAAGTTTCAATAAGAACCCCCACAACCTTCTAAACTCCAATGAACACAGACACAGAGGACTCAACCGTTCCTCACATGACAAGCTCTTCATTCCAGGGATTATTCTTGTGAATCTCCTTGGGACCCTTTCCAAGGCCAGTACATACTTCCTTAGATACAGGGCCCAAAACTGCTCACAATAAATCCAGAGCCTGATCATTCAGGTCCTTGGCTTGCCCTGCATGCACTGTCTACTGAAGTGGAGCAGTGATACATTGATGTTCCTGCTTCGAAAAGCCACTGAAGAGAGCATTATCGCCATTTTGAAGGACAGATCGCATGCTTTGGATCTCCAGGTATGTTTTATATAAGCTATCTATAACCAGGACTGTTAGTATGGAGGATATAGAAGTGGAACTGTCTCAACAGTGAGTAGGATGACCCATTGGCTGAAGAGGAAAGGGAGCTAGAACAGAGACGATGGCAGTGAAGCCAATCCTTGCCATCCATCCCTCTCAGTCATCCATAATAATAATAATATTTATTGTCACAAGTAGGCTTACATTAACACTGCAATGAAGTTACTGTGAAAAGTCCCTAGTCGCCACATTCCAGCGCCTGTTCGCGTACACGGAGGGAAAAGTCAGAATGTCCAAATTACCTAACAGCACATCTTTCGGGACTTCTGGGAGGAAACCGGAGCACCCAGAGGAAACCCATGCAGACACATGGAGAACGTGCAGACTCCGCACAGACAGTGACATAAGCCAGGAATTGAACCTGGGACCCTGGAGCTCTGAAGCAACATTGCTAATCACTGTGCTACCAAGCCACTAATGCTATAAAACCATCATTGTTCATCTGTCAATTCATTTACCAACATAGCACATACTACAGACGTGTAGTGTTGGGTAAATTGATGGGATTGAAGGCTAACAAATACCCAAAGCCTGATAATCTACAATCCCAGAGTACTTACGGAAGTGACTCTAGAAATATTGGATGCAATGCTTGTCATCTTCCTGGATTTTATGGACGCTGGAACAGTTCCTACAGATTGGAGCGTAACTAATATAACCCCACTATTTCAAAAGAGAGGGGAGAGAAAAAGGAATGATAGACCAGTAAGCCTGACGTCAGTAGTGGAGAAAATCCTAGAATCCATTGTCAAAGATTTTATAGCAGAGCACTGAGAAAACAGTGGCAGGATCAGACAGAGTCAGCATGGATTTATGAAGGGGAAACCATGTTTGACAGATCTTCTGGAAATCTTTGAGGATGTAACTGGTGGAGTTGATTTGGATGTGCCAGTGGATGTGGTTTATTTGGACTTTTGACAAAGTCCCACGTAAGAGATTAGTGTGTAAAATTAAATTGCTTGGGTCTAGGAGTAGTGTATTGAGATGGATAGAAAACTGGTTGGCAGATGGGAAACGAACAGTAGGATTAAACAGGTCTTTTTTCAAATGGCAGGCAGTGACTAATGGGGTACCGCAGGGATCGGTGCTTGGACCCCAGCTATTCACAATATTTAGATGATTTAGATGAGGGATCAAAACGGGAAAATGGGTGGGATTTTCTGTCCCGCCGCACCTGAAAAGTGATAACCTCCATTCCGGCAGCTGGCCAATGGTGTTTCCCATTGTGGGCACTCCCATGCCGTTGAGAAATCGGTAGGCATGAGTGCGCTGCCGGCGAAGTGGAGGATCCCGCCGACGGAGAATCCAGCCCCATAGCCCCAAATTTGCAGATGACACCAAGTTTGGTGGGAGGGCGAGCTGTGAGGAGGATGAAGAGATCCTTTGTGTGATTTGGACAGGTTGAGTTAGTGGGCAGATGAATGGCCAATGCAATGTAATTTGAATAAATGAGAGGTTATCCACTTTAGTAGCAAAAACAGGAAAGCAGATTATTATCTGAATAGTGATATATTAGGAGAGGACATGTACAAAGAGATCTGGGTGTCCTCATAAATCAGTCATTGAAAGTATGCATGCAGGGACAGCAGGCGGTAAAGAAGGCAAATGCTATTTTGGCCTTCATAGCGAGAGGGTTCAAGTAAAGGAGCAGGGATGTCTTGCTGCAATTACACAGGACATTGATGAGGCCACACCTGGAATATTGTGTGCATTTGTGGTCTCCTTGTCTGAGGAAGGATGTTTTTGTTCTGGACGGAGTGCAGCAAAGTTTTACCAGACTGATTCCTGGGATGGCAGGGTGGACATATGAGGAGAGATTGAGTCAGTTAGGATTGTATTCATTGGAGTTCAGAAGAATGAGGGAGGATCTCATAGAAATGCATAAAATTCTAACAGGGGTAGACAGGATAGATGCAAGAAGGATGTTCCTGGTGGTGGGGCTGTCCAGAGCCTGGGGTCACAGACTGAGGGTACATTTAGGACAGGGAAGAAGAGAAATTTCTTCACCCAGACAGTGGTGTGTCTATGGAATTTGTTACCACAAGAAGTAGTTAAGGCCAAAACACTGTGAGCGGGATTCTTCGTCCAGGGACGCCTGGATCATTTTCTCCAATGGGGTGGGGAATTGGGCATCAGAGTAAAATCAGGATTGACACCAGGCACCAACCCAATTATGATGCTCCAACTGCCCTACTGGCAGTGGGAGCAAGGGCCACGGCTATATCAGAGGTAAGTGCAGTGCAATCACAAGCTTGAGTAATTGGAACACACTTAGTGCTTGGAATGCACTTACCTCTCTTTGATGTGGTAAATGTTTGTAAACATTGGGGTTTTACCACTTAGGCCATTGAATCATGAGGTGAGATGAATGAATCAAAGCTGCAGATGGTTTGTAGAAGTTGTCAATCACAGACCACGACTAGAAAGCTATAAATGGCTTGCAGCTAATGAATCAGTGGGAATCAGATACAGGTCACAGCTGATCTCCCTATTATAGGGGTTCCTGGGAGGGGGAGGTCGGTTCATCCCCATACTTGGGGGTGGGGGGGCACTCATGCAATCCGGGGGTTGGGGTTGTTGTGCAGTCCAGGGGGTGGGGTTCAGGACTGATTTGTGGTGCGGAGGGTGGGTGGCCAGCCAAGTGACCTCGCTACCAGACTGCCCACTCAAATTGGTGGTCCGATAGCCCGCCATGCATAAATGTGCATGGCAAGGAACACTGAATTACTTGCCAATTTGCGCTTCCAGGGGAATCGTAAGCTGATTGCAATTCGCCTCCAGTGGGAGTCTCCCAAACGGAGAATCCAGCCCCGTATATTTTCCAGAAGCAGTTAGATCTGGCACTTAGGGCGAAGGAGATCAAAGGATATGGGGGGAAAGGTGGGATCAGGCTACTGAGTTGGATGATCAGCCATGATCACAATGAATGGCGGATCAGGCTCGAAGGGCTGAAAGGCCTCCTCCTGCTCCTATTTTTAATGTTTCTAAGCATTAACTCCCAGATCTATAAAACGTCAATGAGCAAAGCATCATCTAAACTGAAATCATTCATTGTTTAAAATTCTGCGTCAATCAATATAACTCTTCCTGACAAAGTTACTTCCCTTTATTAAATTGGTTGTGTTTTGTGCTTGGCTAACTACCCTAATGCTTCCTCTAAAACTGCCCTGAGGCAAGGAAAGGATAGAAGAGCACCATCTGTGTCTCATTGTCAAGCACTTGGACCTGAGCTGCTCTCATTTTCTACTCAAACATCATACCCGCCAGCTGTATTTAATGGTAGCCTAGTTTCAGTTATGGAGGATGGAAGAAGTGGAGAGCAGTGTAAATAATGTAAATCTGGAGAGACAATACTGAACAACTGTAGTCGATTCAAATGTATTTCTTTTCCGCCTCACTGTCACTTTGCCCACAGGTACAAGCCTTGAGAGACAGGATTGAAGGGGAACATCCTAGACGATGGTCACAAAATTGAGCTCCATTGCATCAATGGTGCAAGTACCACAAAAGCCCCAAACTAAACCATAGTGGTCTGCAATGCTTCCAGCACCTCTTCCATGGACCACGTTGCATTCCCTGAGTGATGGGGCACTAGCGGGCACATGCTGTGCACATACAGGAAGCGTACAGAGTGCCCAGATTGTAACATCAAACAGCCCCTACTGTTGATTTGGTGCATAATATGCTATGTTCGTCCCTGCAGGTCCAGTTAATATCCTGTCAAAGAACAAAGAACAATACAGCACAGGAACAGGCCCTTTGGCCCTCCAAGTCTGTACCAGTCTTGATACCACCCTTGGTCAAACCCCTCAGCACTTCCTAGTGCCATATCCCTCTGTACCCATCCGATCCATGTATTTGTTGAGATGCCTTTTGAACGCTATTAATGTATCCTCTTCCGCAACCTCCCCTGGCGGCGGGTTCCAGGCACTCACCATCCTCTGTGTAAAACATCTGCCTCTCCACATCTCCTCTAAACTGCCTAGTGACTGACCCCTCCACCCTGGGAAAGAGTGCCTGCCCATCCACTCGATCCATGTCTCTCATAATCTTGTAGACCTCTATCAGGTCACCCCTCAATCGTTCTAATGTAAACAATCTGAGTCTATTCGGCCTCTCCACGTAGCTAACACCCTCCAGGCCAGGCAACATCCTGGTAAACCTCCTCTGCACCCTCTCCAAAGCCTCCACATCCTGCTGGCAGTGTGGCGACCAGTATTGTGCATAATATTCCAAGTGCGGCCTTACCAAGGTTCCATACAACTGTAGCATGACTTGACAATTTTTATACTCGATACCCCGTCCAATGAAGGCAAACATTCCGTACACTTTCTTGACCACCTTGTCCACTTGTGTTGCCACTTTCAAAGATCTGTGGACCTGTACGCCCAGATCTCTCTGACTCTCTATATTCCAAAGAGTTTTGCCATTTATGGTATATTTCCCCTCTATGTCAGACATACCAAAATGTATTACCTCACATTTGTCTGGATTCAACTCCATTTGCCATTTCCCTGTCCGAGTCTCCAACCTATCTATGTCCTGCTGTATCCTCTGACAATCCTCAACACTATCTACCACTCCACTAACCTTGGCATCATCCACAAACTTCCTAATCAGACCAGCTACATTTTCCTCCAAATCGTTTATGTATACTGCAAACAACAAAGGCCCAAGCACAGATCCCTGTGGAATATCACTAGTCAGAACAGTCTATTCAGATAAACACCCTTATACTGCTACCCTTTACCTTCTGTGACCGAGTCAGTTCTGTATCCATCTTGCCACTTTACCTCTGATCCTGTGTGACTTCACCTTTTGTACCAGTCTGCCATGAGCCACCTTGTCATAGGCTTTACTGAAATCCATGTAAACAACATCCACTACCCTCCCCTCATTCAATCATCTTTGTCACCTCCTCAAAAAAACTCAATCAAGTTAGTGAGGCAGAACCTCCCCTTCACAAAATCATGCTGTCTATCGCAGATGAGTCCATTTGTTTCCAGAGAAAGAAATGTCCCTGAGAATTCTCCCCAATAATTTACCTACTACCAATGTGAGGTTCATTGGCCTATGATTTCCAGAATAATCCCTGCTACCTTTCTTACACAGCGGTACCACATTAGCTGTTCTCCAGTCCTCTGGGATCTCACCTGTAGCCAATGAGGATACAAAGATGTCAGTCAAGGCCCCAGCAATTTCCTCCCTTCTCTCAGTATTCTGCCTTCCAACTTTTCCCACTTTCTTTATACTCCTCAAGGGTTCTGACTGCACCCACCCTTCTAGACCATACAAAAGCCTCCTTTTTCTTTTTGACGAGGTTCACAATATCCCTCATTATCCATGGTTCCCTAAAGTTCCCATACTTATCCTTTGTTCTCTCAGGAACGTGACTTTCCTCAATCCTAATCAACCGTCGCTTGAAAGACTCCCACATGGCCGATGTTAATTTACCATCCAACAACCGCACCCAATCCAAAATTTTCAATTCCTGTCTAATATTATCATAATTTGTTTTCCCCAGTTTAGAACCTTAACCCTCATCCCTATCCAAAAGTACCCTAAAACCTATGGAATTGTGGTCACTTTCCAGGAGAACATAGAGTTCAGCTGCACCAGGAACCCCCAACTAGGTTTAGTAAAAGAGCCAGCCATCCAACACAGGCAAGGTGCTTTTCACTTCCTTTTCCTGGAGAGGAGGTAGTGAAAGCATGGTGTTCTGTTATCAGATCAAGTTTGCTAACTTTTTTGTTTTTGAAGTTACTCATGCTGGATCTTGACAAGGAATTGGAGGAATTTTCTCCACCATCAAAAGTAAACCTGCTTCAGTAATGCGAGCTGTAGTTACAGTGTCTCTTGGGCTGCAGCATGATATAGAAATTGAGCACAGTCAACAGAGAGACAAAGCAGTGCACAGAGGGAGAGAGAGGAGAGTTCTTAAGCTGAATTCGGGTAATAAACACCAGCTTTACCAGCGCTGTTTACAATTTATGAAAGAATAAAATAAAAGGGCCCTAGCCACCGCGAGTCTTTCCCCTGCCTCCCACCTTAGCCAGGTGCAATGTCTGAGGCGGGAGCATTTTTTAAAAAGGAAATGGTCATTGAATAGAGCTATCTCCTGCAATCTTGTTTCCAGCCATACTGTAGAGAAGGCAGCACTGCTGTCAATATCACTGTGATCACTAAATTTCTACACCAGTGGATCCTTCCAGGAGAGAGTTGGCAGCAACAACAGCAACATCACACAGTGCAGCATCTATTGGGATGGGGCTTCAGAAAGGGACATATTGTCTACCTAAATGTTCTCAGTAATGTTCAAACTGTAAATGTCTTCAGTTTAGGGAGAATGGTAGTATAGTGGTATTGCCACTGCTCTAGGAACCCACAGGTTCAGGCTAATATTTTAATTGCTTTCCATCATGGCAGCTGGTGGATTTGGAATTCAATTAAGGAATCGAAGATTGAAAACTAGGACGTGATCCAACCAAAATAAAACAGAGTGTTGTTCTGGCCGGGGTTCGCCGCTATCTATCGGCACTCTGCCTGGTTTTCCTGTTCCAGCAGGGAATCCCCCGCTGAGGCTGCACTTAGCCACATGTCCTGCTCAGAGGAACTCTGACAAGGGGAGCTCCTCAGTGCAGGAAGTGGTCGGGACACCATTCTTAAATCTCACCCCCCCCCCCCCCCAACGCAACTCCCGGACCCCCCCCCCCCCCCCCAATGCCGCAGCTCACCTGTTGTTGGGTTGTCGAGGCCCCCTCAACCCACCACACATGGGCAGGGCACCCCTGGGCCCAATCACTGGCGTGGGCACAATGCCAGTCTGCCACTTGGTTTTTCCAGCCTGGCACCCCCAGCAATGTATCTGCCAGCCTGGCAGTGCCACCTGGGCACCCTTGCAGTGCCAGGCTTGCAGCCACTGCACTGCCAGGGTGCCAGGATGACAGTGCCAGGTGCCAGGATGGCATCAGCAATTCCGGGGTACCATCCTGCCTGGAGGCCTACCACCCGGGGGCCTCTGATCTCCTAGGTGACCCCCCAGGTACCTTTCCACCTGGTTCCTGTTTCCAGTAATGAACGGCTCCTGGCTGGGGTCTCCCCGGCGAGGTCAGTAGATTCCGGGTTGCTGTTCATTCCGTTCGAAGGCAGAGGTAAGTCAGCTTCTAAGCCGACTTCACACTGCAAGGTTGGATCCCACCCATTGTGGAAGTCCGAGTAGGGCCTCTCCCGGCATTTACCGGTCACGTCACGACCCCGTTTGGGCGCAATGCAGCCAGTAGACCGCACCCCTAGTGTTACTAATGGTGACCATGAAACTATCACTGATAATCGTAAAAAAACATTTAGCTCACTATTGTTCTTTTGGGAAGGAAATCGGCCGTTGTTACCTCACCTGGACCACTGGTAACTCCAGACCCACAGCAATGTGGTTGACTCTTAACTGCCACTCAACGCAAGAGAATGTAGGGATAGGCAACAAATACTGAAAAATGGGGTTAGAATAAACAGATGATTGATGGCCGGTACATACATGATGGGCCGAAGGGCCTCTTTCTGTGCTGTAAAGCTATATGACTCTATGACTCAAATGCTGACCTTGTCAGTAATTCCCACATCCCGTGAAATAATTAAATAGTTAATGCAGGATGAATGGGCTCAGTTATAGCAGATCCGATGATACTGCGTACCGCCACCTCCAGAAGACTCAGGCGAGCGGCTTGCCTTTCCTATCTAGGCCCGCTGATTGTCTCCCCAGTTATGGAGCATTTTGTCCTGCAGAGGAGGTGGGAGAAGATTAGTCATTGTGTTGTTCTTTGATTGAGTGATTTGCCTGCCATGGATGAAGAACTAAGAGTATCTGGAAGTAGTGAGCAATGGTCTGACACACAGCATTGATAGCTATGTGAGGATGAACTGGAGTATCAAATATTAGGCAAGAGCCCTGATGGCTGCTGGGTGAGTGATGAGGTTGTCATGCATCGATTACAGGAGTTTGGTGATATGGTTGGCAGTAGATGTCCTTTGAAGATGTAGTCACTGACCTTCACTACCCATGTGAGGTCATTGAACTTCTTCTGATACTGCCGACAGGTCCTCAGGACCAGATGCTGGCCATCAATTTCCCTGGTGCTGTTATTCTATTCCCTCCTCAAGAGAGCATCCTGGCCTCCTGTGGAAACAGTGGGCCGGACTTTCAAAGCCTGATGGGAGCGAGACTGGGGGCAGGTGGAGCTGGAATGTGCCATCTTTGGTTAGCATTTCAGTTTGCCGACACAAATCCGCCCCCAAGCCATTTTCAAATTGATTGGGTCAGGGGTCAGGTGGTTTCCCATCCACAAGTGACAGAAGCCAATAATAGTAATTAATAATAGCAGCCAATAATAGTACTATAAAGTACCTGCCTCATGCCCACTGGAATTTTCCGCTAGCCAGGTAAGCTCATGACCGAAGGGAAGAAGCAATTTCCCAGCAGCAGAACAGTGGGAGGGTGGGAATGTAGGGGGGAGTGCTCAATGCTCCAGTGGGACTTTTAAACTGCACTTCTGTAACGGCCACATTGTGGTGGCCACAGCTGCAACCCCACAGAGGGGAGCGGGTAGGTTCCTTCCAGGAGGACAGCCTGGCTACTGTGGCCTCCTTCGAGGGAGGTCAAGAGGTGTCCCTCTAACGCCTACATATATCAGCAGCTCCCAACTTGGACAGTGGGGCTGCCAATGTTTCAATGCTGGAGAGGCTACTACTGGTCCTCCAGCTTTGGGAGCCCATCCGTACTATCTTCAATTGTGTTGACACACTGTCTAGCCATTAATTAGTCTGGCACTGAAAATCATCGCTGTTCTTGTTGTGTTGCCTCCTCGGCTAAATGATTTCAATATCCAGTTCAGCACGGAATGTATGGTGAGCCTATTTCATTTGGGGTCATGAGTCACGAGTTCTCCTAATATCATGTTCATAACCCCTGGAGGAAAATGCTGCCCATTATGCCTCTCCTCCTTTCCCCCTCCTGGAATAATGCCTCCAGCTTTCCATCGAAAAATATCAGAGTCATACCTGTGCTCCATCTTTTGTACTTCTGCATCTATTCAAGCTTTCCACAGAAACAGAGTGCAGTTCCCATTTAAGAAGGCCAGACTGCCTTTAAGAAGTGCAGGTTAGTTATACATTGTGTTCACCACGCATGTTGCTTGGCTCACCATACATTCCGTGCTGAGCTGCGTATTGAAATCATTTAGCTGAGGAGGCAACACAACAAGAACAGCGATGATTTGAAAGTTAGAATACAAGCAAAGAAAAGGAAACAAGCAAACAAATCAAAGCAGATGTGACAGGATTGAAAATGCAGTCTTTCACCATGTTAGTAGCAAGAAACATCCGAAACAACAAACAGGTCTCCTATGTAAATGTGGAAAAAACAAATGTTATCTTCAGTTCAGCTATACCCTTCATTAACCATTCCATTCTTTCTTCTGCTTGGTATCCATAGTCTTTCCTCAGTCACGTGGAGTGCTCTGAGATCTTTCTGGATGGAGGAACACAGCAATGAAAGTGTGGGTTGTTGTTCTAAATTTATGATTAAACTTTTCCATTGTATTTTCACTCGAGAATGTGTTTGTAGTACTCCAGATAAATTAAATATGATTATATAAAATCTACAGCGGAGTAACATTCTATTTGAATTTCCTCTTGCAGCCTGCTGATGCATTTCTCTCTTCTCTTCTGTATGTGTGCATCGAGCCTACCTTTATAGGTATTGATACTATTTGCTTCAACCTTTCCGTGTTACATGGAATTCCACATTCTCACCCTCTCTCTAAAGAAATGTCTCCTAAACTTTTTATTTGATCTGTTTTTAGCTATCAGATATTTATGTTCCCTTATTCTGGACTCACCCACAACTTGAAATAGTTTTGCCCAAACGATTTTATTAAACCGTTTTATAATTTTAAAGATTTTGATCAGTTGTTCTCTCAGACGTTTCCAGAAAATAGACTCCTAACCTCTTAAATCTTTCTTAATTGTTGCATCTTCTCAATTCTAATAATATCCATGTAAGTCTTTTCTGCACCTCCTTCAATATTTCTCAATATTTTTATATGATGTCCGATTGCGAATGATATCAAAACCTCCCTCCGTGAATTCTAACCAGGCCATTCGTGCAAGGACCTGATTCTGGAAGGAGTAGATGAGCCCAAGGCCAGCTTTCTTCAGGCCGAAAGGGATCAGGACCACCCCAGACTAGACCTCCCCATTTGATAGAGGAGGAGCTCAGTAGGAATAAAGAGCAGGACATTAGATAAAATAATGCCTTAGGTGGTGACCTCAAGAAGGCCCACCACCAGGAAGGTCTCACCCACTGTACGCCCCTTTTCTAAGGCAAGGTGGACATCTGCTTGGCCTTCAGTAAATATTTACGTACATATTTGAGGTGGCAACAATGGCTGAGGGACTGACAACCCTGACCACTGCCTTCACGCATGCCTCGACTGTTACGTTAGGGTGGGTGTAGCATTTGATCCCAAGCTTCTGTTCAGATACCAGACCAGAAACCAACTTTTGACAGGATATCAGAAGAGGACCCCAAATAAATTTTCTTTTCTAAAACTGTGAGGAAAGGATATTTATGGCAGGAGTGATGACCCTGACCAAAAGGTATCTTTTATGTTACAACAGACTTTAATTTAAACACAAAATTAATCATATTAACATCAAAGAAATTGATTTACAGTTATCAGTTAAACAGTTCTTAAACAAAAGGAAAAACGTGAACTTACTATGGCTCCTCCCATTAATTACACATCTTTATCCCACTCAGGTCCATGACCTGATTAGCTAGGACCAAATACAATCCTTCAAATTATATATCCCTAGCGAATCTCTATTCCATTAGCTCTTTATCTATAATCAAGCAAATGGTTGATGCAAATGATCACCTCCCACCTCTTACGACTCTTTAATTACAGCTTTAGTAGACATACTTCGTGTATGTAATTGAAAGCAGGGTTTTTAAACAACAATATAATATATATCAATTTCAACATTTATCACACTTCCTGGTCATTAATTTGAAATATGATGGGGTCACGGGAGTAGCGGGGGCCTAAGAAGCCACCACTCCGCATTGGTGGCGTTGGAGGGCCCCAGCACTGGCAATCATTTTGCTACCATTGAGGTGGTGCTACACCCACCTCTAGTGGTTGTTATATTTATATAAATAACACTATGAAATAATGGCCAGGAAAAGGCACTCTCACACAGATGTGACTGTGAGAAAGCAAAAAAAGGATGGGGCACAAGATTGCAGATGCCTCAGGTCACGTGGAGAAGCCCAAGAGGAGCCTAGCTTTAGTCCAAACGGATGCCTTGTCTTCACCACCCTCTTGTCTCAACACAGTCTCAACACAATCAATTGGTGGAATAAACGTGTCATCCCACTCCTTCCCTCCTCCTCCACTCCTCCCCCCCCCCCCCCCCCCCCCCCACCCCACCGCACCACAAGCCTGGAAGCAGGCAATGCGCACGGTCCAGAACAGTCTCTCTCCTTCCTTCTCTTCAATAGCCAAGCAAAGGAAACAAATAATAAAGATTTTGCTTCTTTCTGGCTAGCTTTTAGTCCGAGTGCATAACAGTCCTGCTCTCAGGAGAGGGCATTTCAGCAACAGCTCCATGCACTCTCATGCCAATGCTTCCAACTATTTTGCATAACACAAAGAACGAAGTGAACAAGAGCAAATTAACTGAGGGACAAATTAAAGCGGCATCCCAAATGGAAACTGACTTAAACAAAAAACAAAGAACAGAGGAAACTTAAGACAATATAATAAGAATCTTTATTGTCACAAGTAGGCTTACATTAACACTGCAATGAAGTTACTGTGAAAAGCCCCTAGTTGCCACATTCCGGCACCTGTTCGGGTACACTGAGGGAGAATTCAGAATGTCCAAATTACCTAACAGCATGTCATTTAGGACTTGTGAGAGGAAACCGGAGCACCCGGAGGAAACCCACGCAGACGCGGGGAGAACATGCAGACTCCACACGGACAGTGACACAAGCCAGGAAACAAACCTGGGACCCTGGCGCTGTGAAGCCATAGTGCTAATTATGGGTGCGATTTAATGGAAAAGTTTCCAAATGTGGAAACAAGCAGGAACTGCCGCGAGCTTCCTGACACTCAACCCAGCGAAGCCACCACCAGTATCAAACGTTGATTGGTCCATTTAACAAGGCCCCACTGGCATCACGCTGCAATTGACTGTCCCGCCAGCTGATTCTCCAGGACCACGCCCCCCCCAGCTTCCCGCTAACAAGGGGGGGCAGTATTAAACCAATCTCGCAGAGCAAACCCCACACAGCTCACAGCCATGCCACTGTGGAGACCATGATTCGGAGATGTCAACCTGACCAGATTGTTGGGTGGAGTCGAGTGCAGGCGGGATGCCCTGTTCACCCAAGGGGCTGGAAGAGTAAGCCACACAGCAGTCAATGCCACCTGGGAGGAAGTGGCAGCAGCTATCAGCTCGGGTAGCGACACCTAGAGGACCGTCACCCAGTGCAGTAAGATCAACGACCTCCGTGGGTGGGTTGGCACCGCCCGCCCTGGCACAGCCCCGTCCGTCAACCCCCCGACGACCATGCGCCTGACACCGCTCCTGCCCAGCGCCATTCCCGGGGCATTCCAGACATGTCCCAGTCACTGAGGAGCATCGCCGAGGGCATCAACACCATTGGGGAACCATCAGGCTGGAAGAGTCAGATGACACAGGGGTAGCCGGGGTCCAATCCAGCTGCACCTCTTTCCGAGGTGACCCCCAGGGCCCTAGGGCATCAAACGGGAGGAGGGTGCACTGGGATGAGGTGGGGAGATGATGAACGAAGCCATGTCCTATGTGAAGCGGGCGAGGATGAGGGCCTCCGCCTCCACCTCCAACACTCGCCCCGCTGCTGGGCAAGATTGTGGAGGGCACAGTAGGCCACATTAAAGCGGGTGACCCTCTGGGGGTGTATTGCATTGCACCACCAGAGCGCTCGAGGCATTTTGAGCCATCTGATGTACTGCTCAATGACAGCCCTAGTGGCCGAATGGGCCTCGTTGTATTGGGTCTGGGCATCGTTCATCGGCCTCTGTACTGGCGCCATTAGCCAGGTCCACAGCAGGTACGCCTCATCTCCCAAGAGCCAACCAGCCATTCTGGGGTGGTCCTTGAAGAGGTCTGGAATGTGCAAATTCCCCAGGATGTAGCTGTTGTGCACATTCCCTGGGAAGTGTGCACACACGTGTATGATCTTCATGTGGTGGTCACACACGAGCTGGATGTTCAGGGAGTGGAATCCTTCCTATTGATGTAGGGCACTCTATGATGGCCCGGTGTGAACAGGGTGCCATCTATTACTCTCTGGACCTGGGGTATCCATCAATGGCAGAGAATCCTACTGCTCAGGCATCTTGTTTGGCCTGGTCCATGTCAAAGTTTATATGCTTTGCTGCCTGGGCAAAAAGGGCCTCTGTGACCGGATGTACTTGTGGGCTGTCGCTTGTGTGATGCCACATTAGTCTCTGCTCGAGCCCTGGAATGATCCTGAGGCATAAAGGTTCAGGGCTGCAGTGACCTTGATGGCTACCGGGAGCGGGCATCCTCCTCCTCCATGTGGTGTCAAGTCCGCAAGGACATGGCACAGGTGGTTCACCATCCCTTTGTTGAGGCAGAGCCTCCTGCAGCACGCACTGTCATCTGTTTGCATGACCAGCGACGTCTGTACACCTTGAGCCGTCGGCAGACTTCCCCTGAGTCTCTCCCCGGCCTGATGGGTAGCAGGGGCCTCTTGGAAAATGAATAAAATGAAAATCGCTTATTGTCACGCGTAGGCTTCAATTAAGTTACTGTGAAAAGCCCCTAGTCGCCACATTCCGGCGCCTGTCCGGGGAGGCTGGTACGGGACAGGATCCTGCACATGGGCCACCACCCCAAGCTTCTGTCGACGCTGCTGCTGCCACCTTCTCCAGCGTCTTGTTGTTTGATCTGCTGGCAGCACCGTGCGGGCAGGCTCCACGGAGTCCAAGATATCATCCATCCCGTGTAATATCTGTAAGGAATTGGAAACGGTGAGAGACTGAGAACCAGTGGTGTCTTCCACCCCCGGATCCTCCATTCACCCATGCGTGAAGTGCTCACTTAACTACGATTGCCAATTCCCTATTAGCAATAGCATTCAGCCGTGTGGCCAGTGGCCTCCATGGTCAGTGGGAATTATGGGTGGTCAGTGGGACAGTCGGCAGGGCTGGAGTTGCCCACATTATGGGTACACACGATCCAGGGGATGGCATGGCGGACCCGTTGGTGCTGAGAAACACTTCACCCCAGCCCAGGGGCGACCCCCCACCGATGACGACCCACCCCATCCTCTCCAACTGAGGCTGCCCCCCATGGGGGCTCCTCTCCCACCCACCTCCACCCCAGATACGGTAGCAACAACCCTTGTGCCCCCAGACTCATTGCGAGGGATAGAAGATGGCTACTCACCTCCTCGGAGTTATTCCACCAGCTTCTCATTTTTAAAAAGGTGACCTAGTTGACGCCTGCGTGACCACTTGCTGGAGAGATTATTAGTCATGATTATTAGTTTCTCGCCACGCGACAACTGGATCCTGATTTTGTCAATGGGAGTGGACCGGTTAGATCACAAGCCAACTGGCGCCCAGCACAGTTTCCAATGTTGGCCTCTCCTGCAATCTAACAGCCACGTTACGCTTTTGCTTAAGCGCAACATGGCCGCAAAATTGCACCCTATATCAAAATGTGCTCCAATCAGTGGTACACTTATATATTGCTGTGCTGACGTAATTGCCAAAATTGATTCAAGTAAGGGCAAGGGAGCTGGTTAGGCAAATAACTTCCTCTTATAGCAAGGCACACATGATTTGTGGAAAGACTGCAATTAGCATATCAAACCCATCCCTAGAGGTCACCCTCATTCCCACAGCTCACAAGGCTGTGTGTTTCTCTGTGCTCTTGCTGCTTCTGTCTGTAACCCTGTTTCTAGATCTCGTGTGTTATTCTGTATGCTGGCTGCCTTTTTCTGGACTTTGAAGTCTGGAATATGGCGAGGACGAGTGCGCTGGTTTCATATAATTTGGGATGGCTAAAACAGGAGCAGTGGTTGACACAACCTTCAGGCCGTCAAATGCCTGTTGACACTCCGCATCCACTGGAATTTGTTACGTTTCTTGAGCAAGTCCGTAAGTGGAGCAACCACACTGCTGAAATTCGGGACAAATTTCCGGTAAAATCCTCCATTTCTCTACGCCTCGGCATTTCTCTTTAAAGTCAGATACTTCAATTCAATCTGATCACAGAGTCCCTTGCAATTCTCCAACACAGGAGCATTGGTTATCACAGCTTTCAGGCAGTCAAGTGCCTGTTGAAAGTCCGCTGTAAACTGAAATTTTTGACATTTCTTCAGCAAGTCCATCAGTGGAGCAATCACGTTACAAAACTTTTGCACCAATTTTCGATCAAATCCACTCATACCAAGAAATCACATTATTTCCCTTCGTGGAGAGGGCATTGGAAACTCACCAATAATGTATCTTTCCATATCTGGCTGAAATTTACCAGATCGTCAATGTATACCGCACAATTGGGTAATCCTGAAACAACTTTGTCAGCTAACCGTTGAAATGTGGCTGGGGCGTTTTTCATGCCAAATGGCATAACTTTGAATTGGTATATACCATCTGGAGTCACAAAAGCTGAAATCTGCTTTGCCCTTTTGGATAAAGGTACCTGCCAGTAACCTTTAAGTAAATCCAGTTTGGAAATAAAAGCTGATTGTCCCACTTTCTCAATGCAATCCTCCAAACGTGGGATAGGATAACAGTTTGTTCTTGTAACTGCATTAACCTTTCTATAGTCCACACACAACCGTTGGATACTGTCTGGTTTTGGTACCATCACTATGGGTGAGCTCCACTGGCTGCAACCCACTTCAATTATGCCATTTTTAAGCATATTCTCAATCTCTTTGTTAACCTGTGCCAATTTTGAAGGATTAAGTCTATCTGGTTGTTGTTTGATTGTAACAGCCTTTCCCACATCTACATTATGTATAGCCATTTTAGTATTTCCCAATTTATCTCCACAAACTTACCCATGTGATATCAATAACTCTTTGAGATCAGTTCATTTTTCCTCTGGAAGGTAACTCAACAATTTATCCCAATTTTTAAGAACATCCTCATTATCCAATTTAATTTGAGGTATGTCAAATTCACAGTCATCTGGATTTGGTTCGTAACTTTGAGTCAGAATTATTAAAACCGCCTCCTTTTTCTCTCCTTCACTATCAAAGTACCTTTTAAGCATATTCACATGACACATTCAGTGATTCTACCTCCTATCTGGTGTTTGTACCACCCAATTCACCTCACTTAATTTCTTTTCAATCTGATAAGGTCCACAAAACCTAGCTTTTAAAGGTTCACCTACCACTGGTAACAATACTAAAACTTTATCTCCACTGGCAAAACTACAAACTTTGGATTTCTTGTCCGCTACCCGTTTCATCACATTTTGTGCAACTTTTAAATGTTGTCCAGCCAATTCACCTGCTCTATTTAATCATTCCCTAAAATTTGACACGTAATCCAATAATGTAATTTCCGATTTCTCACTCACCAATTTTTCCTTAATCAATTTAAGTGGTCCTCTTACCTCATGACCAAAAATTGTTCAAAAGGACTGAATTTGGTTGACTCATTAGGCACATCCCTAATTGCAAACAGTACGAATGGAATTCCTTTATCCCAATCCTCTGCATAATCATGACAATAGCCCTAAACATTGTCTTTAATGTCTGATGCCACCTTCCTAATGCTCCCTGTGATTCTGGATGGTACGCAGTTGATTTAAATTGTTTTATTCCGAAGCTATCAATAACCTCTTTGAATAACCTTGAGGTAAAATTTGATCCTTGATCAGATTGTATCTCTGTGGGTAGTCCATATCCAGTAAAGAATTTAAGGAACTCCTCCACAATCTTTTTAGCTGTAATATTACGTACTGGAATGGCCTCTGGAAACCTAGTAGACACATCCATTATAGTCAAAAGATATTGATTCCCACTTTTTGTTTTAGGATGCAGTCCTACGCAATCAATTAAGACACTTGTAAAAGGTGACTCAAATGCGGGAATGGGTATTAAGGGCACTGGCTTTATCACTGCTTGAGGTTTCCCTATCACTTGACATGTGTGACATGATCAACAAAATTATCTACATCTTTATGTAGTCCAGGCCAATGAAATGTTTCTGGATTTTAGCTTGAGTTTCCTTATTCCCAAATGACCTCCTACTGGTACCTCATGTGCAGCTCGCAACACCAACTTTCTATACCCCACTGGTAATACTACTTGATGAATGTCTGCCCACTTTTCATCCGCTTGCATATGTAAAGGTCTCCATTTTCTCATCAAGACATCACTTCCACGGTAATAACACTCTGATATCCACTCAGATTCCTCTTCCGTGTATGCTTTCTGTTACATCCATTTTATTTCTATATCTTTTTGTTGTAACTCAGCCAATTTTCCCGAACTAAAAATATCCACCTCACCGTGTTTTTGTTCTTTTTCAAACATCTGATCAATAACCTCTTTGAATAACCTTTTCAAAAATCGTTTCTGATAATTGCACTTCAACTTCATCCTCACTCTTTGATTTATCCTCGTGTCTTAACCTGTGACTTTGCGACCTTGTTACTACACAATCCAGAAAAATCCCAGGATATTTGGCCTTCAACACTTCAGTTGCCTGATTTTCCACTGGCTTATCAACCACAGTAGGCATCACTCCACCTGCGATCCAGCTATATCATTACCCAAGATAAACTGAATTCTGGACAAGATAGTTTCTCTATTATTCCTACTATCACTTCACCACTCCTCACTGGACATTCCAACCTTACCTTATACAATGGAACAATACTCCACTCACCCTGAATTCCACATATTACCACCTTTCCTGGCAATATTCTTCCCAGACTACGTAACTCCTCATCTCTTACCATTAAAGATTGACTAGCTCCCGTATCTCTTAAAATTGTGACTTCTTTACCTGCTCCTCCTGATACACATGAGTAAACTTTACCCACACTGCCCAGATGGTGACACCATCTTCCCCAGTGGCTGTTCCCTCCAAGGCCACCAATGGGGGGGGGGGGGGGGGGGGGGGGGGGGGGGGTGGTGACAGACTCTACGGCCTCTTCTGCTCCCGGGGCCCCGGTACCTTTAAGTCTGTTCACCCAGCAGCTTGGGGTTGAAAGCTATGCGCACCCCACAATATGCCGGGAGGCATGTGTTCACACAATGGCTGTGGTTGTCGGCCCCTCAGCCATTGTGGCCACCTCCCAGATGCACGGTGAAGTCGTATTCTTCCTGCGTGCCGAGCGTGTGGTCCACCTCGCTCTCTATACGAGGCTTACGATAGGCAGGGCCCACATGGCAGTGAACCCTCTGGAGGCCACTGCTGAGAAGGTGATCCACTCAAGTATGCCGCCCTACCTCTCCACGGAACTCCTCATATCCCACCTCCATCTGTTAGGGGAGGTTAAGTCTGGGCTGATGCCACAACCTCTCAGCCTCAAGGACATCCCCGACAGCATATCTTCTTCCGGCACCAGATCTTTATCACCTGGGTTGGGAGGAGGTTTTGGGGAGGCTTTGCACTCCCCTACCAAGGGGAGAACATTTGCGTCTTCCAGAGGCACTTTGTCCCAGCCACAAATTCGGGGGAGGAGCTTCAAGGGAAGAGGGGACAGTCCAGGGGGGTGGAGGACAGAGGCCTCCCCGGCGTGATCCTCTTCCCCATAAATTGCATCACTCCATGGAGTTGGGGGGAGAGGAACTATCCCCCCTCCCCGGTGATGTGTGGGTGACGCCCCGACTCTTTCTCCTCAACATCGCGGCCAGCCCCCAAATGAAAAGAAGCAATGGAACAGTGAGGAAAACCCCTACACTGTCGCCACCCCCCAAGCAGGGTGCTTTGGGGGCCGATGCAGATGGAACCACTGATGGTTCGTTCTGCCCGGTGCAAGTTAGCACCCCGGACTCGTTCATTTTTTCACTGCCAGGTGCTCCTTGCTTCTAGGATTCTGGGAGGATAGTGGCATAGAAGGCTTCCTTCCCCCTCCATCCTAACCGTCGACATCAAGTGCCTCAGCCACCATCCCAGAGCTGTTTCCGGGACCTTCCAGTGACGGAGCAGGAGTCTGCGCCACCACTTCCTTCTGGCCCGGGACACCAGGAGGAGCCCGAGAGGAACCTGCCTTTTGCTGATCCTGGTGATGGGATCAAGGCAGGCCCGGTCATAATCTGAGGGCCCGTTCCATTCACCACAATAAATGTGGCAGAGGATTTGGGCCCAGAGGGCGATTGTCCAGAGGATACTAGAAGGCTCGCTCATGTCCAACACCAGATCGTCCGTCGTCCCCTCTGGGATCTCCAGGACGCTACCACATTTTGATTTCAGTTTTTGAAATGCTTCCGTAGTTTTGGCAGTACCCTATTAGGCATTCCCCCCACACCTCCGCCACCACCACCCCACCTCCTTTTTCCTTTGTCCTCCAGTTCCTTTCCTTTTGTTTCCTTTTGTTTGCTCGGTAACCTTCCTGTACATCTGCAGGCAGCTGCAAGTGGTGATCACTGCGTGCCCCCGTTGGTGGCCACTGGATATGCCTGCAGGTCGTGTGTGTTTCCTGTCATCTGTTCTGTTGCCGTGGCTCGGGGTGGACTGACCTGATGGCGGCGATGGGGCGGACTGACCTAGCTATCCAACATGGCGGGGGCATTGGAGGAGTGTTTCTGCAGATTGCTACTGTCCTTAATAAAATGTTACGTTCAACGTCCTCAGCCTGGAGGTCGAGGGTTAGTTTGCTGCCGCCTCCTCTGCTTCTGTGGCCTGGAGCGTGGATAGGGAGGCTGCGCGATGTCCCGTGTGTTTTTTTCACTGCTGGGATTTTACCGCTGGGATCTGTAGGAGGGGGAGCATGAGGCTGACTGGCCCTAATGGACACCTTGATGTAGGTATTGGAGACATGTTCTTGCAGCCTGCTGCTGACCTTGTGTTGTCGTTGCCAATTTTAATGAGGTATTTTTGGCATTACAAGCATCAACAGTATAAAAACAGTGTACAAAGAACAATAAACATAGTGCAAACACCAACAACTGTCCCTCCAAGGCCTGCCTATTTGACCCCCTATTCTACGCTACCCTAGCTCTCACTCCCTCACCCCCACTGATGATTAATTCTCCGCAAAGAAGTCGATGAATGGTTGCCACCTCTGGGCGAACCGTAACACTGACCCTCTCAAGGCAAACGTAATCTTCTCCAGGCCAAGAAAGCTTGCCATGTCGGTTAACCAGGCCTCCGACTTCAGAGGCTTTGAGTCCCTCCAAGCTCGTAATATCCGTCTCCGGGATATCAGGGAAGCAAAGGCCAGAACAGCTGCCTTATTCACTTCCTGGACTCCCGGATCTTCCAACCCCTGGACTCATTTCCACCCTTGTTTTCAATACTCTGGACATGATGTCCGCAAACCCCTGCCAATGTCCCCTACGTTTTGGACACGCTTAGAGCATGTGGACATGGTTCGCTGGTCCTCCTGCACATTTTACACACCTGTCCTCCACCCTAAAGAATCTGCTCATCCGGGCCACTGTCATATGAGCCCGGTGTACCACCTTGAATTGGATTCCTGTATCAGCCTCCCCGGACAGGCGCCGGAATGTGGCGACTAGGGGCTTTTCACAGTAACTTCATTGAAGCCTACTCGTGACAATAAGTGATATCATTTCATTTTTCATTTCATTTCATTTCATTTTTCATCAAGCTAAGCCTTGCGCATGTAGCGGACGCGTTAACTCTGCTCAAAGCTTCCGCCCATAGGCCGTCCATGTATTTGGTTTTCTTAGTATAACTGCACTGTTGTGGTTTGAGCTTATACTGCTCTTCTGTGGAGCAATGGTGCCTGTGTGTGAGTGACACTGCGCCTCTTCCGGATGCTTTAAATAGTTCGGTTTTACCCACTTGTATTGATTACCATTTAATAAACAAAATATTCACAATGCTGAAGATTAAAAGGCCCACCGATCTGTAGCAGCCTTTTACACTAACATTAATCCCTGACAAACCAACATGACCGGTGAGCTTGAGCTTCCATGCATCTTATCCCCTTTGTCCTCACACTGTTGTTTGAGTTTTGGGTTCAAGTCTCACAGGAGTCATCCACCCCCACATTGAAAGGGTATTCAGGCCTCATGAGGCAGCGGAGCACCCCTTTCCTGAATCCCCAACTCTACCTTTACAGCTTGGCCTCTCATGGAACCTGACAATAGCCTACTGACCCTCTGGATTCACCTCCTCCCACCCACTTTCCATTCCCACTAAGGACGGGCACTCCCTCAGCAGCGATATCGACATAAGCCCAGCAGCGAGACAACAGGGAGCACAACCTGCATGGCAGCCGCCAGACCTCTTTAACCAAAGGGAGGGTAAGGCCTGCGAGCAATCCACCACCCCTGTGATGTTGATAATGAAACGTCCCACCCCTGGCCCCGAGTTCAACCCATCTGGGCTTCTGCATCCTTTCCGTTGTCCCTCTGCGACTGGCACCAAGCAGGTACGGGTGACCTGAACACCCACTTCCGAAATCGTCCTTGGAGGTGAGGTAGGTAGGTTTACATTTATGCTAAGCTGTTGTAAATGTTGAGTTTGAGGGGGAAATGTCCCAGAGTGAGAGCTGGCTAATGACAAGCAAATAGATTAAAATGTGGTTCCCGGGCTCCTGCGGCCTTTTGCATATTACTCTGCCGAGGAGAGGACTGAAAATCAAAATCACAATCCCACCGGGGAGAATCACGTTTCCCGATTCTCAACAAATTTTTCGTCCGCGTCGTCATTCTCTCTGACGGTTAACACGGGCTCAAAATCACCCCCTCATATCTCCAATTTCTAAGTCCAAATCATTTAGCCATATTGTATGTCATGAATAACAGTGGTACAAGCACAGATCCCTGAACGATATCAATTCCCACTTTCTGAGTCAGCAACTCCCCTTAACTCTCTGTTCTTTGTCTTGTAACCATCTTTCAATCCATTCTGCTACCTGGCCCCTGACTCTACATAGCCTGACCTTTGTTCAAGTACTCCTATGTGGCACTTTATCAAAGATCTTTAAACAGTCCATGTACACCACAGCCGCTGCATTTCTTTGATATTATTTCTGCTACATCGTCAAAGAATTCAATAATGTTGGTTGAACATGACCTTCATTTTTGAAATCCAGGCTGATAAATATTCAATGCTCACATTTAAATGCAAAGAAAACCAGGCAGGTGGGATCCTCTTCAGTGGATTTTTCTCTCTGCCTCCCAACCTCGGTAGAGCCTTCACCCACACTGTCAAATCTCATCCATCAAGTGCAAGTTCATGTTTCAAGAAGAGACTCGGGTCTTCCAGTAAAAATGTTATTAACAGGATTAAAACAATTCCATGCAAAAATGTTACTAAATTATTGTACAAAATGCTTGTTTAGCAGTTTTTGGACATTAAAGCACAAATCAGTTGGATTGAATGGCTGTTTTTGAGCTGTAAATTCCATGTTATTTAGGAACTAAAAGTGTATTAAAGTTATTTCCTTTTGTTTTAAACTCCACAAAGTATCATCCAATTCAGTTCTTCATTTTGATATTGAGATGGGTACTTACACAATATAGGTACAGAAATAATGGTTGAACATTTATTTGACCAAGTAACTCCCGAAACATTTGCCTGCTTTTCTTTCAGGTGTGTATGTTTTTGTTTCTGATTCAGATCACCATACTATTTCATTTTATCACTGCTTCTTTACCCATGGTACTGGAGCATGTTTGGTAATGTTCGGGCCACATTTGTCAGGCAAAGCGACAAAATCTGATGCCGAATGGTAACATATCCAAACTATCTATTCATCAGCCCAGGTTACCAACTGTGATTAAATATATTTCTCGAGATTTCATCATGTAAGTATAAGGTTAGGTGGGGTTACGTGGGTAGGGTGGAGGAGTGGGCCTAGGTAGAGTGCTCTTTCAGGGGGCCGGTGCAGCCTTGATGGGCCAAATGGCCTCCTTTGGCACTGTAGGAATTCTATGATTCGAGCTTGCTCCCACGTTTCAGCCAATAATTGGCCAACACACTCAACCTTGTGATGCAGTGTCTTCCTATGCCATTGAAAAGTAATAATACTCATTACATAATTAGATGATGCTTGACTGTCAACCAAACAATCTTTTCCCCTCTATGTTCAATATTTTTATACGTGGTAAAGAGAGAGGTTCAAATATTTTTTTCAAAACTTTTTTAATGTCCCAATGATTTCTCTTCAGGTTTGCAATGTCCTGGAGATTGATCTTCAATACCTGGAGACCTATCCTCCCGTCCCACCCTTGGGATTGGCAACCCCATCCGTGCAATTTTCCTGCATTATTTTAAACAACTCTATCAAATTGCCTCACCCTCTATCCACATAACTAATCCTCATCACTGGAGCCATTCTCATGAATCTCTTCTGCATAGATAGGAAGGAACTTTGACCCTGAGGGGGTCAATAACCAGGGGACATAGGTTTACGAAAAGAGGTAGGAGACTTACAGGAGATTTGAGGAAATGCTTTTGCCCGCAGAAGGTGGTGGGAATCTGATCCCACAGCCCGAAAGGATGGGCCAAAAGGGCCTCATTTTGTGGCTGTAAAAGTCAATGTCTCTATGGGCAGAGTCTGGACAGAATTTGGCAAAGTGCCAGACTCAGACTAAAATCTGGTGTGTAGTTCCCCAGTTGCACAGACCAGTTTTCTCTCCAGTACATGAAACTCTGTAAAGAAAAAAAATGAGTGTGCGGTCTTTACACAGTCACTCTGGTGGAAGGGGGTCGAGGGGTTGGGGGGGGGGGGGGTGGTGGTGATAGAGTCAGCACCCAGCTACACTAAGATTGGAGCACCATCTTTAAAGGACTCCCCAGTCAGAACAGATGTCCTTACCCCCTCACCATAGAGGTATTGGGAGCTCACCGTCCCGCCCCCAGATAATCATCCGGGGCTTTCCCCCAACCCCTGGACAGTCATCAGGGGCTCTCCTCCCCAGGACAATAATCAGGAGCTACCATGCCACCACCGCAGAAGAATCAACAACACATTAATGGACCCTCTCTCTCTCTCTCTCTCTCTCTCCCCCCCCCCCCCCTCCCCCCCATGGGGCACCCATCACGGCACATCTTGGCACTTCCCCAGCACAGGTTGGCAGTGCAAACATGGCAGTGCCAACCTGTGCCAAGGGACAGTGGCAGGGCACTTCCTAAGCATGTCCCTCTCCCCCTGGGGTCTAAACCTTTGCATCCCCAAAGAGATCTCCTCCATTGTTTCTCATTTGTTCAAACCTGTTGGAAACCTTGCTGACGTGGCATCACATTGACGAAGTATGAATATTTAGTGAGGGTGGACCATGTAGTCAGAAGGCCCAGTAATAATGTTAAAATGTATTAAAATACATTTAAATTAGATTTCTGCCCTTTGTGAGCAAGGACCTTGTGATATCACTGCCAATGGTCGGGGAAATCGGGAAGCGCAACCTCTCCTGAGAGAATCGCTTTTCTCGATTCTCGATTTTTTTTGATTCAGCCCACGTGCTGTTCTCTCTGACAGCGATTGCAGGCTCAAAATCACACCCATTGACTCTCTGCACGCCTTACTAATGAGCAAGTATTACATCTCATCTAAGTGTTTGACACATGTTAATTTTCTGACCATATACAATTTCTCCCAAAATAAAGCTCCTTGATTAACTTACAGTCTGATAATAATCTTTATTAGTGTCATAAATAGGCTTACATTAACATTGAAATGAAGTTACTGTGAAAATCCCCTAGTCACCACACTGTTCGGGTACACTGAGAGAGAAATCAGACTGTCCAATTCACCTAACAGCACATCTTTCGGAACTTGTGGGAGGAAACCGGAGCACCCGGAGGAAACCCATGCAGACACGGGGAGAATGTGTAAACTCTGCACAGACAGTGACCCAAGCTAGGAATCGAACCCGGCTCCCTGACATTTTGAAGCAACAGTGCTAACCACTGTGCTGCCGTCTAACAGATGTGTCTTTGGACTTTGTAGTTCAGAATTTGAAAACAGCTTTTCTTTTAACTATAAGGCCTAAGTTACATACATTTCTCCTACTTGAAACATGCCAAAAATAATTCTACCTTTGCTATGGATAAGATAGATGCATAGACGTAGTTATTTAAAAATGATTATTAAACTTTTACCGCATCTTCTCAAAAATAAATCTATAATGGAATTCAAAGGAGAAAAATACATTATCCACCCATTCACACCATATCAAAAAGCGCCATCTGGATAATCCATTATAGATTAATTTTTCATTATCCATGCCATTATCCAGGGCAGTTAATTTATAAATGAATATCCACTTTAGCCCATATAGTTGATTATAAGGTGATTGAACACATTTTTAAAATATATTTTTGTTGCTGCCATGTATGCAACATTGCAGTAGTCTCCCAAATCATGCCAGAAACATTCTCCACCCAATCCTGGAGAGGCTCTTTGGAAGTCCTGCCGATGAACCAGTGTTCAGCCAGATTAGGTTATGTTTAACAATGAAATAATTCCCCTAACGAAAGATGGTAAAAGAAACATGATTTGGACGTGATGCAATCGGAGATGCAACTAGTCAATTATCAAAATCCATCCAGAGAACTGTTGATCATAAATTGAGAAAATTATTTCAACTGGTTTGGGCAAAAGTTTTCAAACTGGTCTCTTAGTACAAATGTAGAGTAAGTGGTTTAAACGTAAATCTCAACCAATTTCTCACTACAGAATAGTACATCTGTGCAAATTCATGAAAGAGCAATTAATTCCTTTGAAAGAAAGTGACAGATATCTGGTTGCAAACAGATTTAAACTTAAAATGATACATATAGCTTGAGACAAAGAAATATTGCATATGCAGAAAAATTCTCAAGAGCAATTAGGGATGGAGAACAAGTGCTGGCCTTGTCAGTGATACATCCCATGAAGGAATCTCCAGAGCTGTTACTGTGGTGATGAGGGAGATAATGTGAATGTCAGTGACAGGTATCCAGCTCGACTCTATAAGTGAATGCTCTGGAAGTTTGGGAACCCAAAAGAATTTTCGTAGAATCATTGTTCGGGAATTTGAAGGGTGTGTTTAGAACAGATATCAAGACAGATTGTTGCTGACCATGAAAAGAATGGGCTTGATAAATCAAATGGTTTTATTCTCTTGCTTGCTTTATTTAATTTATACTTAAATATTGCAGAATGTCACTCGTACACAACTTTGAAATAAATAATGCATATAGAATTGAGATAAGCAATAGGAAGCTAATCAAAAACTCAATTAAGAAGTTTGCTTCCACTTGAATTCCTCAATCTCCCAGTGCAACCTTGGCAAAGTATCAGGGAAGTACCAGAGAAATGTCATAACCAATCGCGCATGCCTATCATCCAGGTTTTTCCCTGATTCCCTGTCAAAGATACCATGAAAAATTACTGGCATCTATCTTTTAAAAAGACATTGAGGTGTTAGATGCAACATCAATTGTAAATATTACTTCTCAAAGTTGATTTTGAATATTAGAACAGTTTAGTATTAAATCAAAAAAGAGAACTCATGTTTTATTTCGAAGTCCAAAGATGTAAGACAGACAGTTTAAAGAAAGCTACTCAACATGACATTGTGCAAAACTGTTCTTTATTTATCTTCTATTCTTCCCAAAGTAGACAGGCTACCATTAGCATCATCTAGTATTACCATGAAACATTTACGAGCTTTCCATGTAGGCTAATCTTACTCTATCTGAATTAAATAAGAGTAGACATTAAAGGCTGACTGAATAGTCCACTTCCTGCTCGGGCCCAAGCATGCTACCTGTCTTTATAGGCCCTGATTTTGCAGCTGTCGTCTTTCCCAGCATTTAACTAATGAAGGAATCTTTTGTTCTGCTGATAAGCGGCACATTGTTCACTACTCAGGTGCCTAGATTGTGCAGGATAATGCAATACAATATTCTTCTATCCAGTGTAGAACAACTTAACATTGCTTCAAGCTGATTTGAGTTTTCTCTTTCATTGAAACTTTCCTTGTCTGATTCTAAATGGGAAAAATCCTGAAGTGTCTGTTTACCTTGAAACATAACTATTAATGTGCTAGTGCATACTGAGTGTGAATCAAAGAGCTACTTTGTGCAATGGCTCTTACACTGATGTTCGTAGCACCTCCTTTTCATCCTAGGAAGTCAAGCATTTCTTCCATTTAAAAACAGTATAATTGTTTTGACCCATATGGCAGCACTAATTTGTTCCCAATTCGTTACTGCTTGTTTAACACAAGGTTTGCAAATATCTGTTTGTGACAGGTCATTCATGCTTCAGTAAAACTGGCAACCAGCTGTAGCTGTTAAATGCTTTTTATTCTTTGTTGAGTTTCTGGTAATGCTTTTGGCATGAAACAACAAAGCCTTCTTACCTTTCTCCAGTGTTCCCGGGCATTCTTTTACAATCTCCTTTAGTTATCTCTCAGCTTCTTTTGCTTTAGTTGTGTTTCTTCTTTCTATTTTTATTTAGTCCTTTGATTATTGTAACGAGTTTTTGAAGTAATTTTCTGAGCAAGTGCAACATCTCCAACTGTATCTCCAGATTATATAAGATGTCATCAAGTGCATAATTTAAATAGCTGCATTCCAAAGGAGGGAACAGGAGGTGGAAAATAAAAGAAAAAGAAACATTGTATTATTTCTAAATCCGCTGAATATCATGAATACAAATGACATCCCAAAACAGAAAAAAACCCACACATTCTTCTCAAACCACACACAGAAGGTAATCAAAAATAAATAGACAATGAGAAAAGGAAAAGCTACAAAGAGGATGGAATCAAAAGCTTGGTCAAAGTGGCGGGTTTCAGGAGGGTGTTAATGGACTGAGAAATGATAAGGTGAAGAAGTTTAGGGAAGAAATTCCAAAGCATAAGGTTAACAATAGCTGATGTCACAACTGCCAATGTGGGGCAAATGGAGTGGGTAATCAACAAGAGTCTCTTTGGAGGGGATGGTTGTAGAATCGGAAAAGGTTACAGAGATAAGAAGGGACAAGACCATAAAGTGATTGAAACACAGGGATGCAAAATTTAAATATAGGACACTGGCGTACCCCAGGATCGGATCTGTCAGCTTGGACAGGTAGGGTGGATAAACAGGATTTGGTGCAACATCGAGTACAGGCAACAGCTGTGGAACACTTGAAATATGATTGTTCATTTGAGTTATTCTAATATGTTACCCAAACGTACATGCTGGCAGATTAATTTATCTAAAGATTTCAATGACGCAGCGTAAGTACACACAGTCACAGATAGGAGTGTTCCATGTACAAAACTGATTTCAGGCTCTGTTTAATTAAAGAAAAGAGATATTAGGGCTGTATTTCAGTGAGTAAACCAGATAATGATTTTGTTTCAAATACCTACAGCACAAGCCAGTTCAAGAAAAGGCCATTGATAGTCCTGAAGTCCCTGCGGGTCCATCCGGGTGATCAAATTCATGTGACCATGCGATTTTAGGTAAACCAGCCTTCACAATAAGCCAGTCACCAAAGATACAGACAACAGTCTCTAACTAAAGTATATTGTTCTGATTTTTTTTTAAAGGCTATGGAAACACTGGGACAATTCACAGAGTATTTATATCCAGAAGAAAGGAGCAGAGGATGTTATACTGAGTCTCACTCCTTTGCACATTAAGTGCATTTCAAGCAGGTAAACCTACATGCACAGGGAGACACTGACCAATACAGACAGACAGATTCATATCAGATAGAAATGACACAAAATGACCATAATGTCTTCTATGTCATTAGAAACGGTCTAATCTGAGTTTGTTGGACTCAGGGCGGAATCTTACCAGGATTTGGCAGAGTCAGGCTCAGACTGAAAACTGGCGTATAACTCTGCAGTTGCACAGACCAGTCTTCTCTCCAGATCTTGAGCCTCTTTAAAGAAAGCAAATGAAGGGGTGTCACTCTAGTATTGCAGGGCCTGTTAGAGCCAGTACCCCGCTCCACAGACATCAGAGTGCCATCTTTAAAAGGGTGCCTCCAAAAGTACTGAAGCCTAACACCCCCCAGCTCCCCCTACAGAGGTATCAGGGCTCTCTCCCCCACCCCATCAACCATCGCTGGCGTTTCCCTCCCCCACCACCATGACGTAAGTATCGCCAGCATTCCCCCCACCCACTGCCCCTTCTTCACCCTCCCCAACCACACATAAATGAATCCCCCCCCCCCCCCCCCCCCCCCATAGGGCTGCTATTAGGGCCTGCTCCAGCACTGCCCCTGGCACAGATTGGTACTGCCAGGTTAGCACTGCCAACGTGTGCCAAGGCACTGCCCGGGCATGTCCCTCTCCCTCCCGGGGAGTACCCTTACTTCTGCACTTCCAGAGGGATCCCCTCAACTGATTCTCATTCGGCCAAACTATGTTAACCCTTGCCTAGGTGACTCATAGTATTTAGTGAGTGAGGCTCATTCGTGGGAAACCCGTCAATAGCATTTAAATTAATTCAAATCTATTTAAATGAGACTCTGCCCTATGTGGGCGTGAACCTTGTGACATCGCCAGCGTGGGGCGGGAAAAACAGGAAAAGCGATCTCTCCGGAAAAGGTCACGCTTCCCGAGTCTCTCCAGACTTTCTGCCCACGTCGCCGTTCTCTCTAACGTCAATCGTGGGCTGAAAATCGTCCCCAGTGACTTTAAATTGAATGGTCTATAAAGGAGGAGACAGTAATTCAGAGTATCATACTGAAGGAATATTTAAACATATGTGTTGTGCTGCACTATATAGCTTCAGGAGCTTAATACACTAAGCTTTAAGGTCACCTTTATCAACTCCCATCCATTTTGCATTGGCAACATTTTGTTTTATTCTTTTTGGTGCAAATTCTGGGAACAACAACTTGTGACATAAGTCAGATAGACACAAGTTACGTGTTAAATCCTGGTAGAATTGTCAGTTGGCAGAAAGTATAGTAAGTGAATACGAATCAATCAGTGTTCATATTGTGTGCAGTCCTCTGCACCGGGTAATTCAGGTGAATGCCGGCTTCTCCAACATTTCATTCATTCCTCAACACTCTGGCATGCCTCCTTTTGCTGATACTTAGCAAGTTAAGAGGTGCATCTTTGGAGACTGGGAATACCCAGTCACCTTACTGCAGAACCCGAACGGCAGAGACAACAGGAACTGACAGTAGGGTCAAAATGAATGATTGGTTTATTACGTTTTAGACAAAAATAACTCCTCTCCCCGAAGGGCCACCCTCCTTTACCTATACCCAGGTCAGGGTTTTTATACTGTGTAGTTTCCCCTTGTTAAGGGGAAACCCCACCCCCAATTACCGGGGGAGTTCGTACTCAACTGTGTAAAGGGGCAATTGAATGGAGCACAGTCCTTGGCCCCCAGGAGGGTTATAACTCCGACAATAAAGCAGCCAGAGCAAAATTTTCAGTCAATAAAGAGGGAAGAGATTTCTGGGCAGCCAGAGGAAGCAGTAGAGACAGCATCACAAATACCTGTGCTCACTACAAGAGGCATTTAGTAGAATCTGATTAAGGAAACTTTCAATCCATAAATCTTTCCCATAAATTTCCCCCCTGCATCTTCCCATCTCATGCAATAACTCAACATCCTCAACATTTGCATAGCCATCTTCCTCATCTAACAGTCAACCCACTCTTCATCACTGCATTCTTTCCTCCAACCACACAGATGAAACCATCTGCCAACATTGTTTTCCACAAATTGTGACATGTTTCTGAATCTGATGCTCACTGATGCTTCTCCTTTTGAATAGTTTACATGTGTTGTGCTGCAGTGCCTAATTTTGTAAAACTGAGGGATGATGTGACTGGCAATGAGGGGTCTGTGAGTGGCTCCTGGGGTCAAGATAGTTATTGTCTTTTGTAAGCACAACCCCCGGGTTGTCCTCTGAAAAGTTGAAACAAATCCACAAATGTGGGGCGGGATTCTCCTAGCCATGGGCTGGGCCGGAGAATCCCCGCGACTGGGCCACGCCGCCCCGACGTCGGCCCGCCGATTCTCCTGCCCGAATGGGCCGAGCGGGCGTGAAAAAAAACGAGTCCTGCCGGCGCCGTCTACACCTGCTCGCAGCCGGCCGGAACTCTGCTGCAATGGGTTGGGTGGTGACCTGTGGGGAGGGAGGGGGGGCTCCGATCCCAGGGGGGGCCTCCGATGCCGCCTGGCCCGCGATCGGGGCCCACCGATCAGCGGGCCGGCCTCTCTGTCCCCCGGCCTCTTTTCCTATGCGCCGTCCCCAGTACTCCTGCGCCATGTTGCGTCGGGGCCGGCACGATGAAGGAGGCCACCACGCATGCACGTGTTGGCGCCGACGCCACTGCGCATGTGCGTGTTGGCCATTGCTCATGCGCGCCTGGATCAGCAGCTGGAGTGGTGCGAACCGCTCCAGCACCATGCTGGCCCCCTGTAGGGGCCAGAATTACTCCTGGCAGTGGCCCCTTCACGCTGTCCTATAATGCAACGGCGTTTACGACGGCGTGGACACTCTGCTGCGGGATGGGAGAATCCCGCCCGTGATGGCAGCCAGATTGAGCATGAAGTCATTGGAGGAGGTTGGTGTTATCTGTCACAAGTGTTGCAGGTAAGAGAGACAATAGCATCATTCAGCTAATTCTGCTCCGAAACCCTTTCGACATGTTTGTGAGAGAGTAGACTTAGCCCAGATTCTCGCTCCCAGGTCAGGTGTGCAGAAATGGAGAATTCCCGGTTCCTCGAATCCGACAGTAGATGGCTGCCTCAACTTCTGATTTTCTGTCCATGTTCGGGGCGGGTGACAAATGTGAGTTGGAGTGGATGACCTCAGAGGTGATGAGGAGTCAGAGACGGGCCTGGCATGGGCAAGGTGACTCGGGCCCAGATTAAAGAGCGGCTTTCTGCAAGGCCCATCAATGGCAAAGTCTCTGTACCGCGGAGAATATGTCAGTGTCTTGTCAGGTGAGGGTCAAAGCTGTAAATGTTGTCCAACTGTTAGCGAACTCTGAAATTAATGGCCCATCATGGACTAGGGCTTTGTCGATGGGAGACCTGTCAACGTTGCTGTTTAGTCAAAGTGTCCTCTACTGAAAGCATGGAGGGGATTCTCAAGACACAGCATGGAGAGGGCATCATCTT
Organism: Scyliorhinus canicula; assembly: GCF_902713615.1. Classification (NCBI taxonomy): domain Eukaryota; kingdom Metazoa; phylum Chordata; class Chondrichthyes; order Carcharhiniformes; family Scyliorhinidae; genus Scyliorhinus; species Scyliorhinus canicula. The sequence goes on along the minus strand of NC_052148.1, from coordinate 112,015,093 downwards.
CCCACCATTTCTGGTTCAGATATTATCATGTAATTCTCTGCAAGACTCATTGGGTGGTTGAATGATGAATAGAACCATTCCCATTATCCATCCGCCTATTTATGGACTGCATGATGCCCCTTTGAACACTGTCCAAAGCCATGTCAGCAGATGTCTGAGCTTCCACTCTAACAGGCTTCTGGGGAAAATGATGGGCTCCAAGCGCTGTGCAAAGTTCTGTGCCACCCTGGCGCTGCCCTCCTCCATGCACCTTGACATTGAGTGCAAACTTTTTGGCAGCTTTTCCAGTATATGAAGCAGAAAATAATAATAATCTTTTATTGTCACAAGTATGAAGTTACTGCGAGAAGCCCCTAGGCGCCACATTCCGGCACCTGTTTGAGTAAGCCGGTATGGGAATTGAACCCATGCTGCTGACCTTGTTCTGCATTACAAACCAGCTGTCTAGCCCACTGAGCTATATGGATGTGTACATCTACCAGTCTTCTTCTGGAGCCCATCCAGCAAAATCCTTAACTGAGTCCTGGCTACTCCCCTATCCTTCCATCTATCCTTCCCCCTCCACCACCCAAGACTGGCTCTTGCACAATTGTGCGCAGTCTGTTGTGTTTATTCACTCACGGGATTTGGGCATTGCTGGCTTGGCTAGCATTTACTGCCCCATCTCTAACTGCCCTCAAGACGTGGAGGTAAGCTGCCTTCTTGAACCCCTGCAGTCCTTGTTTTGCAAGAAGACCCACAGTGTTGTTAGGAAGGGAGCTTAAAATAACTTAAAATTCCAAAATGCAATTTGCATTTATTTGAAATCTCAGTGCAGATTTGATGAAGGCAGTTGGTTGGGCCTTGCTCACAGCTCACAGATGTTGGCCTATAGTACAAGTGATATGGAGAATATATTTGAAGCTGCGCATGTTAAGCTTTTTTCTCTCTCTTCGGAACATTAATCAATATATGCAAATTTAAATATTTATAGCCTATAGTCCATGTCAGTCACATCAAAAAAGAATTAATGTTACAAGTCACAAAATAATCCATTCCTCTTGGCAATTTAATGCGTGATATAATACCATACTGCATTATTCATGAATTTTTCCTTTGTTTACACTTCATGCTCCCCCCTCTGTGATGCTCCGCCCCTGTTAGGTGGAAGTCATCTTGGTGTGAATTGATGCAAGTATTTTCAAGTGGAGTCTGGGTGTCATGGCTATTGAGGGCGGGATGGTGGGGGGGGGGGGGGGGGGGGGGGAGGTAAGGAGACTCTTAAAAACTCTCCAAAACTGTTGGGCTGGCTGGGGGGTGGCTGCCTGGATCGGGGGGTGGGGGGGGGGGGGGGGGTGTAGTGGGAAATGACTTGGTGCCAGGTCCCTGGACTCAGGGTGTCCCCCACGGGATTGGGGTGGACTGATTTGGACCGCCGACCACCATTGCTACAGTGCGTTTCACTTGCAGCCCTTTTATGTGCTACTTACAGGCCCCTGGCTGTTCACACTGCTGACTGATCACTGTGTCATGTAAATGTTCAGAGAGTTCTGGCCATTTGGGAGCCCACCCAGGCCACCCATCTGGAAACCCTCAGACCCCAGCTGACTCATCAGTGGGATGGGTATGGCCAAGCTCAATCACACCAGGTGCTGCCACTCCTCAGTGCACTCATCAAAAGCACTGTCCTACTGCAGTGGAATAGCCGAGCGCACCCCAAACAAAGGACACATGCACCGTGGCCTTTGGCACTCTCCCTGGCACAGGACAGTGGAGCACCAGTGACACTATCAGCTAACCCACCCCTCAGGACCACGTGCTGTCTCCAAGCCCTGACTGTCTACAGCATCCTGCTCCCAGCCAGGTTGTCACAACCTGTCTGTCACACCCAGGAACCACATCACACTGCAGGTCCCAGCAGATGCACACTTCCCTGCTTCACCCCCAACTGTAGGACCTGCCCACACCCAAGCCTCTAATCATGGAGGTGATTGGTGGCACATAATGACCTACTCCACTGCACAGGAGAGGCTGTGGCAGAGCGGTATTGTCACTGGATGAGTAAACCAGAGACACAGAGTAATGCTTTGGGGTCCCAGGTTCAAATCCCACCACTGGTGAAATTTGAATGCAATAAAAATCTGGAATTAAAAGTTTAATGAAAACCATGAAATAATTGTCAATTGTTGTAAAAGGGTTCTGGTTCACTAAGGGAAGGAAATCTGTTGGCCTTACCTGGTCTGGCCTACATGTGATTCCAGAGCCCAAAGCAGTGGTTGACTCATAACTGCCCCCTCAAGGGTTATTAGGGATGTGTAATAAATGCAACTCCCATGTCCCATGAACGAATAAACAAAAAAACAACCAGGTGCCACCCTGCCCCAAATTAGACCCCATTGTGGGAAACAGGGCAGGGGCTGCAGAGCCTATCGCTGACATGGGTTGCAGCAGTCACCGGTACCCTTGTTGACAGGAGCCTAAAGATGTCCCATATCACAGACCCGGTGCCACTCACTAATGGGGAGAGGTGTGCAATGTGGACAGCAACATATTGTTCACAGTAACTTCAGTGTTAATGTAAGCCTACTTGTGACAATAAAGATTATTTTTTAAAAAGGGGGCGAGTGAGGAGTGGGGTGGGAGGGACATGTTGAGGGAGGCACAGCAGTACAACCCAGGGTGATTTTGTAACCAGGTGATTTTGGATGGACAAGGGAATACTCATCTTGCAAAAATGTTTCTCTCTCCCCCCCCCCCCCCCCCCCCCCCCCACTACAGAGAATACATTTTGAAGCACAGCCAGCTATTCTCACACCTCCTTGGCCACAGCTGCCGCTGCGGATACACAGAGATTGGAGGAGCAGGGCTAACCCAGGGAGGATGTTGCACAAAAGGAGCCTGCTCTAGTAGAGTGGGGACCAGCTGGTGAGGCTCAAGTGCCGGCTGCCCAACAGGCCAAGGAGGATTTGTCAAGGAGGCGGCACATCAGTGCAAGTATATACCGTCAGCACCTGTTCGTTGAGAAGCTGCTGGACCGCCTGTGCCTCCGAAGACTTTGGCTAACTAAGGAGACCGTGCGGCACATGTGACAGTTGACGGTGCACCTGGCAGCGCGGGAGTTTGGAGGAGGTCTCCCGGACTCGGTGGCCATCAAGGTAATGGCCGCCCTGAGCTTCTATGCATCTGGCAGGGACTTGTGTGTGATTTCACAGACATCCGCACACAGGTGCATCCGCGATGTGACGGATGCCCTATGCGCCCAGGCATCAGACTATATAACCTTCAACCTGGACCAGGCCGACCAGGATGTCCGGGCAAAAAGGTTTGCCATGATCGCCAACATGCCCCAAGTCCAGGGGGTGATCGATGGAACGTATGTCTCCCTTCGAGTACTGGCTTACCAGGGCATTCCCTTCATCAATCGGAAGGGGTTCCACTCCCTGACTATGCAGTTGGTGTGTGACCACCAGCTGCACATCATGAACATCTGTGCCTGATACCCAGGCAGCGTGAGTGATGCTGACATCCTGGTGCACTCTGTGGTTCCTGGCACCTTCGAGGCATTCCCTCTGGTGAGGTGTTGGGTCTTGGGCAACAAGGGTTAACAACTGAGGTCTTAGCTATTGATGCCTGTCCAGAGACCCCAAACCAACACAGAGAACTGTTATAATGACGCCTGTGCAGCAACCAGAAACATTATTGAGCAGTGCATCAGCTGACTGAAGGTGTGCTTCCGATGTTTAGACTACTCTGGTGGGGCTCTCCAATACAGCCCCATCATTATGGCTAACTGTGTCCTGTACAACATTGCGCAACACAGGGGCGACGTGCTGGAGGAGGAAGAAGAACGCCAGGCCTCATCTGACAAGGAGGATGAGGAGGGCGTCCAGGAAGAACTGGGCTTGGAGCCAGAGCTGGCATGGCAGTGGTACTGACATTGGCCATCCAACATGTGAATCAGGGCAGTCACACATGGGACAACCTCAGCACGTCCCAATTTGTAACTAAGAGGCCTGTCCACTATCAGCTCCACCGTCCTGTCCCACCTCTCCACTTCCCCCTCTGTTTCCCCACTTCAAAATAGAACCACCTTCCCCATAACCGCTCACCCCTTCCCTCTCCCTCAGCCTTTCACCCCATGTTCACCCTAGCCTTCGACTCCTTCCTACAGCCACAGTTCCCCCCTCACCCCCTCAGGGGGTCCTACCAACATCATTACAGGGGGTTGGCCCAGCACAGGCATTATCAGTGGTATTGTCCACGGGATGGAGTATGATGAATACTCGCTGTGCAATGAGCTCGGATGCTCCCCATAGTTTGACAAAGTGTGACTCCTGCCTCTATAGAGTCATATTCCACTGTCCACCCCAGTTATCACTGCATGTGTGCTGGCCAATCCATCTCATGGGCCCATTTATCCTTTTGGGGGGTGAGGATGGTTTTGGGAGATGGTGAATGGTTAGGGTTCACTCACTGGGTAAGCCGTCATACAAGGCAGGCGCATACTTCTGGCCGCGAGCCACTTCCCGCTGAGGGTGACACTGTATGGGACGCTCATGTGTCATGGGGGCCCCCACCTGGCATACCCTCTACACGTAGGCCCAGCCCATCCCTAAAACCCATCAGACAGAGGGCAGCATGGTAGCACAGTGGGTAGCACTATTGCTTCACAGCTCAGGGATCCCAGGTTCGATTCCCGGCTTGGGTCACTGTCTGTGTGGAGTCTGTGAATAGCTAAGGTCAGTCAGCGCCTGGCCAATGCTCTTGATGGCCTCAGCCATGACCCTTTTTGACTGGGCCAAGCTCTGGAGCACTGCACAAATGTCTATGTGGGGCTGGCACATGTTTGCTTGTGACTGGGCTCCTGTGTCCTGCACCTCAGCCATCGACAGCACAGTGCCCCAAGCCTTGGATGTCTTGACCAATGGCTTTGACTTCTTGCGTCAGGCCTTCCCAATCAGTGTTGGCCTGGGTACCATGCATTGACAGCACCAGCTCCTGCACCTGAAGGCAGTTGGATTTGTCCAGCTGCACCTGTGGGCACTGGAAAGTCACTGACACACCCTCCTGTAGAACCTGGCTCTGTGTCTGCACTTCTACCCGTGATGGGATCATACTTTCAAGAAGCGCAACACCTGTCCAGACTACAGCTGTTCCCTGGGATCGAGCAGTCCTCTGATTGTCTTCTCCCTTGGGAGTCCCTATCTGCACCAAGGTCATAAGGGCACCGGTAGGGAGGAGGAAGCACTGGATGCCACCAAGGAGGCTACGGCACCGTTAAGGTTTGCACATTCTCTTCTCGTGTCTGTGTAGGTCTCACCCCACAACCCAACAACGTGCAGAGTAGGTGAATTGGCCAATTTAAATTGACCCTTATTTGTAAAAAAAAAAGGAGACTACTGTGGTTTCCAGTTCTTCCGAATTCCCCCCTCCTGACACCGGTGCATTTCAAGGGCAGCGGGCAGAACAGGATGGCACGGTGACGCCAGTCACACCGATAGGTCGGCAGGAGCACCCCAGCTCCAGGCCTTCCAGAGGACATCCACAAGGGCATCGAAGGCCTCAGGGCGCGAAAGGCAGCTGGCTGCTTCCACCTCTGATGTGCATCCTGGGGACATAGGACTCGACCACGAAAGATCAAGAAGAGTGAGGGTCGCAGAGTGGCCACTCGTGAGGTGACTATCTGGAGCTAGGGAGAATGGAAATCTGTCGAAATAAAATGCTCACTATTAAAACGTATCACAACTCGTACATGTGAAGCCGCTGTCACAATCTTCACAGCGAGCCTGGCCACACCCTACCCCCTACCCCTCTGCACTGCCACCCCCCCCCCCCCCCCCCCCCCCCACCCTCCACACCCCAAGCACAATTGTCCAAGATCAAATGCCCCAGTACAGACCCGTTAAGAGGACGGATGTGAGCACGCTGTCAGTAGAAAGACAGGAGTCAGACTTTAGCAGAAACTGAAGAGCACCAGAGCTTTCCTCACAGTGAATTATCATCATTTTTGTGTGTTGACACGTTGACAGTGCAAACATAGCCCCATCACCCTGGAGTGATGTTACACAGATCCTTGGAGGATGGAACAAGATGGCCTGGGAGGTGGAGGTGTGATGGAGGTGTGGGGAATGGGGGACTGGGGGGAATGGGGGGAGGGAAGAAGGAAGGGTGGGGGATTGGGTGGAAGGGAATAGGGTGGAGGGCAGTGAAGTATGAGGGGATAGGGTGGAGGGAGGGAAATTGGCGTGGGGGATTGGAGGAGAGGGAGCGAAATGGGAGTGGGATCTGGAGGGGGGCAGAGGGAGGAAATCTGGGAGGGGAGGGGCATTTGAGCAGATGGATGCAGCCTCATCCAAGGAGACTCTGGAGATGCTGAGGGCCTCCCTGGAACTCCTGGCATGTCGAACTCTAGCCGCTGCCTGCCATTAATCCTCCAGTGCCTCCTCAGGCTCGTCCTCCAGCTCTCCCTGACCACCTCCTTCTGCTTCTCCTCCTCCTCCAGCATGTTGCCCCTCTGCTGTGCCAGATTGTGGAGGGCACAGTAGACCACCATAAGGCAGGAGGCGCTCTGGGTGGTGCACTTCAGGGCATCAGAACCACATTTTCAGCAGGCCGATGCATCACTCAACAAAATAAGCACGGCAACATGGGCCTAATTATAACTGGTCTCTGCCTCAGTTTCAGTCCTCCACACCGGCATCATCAGCCATGTCTTCAGTGGGTATCCCTTGTCCCCCACGAGCCAACCCTCTAATTCACTGGGGATCACCAAATTCTAATGAGATTTAAATGAATGAAAATGAGGGTTAATGATTTTCTCACCATTTTTGGATGTGATCTTGCACTCGCCATTGAGAGTGGGTCTGGTGAATCGCAAAATACTTTGTGCCAGGCACAAATCTCAATTTTACCTTCTCCTGCTATTCATCCAGTGAGTCCCGATCCATGCCAGGGGCAATGCTGCCACTAAATCACAGCCTTAGTCTTCCAAATGGAGAATCCCGGCCCATTTGTGCCTGCACACCAAATCATTATGACAGTGTCAGAGACAAAAAGCATTTCTATCACTCTTTAGATTACATTCTGAGGAACATTCTAAATGAATAGAGGTTATTCTACAGTGGTGACTTCAATGTACATGTTAGGGGAGACAGTGATTCATGGTCATCACTCTTCAGTCATTGTGTGGTGGACAAGATTAATGATAATAGATTGAGCAGTCTTTGTGTCAGATAATATACTGTTGACATAAACCTCCCGATATACCAGCTACAAGAAAAGCGTCAGGTTTAGCTCCCGTACCAGCCTCCCCGGACAGGCGCCGGAATGTGGCGACTAGGGGCTTTTCACAGTAACTTCATTGAAGCCTACTCGTGACAATAAGCAATTTACATTCATTCATTTTCATTTTCTATGTCTTTAAGGGATATCAGAATGTCATCACGAGAAGGGAAATGTCTCATGTGAACAAGTTTCACTGTTGCTTCGAGCAGAGCACAGACACACAGCTCTGATGTCTGGAAGCTTCATACTTATATCTAACTGTCCTCATGTGTCTAGTCTTAATAAATGAACTCACAACGTGTTTACCCAATCCCTTATGAGCGATTGGTCCCTTGTGTCTTGTACAGTAAATAAGTACAAGGTACTACATAACTAAAATAACACAACATAGGGAACACTGTATACCTATTTGCCTCACATTCATAGATCTGACAAAGGCGTTCAACACCATCAGCAGTGCAATGTTCGACAAGATTCGAGAAAAAATTGGCTGTTTACCGAAGTTGCTCAGTCTCATCCATTCCTTCCATGACAACATGCCCTGCACAGTACTATATGATAGCTTCGCTAATGTCAGTTTCAGATTGAAGAATAAAGTGTGACAGAGCTATGCCCAACCACCACTCTGTTTGGCATCATCTTTGCCATGCTTCTGACTCTGTCTTCCCTACAGATATAGAAGGTGTCTACTTGCACACCATGTCAAATGGCAAGCTCTACAATCTATCAAAACAAGAGCACATCACATCCTGATCAGGGAACTCCCTTATACTGACAATGTTGTGCTTGTCACCTTCATGTCATCCCAGCTACAAAGACTAATGGACTGCCTCGTCTCGCATAAGCCTTTATCTTTTTCTCCCTGACGATAAGTATCAATAAAACTGTAGTCATGGGACACGGTATTGCATTTCTCCCATTGAACACACTAAATAATACCCCGCTGAAAGTGGTTAGCAAATCCCTCTAGCTCGTATCTGCAGCAACAGAAAATCTGTCCCATGCCAGTGTCCAGGCGGAACCTGACAGGCAGCGTTGGGACTTTGCGGGACATTGCCGCTTTAAGTGGGCGTCGGGACGTTCATCGTGCCACCACGCATGCATGGGGTGATCCAGCGTAGCGCGCACCAGCGCAAAGCGGTCCATGACATCAGCGCGCTCGCTGCATGTGGGCGCGGGAGTCCTCAAAAAACACGTGAAATGGCCGCCATCATTCAGGTCCAGAGCCTGAAGAGATTTTATCATCTGGACCCGTTCTGCCTCATAGGGGGCTAGCCGCACCTTTTCAGCAGCCGGGATGCATGAGTAACGCATGGAGGCATGCTCATGAAGTCCACAGGTCTCAATGGCCGTGGAGAGAGTAAACTGCTTTACTTTTAATAGCTGCTGGCGCAGGGGCTCAGATTGAACACCAAAAACAATCTGGTCATGGAGCATGGAGTCAGAGGTGGACCCGTAGTTGCAGGACTGCGCAAGGACGCAGATGTGGGTGATAAAAGACTGGAAAGGCTCGTCCTTACCCTGAGTTCACTGCTGGAACATGTATCTCTCGAAGCTCTCGTTGACCTCGACTGCACAGTGGCTGTCGAACTTCAGAATTATGGTCTTGAACTTCGATTTGTCCTCCCCCTCATCAAAGGTGAGCGAGTTGTAAATGTGCAGAGCATGGTCACCGGCTGTGAAGAGGAAGAGGGCAATCTTACGTGCATCCGAGGCAGCTTCCAGGTCCCTGGCCTCGAGGTACAGCTGGAAGCGCTGTTTGAAAAGTTTCCAGTTGGAGCCCAGATTCCCTGCAATGCGGAGAGGCGGCAGCGGCCGAACGGAATCCATTCTGTACAATGGCTGTTGGATGTCTGGAGACTGGTGGAAGGCAGATCACTGAAGGGTAGGTCTCAGAAGTTCGACCATTCCTCAACTCCTGGCATCATGTTGTGTTGACTTGAGAGATGAACAGACACTTCCAACACAGATGAAGGTTCAACTCAATTTTATTAACTACTTCTAACTAACTAACACACGATGACTGTGGGTCTAAATAATGCTGACTTGAACTAGAGACCTAAGCCTTGTCCGAACCAGTTGATTCCCTCAGCACGTGTTGTGAGTCCGTGCTGGGCTGAATGAGTTCCTGTTACACTCAGAGGCAGCACCCAGAATGAGCTGGAACCATGGTGCCCTCTGCCTTTATAGTGTGTGTATTCTAACTGGTGATTGGCTGTGGAGTTTGTACATGTTGATTGATCCCTGTGTGTGTCCATCAGTGTGTGTCTGCACCATGATATATTGGTATATATTATGACACTTCTGAAGGGCAACTAGGGATAAGCAATAAATGCTGGCCTAATCAGCGATGCTCACATCCCGTAAATTAATTTTTTTTAAAAAGCAATAGTTTCCAACTTCACCATCTACGGTGTATTATGGGTATATCACAGCAGGACAAGATCACAAATGAGGCAGTCCTCTCAAAGGCAGAGCTCTCTAGTGTATTGGCACTAATCAAACAGAGGCAGCTTTGGTGGATCAGGCACATCTGCAGGATGAAAGATGATTGCATACCCAAGGTCCTTCTGTCTGTTGAGGTAGTCAGAGCCTGATGATCGTTGAATGCCCAAATCTCTGCCTCAAGGATGATTGCAAGTGGGACATGAAGGACCTAAGCATTGACTATCACACCTGGGAGTAACTAGCTGATGACAGAGAACACCTCCTGAGGGTTAGTGTGCACGACCACAATGGCCAGTGGCTACAGCAGCATGGCAACACCTATCAGTGCAAGAGACAAAAACCCACCACACCCCTCTGAAACGGATTGTTTACTGCATGTTTATCATCTTTCGTAGATGGAAGGATACTGGCGATGAAGACCCGGATTTAAAGTAACAGCAGAGGGCTCATAATGTATCATAATGTATATAATGCAGAGAACTGTTAGTGTGTTTACGAAGTGTGCAGAGAACAGAAACCCAGGCCGCAGTTCCACTACATTTAGTGGACAGGGTTATCCCTTTGTTTTAGCATCATTTGTGATGGTAATAGGACTGAAAAGAGAGAAAGGTTCCTTTGTTGCAACCCCACTGTAGAGTGCGGAGCTGGATCTGATTTCTTCTTCTCTTTTGCACTAATGATCAATTACATTTCTAATTTAACCGATATCCGAACACTGCCTGGCAATAACCTACCAGTTACCACTAGTAATAGGAGAGGTCACATGGGTGCCAAAATTCAAAGCCAAAGTTTTATGTTTTGGAGCTAAACTTGGCATCTATATCTTCATATCTATTTACAATTAATGGGATAAAAACAGGAAGTGTCACTGGTTTGTGTGTTTTTCTTAAGGTTGCACCTTTTGTTTGTTTTCCGAAAAGCCGACATGTTAATCCCCTATTCACCTAAAAAGCCAATTTCAGAACAAGGACACACAGAATTGTGTCACAATAGAAACAGTGAGTACTCTGTTTAAAGCTACCGAGAGCAATAACTGATGGATTTTAATATTTCAGTACAAAGGTTTGCTTTGCGGTTATTGTTTATGAAATCCAACACTGTTGAACAAAGCTGCAGGTCTGCAGATCAAAAAGGCAGAACTGCTGAAGGCCAATATTATCTATTTTTAGGAATAATCTGCTTCTTTTAAACCCTTTTTTTAAAAAAACAACTGTCCATTCTTCAATAAAACCATAAAGTGAAGAATAATATACTCAATAGAAGCCACGTTTCAACTTGAGAAACAGGAACAAATAGCACCGGAAATTGTAAGCTGAAATCTGCTTCATAAAGAGCCTATTCATACAGTTAATACGCATTATTAAACTCACTCACACAGCAGTAATCATTTCCTGCTTATTCTGCTTCTTTGGAAAGGTTGTGATGGTTAATGATGATCCTAGAAAGAGTATCATTACTCACGAGGAAGGAAAAGACTTTGGTCCAAAGTTTATGAGCGTTCCACTAAACTCCAACTATAATTCCAGTGGGATTTGTAGAGACCTGTTGGAAAAAGACAGGAACTCGATGGGTCTCCAGTCCCAAGATCCAATCCTTTATTACCAGTGGCTTTGCAAGGGACAGATAGAAGGATGGGGGACTATGTAAACTAAAAGTTCCTGCTTCCTCAGCTCAGAAAAGGACTGACACATAACTGGAGATTGCAACCCAAAGTCTGTTAAAATGTACCAACCTCTAGCTGGTGATAATGTGTTCCATAGAGAACAAAGTGAAGACGACAAACACTGAGGGTGACAAGGAACTTGTGAATTTGGTGCAGGTGCATTCGGTAAAGAGGCAAAAGGAGGTGTAGCTTTTTATACCTTTTTTGAGCCTCCAGTAGCTAGTTAGCGTTCAAAGGCATTTAATTAGATGAGCAGGTAGGTGACTGATTGGTGAGTTTCAGATTTTATCCGTCTAAACGGGGCAGTAATATATCCTCAGCATCAGTTTAAACAAGTATTGCATCAAATATATAGTTTAACTAGTTAAACAACTTAATAAACCTTCAGGTAATAGTTGAGTGATATTTCTAAACTTTAAACCTAATTAGTTGACTAAAACAAAATAAAAGTGACAGGCAACTGCAGCATATCAGAGCAGATCACCAGGGAGATCGAACGCAGCATATCTACAATGGGTTTATGCAGCTCGAGAAACTTCAACTCAGAGTTGAAAAGTTGGAGTCCAAACTATGGATGCTGTGATGCATCAGGGAGGGGTGAAATGACCTGGACGCATTGTTCCAAGAGGAAGTCACACTCCTTAGGCTCGATACATCTGATTCAGTGTGTGGTCAGGGACAGGAGGGTGTGGCTGCAAAAGAGGCAGGTAATGGGACCCAAAAGGAGAATGGAGGTGCCTCTGACCCTGCAATTGTCCAACAAGTTCTTGCACCTTGAATAAGGGGAGGGATTGCAGGGTTGATGTGTAAATAAATCACTGTACCATGGTGCAGGGAGCCATTTAATTGGAGGAATAAAAAGAAATATAGTCGTAGGGGACAGTACATTTAAGGAGATAGGCAGTCTTCCCTGCAGCCAAGAACATGAGTCCTGAAGACTGTGTTGCCTGCCCGGTGCCAGGTTAAGGACATCCCCTCAGGGTTGGAGAGGAATATGGAGTAAGAAGGGAACTATCTCGGTGTCGAGGTGCACATGGGTATCAAGCACATAGATAGGACAGAGGAGGAGGTTGTGCTGTGGGAAGATGAGCAGCTAGGGACTAAATTAAAAGGCAGAACTCCAAGGTAATCATCTTTGAATCACTACCTGGGACATGAGCAAATTGGCACAATGAAAATAAGATCAGAGAGTTGAATGTGCAGTTCAAAGCTTGGTGTGAGAGAAATGGGTTTTGATTCATGGTGAACGGGAACCCATACTGGGAAAAGAGGAAGCTGTACCATTGTGTCAGTCGTCATCTGAACTGTGCTGGGTTAAGTGTCCTGCATTCTACCGGGCAGACTGAGCTTGAAAGTAACAAATAGCTGGGGGAGGGCGCGGGGAAGGTTCATGTGAGGGGATATTTGAAAAGACAAGGCAATGGATTAGGGTAGCTATGTGAGTAATAACAATACAAGTGTGATAGGAAAGGACAGAGTGTACAAAAATAAGAGTGCACCATGATATATGGTCAGAGGAGGGAAATGGCTTTAAACTATCAGAAAGGGAGGGAGGTTCAGGTGAACAAAGATATAGAAATCCAAAGATAAAGGTTGAGGGATCAAAAAAAAATCGGTGAGTAAAGACAAGTTGAGTGGAAGAGAAAGGGATGGAGATTTTAATTGTAATAGTATAGGGAGTAAGGTCCATGAAGGGAGTAGCCATAGAAAATTAACATTGAAGTCTCTTTATCCGAATGTGCATGCCATCCATCATGAAATAAATCAACTAGTGGCACAAATAGATCTAGATGTATTTTAGATCTAATCACCATTACAGAGACATGGGCCGGAGTTTTCTGGCCATTCCTTTGGCGGGATCTTCCGTTCCTGCTGATGGCAGGAATCCTATTTCGCAGTAGCAGGGGCGACAGTGGACGGGAAACTCCGTTGCCAGCAGCGGGATTAGAAGTTTCACTCTGGCAAGGCCGCACTCAGAGGGATTTCCTGCTGGTGAGCTTGGAAAGGCTCCTCACAGATTTGGGCACCATTTTGGAAGGCTGCCCCGATCTTCACCACCCGTTTCCCCCCCCCCCCCCCCCCCCCACCCAACCCCATCTACCTCCTTTCGACCTCCTCCATCCTCTGAATCTTGGGGAGACCCCGCCAGCCTGGCAACCTGGTAGTGCCCCTGCCAGATTAGCAGTGCCAAAGTGCCTACGCACCAGAAAGAGTGTCAGGGTGCTACCCTCCCCTGTCCCCGACCACCCAGGGGTCTCTAATGGCCTGGAAGACACCACAAGGTGCCGTTACGCCTGGTCCATGTTTGTGTGAACCAGTACCTAACGGTGCCCGAGCGATGTCTCCCAGGCACGGCTGCTAAGTCCCACGTGCCAGGAAAATCCAGTGAATGTATGTTTAAAATGTTAATATGCTGATCTGGGCCACGCCTCTCGCAAGATTCAATGGCTTTGTCCCGACAACTAGTTGGGTGTGACGAGGCCACTGAATCTCACCCTATTCCTGGATAACCAAAAGACATTTGATAAACTGCCAGACAAAAGATCAATACACAAATTATGGACATTTTTGGAGTTGGTGGTGATATATTAACATGGACTGAGGATTGATAACTAACAGGAAACGAGAGAATAAGGATAAATGTGGTATCTTCTAGTTGGCAGCCCCTAGTGGAGTGCCACAAAAATCAGTGATGGGGCCTCTGCTAATTACAATCTATATTAATGACATAGACGAACTGATAGAGGATAATGCATCTGAGTTTGCTGGGTGGGAATGCAAGCTGTAAGGAGCACATAAAGAAGCTGCATAGACAGGTTAAATCAGTGAGTAGCAACCAGCAGATGGAGAATAATGAGGGGAAGTATGAGGTTATTCACTTTGCTCATAATAGAAAAGCAACATTTTTTTTAAAGGCATGAAAATTATACATGTTGTCGCAAATGGCAAAAATTTTGAACATATCTAGCAACTTAAAATTGGGCATCCATGAGGTGCTGTGGCCATCAGCAACAGCATAATTGTATACAACAACAATCTGTAATCTCCTGGCTCAGCATATCCACCACTCTATCATTTTCATCAAGCCAGGGGATCAATAAAGAATGCAGGAGAGGATGGTATTAATTATTATTATTATTAGGGGCAGCAACAGACATACCTAAAAATGAGGTGTCAACCTGGGAAGTTACAGGAGAACTTGCATGTAAAACAGTAGAAGCAGCATGTGATAGACAGAGCTAGCTAATCCTACAACCACCGATCTAAACTCTGCAGTCCTGCCACATACTGTCATGAATGGTAGTGGACAATTAAACAACTATCTGAAGGAAAGGTTCCACAAATGTACCCCTCCTGAATGATAGCAAAGCCCAGCACATCAAGTCAAAAGACAAGGCTTAAGTATTTGCAACCATCTTCAGCCTGAAGTATCAAGTGGATGATCTATCTCGGCCTCCTCCTGAGGTCCGCAGTTTAGAATAATGGAAATTACAATACAGAAGGAGGCCATTCAGCCCAACGAGTCTGCACCGGCCCTTGGAAAGAGCACCCTCCATCCTATCCCCGTAACCCCACCTAACCTCTTTTTTTTTTCGACACTAAGGGCAATTTAGTACGGCCAATCCACCTATCCTGCACATTTTTGGACTGTGAGAGGAAACCAGAGCACCCGGAGGAAACCCGTAGAAACGGAGAGAACGTGCGGACTCCACACAGACAGCAACCCAAACCGGGAATTGAACCTGGGACCATGGAGCTGTGAAGCAATTGTACTAACTGTTATATTATATTGATACTCCTGGTAGCATTTTATATTACTGGGTTTAAGTAATATATGTTGTTACTAACTGTATATGATGTTGAAGAACACTCGAGTCATCAAAGTAAACTGAAAGAATTTATTAAGTAACGATAAAACTAATAAATGAGTTTGACACTCCACTCAACTAACTCTAGCAATAATGTAAGGATAGCTAACTGTACAAACTGTATCTAAGCTACACGTGGTGTCTAGACTGAGATCCTCTCTGCTATACTGCTGCTATCTGGTAACTCCTGCATGGAAAAGAGAGCTGAAAGAGAGCTAGAGCTTCTGGGAACTCAGTTATTTAGTGGATCTAGTAATGCCCTCTAGTGGTAGTGGCACAGCTAGGTGTTGTGATTAACCCTTTAGTTACATGTCTGTCTACATATCATTACACTAACCATTGTGCTACCATGCTGCCCTCCACAGATGCCAGGCTTCAGACAATTTGATTCAATCCATGTGACATCAAGAAACGGCTGAAGGCACTGGATACTGCAAAAGCTATGGGCCCTGCCAACACTCCAGCAATAATACTGAAGACTTATGTTCTAGAGCTAACTGTGCCCCTAGCCAAATTGTTGTGGCGAATCTACAACACTGATATCTATCTGACAATGTGGAAAATTGCCCGTGTCTGTCCATTGAAAAAGCAAGATAAATCCATCCCGATCAATTACCACTTGCTTCGTCCCCATTAGTTATCACCCAATCATCAGCAAAGTGATGGAAGCTGTCACCAACAGTGCTAACAAATGGCACTTCCCCAAAAGTGACTTGATCACGAACACTCTGTTTGGGTTCCACCAGGGCCACTAAGCGCCTACCCTCATTACAGCCTTAATCCAAACATGGACAAAAGCATTGGACTCAAATGGTGAGGTGAGAGTGACTTCCCTTGACATCAAGGTAGCATTTGACTGAGTGTGGCATTAAGGTGCCCAAGCAAAACTGGAGTCGATTGGAATCGGGATAACTGGTTAGAGCCATAACTGGCAAAAAGGAAGATGCTTGTGGTGGTTGGAGGTCAATCATCTCAGTTCCAGGACATCACTGCAGGAGTTCCTCAGGATAGTGTCCTAGGCCAAATCATCTTCAGCTGCTTCCTCAACTCCATCATTAAGGCAGAAGTGGGAATGTTCACTGATGACTGCAGAATATTCAGCACCATTCTTAACTCCTCCGATACTGAAGCAGTCCATGGCCAAATTCAGCAGGACCTGGACAATATTAAGGCTGCTAATTGGCAACCTACATTTACTACACACAAGTGTCAAGCAATAACCATCTCTATCTGGAGATTCTTCAACCATATCCCCTCATCACTCAAAACATTATCACCACTGAGTCTCCCACGATGAACATCCTGGAGATTGTAAGAAGTCTTACAACACCAGGTTAAAGTCCAACAGGTTTGTTTCAAACACGAGCTTTCGGAGCACGGCTCCTTCTTCACCTGAAGAAGGAGCCGTGCTCCGAAAGCTCGTGTTTGAAACAAACCTGTTGGACTTTAACCTGGTGTTGTAAGACTTCTTACTGTGCTCACCCCAGTCCAACGCCGGCATCTCCACATCATCCTGGAGATTACCATTGAAAAGAAACGGAAGGCACATCAATACTGTGATGACAAGAGCAGGTTAGAGGCTTGGAATTCTGTGGCAAGGAACTCACTTCCTGAATCCCCATAGCCTGCCAACTATCTACAAGGTGTAAGTCAGGACTGTGATGGAATACAGTCCACTTGCCTGGATGAGTGCATCTTTAATAACATTCAAAATGCTTGACACCATCCAGGACAAATCAGCCCACCATATCCACCACCTTAACATTCATTCCCTCCACCACTGATGCACAGTAGAAGCAGTGTGTACCATCTACAAGATGCACTGCAGAAACTCACTAAGACACCTTCAACAGTACCTTCCAAGCACGCAACCTCCACCACCTTGAAGGATAACAACAGCAGATACATGGGAACACCACCACCTGGAAGTTCTCCTCCAAGCCGCACTCCATTCTCACTTAGAATGAAGGGTGGAATTTTCCTAAGAAATAGCAAAGAACATGCTTCAGTGGACTTGAGTTAAAGTCCAGTGAATGGTGCGTATAGCGGGGTGTTCCTCGGCGCTGCATTTTGTTGGCCTCGGCGAGGAATTCCCCGTCAAGGCCACTCTTTAAGTGGAGGAAGACTACTCGCAGATCGGGGCACCATTTTTAAAGACAGTCCCAGTCTTTCAACCCCACTCAGCGCACCCACCGCGGCCTCAGGACTTCACCTAATTTATCTTTTCTGGGGTCCTCAAGCCCTGCATTCTACTCCATCCCTTATGAGCAAGGTCCCTCCGGGCCTGACCACTGGCATGGGCAGCCTGGCACCTGAGCACCATGGCACTGCCAGCCCGGCACCCTGGCAGTGCCCCAGCCAGGCACATATCGGATCCATTAAGCTAATTTAAATAAGCGTTTCTGGGATCCACGCGGAGCCCGGGACTAACGGGAGACTGGGAAACCTAGTCAGGGTGCCATTTAGTACTGGTTTCCAATGACGTCGACCAGCTGTAATGACACCTGGGTGGGTTTCCCAGGTCAATAGAGACACTGGGTGATTAGGGAAAGGGCAGGGTGGAACCGTGGAACTCTATCTGGCACTCGGGCACCTTGGCACTGCCAGACTGGCACTGTGACAGTGCCACATCCTGGTAGTCCCAGCTTGACAATGCCATAGTGGCCGGGTAGCATTGCCAGGCTGGAGGGACACTGCCTAGGTGCCAGCGTGGCAGTCAGGGATCGAGCCCAGGGGGCCTTACCAGGTGGAGGGGGGTGAGGTGGTGTTCCTGGGGGCCTCCCTGGAGTTTGGGGGGGAGGGGAGTTCAAAAGCAGCAGGGGGTGGCTGGAAGAGGGCCGTAAAGTCAGGGCAGCGAGACAAAATAGTGATCTGATCCAGCTCGCCAGCAGGAAATGACTAAGTGTAGCCTCAGCCCCAAAAAATGGTTAGTTGCAGTTAAATAGCGTGGTGTTTCTCGGCGCTGCAGCTCAAAATTAAACATAGATTTTTTTTTTCCGGTTAAATCACGGCCAAGATTGGGGCGGCATGGTGGCACAGTCGTTACAGTCGTAATTGGAAAAAAATAATTGGGTGCTCTAAATTTTTTTTTAAAGCGCCCAAGATTTCATTATTTTTGTGCTCCAATCCCCTTGCAATAAGGCCACAAGCCATTAACTTTAGAAATTGCCATACCTCTATCCTAACCCTTTATATTACTTGTACAAGTAATTTTTATTCCTCACAAGATATGAGCATTGCTGGCAAGGCCAACATTTTGTTACCCATCCCTAATTGCCCTTGAGAAGCTGCCTTCATGAGCCACTGCAGTCCATGTCATGTAGGTACACCCACAGGGCTGTTAGCAAAGGAGTTCTAGGATTTTGATCCAGAGTTACTCCCCTCCTGAGCTCCTAAACACCAGCATAACCATTAGGATCGTAGCCAATCTTTCTGTAACTAAGCTGTTTTCATGAGTGAGTGTAAATCCTTGTGCATCAGGGTCAGCAGGGTATATTTGTAACAGTCTCTTCTGTTAGCATTGCTGCCTCACGGCACCGAGGTCCCAGGTTCGATCCCGGCTCTGGGTCACTGACCGTGTGGAGTTTGCGCATTCTCCCTGTGTTTGCATGGGTTTCACCCCGGTAGATGGATTGGCCACGCTACATGGCCCCTTAATTCGAAAAAAAATGAATTGGGTACTCTAAATTTATTTTTAAAAAGAGTGTCCTCTGTTGTTACTTCAGCGGAGTGACAGCAGAAGTCCTGATTTTACACCAAAGGTTAGAATTTGGTCAGGCTCAGATTTTTGTGTGATGCTGTGACCTGAGAAACAGCACCCACCAAAAAGTAAATATCCTCCTTGCTTTGGTTAGTGTGGTAAGCATCACTGTTGTGTATATTAGGAGATGTGTGGTAAGACCCTGTACTACAGGTACAGAGGTAGTCCCTGCCTGCTGGCTCCGCCAGGAGTATAAATATGTGCGCTCCCTGTACAGCAGCCATTTCGCCAGCTGCTGCAGAAGGCCACACATCTTAGAGTAATAAAGCCTCAGTTGTATTTAACTCTCGTCTCTGTGCAATTGATCGTGCATCAGTTAGCACTGTTGCTTCACAGCGCCAGGGACTCAGCTTGGGTCATTTTCTGTGCAGAGTCTGCATGTTCTCCCCGTGTCTGTGTGGGTTTCCTGTGGGTACTCTGGTTTCCACCTAGAAGTCCTGAAATATGTGCTGGTTAGGTAAATTGGACATTCTGAATTCTCTCTCGAACAGACGGCGGAGTGTGGCAATGAGGAGATTTTCATGGTAACTTAATAACAGTGTTAATGTAAGCCTACTTGTGACACTAATAAAGATGATTATTATGAAACAGATAAACATGGGAAATCTCTGCAGGTCTATTATTGCTATTGTTACTAACTACCTTCCTATGGAGCTAGGAGAAGCAGCAGTGCTCCTATCTGCTCTGCAGTATGTATAGGAGCTCCTGATGACTACAGATTGCCTCTTCCATTCTTCTGCTCCCAACCCTTAACTCTCCCCATGTACAACATACCTGAGCATTACTTCCAATGATACAACAAGTCAAAATTTAAATCCAACATCAAGCGAAGTGCCTCTGAAGACTGAACAGGCCCAGGCTGTTTACCTACGATTCAATGCAAACTGGGGCCCAATTTAGGGGGCGCCTCCAGCCTCTGGCTCCGGGCACCATTTACAGCACACGACAACTTCTGGATTCCGAAATGGGCTCAAACCAATTTCTACCTCTAAATAACCTGAATTTAGAATATTGGATACCTTAATAAGTTTGCCTTTTTTTCATCTGACAGCTCCCATATACCACATAAAAAGAACAAAATCAATGCGCATGTTTGAATTCAGAACTTAACACTTCCTACCATTTAATTAAAAATTATGATCATATATTTTACAAGCATGTTTGAATTCAGAACTTAACACTTCCTACCATTTAATTAAAAATTATGATCATATATTTTACAAGCATCACATTAGACAACGCACACAATTTGATGTTACTCAAGTACATCATAAAATCATGTACAAACATGAAATGATGCTATTGGCTATAAAACAATGGAAAACAGCCAAAATCAGGAAAGGTTATTTACTGAATATGACAGAGGTGATAAATTGAGGCCAATTAACTACCGGCCAGCACAAAACACGCTTTGAGACAGTCTCAGCCCCTGCCAGCGGGAGTGGGAAGAGGGCAGGAGCCAAAACCAGTAAGGGAGCGAGTGGGAGTGGGGGGAATGAGAGTGGGGGGGAGTGGTTTAAATAGAGATCTCTGAAGGTTGGAAGCCTCAGAGCCTCAGAGAGCTGCTTTGGAAGTCAGGTTTTTGGATACGTCACTTCAGTGATGGTGCTGTGACTGTCTCCAGAATGTCATCGGTACCCAGAGACCATGCCAGGCGTGACAGAAATGCCAAGAGGTAGTCTGCCCCACCTTTTTCTGATGAGTGCCTGTGGGTATTGCTGGAAGCAGATAGTGACCAATGCCGCAAGGTACAGCAAGAGGAGGCCATCTTATGTGATGAAGAAGGCCTGGATGGTGGTGGCAGGCTTGGTCAGCGACCATGACATTCACCGCAGAAGGTAGATCCAGTGTAGGAAAAGGTCCAATGGCCTTCTGCACTCTGTCAGGGTGAGTACTGATTCCATTTGCAAACTTGGATAGATGTCTATGTGGATGATTGCAATTGGTGATGTTCCTGGGTGTGAAATGCAGAATGTGATGTGGCACATATCATGTGCCTTGAGAGACAATGGCCAGCATGTATCTCCAGGTTAAGTGCGACAGTTTGAAGGGCGACTGACCACAAGACCAAAAGATCATAAGAAATAGCATCTGAATTAGGCCATTTGGCCCATTGAGTCTGCTCCACCATTCGATCATGGCTGATATGTTTATCACCCCATTCTCCTATTAAGAACCTATTTATCTCTGTCTGAAAGACACTCAGTGATTAGGCCTCCACAGCCTTCTGCGGCAATGAGTTCCACAGATTCACCACCCTCTAGCTGAAGAAATTCCTCCTCATTTCAATTTTAAATGATCGTCTCTTAAGTCTGAGGCTGTGGCCTCACTCTCCTACCAGTGGAAGCATCTTCATTTCCACTCTATCTAGGCCTCTCAGTATCCTGTAAGTTTCAATAAGATCCATCTCACCCTTCTAAACTCCATTGAGTACAGACCCAGAGTCCTCAACCGCTCCGCAGATGGCAAGCCCTTCATTCCAGGGATCATTTAAATAATAATAATAATCGCTTATTGTCACAAGTAGGCTTCAATGAAGTTACAGTGAAAAACCCCTAGTTGCCACATTCCAGTGCCCGTTCGGGGAGGCCAGTACGGGAATTGAATCCGCGCTGCTGGCCCTGTTCTGCCTTACAAGCCAGCTGTTTAGCCAACTGTGCTAAACCAGCCCCCAGGTTTTTGTGAACCTCCTCTAGGCCCCCTCCAAGACCAGCACATCCTTCCTTAGATATGGGGCCCAAAACTTCCCACAATATTCCAAATGGGGGTCTGACCAGAGCCTTATACTGTCTCAACAGTTCATCCCTGCTCTCGCCCTCTAGAAGTGAATGTTAACATTGAATTTGCCTTCCTAACTATCAACTGAACCTGCAACTTAACATTAAGAGAATCTTGAACTAGGACTCGTAAGTCCCTTTGTGTTTCAGATTTATAAAGCCTTTCCCATTTAGAAAATAATCTATGCCTCTCTTCTTCCTACCAAAGTGCAGAACCTCACACATTTCCACTGAACCTACATCTTTGGGGGAGGGTGAAAAGTTCTGGCATAGAGAGGGGGACTAAAGAAAGCACTTTTGTCCTTACAGGAGAAGAAGAGTGACAATGGACAGGAGGAAGGATGGACGTGTGGTGGGATTTCAAAACTTTTTCGCCTAACACCGATGAAGGAGTAAGCCCTGAGGGTGTCCTGTGAATGTGGAGCCAGGTCCACTGGTCATGGAGATATGAAGGGGTCTCAGGAGAAGGTAAAAGTCCAGAGGACAGGGAAGAGATTGGAAGAGGGTATGAGAGATGTAAAACACTGGTTGTAAAACTGACATGTGAAATCTACTTCGCCCCAGAACGTGAAATTTGCCCTGAGGGGATCAGTACAGGGGTTCTTTAGGCGGTGGCAGCCTTTCCTTGACTTCCAGGCAGAACGGTAGGAAAATAGGCCGGCAGCAGCAGCAACCCGGGGGGGGGGGGGGGGGTTAGTTGCGGGGAAGGGAGAAATGTGTATTTGTGTTTATTGAATATGCCGGGTGCTTATCTATTTCTTCTTTTGGGGGGGGGGGGGGGGGGGGGGGGGGTTTGGTTTTGGGGGGTTTTTGCGTTTTTTCTTTTTGTTGTTGTTAATACGGTTTTCTTGCTGTTATTTTACGTTTTTGATATGTTTTTGAACATCTTAATAAAAATTATTTTTAAAAAAAAATCTACTTCACCCCATTGCTCATCCATTCAGACGTCTTTGCTCAGCCAGATGTCCATTCTGAGAAGCAACAAGGCTGCATCCACACAGGCCTCATTGCGCTGTCCCAAAAATAAAAAAGTATCTCCTGAAGCATTAGTGCTTCAATTCCATGGACCAAAGGTTAATCTAATTTTAATCTGAGTCATTCTTATTGAGACCATAAAACATATAAAACTGACCAAAACATCTTCAGCGACACACTCCTCACACTTTCTCCAGCTCTACGAATACCAATCTCATATTACAGCACTACATTATTCAGTATATTCAATAACCTATCTAAAATTAAGTCCATTAAATAAATTAAGTAATGTATGTGAGTTATTGTCCCTATAGGGCAACAGAGCAGAGTAAGGGTCACCTGTCCTGGGTGACCAATCAGGTCTCAGGGCATGGAGTAACTCCATGGTGAATGAGGCTCCTAAGCAGATACATTTTGGGAGCAAGCTGCAGCCATGTGGTTGCTGTACAATTCTTATACATTTCTTTTGTGTTCACTATGAAGTCTGTGAATGTGCAACTTCACATTTTGATAATTGTGTTTTGTATACCTCAGTCCTGCCCTTGGTACTCATGATTAATTTCACATGCATTGTTAGTTTTAAGGATAATATTAGAAATAAGTCATAGTTTTAAGTGGATTTAATTTAATGTGCCTGGAAGAGTAAAACCTGTAGGAAGATTCATGCTGGACAAAGGTGTGGGGGTTGGTTCAGTTCCAATTGTGTCTCTAGTGTGCTTAGAGAGGGTTACAGTGAAGAGTACACAGAATTGAGCCATTGCTTAGCAACAGGAGGTCACTTTGCAGAGGAAGGGCTTTCCTTTGTTCTTAGTTTTAACTGGAAGCCAGAGACGTTAAGACAGGACACTGGGGAGTGAAAAACTCTCAACTCTGCCAGGCGAAGCTGGACAGCATGAGGGAAATGCAAGCTTCCTCAGGAACAAGACACAATCTAGATATTCAGGGATTTGGGATAGAAAGAATATTTCAGACACCTGAAGTTAATTGTTCAGAAGAATTCAAGGAAGAGTAAACAAAGTGCTCTAAATTAAAGAGACAATTGCAGTGACCAGATTTAAAGTAGGACAGCAGACACCAGAGGTAAATTTTTAATGTAATTTAATACACTTGAAGTAATTGTGAGCAGATCGCACAGCAGTCAAGGCAAATAAATCCTAATGTGGTTGGTGTAAAACCTCGATTGCGTTCATTGTTAAAAGTGGAGCAGAAGCTTTGTTTAAAAGTGTCAGATGAAAAACCTGGGCTGGGATTCTCCGCTGTCCGGCAGGGCGTACCGTACCGGCACCGAGGAGTGGTGTGAACCACTCCAGCGTCGGGGCACCCAGAAGGTGCAAAACCCTCCGCACCTTCAGAGGCTAGGCTGACGCCAGCGGGGTTAGCGCCAATAGGCGGCGATTGGCCTCCGCCGGCCGGCGCGAGTTGGCGCATGCACGGGAGCGCCAGTGTGGTCTGGCGTGATCCCAGCGCATGCGCAGGGGGGTTCTTCTCCGTGCTGGCCATGGCGGACTGTTACAGTGGCCGGCGCTGAGGGAAAGAGTGCCCCCATGGCACAGGCCCGCCCACAGGTCAGTGGGCCCCGATCGCAGGCCAGGCCACCCTGGGGGCCACCCCCCGGGGTCAGATCCCCCCGCACCCCCCCCCCAAAGACTCCGCAGGCCACCCACAGAGCCAGAGCCCGCCAGTAAGGACCTTGGGCGGAATTCTCCGACCCCCGCAGGGTCGAGGAATCGCCCGGGGCCGGCGTAAATGCCGCCCCCGCCGTGGCCGGAATTCTCCGCCACCCAGGAATTGGAGGGAGGTGGGAATCGCGCCCCGCCGATCGGGGGGTCCCCCGCGCCGATCGGCAGGCCCCCCATGGTGATTCTCCGGCCCGCGATGAGCCGAAGTCCCGCCGCTGTCAGGCCTCTCCCGCCGACGTGGTTTAAACTGAGCGGGCCCCGGTGTCCTGGGGGAGGACGGCCGCGGGGCAATCAGTGCCCCCCACGGTGGCCTAGCCCAAAAGGCTGAAGGGATGAGTACCAGAGGTGGCCCCAAAGGACCAAACGGACTTTGTCAAGGGTAGGCAGCTCACAGTGAACATCAGGCAGCTGCTGAATGTGATAATGACCCCCTCCCCCCTCCCCCACCGGGGAGAGAACACCAGAGGTGATCATCTCCCTGGACGCAGAAATGACCTTTGACAGAGTCGAATGGGGCTACCACCTCAAGGTACTGGAACGGTTTGGGCTAGGAGTGGGGATTCACTTCCTGGGTGAGGCTCCTATACAACGCTCCCAAAGCGTGTGTCCGAACTAACACCACCAGCTCTGAATACTTCCAGCTACAGAGAGGAACAAGACAGGGCTGCCCCCTGTCCCCACTCTTGTTCGCACTAGCAATCGAACCCCTGGCGATAGCCCTGCGGGACGCAAAAAGCTGGAAGGGAATCCAGAGAGGAGACCGGGAGCACAGAGTTTCACTCTATGCAGATGACCTGCTCCTCTATGTCTCGAAGCCACAGGAGGGACTGACGGCAATACTACGAACACTGAAAGAGTTTGGAATCTTCTCGGTCTACAAACTTAACCTGGGCAAAAGCGAGAAATTCCCAGTGAACCCAAAGGGGGAGGCACAGAGCTGAAGGTGCTTCCGTTCAAAACGGCTCAGAACAGATTCCGTTACCTGGGGATCCAGATAGCCAGAGACTGGACACAGATCCACAAGTGGAACCTGACCAGCCTGGTGGAGGAAGTAAGAAGAGTCCTTCAACGGTGGGGCTCACTCCCTCTCTCCCTGGTGGGGAGAGTGCAGATGATCAAGATGAACGTACTGCCAAGGTTCCTCTTCCTGTTTAGATCCATTCCAATCTTCATCCCAAGGCCTATTCCCAAAACATAGACAGGCTAATAATGGTGTTTGTGTATGCGTGTGTGTGTGTGTGTGTGTGTGTGTGTGGGGGGGGGGGGGGGGGGGGGGGGGGGGGGGGAGGAACCCGAGAATTCCCAAACAGACACTGCTTTCCCAAACAGAGGGAAAGTCAGAAAGGGCCTGGCTCTACCGAACCTACAATACTACCACTGGGCAGCAAAGGCAGAAAAAGTGCGGGGATGGGTACAAGAACCCAACACAGATTGGGTACAAACGGAGGAGGCATCCTGTAAAGGAACGACCCTCTGGGCCCTGGCCACAGCAGCACTCCCATCCTCCTCAACAAGATACACAATGAGCCCAGTGGTAGCGGCCACGCTGAGAACGTGGACCCAGCTGAGACAGCACTTCGGGATAACCAAAATGTCCCCTCTGGCCCCTACCTGGGGCAATCACAGATTCCCCCCAGCCATGCTGGGTACCACCTTCAAAAGATGGAGGCGGGACAGGGGCACACTGACGGTCGGGGGCATCTACGTAGGACGCAGACTGGCGACGCTGGACAAACTGACAGGAAGTGGAAACTAGCAAAAGGACAGGAATTGTGACACCTCCAAATATAGCACTTCCTCCGCAAAGAGACAGTAGGGTATCCCGGGGCTCCAGAAACCACACTACTGGAGGACCTGATAGGCACAGGCAGCGAGAAGGGGGGCTATGTGGGAAAATATATGGACTGCTACTGGACAGAGCCCGAAAACCACTGGGTGAAACCAGACAAAAATGGGAGGACGAACTGGGGACAGAGGTGGGAATGGGACTCTGGAGCAAAGCACTGAGCAGGGTGAGCTCCACCTCCTCCTGTGCAAGGCTAAGCCTAATGCAGCTCAAAGTGGGGCACAGAGCGCACCTGACCAGAACCCGAATGAGCAGGTTCTTCCCGGAGGTGGAGGATAAATGTGAACGGTGTCAGAGGGGCCTGGCCTACCACACCCACATGTTTTGGGCTTTCCCCAAGCTTGTTGGGTTCTGGATAGCCTTCTCCGAGGCAATGTGCAAGGGTGTGTGGTGAGGGTGAAGCCATGCCCAATAGTGGCAATCTTCGTTGTGCCGGAGCAGCCAGAGCTACACATGAAGAAGGGGGCCAACGCCCTCGCTTTCGCTTCCCTAATCGCACGCCGGAGAATCCTTCTCGGCTGGCGATTGGCAGCACCTCCCAAAGATGCAGACTGGCTCGCTGACCTTTCAGAATTTCTCCACCTGGAGAAGATTAAGTACGCCACCCAAGGGTCAGCGGAAGGCTTCCTGGATACTTGGGGGCAGTTTGTCGGCCTGTTCCAAGAACCTTTTCGAGGCCAGCACGAGGAGTAAGCCGGGGAAGAAAAGATGAATGACCAAGGGACTGTGCGGCCCGACGGCGGTGCGGGGGGGGGAGGGGGGGGCAAGGGGGGGAACCATGGCAGAAGGGCAAGGATGCTGAAACCAATGGGTGGGGAGGAGGAAGGGGTGATATCATAGACACGATCCAGAGGGCAGCAAAATGTACGTACAGTTGGTAGAATGAAGGACAAAACAATCCTCTCTGTAAAATAGAGCGCATTGGCGCGGGCAAGAAAAATGTAATGTATATAAGCAACAACTGTTTATAAATATGAGAAAAACCAATAAAAAAATTTTCCCCCCCAAAAAAATGAGGAAAGATTTTAGAGTGTGATTTTGGCAGTGGAGTTTGGAAACTATCACATGACAATCATCTGGATGGATTCTGAGGAGACAGCCACAAACATTAATTTGGGGTTCGGAGTGATTTGTCCACAGTCATCTTGTGTGCTTAAAAAGGGACTTTGTGTTAATGAGACCAATGTAGACTTTGTAATCTGTGTTAATCCGTAAACCTGGGGGTAACTCTTGAACTCAGGGGTAGTAAAGATGTATTGTACCATAATCCAAATTTTTCATGTTTAAGTAATGTTTTTTGTTGTTGTTAAAACGAATTAGTGATCCTGTGACTGTTCCTCCATGTTTATTTTATTTTAAATCCTCAGTTCCATTCTGGGATCTTCCCCTCGAGTTGAAGCATCAATTGGGATCGTAACAGTGTTCTCTTTTGAAGAAGTAAGTAGAGCCATTGTTTGTATTCAGGCATATGGCTTAGACAAGAACAAAACTCACTCAAAGAATCAAATACTAAGAGCAACTCAATGTCTTGGGTCAAAGTTGACCTGCGTAATTATTATCATCCATGTCTAAGAATGAAGCATGGAACTGAATTTCCCTCCCAATTCCGGCTTGGGTCACTGTCTGTGCGGAGTCTGCACATCCTCCCCGTGTGTGCGTGGGTTTCCTCCGGGTGCTCTGGTTTCCTCCCACAGTCCAAAGATGTGCGGGTTAGGTGGATTGGCCATGATAAATTTGCCCTTAGTGTCCAAAATTGCTGTTAGTGTTGGGTGGGGTTACTGGGTTATGGGGGTAGGGTAGAGGTGTTGACCTCGGGTAGGGTGCTCTTTCCAAGAGCCGGTGCAGACTCGATGGGCCGAGTGGCCTCCTTCTGCACTGTAAATTCTATGATCTATGAAATAAGCAGCCCAGTGGAAATGCCAACTTCCCACTTGGATCCAGAGCTAACTTAATGTCATTTCCTCCCAAGTCATGCTTGTCGCATGCAGAGTGTTTGGAGGAGTAACTCTTTCCTCTTGTCAATTATTCTGAAAAGATGATGCTGGGCTGTTTTCTTGAAATGTTACAGTCCTTATAGTGATGCTACCTCGACAAAGTTGTTCGGTTGAAATTCTCAAATATTAACTTAGAACTGTGAGTGAGTGGTAATGTAGATGCAAATCAAGTTAGTTCACAATTTTAAGAGGAGATTGAATATTGATTCTCTTGCTCTTCTTTATGCTAGGGGTCACATCCACACTGCCAGTGTCAGATTGTCCCCAGGATTAAGTGTCCTGGGAGCAGAACTTCGTCCGACCACTACAACCCCCCCCTCTCCGAGAGTTTCCAGCCAATCAGGGCTGGCAGCTCTTCATTGTCCATCAGCGTCATTGGGTCAGCGACAGATGCCAGAGGCCAAGATCAATGAGAGACAGAAGCCTCAGGTGAGTGAAGGCTGGCTGGCAGCCATGGTGTTGGAGTTGCAAGATGGAGGAGAGGAGTTGTAGGGAAGGGTATCATAATAGCCTTCTGTGGCTTCCCCTTCCTGATGGCGGGTTTATCGATCAGGCACTAAATGCCGTTCAACAAGGAACCCCCACCCCAGGGAGCCACTGGTTTGCTTTTCAGGTTCCCAGCATGGCAAGTCTCCCCACACCGTTGGTTGAATAACAGCAGAATGGTGCCTTGAAGTTGTCATCACTTGTGAGAACGCCATCCATTCAGCCCTGGATCTAATGAGACAGGGTCCCCACACGAAGAACATCGAACTAACATAGACCATTTGGTGCAGCAGGAGGCCATTCGGCCTATCGCGTCTGCACCGACCCACGTTAAGCCCTCACTTCCACCCTATCCCGGTAGCCCAATAAACCCTCCTAACCTTTGTGGACACTAAGGGCAATTTAGCATGGCCAATCCACCTAACCTGTACGTCTTTGGACTGTGGGAAGAAACTGGAGCACCCAGTGAAAACCCACCCACACACGGGGAGAACGTGCAGACTCCTCACAGACAGTGACCCAGCGGGGAATCAAACCTGGGACCCTGGCGCTGTGAAGCCACAGTGCTATCCACTTATGCTACCGTGCTGCCCTTACTGTTATTAAATTCCCTCTCCCCTCCCCCGCTTGTATTAAACTACTAATATTGGGTGTAAATGTGGAGTGGTTACAATTACTAGAACATTGGGGCAGCACGGTAGCATAGTGGTTAGCATCAATGCTTCACAGCTCCAGGATCCCAGGTTCGATTCCCGGCTGGGTCACTGTCTGTGCGGAGTCTGCATGTCCTCCCCGTGTGTGCATGGGTTTCCTCCGGGTGCTCCGGTTTCCTCCCACAGTCCAAAGATGTGTGGGTTAGGTGGATTGGCCATGCTAAATTGCCCGTAGTGTTCTAAAAAGTAAGGTTAAGGGGGGGTTGTTGGGTTACGGGTATAGGGTAGATACGTGAGTTTGGGTAGGGTGATCATTGCTCGGCACAACATCGAGGGCCGAAGGGCCTGTTCTGTGCTGTACTGTTCTAAATTGGGCGGGATTCTCTGATCCTGAGGCTAAGTGTTGACGCTGTCGTAAACGCCATCGCGTTTTTACAACGGGGCCAACAGGCCCTCAGGAGCGGCGATTCCAAGCCCTTCAGGAGGCCTGCACGGCACAGATGCGACCCACGCCGCTCCAGCTGCCGGCATCAAATGGGTGGTGCGGGTCTGCGCATGCGCACTGCGACTGTTGTGAATGCGCACTGCAACCGGTGCGATTGTGCGCATGTGCGGTGGCTTCCTTCTCCGCGCCGGTTCCGACGCAACATGGTGTAGGGCTGCAGGGGCCAGCGTGGAGCAAAAGAGGCCCCCAGCCCAAGAGGTCGGCAGACAATCGGTAGGCCTAGATTGCGGGCCAGGCCACAGCGGAGGCCCCCCGGGGTCGCACAGCCCATCCCCCCCCACCAGGCCGCCCCGGAAGGATACATGCCGAGGTCCCGCCGAGTAAGGTCACACGTGGACGGCGCCGGCAGGACTCAGATTTTCTTTGCGGCTACTTGGCGTATTCCGGGCGGAGAATTGGTGGGTGAGGGGGGGGGGGGCGCATAGAGCGGCCCCCGACCGGCGCTGCGCCAACCGTGCTGGTGGCAATGCCGCCAATTCTCCGCTCACCAGAGAATCGGCGGACTGGCTTCGCGCCATTCGCACCCGGCCCAGCAATTTTCCGGCCCGGCGTGGGCTGAGAGAATCCCACCCGGTTTCTTCAATATCATTCAGCGGCACGGTAGCACAGTGGTTAGCCCTGTTGCTTCACAACGCCAGGGTCCCAGGTTCAATTCCCGGCTTGGGTCACTGTTTGTGTAGAGCCTGCACGTTCTCCCCGTGTCTGCGTGGGATTTCTCCAGATGCTCTGGTTTCCTCCCACAAGTCCCGAAAGACGTGATTCTTAGATGAATTGGACATTCTGAATTCTCCCTCTGTGTTCCCGAACAGGTGCCGAGTGGCAACTGCCGGATTTTCACAGTAACTTCATTTCATTGATAATGTAAGCCGACTTGTGACAATAATCAAGATTATTATTATTGGTAAAGGGTAGGTCATTCCTACCACAGCATGAGTACAAATGGTTTCACTTGCATGGTATACGTTCTCAATTCAACCAGGTCGGTGCACAAGAAATAAGATAAGATATTGTAATCAGCTCTCCCATACCAGAAAAAAGACCTCATCCAAGAACAGCAGTGGGGAATATGTCTGAAAAATAGAAAACCTGGGCTCTGGTTTACTTGAGTATTTAAATTTTTATCTCCTATCTATATGCATTCCTCCAGTAAAATAGCTTTGAAATTAAAGTAGTCATATCAAACAAAAACAAATGAATGACATCCATTATATCAATGAAGACAAGAGAATAGTTTTTCTGTCCATAAATTTGAAATTAATGCATCACAAAAGCGATTCAGTGTTTTAGGCAAACAAACAGTCTGCCAGTTCTGTGAATAGCTGACTTTCCCCCTTTAGGTAGCACAGTGTTCTGGATGAATTGATTTACCCGAACCTGCCTTTGTCCCAAATCCTCATTACTTAATGGGTAATTCCACTTTGTTTATGTCCAGCAACTGCTGTGTAATCTCCCTCAACACAATAAATCAATACTTTAAAAAAATTGTCCCTTTACAAATACAACCAAAGTTTGAATGCAGAGAGTCACTAACCCTTTGAAACATTAGTCACGTGAGCTTTCTCTGCAAAGCTTTGAGGGACACATTTTCCACTATTAAAGTACCTTTGGAGGGAAAAAGCACTCGCTTAATATTTCAGTTGCCTCACTCTACTCATACCGCTCAGAGTAACCTGGGAAATGGGTGACGTCTGTTGTTTCTGGTCGTGAGATAATAAAACTCAACAGCACCGTAGGAAGGATGCAAATGCTTTGGAAAGCATTAGAGAGGAGAAGGCTGAGAGGTGACTTAATAGAGACATATAAGATAGTCAGAGGGTTAGATAGGGTGGACAGTGAGAGTCTTTTTCCTCGGATGGTGATGACGAACACGAGGGGACATAGCTTTAAATTGAGGGGTGAGAGATATAGGACTGATGTCAGAGGCAGTTTCTTTACTCAGAGAGTAGTAGGGGTGTGGAACGCCCTGCCTGCAACAGTAGTAGACTCGCCAACTTTAAGGGCATTTAAGTGGTCACTGGATAGACATATGGATGAAAATGGAATAGTGTAGGTCAGATAGGCTTCAGATGGTTTCACAGGTCGGCGCAACATCGAGGGCCGAAGGGCCCGTACTGCGCTGTAGTGTTCTATGTTCTATGTTCTATGTTCTATGTTCTAAAGGATGCCGTAAAGGTTTGTGAGAATCGTTCCGGGGATGAGGAGGTTCAATTATGAGGATGGACTGGAGAAGGTGGGACTGTTCACCTTATAGAAGGTTGAGAGGAGATCCCATAGTGTGTTCAAAATCCTGACAGGTTTACACATAGTCGATAGAGAGAAACTGTTTCCTTTGGCGGAGTAGTCAAAAACCAGAGGAAATGGTTTAAAGTGATTGGGTAAAGAACGAAAAACAATATGAAGAAAGTTTATTTTCCACAGTTAGTGGTTATGATCTCAAATACACTGCCGGAGAGGATGATGGAGGTAGATCCAATTTTGACTTTCGAAAGAGCATTAGGCAAGCACCTGAAGATTTAAAAAAATTGCAGGGGGCGTGGGACTAGCTGGATTTGCAGAGCGCCAACGAGGAATGGATGGGCTGAGTGGCCTCGTTCGGTGCTGTAACTATTCTACAATTTTATGAAGTAATGGCACTTGATAGTTAATAATAATCTTTATTAATAATAATCTTTATTATTGTCACAAGTAGGCTTACATTAACACTGCAATGAAGTTACTGTGAAAAGCCCCTAGTCGCCACATTCCAGCGCCTGTTCGGGAACACAGAGGGAGAATTCAGAATGTCGAATTCACCGAACAGCACGTCTTTCAGGACTTGTAGGAGGAAACTGGAGCACCCGGAGGAAACTCACGCGGACATGGGGAGAACGTACAGACTCCACACAGACAGTGACCCAAGCGGGAATTGAACCTGGGATCCTGCCACTGTGAAGTGACAGTGCTTACCACTGTGCTACCGTGCTGCCCAATTTTAATTCATGCATCTGCTTAAGAATGTACTTTGGAATAAATGTATTCAAATGTCATTCCAATGCAATCTTCAGCTTTATTGTTCATGCAAATCATTGCAAAAATTACTAAATTACCAAATGATATATTATTTATGAGTAGTTTTGCTTAATTCGACAATGGGGTATGGACAAGATAATGAAGATAATTTCTACCATCCTCTTAATTTGTGCTCCTGTTGTTAACTGCATGAAAGTGGCTCATCCGATTAACATTACCTTCAATTTACTTATATTTCGTGCTAAATAGCACTTAAATTAGATGATCCTGGGCTTATCACTATGTTGGACAGATGTTTACTCACCAAAATGATGGTAGAATGTTAGCATGCCAGGAAATCCATTAACTCTATTGAAATGCAAAAGCATCAGAAACAACGGCACCACTCAATCCATCTAGGGAGGTCTGTGACAATTAGGAAATATGCATTTCACATTAGACTCAAAATAATCATAGCTGATTTGTTGAATCCCACCGCACCAGCACGGTAGCATGGTGGTTAGCATAAATGCTTCACAGCTCCAGGGTCCCAGGTTCGATTCCCGGCTGGGTCACTGTCTGTGCGGAGTCTGCACGTCCTCCCCGTGTGTGCGTGGGTTTCCTCCGGGTGCTCCGGTTTCCTCCCACAGTCCAAAGATGTGCGGGTTAGGTGGATTGGCCATGAAAAATTGCCCGTAGTGTCCTAAAAAAAAGTAAGGTTAAGGGGGGATGTTGGGTTACGGGTATAGGGTGGATACGTGGGTTTGAGTAGGGTGATCATGGCTCGGCACAACATCGAGGGCCGAAGGGCCTGTTCTGTGCTGTACTGTTCTATGTTCTACCTGTTTTCTGCGTCCCCCCTGCAGCGGGATCCTCCTTCCCGCCAGCTGACCAATGGGGTCTTCCCATTGTGGGTACCCCTACGCCGTCGGGAAATCCGCTGGTGTAAGTGCGCAGCTGGTGAAGAGGA
Organism: Scyliorhinus canicula; assembly: GCF_902713615.1. NCBI lineage: Eukaryota > Metazoa > Chordata > Chondrichthyes > Carcharhiniformes > Scyliorhinidae > Scyliorhinus > Scyliorhinus canicula. The sequence continues at coordinate 111,981,217 of NC_052148.1, read as the reverse complement.
GGATCCCGCCGGCAGCGAATCCAGCCACATACCAATTAAAAGAGAACTACCCGGGTAAAGTATACAGCATGCCCAGGCACACAAGAGAAACTGAATTTGGTCGGACACCAGTCAATGATCCCAAGATTTGGCGGTCCACAAATGGAACAGAAATAAGACGCAATGTCAAAATCAGTCTGTTAATGGAATCAGTCTGAGACAAGAAAAACCTTGGTCCAAAGAATCTGATTTTCCGCACATGCAGCCAACTATCGCTTACTGCAGGGCAGCACGGTGGCGCGGTGGTTAGCATTGCTGCCTCGCGGCGCCGAGGTCCCAGGTTCAATCCTGGCTCTGGGTCACTGTCCGTGTGGAGTTTGCACATTCTCCCCGTGTTTGCGTGGGTTTCGCCCTCACAACCCAAAGATGTGTAGGTTAGGTGGATTGGCCTCGCTAAATTGCCCCTTAATTGGAAAAAATGAATTGGGTACTCTAAAAAAAAAATATTTTAAACAAAACTATCGCTTACTACATTCATCCTTGGGTTGCACATGAAAGAATTACCCAGGTAAAGTATACAGCATGCCTAGGCACACAAGAGAAACTGAATTTGGTAGGACACCAGTCAATGATCCCAAGATTTGGCGGTCCACAAATGGAATAGAAATAAGGCACAATGTCAAAATCAGGCAGGCCTTCTGTCCATTTGATCAGCGCTCTGCCTGACGACTGTCCAAACACTGCCTGGAAGTTGGAAGGTACGATAGGGAGAATTTATCCATAGATTATTTATTTCCATGATGTGGTGTTCGGGTTCATTTTAGATTTTCCAAGAATAAATACGATAACTATACTACCCAATCACCGTGTAGTATTCTCAATTAACATTGTGCATACAACTTATCCAACTTACATCAATTAGACAATGTTGATTACTTTTTAATCATTAGATACCAGGAGGTCAATTATAACCCCGTCTCCTAATGACAATGATGTATGAGAGAGGTTAAGAATAGGCTGAATCCATTTCCCAGCCTGAGGCAACACCAGTCCCCTCAGCGACACCTTAACATCACAGGTTTTGAAGTTGGCCAAGGCGCCAGCTGCAGGCAAACAAGGGTATAATTTAAATTTAAAGGGCACAACCGAATGACATTATGGATTCAGGTGGCCTGAACAAGACCAATCACAGAACTAAAACCCTGGTGAAAGTTGCTGACTAGACAGAAGAGGTCATGGCAAGTTTAAAAGAATAACTTTCCTGTGAAATCCTTGTGAGCCAGAAGGAGTGGGAGAGCTTTTCCTGCAATCCACCAGGAGTCCCAGTCCCTGCCTGACCCCAATTTTGCCTCGCTGTTTCGGCTTTTGCATCAGCTGTAACAACCCTCATCGTTGTTAACTTCAGGCCATGGACCTCTCCAAGTTCCAAGTGTCCAAGGGATTTAGGCCCAATGTCCTTCAAGGAAGGAAATCTGCTGTCCTTACCTGGTCTGGCCTACATGTGACTCCAGACCCACACTGCGGTGCCCCCCACTGAAATGGCCAATCAAGCAACTCAAGTTCAAGGGCAATTAGGGATGGGCAACATATGCTGGCCCAGCCAGCGATGCCCACACCCCAAGAATGAGTTTTTAAAAATCCTCTGTCCTATCATTGGCTCTAATATCAGTCACTGCAATTTCAGAGGGAAAATTGTCCTGAATTGTTAAATGAGGCCCAGTAGTTAGAATGACCTTAGCTTCATGCTGAAGTTCCCGTCATGATTTCCCATCATCTATCAGCAAATCAGTTGGACAGTCCAATAACCAGATTGAACGGAGCCTGGAAATAAAAATCATCTTAGCTCCTATTAGTCCCACTCCTATTTGCCTAATTTGGGCCTCAAGTTAAAATCAGGGTTAAACCTCCAATGTTCTCGTTAGTATTTAATGTACTCTGCAGTAGCGGTAACAACTATGCGAAGTATAAAGTAATGGCTAATTTAATTGCAAAATTACAAACCCCTGTTGGTTTACAGCATTATAGAATAAAAGAGATATCATGTTAATTTTATTGATTGCTCTAACACCCATTTAATATTGGATAACTAGATTTATTTTGTAAATATTTCATACTCCATGGGACAAGCTAGAAGAAGATCACCCATCTTTAGGTATCTTTGAAAGTTACTGCTGTACTCACCTAGGCAACAGCAACTTGTCAGATCACTGTCATTGTGTCGGTCAATCAGCAACGTTAAAATTAATTCCTTGAATCACCAAGGCTTTATGCTGCGCAGCACCTCACCATATCAACTTCCCAGCATTTCCTCAGCACCAACAAAGAACAAAAGAGCCATTCTTTGCCCCTGCTTGAGATCCTAAAAGTCTAGAGTTCCACACATTGGACCCATGTAACTATATGTGCACCTGCCGAGAAGGGTCATTTCGACTGTAAAAGGAAAAGTAGCCTTTCTATGAGCCTACCGATGTTACGTGATATCAAAAATGTTGCTTCAGATGTGAACACCTTTCATCCTGCCAGCACTGAGTGCCAATGCAGAGCTGCACCGTGGGTTTTAGCATTCAGAATTGGGTATTGGATGACCATTATGTTATGCTGCCATTATGCTACCACTTTCCCCAGGCAGTGCCTCAGCAATTATAGTCATCTGTTAGGAGGTAGACTGGTAGACTACGGTGAGAACCTCCAAACCCCTCTGAACACTGGTAATTGTAGCAACGATGACAGCAGTTTCAGCGAGCAGGCCAATAAGTGAGGTTGGATGACTTCAGTCTGAGCCTCTGCTGCAGCACTCAGACATTGGGTGGTCCCTGATTGAATGGAGACATCAGCCATCAAGCACTGCATTATGCTTGGGCCCACAATTACTGTGCGACAGGACACCTCTGCCTGCCAGAAAGGCTGGGCTCCTAGCTCTGCTCAGAACATGTGTCAAGGCACTTCACAGGAACTTCATTTCACAAAGTTTGACAACACCGTATTAGGGCAGATGGCAAGAAGTTTTGTCAAAGAAGTACACTCCAAGAGCACCTTAAGGGAAGATGAAGGATAGAAAGTCAGAGAGGTTTGGGGGGAGAATTCGAGAGGTCAGGACTCAGGCAGCTGAAGACATGGTCACCAATTGTGAAGCAATTAAAATCGGGAAGGTTCAAGAAAATAGACCTGGATGAACGCAGATATTTCAGAGGGCAACTGAAGGAGGTTAGAGATAGGGAGGGTGAGGTCATGCAAAGATTTGAAAACAAGGATGGGAATTTTAATAGTGAGGTGTTGCTTGACTGGGAGCCAGTATAGATCAGCGAGCATAGGGGCCTCACGGTAGCATGGTGGTTAGCATCAATGCTTCACAGCTCCAGGGTCCCAGGTTCGATTCCCGGCTGGGTCACTGTCTGTGTGGAGTCTCCACGTCCTCCCCGTGTGTGCGTGGGTTTCCTCCGGGTGCTCCGGTTTCCTCCCACAGTCCAAAGATGTGCGGGTTAGGTGGATTGGCCATGCTAAATTGCCCGTAGTGTAAGGTTAATGGGGGGATTGTTGGGTTACGGGTATACGGGTTACGTGGGTTTATGTAGGGTGATCATTGCTCGGCACAACATCGAGGGCCGAAGGGCCTGTTCTGTGCTGTACTGTTCTATGTTCTATGTTCTATAAGGCGACTTGGTACTTAGTAAGGTTTCCCTCTGTAGTCTTCCACCAGGGAATTTTCACAGGAGGTCCACAGTCTAAGAAGGATTGAAAAATAGTGAAAATTACAATATTAAGGACCTCCAGGAAGAGAGGGAAGTCATAAATGGAACTGTAAGTCAAGCATGCGAAGACTCACATTCATCTTGCATCATTGACTTTGTCTATATTGGGGCAGCAGGTTAGCATGACGGTTAGCATAAATGCTTCACAGCTCCAGGGACCCAGGTTCGATTCCCGGCTGGGTCACTGTCTGTGTGGAGTCTGCACGTCCTCCCCCTGTGTGCGTGGGTTTCCTCCGGGTGCTCCGGTTTCCTCCCACAGTCCAAAGATGTGCGGGTTAGGTGGATTGGCCATGCTAAATTGCCCGTAGTGTCCTAATAAAAGTAAGGTTGGGGGGGGGGGTTGTTGGGTTACGGGTATAGGGTGGATACGTGGGTTTGAGTAGAGTGATCATGGCTCGGCACAACATTGAGGGCTGAAGGGCCTGTTCTGTGCTGTACTGTTCTATGTTCTATGTTCTATATATAGGGGAAACCATCTCTTCACTGACTAGATGAGGGAGCTGCGCTCCAAAAGCTAGAGACTCCAAACAAACCTGTTGGACTTTAACCTGGTGTTGTGAGACTTCTTACTGTGCCCACCCCAGACCAATGCCGGCATCTCCACATCATATTTAGATTTAGATTTATTGTCACATGTACCAATGTACAGTGAAACGTATTGTTCTGCGGACAGTCCAGGCAGATTGTTCCATACATGAAAAGCACAGGACATATGATAGATACACCACAATGGTTGGGATTCACTGTTCCCTGATGGCGATATTGCAATCGGTAATCGGATGAGAATCCCTTCCGATGCCGAAATCGGGGGCGGCGCAAGTTTAACGCCAGTTTTCTATCCTCCGCCCCCCTCCAAAATGGCATAATCGCATCACGCTCCGCACGTCACACGCCTTTGGAACGACATTGGCGCATCATCAGCAGGCCCTCCCCCAATGCTCCACCCCCGATGGGCTGAATTCCCGACCGTGCAGGGGACGTGTGGTCTCAGCAGTCGGGAACCCGGCTTGGCAGCTGCGGACTGTGTCCAGCGCTGCCACAGTTGACCGGGTGCCGTGCTGCTGGCCACTGGGGCTTCCGTGAGGGCAGGGGGGACTGGTGGGGGTTGGCCAGGGGGTGGCTCGGGGGGCACTATTTGGCAGGTCGGGTCCATGCAAAGCCGGCGCCATGTTTTACGGCACAACCGCTGCAGGTCATCGCCGTGCACATGCATGGCCAAAGACTTGGCCATCCTCCAGCCACTTATATCGTGGGAGCCGGGAAGTTTACTCGGCGTGACTACTAGCCCCTCACCAGTCACAGGATCGGTGAGAGGTCGGCACCAATTTTGTCCTCGTAAAACTCCACAGTTCCCACGCCGGCGTCGGCACTTAGCCTCTAAAGCGGTGAATCCAGCCCAATGTAAAAACATAGACATTGACATTGGGTGATGTATAGTGCTACAACAGTGGAGAAGATGCTTCAGGAGATCAGTTAAGTCCATAAAAAGGCCATTCAGGAGTCTGGAAACAGCAGGGAAGAAGCTGTTTTTGAATCTGTTGGTGCGTGTTCTCAGAATTTTGTATCTTCTGCCCGATGGAAGAGGTTGGAAGAGAGAATAAGCTGGGTGGGAGGGGCCTTTAATTATACTGCCCACTTTCCCAAGGCAGCGGGATTGTAGACAGAGTCAATGGATGGGAGGTGGGTTCACATGATGGACGGGCTCTCTGTAGTTTCTTTCAGTCTAGGGCCAAGCAGTTGCCATACCAAGCTGTGATGCAACCATGTAGGATGCTTTCTATGAAGTACACCCACATCAGATGTAAATAGTTTGTTCCATCACACAAAGTTAAACTGTTTTATCTTAAATCTTGCATAAAATTAAAAATACTAATTGTGATGGCCTCAAATACAGCTCAAGCCATTGGAATTTAGTACACTAATATTTCATTTCCACTGGTCACTCACTACAAAGAATCCAGTGAAAATGGTGTAAATGACCCCAAAGGTATAAAATCATCAAAACATGGCTTTGTGGCAAACCAATCCAATTCACTCCCTTCACCACCAACACACAGTGGTAACAGTGTGTACCATCTACAAGGTGCACTGCAGCAACTCACCAAACCACCTTGAACAGCAGCTTCCAAACCCATGAGTTCTGCCACCTGGAAGGATAAGGGAGGCAGAATCACAGGACCACCACCACTTACATTATTCACTTTGAGTCACACAACATCCTGACTTGGAACGATATCATTGTTCCTTCACTGTCAAAATCCTGGATCTTCTTTTGCTAACAGCATTTTGGATGTACCTGTACCCCCTGGATTGCAGAGGTTCAAGAAGGCAGCTCACCGTCACCTTCTCAAGGGCAATTAGGATTGGGCAACAGCAATGTTCACACCCCATAAATAGATACAAAAAATACAAATGTAACTACAAAATAGGAACATCTTCACTGGTTCATCCAGCTATGCCGATGAATGTTCACGTGAGTGAAGTACTGGGCAATAGCTGGCAATAGCAACCTCATAACCAACTTCAAAACCTTTTTTTATATTACTTAGTTGGCGTAGGTTGAAGTTTGAAGTCACTTAAAGATCCACTAATAATGCCAGCTGGAGACGCTTGAGAGCTGATATGCTTTTGGTTACTTAGTGCACGTTTACGAATCAAATCTCAAGCCAGAGCAACTTTGTTCTAAGTACTTCAAAAGAAAAGAGAAAACGTTTCTACATCTACAGAGTCTTTTTAAACATGCTCTGGCAAGTGGCTGACACCCATTTGATTCAAACAGCACCTTTAAATGGTCTGACATATTCAAATGGCAAGTCGACAGGGGGAATTTTCTGCATGCCCCCACGGCGTGTTTCCCGGTGGTGGGAGGTGGCCTGCTGTTGGCTGGTGGCGGGATCTTCTGGTCCTGCCGCTGTCAATGGGATCCAATTGAATCCGCCGCCCACAGCCGTGAAACCTTGGCGGGGATTCACCGTCGCGGGGCTTGAATATGCTACTGGCGAGAACGGTCATTGAATCACTGTAACTTCAGAAAGGTTTTTCTTATTTATGTTAAGGGAATGTCATTTTTCAAACCACTAGACATACTTACGTGGGGTTTCCCCTCATCATTCAACATTTATTGATTATGAAATTGACAATTTAAAAACAAAAAGAAATCTCAGTATCCAAGTATATTTGAATAACTTACAGAATTCTGATCAGCTAATGACGGATTTATTTAATTAGGTTATGTATTTATGCTTTGTGGGATCCTTGATGAATATTTAGCCTTAATGGACTAGATTGGGACTGGTTTGAACCATAGAGTGACATAGAGACATACATAGAAAATAGAAGCCAGAAGACGCCATTCGGCCCTTCGAGCCTCTCCGCCATTCATTATAATCATGGTCAATCATCAAATTCAATACTCTGATCCCGCCTTCCCCAAGAGCTAAAGAAGAAGTAACTACATAATTTGTTTAAGACTGCAGTTATACTGAAGTTGCAATTGGAGCTACAACGTGCAGTTGGCAGATTCTTGTTATACTAGTTTGACCTCAATATGACCTGTATGAATATACAGTGGGTGCTGAGAATGCTTCCCCAACAGAAAAATAGTTTTAATAAAATGTATTAAAATTTTCCCAGACTGACAATTTAAAAAATATATCTTTACATTGGGCTGCTGTTAAATTGAAGCTGATTTGATGGTCAAGGTAGTGAGACGGTTTGTCAGATAGTGGTTCACACTATTTAGCTTTTAATGCTTCCAGGGGTCAGAGGGGAACATTGGGCGCGATTCTCCGATCGCGGGACAGAGTGTCCTCGCCGTCGTGAACGCAGTCGCGTTCCACGACAGCGCTAAACGTGCGCGGGCACTAGCGATTCTGGCCCCCACAGGGGGCCAGCACAGTGTTGGAGCGGTTCACGCCGCTCCAGCCTCACTTCCTGGTGCACGCTGGGGATGGTGCCAAACCGCGCATGCGCAGTGGCGATGCGCAAACCCACACATGCGCGGTGGCTTTACGGAAAGCGCCGACCCCGACGCAGCATGGCGCAGGGGTTCTGGGGCTGGATGCGCAACAATGTTGGCCCGGGGGGAGGGGTGAGGCCAGCCCGCCGATCGGTGGGCCCCGATCGCGGGCCAGACCCCATTGGAGGCCACCCCCTGGTACGGAGTCCCCCTCCCCCCACCATAGGCCGCCCCCGACCCTTCGTGCAGAGTTCCCGCTGGCAGCGACCAGGTGTGGACGGCACCGGCAGGACTCTGCTTTTTCCGCGTGGCCGCTCGGCCCATCCAGGCCAGAGAATCGGCGGCCCGGCCTTGTACAGTGGCCTGCGACCGGCGCTGCGCCAAATGCGCCGCCGCAAATGGCGCCGATTCTCCGCACCTCAGAGAATTGCGCGTCGGCGTCGGGGTGGCATGACGCGGTTGCAGTGATTCTCCGGCCCAGGGCGGGGCTAGGAGAATCGCGCCCATTATCCCTGAGCAATACTGCCACTTTTCACATCACTTTGTATCCACTTGACAATGGCACCCTAACGTCACGCTTAAACTGCTGAAGTGTGCATTCTTTTCAGTTAAAAGTTCCAACATTCAAATTAGACAGAGAAGAATTGGTTGAAATAATTCTGTGCTCATCTCAAGCCAGTATCTGTGCTCTAAAAATATCTATTTCAGTACCAATGGGAATTTCCAACCCGAATGCTTTGATGTAGCAGCTTGTTACTCTGTACATTCTAGGGCAGTGAACCAAATCTTGCTGAGCTAGACATTTTAGTTTGAAAGCAGTGTAAATTAGGACATATACACGACCAAAGGGAGCTTGTGTGATCTTCCTTTTATCAACCTCTAATTAAGAGTTGTGGCCATACGAGAGCAAAAGAAAATAAGAAATGGGAGCTGGAGTAGACCAGGCACATTGAGCCTGCTCCCCACTCTCTGTGATCTCGGGCTTCAACACCACTTTCCCTCCCGCTCCCCATATCCCATGATTCCCTGAGAGGCCAAAACTCTGCCAACCTCAGCCTCAACTATAAATCAATGATGGCACATTCACAATGCACAAGGGTGGAGAATTCCAAAGATTCACAACCCTTTGCATGAATAAATCTCTCCTCATCTCATTCCTAAATGATCAACACATATTTTATGCCTTCGACACAGGCAGAGGTGACACACCAGGTTCTCATGTAATAGGAGTTTTAGAACAAAGAAGAACAAAGAACAATACAGCACAGGGACAGGCTCTGCAGCCCTCCAAGCCTGTACCGATCATAATACCGGCCTTTGCCAAAACCCTCAGCACTTCCAGGTGCCGTATTCCTCTATACCCATCCTATCCATGTGTTTGTCACAATGCCTTTTGAACGCCATTAATGTATCTGTTTCTACAACCTCCCCAGGCAATGCGTTCCAGGGACTCACCACCCTCAGTGGATAAAACCTGCCTCAAAGTTTTGCCATTTACGGTATATTTCCCCTCAATGTTAGACCTATCAAAATGAATTACCTCACAGTTGTCCGCATTAAACTCTATTTGCCATTTTTCTGGCCAAATCTCCAACCTATTTATGTCCTGCTGTATCCTCTGTCAACCCTCAACACTATCTGCCAGTCCACCAATCTTGGTATCATCCGCAAACTTACCAATTAGACCAGTTATATTTTCCTCCAAATTGTTATGTATACTACAAACAACAGAGGCCCAAGCACAGATCCCTGTGGAACACCACTAGTCACAATCTTCCATTCAGAAAAACACCTTCTACTGCTACCCTTTACCTTCTGTGACCGAGCCAGTTCTGTATCCATCTTACCACCTCACCTCTGATCCTGTGTGGCTTCACCTTTTGTACTAGTCTACCATGAGGCACCTTGTCATAGGCTTTACTGAAGTCCATGTAAACAACATCCACTGCCCTCCCCTCATCAATCATCTTTGTCACCTTCATAAAACCATGCTGACTGTCGCTAATGAGTCCATTTGTTTCCAAATGGGTACAAATCCTGTCCCTGGGATTTATCTCCAGTAATTTACCTATCACCGATGTGAGGCTCACCAGCCTATAGTTTCCAGGATTATCCCTGCTACCTTTCTTAAACAGCGGCACCACATTAGCTGTTCTCCAGTCCTCGGTGTAGCCAATGTGGATATAAAGATGTCAGCCAAGGCCCCAGTAATTTCCTCCCTTGCTTCCCTCAGTATTCTTGAGGTAAATCCCATCCGGCCCAGGAGTCCTATCTACCTTAATATATTTTTTAAAACCCAATACCTCCTCCTTTTCGATGTTAATATGAACCAGACTGCCCACACACCCTATCCAAGTATCATCTTCCACGAAGTCCCTTTCTTTGGTGAACACTGATGCAAAGTACTCAATTAGTACCTCACCCATTTCCTCTGGCTCAACACATAGATTCGCCCCACTGTCCTTAAGTAGTCCAATCCTTTCCGTGGCCACCCTCTTGCTTTTTACGTATGAGTAAAAAGCTTTGGGATTCACCTTAATCCTACTTGCCAAGGACTTTTCATGACCCCTCTTAGCCCTCCTAATTTCCCGCTAAAGAACCTTCCTACTTTCTTTAACCTCCTCAAGAGTTTTGACTGTCCCCTTTGCAGTGACCCTTCCCTGGTTGGACAATCTACACATTGCATCAAGAAGGCATCCTGGATACACCTTACAGACTCTGCCCCATCCATGCCCCTAGCACTAAGTGGACCATGGTGTATCATGGAGTTTACCTGACCTACAACTTTTAATAGATCGTGGTATGGGGAGCACACGACCCACTCTACAGGTGTGGTACAGCAGAAATAGAAAAGGATTTTTTAAAAGCAAAACAATGTTTATTCTATGAACTCAAGTTAACCTTTTTAAAACATACAGTGAACATCTTAGCAACCATTAATTCAAATACAACCCCCAAAGACTAGAACACTAAGTAATCCTTTAAGCTTTCCTTTTAACATCCATACAACTTAAAAAAACAAAACCTTTAACAGAAGCACATCAGGTTAAAGTCACTACTGAAAACATTTATCATTCTGAATTCACCAAATGATCAAGAGATAGCCAAAATTGACAGGAGGGGGTGTCAGAACCTCAGATTGCACCAGGATGTAAGCGTTGTGAGCACTGCCTGTGTATCGAACGCAGACATTCATGGCGTGCAGCTGGTGGTCGCACACCAACTATACATTCATGGAGTGGAAGCCCATCGTATTGACGAAGGTCACCCCTTGTCGAACGGGTGCTCTGAGGATGATACGCGTGCCATCAACCACCGCATGAATCTGTGGCATGCCAACGATGGTGGTAAACTCTGCCGCTCGGCATCCTAGTGGGCCTGGTCCAGGTTGAAGGTGATGTAGTCCAATGCCCAAATGCACAATGCTTCCATAACAGCGCAGATGTACCTGTGTGCGGACATTTGCAAGGTCTCACACAGGTCCCTGCTCGAGCCCTGGAATGAACCAGATGCATAAGGTTCAGGGGGACTGTCACCTTCACAGCCACCAGGAGCAGGTATCCGCCTCCAAACCCACACGGTGCCAGGTGAACCTTCACTTGGCACAGGTGGTGCACACAGTCTCTCTGTGGGCCAAAGTCGCCGTCAGTACATGCAGTCCGGCAGCTCCTTGAACGACAGACGCTGATGGTATACTCGTGGCCTGATGGGGTGCCTCTTTCACACTTCCACCTCGGCCTGTTGGACAGGACCCTTTATGATGATGTTTTCCACATTGCACCCCTGTCCACTTGTGCCCCAGTGACTGGCCCCTGCTCTTCTGGGGCAGGCCCCTCGTGTGCAGGGTCCTCAATGAGCTGGCCCTGGTGGTCTAGCCCCGTGCATCTGGGGAGGTGGTGGGGGGGTGGGGTAGGTGGTTTTAGAGAGGCAGAGTAGGCAGAGAATGTTAGCGAGATGAGGAATCCCTTGACCATCCAATACCATGAGGCTACATGGTCACCCTGAGTTGTACTGCTGCATCACCCTCCACATGTTCCGCCCCCCCAGCCCCCTCCCACACTCCCCCCACCCCTCTGCTGACCAGGCAACTTTGATATGATGTATCCCACATTGCACCGCTGTCCATATCAGTGAGCGGCACCTGGTATCAGCAATAGGCTCAGTGGTCCCTGTCCTGTTCCCCCATGGGGACTATTATTGTCTCCCCACTGGGTGGGCCGTATGTTATATCAGCAGCAGTGTAACAACTGGTTGTGTGGTGGAGACAGTCAACGTGTTGGGGCAGCAGGGTAGCATGGTGGTTAGCATAAATGCTTCACAGCTCCAGGGTCCCAGGTTCGATTCCCGGCTGGGTCACTGTCTGTGTGGAGTCTGCACGTCCTCCCCCTGTGTGCGTGGGTTTCCTCCGGGTGCTCCGGTTTCCTCCCACAGTCCAAAGATGTGCGGGTTAGGTGGATTGGCCATGCTAAATTGCCCGTAGTGTCCTAATAAAAGTAAGGTTAAGGGGGAGGTTGTTGGGTTACGGGTATAGGGTGGATACGTGGGTTTGAGTAGGGTGATCATGGCTCGGCACAACATTGAGGGCCGAAGGGCCTGTTCTGTGCTGTACTGTTCTATGTTCTATGTTCTATGTGTGCTGCCAGTCGCCTCCATGCTAAGAGGCTGGTGTGCAGCAGATGCAACAAAGGGGGTGACCGAAGGATGTGTGATGGTGGGAGCTTAGCTGCAGTGTGATCTGGAGCCTACATGTTACATACAGGTTGTGACTGAGAGCTGGTCAGGTTTTCTGGCTCGGGGAAAGGCAGCACATGGAGACAGCTCATGATCCTGAGGGGTGGGTTGGCTTATAGTGTCACTGGTGAGGTTTCTACTCTGAGAGGGGCTGTGAGCCAGGGAGGGTTCCAGTGAGCATGATGCATGTGCCCTTTGCTTTGGGTGATCTCTGCTACTGTGGGCTGTACTTCTGTGGACTGCACTAAAGGGTGCTAACACCTGGTGGGCTAACGACTGAGCATAGCCATGCTCATCCTGTTGATGTTACTGTTGGGATCTGAGGGTTTCTACAGGGGTGGGGTGGGTGGATTCCCACATGACCAGAAGCCCTCTAGGCTCATACTGGATACTGTCAGCAGTCAGCAGTGTGAGCAGCCAGGAACCTGTAGGTTGCAGCAAAGGGGTGGGTTTAAATAAAATAAAATAAAATAGACAGTCTGAGCCAGGCCATCACCATCCCGAGTAGGCACTCCGAGTACACGGAGCTGCCACTACACAGTTCCCCACTCTCCCTGCGGTCCAGGCAGACACACCGCAGCAAGCGCAAAAGGTTTCGATATTTTTCATAACTTCATGCACCCCCTCAATAGCCATGGCCCCCCGGGCTCCAGTCAAAAATACTTGCACTAATTCATGCCCGTGTGACTCCAACTTAGGAGGGTTGGAACATCGCGGAGTGGTGGAGCATCCAGTGCCCAATCCGACAAACAGAGTCAAATCTATGAAAATGATGGATTTGCATGGGGTTGGGCTCCCGGCGTGAACCTCACTGTCGCTGCCAGCATGGGACTGGAGCACCGCTTCGGAATCAATGCGGGCCGCAAATCTCAATTTTCATAGAATCACTAAAGTGCCGAAGAAGGCCATTTGGCCCATCGAGTCTGCACCAACCCTCCAAAAGAGCACTCTACCTAGGCCCATACTTCCACCCCATTCCTTCAACCCCAGTTAATCTTTTGGACGCTAAGGTGCAATTTATCATGCCCAATCCACCTAACCTGCACATCTTTGGACTGTGGGAGGAAACCAGAGCACGCGGAGGAAACCCACGCAGCCACAGAGAGAAGGTGCAAACTCCACATAGATAGTGACTCAAGGTCGGAACCGAACCCGGGTCCCTGGTGCTGTGAGGCAGCAGTGCTAGCCACTGTACCACCTGCACAACAATGACCACTGCTGTGGCTGCTGGTCTTCTGACTTGACTGACAGTTCTTAAGGGTGGAACGCCATCCCTAATTGGGTTAGTGGTGGCAGCCACTACAGGGAATATGCCTCCCCCAGCCTGACTGCTGGACAAAGCAATCTTCTCACAAATCATGCTGATAGTATCTGTGAAGGTATCCCAACTTGGAACACCAATTCACATAGGGTGTAGAGTTTCCTTTTGCAATGGTGTGAGGAGTCAAATGTAGCACCAGTGAAATAACTAGCCCAGTGTTTGTGTGACAATTATTAAAGATTATCTATTAAATTAAAGAAACAGGACACAAACAGGATTACAATACTCCAAGACAATTAAATACACACACACACATAGTTGATGTAGAACGTATCCTTTGTTCCAAACTACATCTACAATCTGTAAATGCCTTAAGGCTTTCCCTTTCCCCAAACAACATCCAAATTAAGTAAATATATGAGTCAAATCCATCTTATAATTACCACACAATTTAGGGCTGACAGTCAAGTCTGGGAAACGTCTTTTTCTGGTCCAGCAAAGATATTTAAACTGCCTTTACAAAGGTTTCTGCACAACCTTGGCACTAAGACATAGAAGCTTGTCTACTGCCTCTCTGGTTCTAAGGTGCTGGCAACTATATATCATTTGGCTAGACATCTGCAACTCATTACTTTTAAAATCGTATCTCATCCTGCCCTTTTAGAATGCTGGCTACTGCTGACACTAAACAGATTTCTACCTGTGCTGGGCAGACCGATGACACCTGTTTGCTGGGAAGATCACATCCCATCATATCTTGTTACATTTGTGCTACTGCTGTTATTAGGCAGATTGCAACTTTTCCTGAGCAGACCTGTTGCTGGGCAGACCCATGAAAATCCCACCTCCCGCTTTCGGGCCGAGTGGCATGTGAGTTTCGAGTATAAGGATAAGTAAATCTTGCTGTAATTATTTAGGTCCTTGGTGAGATCTCACCAGATTACTTAAAACTGTTTTGGTCTCCTTACCTAAGGAAGGATTTACTTGCCTCAGTGAGTGCAATAAAGTTTAACGCAATATTTTTATTTTCTCTTCACTCCTCCTAGATGCTTTTCTCTTGTCCCCGCATGTCCTTTCAGTACTTTCCTCTCAGGTACTTGGCCACATCCCCGATCGAATCCTTCAGCACTTCTCAACCTTGTTATGATCCCAGCTATGAGAATACTGAACAAGTCTGATGATACTTTACTATACAAGCTTGAACTAAACAAACACAATCACTAATAACTTAGTGGGTACACTGAACAACAGGATCATGGCCAGGATTTTCCACCCCTGTTCTTCTCTGGCTGGTTTAGTGACGGGAGCAGAACATTTTGTGAGAGGCTCAAATCGCATTTTATGTTGGCAGGAAGCCCCATTCCGATTGCTCCTGCTAGATTGGATTGGATTTGTTTATTGTCACGCGTACCGAGGTACAGGGAAAAGTATTTTCCTGCGAGCATCTCAAACAGATCATTTAGTACATGAAAAGAAAGTAAAAGAAAAACAAAACATATAATAGGGCAACACAAGGTATACAATATAAATACATAGACACCGGCATCGGGTGAAGCATACAGGAGTGTAGTAATCAGGTCAGTCCATAAGAGGGTCACTTAGGAATCTGGTAACAGCGGGGAAGAAGCTGTTTTTGAATCTGGTCGTGCGTGTTCTCAGACTTTTGTATCTCCTGCCCGATGGGAGAAATTGGTAGAGTGAGTAAGCCACGTGGGAGGTGTCTTTGATGATGCTGCCCATTTTCCCCAGGCAGTGGGAGGTGTAGATGGAGTCAATGGATGGGAAGCAGGTTCATGTGATGGACTGGGCTGTGTTCACGGCTTTCTGAAGTTTCTTGCGGTCGTGGGCCGAGCAGTTGCCATTCCAGGCTGTGATGCAGCCAAATAGGATGCTTTCTATGGTGCATCTGTAAAAGTTGGTAAGAGTCAGTGTGGATATGCTAAATTTCCTTAGTTTCCAGAGGAAGTATAGGTGCTGTTGTGCTTTCTTGGTGGTAGCGTCGACGTGGGTTGACCAGGGCAGATTTGTGGTGATGTGCACCCTTAGGAATTTGAAGCTGTTAACCATCTCCACCTCGGCCCCGTTGATACAGAGAGGGGTGTGTACAGTACTTTGCTTCCTGAAGTCAATGACCAGCTCTTTAGTTTTGCTGTCATTAAGGGATAGATTGTTGTCATTACACCACTCCACTAGGTTCTCTATCTCCCTCCTGCATTCTGGCTCCCTGCTCCCTGACATAATGGGATTCCCGACGCTGAACATCAGGAACTCCATTCAAATAAATTTGCATGTTATTACACGATCATCCCCCTCGTTAGATAATCTATTCACATTGGTGTGAGGGATAACCCTTACCCAAACCCTCGCTGGTCTCCCATGACTTGCAGCTGGCGGGCAGACCCACCGGAGATCAGGTGGGTCATGACTGGGCAGCATCTAGGCAGGGCTCCTCAGCACTACCCAGACAGTGCCAGGCCAGTGCCTGGGCAGTGCTTGCGGTAATGCCCAGGGCAATGCCGGGGTGGTGTTGTGTGGAGGGTTCCATTGTAACCTCTGTGTAGCAGGGCAGCCTTTAAAAATAGTATCTTCCAACCAATATGAACTCCTGGTACAATTACAAGTATCACCAATGGTCAAACACCAAAACCTACCAGATACATGTATACACTCGCTTAGCATCTATTCCATAGCTGGACGTTTCCTCTCTTTACAGAACTTCTTGGTCTTGCCCAATTCTCTAGAATTCCCTATTTTTCTCTCCAAACATACAAAACTGACTTCTTTGGTTAAACACAACAGATTGGATATCTGCACCCTTCAGGCCATCTTCTCTTGCATTTACTTTTCTTAGAAAATTAAGAACCCACCAGTTTTCTTTTTAGAGCATAGCTCCACTTTCAGCAACTCTCTCCATAGCAACCTCAGGAGTTTCTTGCTTCTAAAAGCCTGTCAGCTTGCTAAAAGTTCAAACATTGTTTCGATACACATGCAGGGACACTAAACATAACTGAAAGCATACAACCCCTAATTCACCTTAAAATGAAACCAGAATTCTACATTTTCAACCCGGAAAAAACGGCGCAAAAGCTGCACCGATCCTCTGTGCAGTGGGGGCGGGGGGCGGGGAGGGAGGGGGGGGGGACTAGCAGCCGCGCTGCATAAAGCCCCTGGTTTTACCTGCAGATATGGCCGGAGAATGGCCGGGTCCGTGGCCGCACATGCGCACGGTGGCGGCCTGCGGCGGTCGAGCCGTACTACATGGCGCCAGCCGCGAACGGATCCGGCCTGCCAAAAACCGCTCCCCTGTAACCCCCTTGCCACCCCTAGGCCACCCCCCACCAGGCCCCCAACCCCCGCCGAAGCCCCCCGGTCAGTGGCACGGCCCCGTCCCCCGACTATGGAGACGCTGGACACAGTCTGCAGCTACCACGCGGGGTCAATGGAAAGAAATATCATAAGTGTGCTGCACCGTCGGGAACCCGCCCCATTGGAGGCGGGGCATCGGGGGAGGGGCTCAGGTGATGTCCTGAGGCCGTCCCGACGGCGGACGCCACCTTTGAGGGGGCGATGCATCGCAAAAGCGGTGCCACCCCAGATTTCGGTGTAAACGGGGATTCTTCTCCGGCCGATCACCGAACACGATTTTGGCATTGCTGACCGGAGAATCCCACCCTATCTCTCACATAAAATGAATTTGGACACTCCCGTTGCCAAACCACTGCACAGACCTGTCCACAGATTAAAAATGTATAATAAAACTAACGGAATAATTCTGTTTTGTAAATTTTAATTTTAAAAATATCCTGTTGAAGCCAGAATTGCGCTTGTGAAGATGACATGTTGTGGTAGGTGGATACAGGTTTATTTGGGAGAAAAAGAACACATAATCAGGGTTGCAGATGTTTTCTTTGATTCACTTAGCATGAACTTTGATACAGTTTCGAACGATTTTCACGGCGTGCAAATAGATTTTCACAATTTTATAATAGATTTCAGTGCAAAAAGCACTTTGTTTTCACCAAATAATTCACCCAAGAGTGCCGATGCAAGTAACTGTTTCTATATTTAATTATTGGTTGCATGTAAATTAAAAAAGACTTCAATGAGCTATGAATTTAATAAACCCAGGATTCTTCTGGAACTTAAGGTTACATTTTTATGCCTGCTGTGTTAGCTAACCTTAAAATAAAATTGCGCTGTCGAAAAGTTCATTGCCCGAATGCTGCAACAAATGTGTTCAATAAGGTGGCCATAAGTAGCTACGGTTTTACATTTCAAAGATCAAATGATAAAAGGGTTTAGGTAAACAGACAATTTGTGCACAGTAAACAGAGTAGCTGAGCAACAGAAAACAAAGAACCTTTTTGTATGCTTGAACTGACAGTTCTCTCATATCAAAGGCAAGATGATCCACTAAAACAAAAAAAATGATTAATCTTTGAACAGGTAGGACGATGAGGGCAACTTCTGGGATTGGGGAAATCAAACAATGCAGAACATATACATGACATGAGATGATCATATATATGCTGGTAGCAAGGACTATGTGAGAAAGAGTGCTTCAAATAGAAACAGGTTTTTGAACCCCCATTCTATAATATAAGAGCAACTGTCTATTTGGTGCAGGCTACGAATTTTGAGCAACAGCCCTTTCAACTCGGCACTTCACAGGCTTCTGGACGTAACATTGAGTTCAGCAACTCTAGGTAGTAACCTCTTTTTCCAATAAGTTTCCTTTTTCATTTTTTTGTTTTGAATGGTAGATGTTCATGATGGGCAGCATGGTGGCACAATGGTTAGCACTGCTGCCGTACAGCGCCAGGGACCCGGGTTCAATTCCGGCCTTGAGTGACTGGCTGTGTGGAGTTTGCACTTTCTCCCTGTGTCTGCGTGGGTTCCCTCCAGGTGCTCCGGTTTCCTCCCGCAGTCCAAAGATGCGCAGGTTAGGTGGATTGGCCATGCTAAATTGCCCCTTAGTGTGTAAAGGTTAGGTGGGGTTATGGAATCGCAAGCGGGTGGACCTGGGTAGAGTGCTCTTTAAGAGGGTTGGTGCTGACTCGATGAGCCAAATGACCTCCTTCTGCCTGTAGGGATTCTATGATTATTTGAGAGTGCTATTCATATCACCTGGAAACACATCTTTTATTTATTTTGTTATGGGCCAGGGTTTAGAGAACCCCAGAGTGTATCATGGAGTTCAACTGACCCACAATTTTTAATAAATTGTGTTACGGGGAGTACACGGCCCACACTGCAGGTGTGGTATAGCAGAAATGGAAAAGTATTTTTTAAAGCAAAACAATGTTTATTCTATGAACTTAAGTTAACCTTTTTAAAACATACAGAGAACATCTTAGCAACCATTAATTCAAATACAACCCGCAAAGAATACACCACTAAGTAATCCTTAAGCTGTCCTTTTAACATCCATAAGACTTAAAAAACCTTTAAACAGAAGCACAACAGGTTAAAGTCACTACTGAGAGCAATTATTAGTTTTAAATCACCAAAGGATCGATTTACAGTTTTGAGATTACAGAGAGAGAGACGAATACCTCTTCTGGCTGTGACTGCAGCTATCCAGCTCTGAAAACGAAACGAAAACACGCCCTACAGCAAACAGCCTAAAATGAAAGTAAAAAGCTGACAGACAGCCCAGCTACACCCACACTCTGACATCATTGATAAACACCCATTTCTTAAAGGTACATTTCTTAAACACCCATTTCTTAAAGGTCTTCTCACATGAAACTTTGCTTGTCCCGTTATTGTGCTATTGGCCTTGCACCATGAACCCTTTGTGATTTAATCTCTGCCTTCCACCCTTTTGCATTTTGTTCTTTGTCCCAATCACTCCCCTTTAACTTGCTTACAACCTGTTAACATACCTTACTTTTCCCAATTCTGATGAAAGATTATCATCCTGAAATGCTAACTCTGTTTTTCTCTCCACAGATGCTACAAGACCTGCTGAGAAATTCCAACATTTTCTGTTTGCACTACCAGTCTTTTTCCTGTGCTCCAGAGGACTGGCTTAAAATTACACCATTGCGTAACCATAACGAATTGGATGGGTTAGTGAGATAGTCTCTTTTCAACTGTTATGGCATATTATCTCCTCTCTTTTACTCTGGTCCAAATCCTTCTTTATAAATGGCTGTGCCTTTGCATCATTGCAATCAAATGACTTGATTTTATCTATTGTCACATGTACTGAAGTACAGTGGAAAGTTGTTTTCTGCGGCCGAGGGAACATACACATTACATACATAGAAGACAAAAGAATAATCAACAGAGTACATTGACAATAGTACATCAACAAACAGTGATTGGGGGGCAGCACGGTGGTGCAGTGGTGCGATCCTGGCTCTGGGTCACACTGTCCGTGTGGAGTTTGCACAGTCTCCCCGTGTTTGTGTGGGTTTCGCCCCCACAACCCAAAGATGTGCTAGCTAGGTGGATTGGCCACGCTAAATTGCCCATTAATTGGAAAAAATTAATTGGGTACTCTAAATTTATTTTTAAAAAACAGTAAAAAAAACATCTGTCGGGAGAGAAATCAGCTTTGACAAAGAGTCATCGGACGCGAAACATTAGCTCTTTTCTCTCCCTACAGATGCTACCAGACTTGCTGAGATTTTCCAGCATTGTCCCTCCCATTGAGTCCCATATCATCAGGTCAAACTGGGCAAGGGAAATTCCTGCTGATTACCACTTACCATTGTTGTGGGCCAGGGTTTAGAAAACTCCAAAGCATATAATGGGGTTCAGCTGACCTACAACTGTTTATTGAATTTGGTTATGAGGAGTACATGGACCTGCCTTTCAGATGTTATTCAACTTAGGTGCTTAGGTCTTAGGTGCTTTTAATCCAAAACATGCTTTATTCTACGAATTTAGTTAACATTTGTATAACCACACACATGCAAGAACTTTTATCAACTGCAAACATAAATACCCCACATAGCTACAGTAATCTATTTATAACCCTTAATGACTCCCCCTTAATTGTTCCAATTTAATAACAAGATCCAAATAAAAAAACAGAACCCCCGTTTCAAAGGTGCAACCCAGCACACGACACTCTTACTATCTTTAGACTTGGTATAGATACTCTTGTTTCCTGTCCAAAACAGCAGGTTTGAATTCCTTCCAGAAAACAGTTGTCTCTTTTAAGTTATCAAGTAATCTGGAAACAGCTTATAAAGTACAGATAGAGGGACACTTCTTTTCAACCTGTGCAGAACCAAACCAGTTCAAACTCAAAGCGAAAGTAAAGCACAGAGCCACAGCCCAGCTCCACCCACACAATGACATCACTGAAGCCATGTGATAAGACAAAAACATTTCTTAAAGGGACACTCACATGACACCCTTCCCTCACTGCCCCGAACATCAATTAGAAGAAGCACTGAGGGTTACGAGGGCACAGAGTGTACTCTTGATGGGGGAATTGATGTCCTTGAACAAAACTGGCTTGGTAGCACAATGACTGACCAAGCTAGCTGAATGCTAAAGGATATAGCTGCTGGACAGGTCTGCGGCAGGCAGTGATGGAACCATAAAGGGCGACAAAAATACCTGACCTGATCCACCCCAATCTACCTGTCACAGATGCACCTGTCTATGACAGTTTTGGTAGGAGTGACCACCGCACAGTCTTGTGGAGAAAGAGTCATGACTTCAAATTGAGGATAACCTCCATTCTGTTGTGTGGCACTAACATTGTGCTAAATGGGATTGATTTTGAATAGATCTAGCAACTCAAGACTGAGCATCTATGATGTACTGTGGGCCAGTAGAATTCTAATTAACCACAATCTGTACCTCTTGAGCCTTCCAAACCTGTAACATCTACCACTTAGAATGATAAGGGCAATGGATGTATGAGAACACCACCACTTTCAAGTTCTCCTCCAAGGCACACACAATTCTGACTTGGAACTATCTCGCCATTTCTTCGCTATTGTTGAATCAAAGTCCTAGAACTCCCTTCCTAACTGCATTGTGGGTGTCCCTACACCACATAGACTGCTGTGGTTCAAGAAGGTGGCTCACCACCACCTTCTCAAAGGTAATTAGGAATGGGCAATAATGCTGTTCTAACCAACGTTGCCTGTATCTCATGGACAAATTTTTTAAAACTTATGTTGCGCAACATTCCCAGAGCTCATTATAGTATTCCAGGTATGTTCTAACCAGTGCATTGTATAATTGAAGCATGATTTGTATCCTCTTGTCTTCTAATCGTAAAACATAAATGTAAAGCAGTCCTTTAAACTTTTGATTATTTTATGTAACTGTTCATGACACTTTAATGATCTATGTGCCTGGACGCATAGATTTCTTTGGACCACCACTATATCTGGCTATTCAGCATTAAGAAAGTAGCCTGTTTTATCCTTTTTAGGCCCAAAGTGGGTGGCCTCACATTTGCCAACATTGAAATTTAGGCAAATACCGTTATGCCCATTCACTTAATCTATCAATATATCTTGTGACCGTATGCTTCCATCTGCACTGCTTGCAATGTCATCAGCAAATTTGGATATGTAGCTTTCCAACCCATTATCTATTTTGTTAGTAAGTGAATAGTTGAAGACCCAACAAAAAATCCTTGAGGGAAACCACGAGTTATCTTTTGTCAATTTTCTAACTGGGTCAATAATTTGCCTTCAGGTATTTTAACTTTGGTTAACAGGCTCTTATGAGGGACTTTATGAGGGGAGGTTGTGGCACAGTGGTGTTGTCACTGGACTACTAGTAATACAGCCACCCAGGTTAATACTCTAGATGCCTGGGGTCAAATCTCAACATAGCAGATGGTAAAATTTGAATTCTCTAAAAATCTGGAATGAAAAGTCTAATGATGACCATGAAACTGGCACTAATGTCCTTTAGGGAAAGAAATCTCCTGTCCCCCCCTCCCCCCCTCCGGACTACATGTGACTCCAGACCTACCTAGCAAGCCTCTCAGTTCAAGGGTAATTTGGGATGGGCAATAAATGCTGGCCCAGCCAGCATTTCCACATCTCCTGAATGATTTTTTAAAAAGCCTCCTGGAAGTCCATATAAATAACAAGATTAGACCTCTGCACGACTTTAGTCACCCTTCATTCGGGTAACTGAAGTAATCAAGACGTCCAAAATTAATATTTGTTGGCATCATTTAAAGTGAGCCTGCTTCTCTTAAAGGGGAGGTGAATTGTGGCTGGGACAGTGCTGAATCTAACCAGGAAAAAAAGAGAAGAATAGCTCAGCGTTGGAGAGTGGTGGGGTCCTGTTTTTCAGATGCTACACTTGAGGTCTTGCTGGAGGAAGTGGAAAAGGGAAGGAAAAGTGGAGGAGAAGGAGCAGGTTTTCTGTATCTGCAGGAGATCCTACAGACAAACATTGAAAACCAGTGGGAGGATTGTGACAAGCTCAATGCCAGGTATTCACCCCAAGAACCTTGATTCAGTGCCACACAAAGTCGCCAAGGTCAGTGAATGCATCTGTAAATGCCATATTCAATCAGTAGCGCAGTATTCAAACCACAGCTCAAATCACCAGTCCCCATCAATCAGCCACCAACATTCTCTATCAATCAGGACTCACACCAAACATGCATATGTTTCACCTCACCCTCACATATTTAACATTGCTGCAAGCCTCAAGCTAAAATCTCACAGTTTTCACGCATCACCACATATTGGCAGCGATGTGACCCAGATATACTGCAAAACACTCACTGACATTTGCCCCTTTCCCTTGAAGGAAAAGGTGGTGTAAAACTGAATCCAGCAGGAAGGAACAGAGAAGGAAAGGTACATTTGCATTATTGGGGCAACTATTGCTGACCCCATGATCAGTGTCACTGCTGCCATCATCAACAATGATGGGATCCTCATACCCAATCCATCTTCTGACATGCCACCTTCATCCTCCTCATCCCATTTTCTCTTTGAGTCTGCAAGTGGTGATGTTCACCTCTTACTTATCCACCTCCCCTCAGCTCGGACCTTACCCTTTGATGGATCTCTGTGTCTATTCAGAACCATGAATATGCTTTATCCCTTCTTAGTTCCCAAATAACAGAAATACAGGCTGCGATTTTTTTGGCAAAGTTACGTTGAACTTTATTCGCCAGCTTTAGTGTCTATTGATAAATTGTTGGTTACAATAAAAACTTAGGTCAGATTGATTGTCTTTAGTGAATATAGTTGTTGAGTTTAAAATACAACTCGTGGCAATACTTCAAATCATAATACACAGTACAAAATTACAGATTGATTTGAACAAAAGAAAATGGTGATAGCAAAGGCGCCAGCAAGACATAGGTTTCAGAAAGTGATAGATTGTTTCCAGAATGAATTTTTCCATCCCGACAAGGGATTTTTAAGACGATCATTATCTTAAAGTTTTGCCTTCTTCACAGCTGTGATTGGCTTCAACTAATTTATAGTCCACTCAATTCAACCAAACTGCCTGTCCATCAATTTAAGAGATAAATGTTTTGGTGTGATTTTGTAATTTTCTATACCCTGGCTTGCCAATTATGCCTCTAACATTAATTAGATTAACAGTCATTATGACCCTGACTGACTGTTACTATGGAAACAGACCTGTCCAGGCCCTGGGAAGGCATCTGCATACAAAGGCATCTTTTGTCACTAGCCTTGGATTTTGGCCACTCTTGAACAACTTGCAAAATGTGAATATTTAAAGTCTTATCTGGTTAGTTCCCAGCTAGTCAGCTTTTCTCACTCTCATGGTTAATATAATTTAGTCAATTACTCTTAATGATTTCTTAATTAAACCTTTCATCTACCTCATCTATAGCTAACCAGAAAATTTGATTTCTATCACCCTTGTACTTTTTAACTTTACCAGGCAAGGCAGTGGAGAAAGATCAAGAAGAGAGTGAGAATGAAGACACAATGTCATCCCTTGTTTTCACTCTCGCAGACCCTAATTCAGCTATTAACACTGCAACTGTCATCAGGGAAAGATCAGGGGTGAGACCAATATGCAAGTGCTTTTCAATCAAGTCAGGTGCTAAATCATTGGCGGGTGAAGTTTCACATGAGTCCTGCTGCAAAGGACCAGATGAGAACCTTGATGGACCATGCCAAAGATGGAGAATGATGGGTATGCACTGCAAAATGCTTGGTACATCGGGACGACTGCCAGAAAGCCCTGTGATCAGTGTCAAGGAGCGTGGAGCAATCCAACACCAGCTTGGCACAGAGCTTGGTCAAGTTTTGGCTAATTCCATCAACATACATTTGGACCCAGCCATAATGGAATACGTAAAGACTGATGCTTAAACTTCCATTGCAGCCCAAGCAACTTCAGCCTGAGGTTTGAGTGCTGCAGCAGAAGCTTTGTCTTGCATAATCAGCTTACCCCCATGCAGGCTCAAAACTGATGCCATGATCCTCTGGATATCAGTTTTTAAAGGACTGGCAGGATCTCACAGTAGTTCACCAAACTGTCCTGACACAGATTACTAGGATTTTGGATTTGTCGTCCTGACGAGTGAGAGTGGCTTAATGGAGCATGAACCCTAAAGGCACTTATGGTGCCCATGAAACAGATGACCTGAGCCCATTTTCTGGTCTAATATGTTTTCGACAAACAACATCAAAGATTTGTGGTAATGAGGAATAGTTATGTTTTTTCTTCAGCTGCTGATTAATCACTGGAACCATATCTGGCTTTCAAAAATCATAATCTTATAAGTTTCTTGTGAAGATCAGAAACTCAGGAAAGTCTCTGACACAAGCGGTATAATTTTGATTAATTTTAATTCGTGATTGCTAATTTCTAAAAAAAACATTGTGGGTGGGATTCTCCGTCCGCCGCACACGTTTTCTATTGCAGCACGCCCCCGCTGACAGCGGGATTCTCCGTCCCGGCAGCCAGCCGATGGGGTTTCCCATTGTGAGCACCCCCACGCCGTTGGGAAATCTGCGGGCGTGAGGGTGCTGCCGGCGAAACAGAGGATCCCGCCGACAGAGAATCCACCCCATGATATTTGTTCAACCACCAATTAAACTCCTCTCCTGACATGTTAAATAACCTAACAATAAACGCAGTTGGACGGAACTGTAAAATAGTTGCTTGATGGTACAAAGAGTATTTATGAAAGAGAGACACATTGCCAAAACTACATACAAATATACAAACATATGAATCAGAAGTAGGAGTAGGCCACTCGACCCTCAAGCCTGCTCTGCCATTCAATAAAATCGTGGCTGATCTGATTGTAACCTCACCCCCACATCCCTGCCCAAGCCCAATAACCTTCTGCCCCCTTGTTAATCATTAATCTATCTAGCTCAGCCTTAACAATATTCAAAGACTCTGCTTCTACTCTGCCTTTTGTCTTGCGCTCATCAGGGAAAACACAAGAATGCCAAATTTCAAACTCTCACAAACATTAACTCTCACAAAAATTTATATGACAGGAGAAAAGGGTTGGCAAGTGTCTTTTCAGCATTGAATTAACAAATGTGGTAAGATGTCTCACCAAACTGACCTGAGTACCCTGTAATCTGCCAACACAAAACAACAGGGAGAATTGGTGTTGGGAGGGGAGATTGCCATTGGAGAGGCACATTTTTACGTATCTAATAGATCCCCAATAGTTTTAAGGTAAACAAAAGGTGAAGTTGTCATAGTCCCAGATGACTATTGG
This sequence comes from Scyliorhinus canicula, assembly GCF_902713615.1. NCBI lineage: Eukaryota > Metazoa > Chordata > Chondrichthyes > Carcharhiniformes > Scyliorhinidae > Scyliorhinus > Scyliorhinus canicula. The sequence goes on along the minus strand of NC_052148.1, from coordinate 111,954,857 downwards.
CTGCTTTCCCCTTTGCAAGGGAGAGCTGACTGGTGGTGATTTAACCTGAGGATCACCACTCCTCAGGTGAACGGCAAGGTTGGGACAGTGGGGCCTTCATGAATAACCTCACCTTGTACAGGAATTGAACCCACACTGCTGGCCCTACTCAACATCATGAACCAGCTGTCTCGCCAAGTGAGCTAAATCAGCCCCAATAATTTTAATTTAATTCTAAATGGAAAATTCTGGGCAATAATGCAGTCTAGTGAAGAGATTCAATGGGAATAAATATAACATCTACAGCTTTACTCTGCTGGGGCGAAATTCACCGCGGACCTACGTGACGCCCATTTCCGGCGGGCAAAAGCGGCGCCGGTGACTCTGACGTCGCGGCCTGCTTTTAGGCCCTAAATCTCCGTTTCCGAAAGGGCCAGCAGCGGACTGACGCTATACGCGTCAGTTTCACCCGCTGCGGAAGTGGGGGGGGGAGAGTACCGGCGTTTGTGTGTGTGTGGGGGGGAGAGAGTACCGGCGTTTGTGGGGTGGTGGTGGGGGGGGGAGAGAGTACCGGCGTTTGTGGGGTGGTGGTGGGGGGGGAGAGAGTACCGGCGTTTGTGGGGTGGTGGGGGGGAGAGTCCCGGTGTTTGTGGGGTGGTGGTGGGGGGGGAGAGAGTACCGGCGTTTGTGGGGTGGTGGTGGGGGGGGAGAGAGTTCCGGCGTTTGTGGGGTGGTGGTGGGGGGTAGGGGTAGGGGTGGGGGGGTGGGGGGGTAGGGGTGGGGGGTAGGGGTTGGTGGGTGTGGGGGGGGTAGGGGTGGGGGAGCGTGGGGGGGTAGGGGGTGGGGGGGTAGGGGTGGGTGGGGGGTAGGGGTGGGTGGGGGTGGGTTGGGGTGGGGGGTAGGGGTGGGGGGTAGGGGGATGGGGTAGGGGGCAGCGGCGTGCAGAGGGGGGGGGGCGACGGTGCATTGGCCCCGGGCATCCATTGGATGGGGGCATCAGCAGATCTTCCTCAAGGCTCCCCTTCCTCCCAGCTGCCTTGTCTTTGTTTGAGAGAAAGAGAGAGAGAGAGAGATTGTGGGGACAGACAGAGAGAGAGAGACAGAGAGAGGGAGTCCCGTCCGTCCTCTGGCTGAGAGCAGGGCTTTGGTGAGTATATTGCAATCTGCCTAAACCCAGGAATATTGCCTGGTTAGAATGCAGAGGGAAATGCTGGGATCCCGGGGTGGGAGATGTGTCTGGATTTGTCTATTTCAGCTTCAGCCTCTGCGATTTCAGGTCTGTTTCACAACAACAGGAAAAACGCGCGGAGAGAGAGGGAAAAACGTTTGGCAAAGTTTCTGGGTTCTGCCTTTATAATTCACAGCGCAGAAAGGGTTCTGCGCTGTGAATTATCAAGGCACCTTTTCTAATCCTGGGGAGAAACAACCTTTTGAAGAGTCTGAGGAAATAAGCAGGAATTTGGATTAATTCTGCCTCCCCACTCCCTGGGCCTCTTTCTCCTCCTTTCTCCTCCCTCCCCCTTTCTCCTCCCTCCCCCTTTCTCCTCCCTCCCCCTTTCTCCTCTCTCCCCCTTTCTCCTCTCTCCCCCTTTCTCCTCTCTCCCCCTTTCTCTTCTCTCTCTCTCACATTCTCTTCATCCTGCCCTTTGTTCCAGTGCTATTTGATCCCCCTGTGCACTGGCACAGATTTACAGTGCGGTTTAGGTTCTGCGTTTACCCCAGGTGTGGGGGCGGGGAAAAGAGGGAGGGTTCGGCATTCCTCAGGGGCACTGCATTGAACCACCCCCACCCCCCTCCCAAATCATCCTCCATCTAACCTCATCCATCCCTCTTTTCACCGCAAATCCTTGCATTCAGGGAAATACTGAGATTGGAAAGCTATTAATGTGATACCCCTATTCATAAAGGAAGGGAGGTTAAAAGCAGGTAACTATAGGCTGACTAGCCTAATATCTATTGTTGGAAAATCGTTGGAATCAATTACTAAGGAAGTAATGGCAGCACATTTGGAAAATCATAATCTAATCAAGCAGAGTGAGCATAACTTCATGAAAGGGAAATCATGTCTGCCTAATTTATTAGAGTTTTTCGAGGAAGTCACAACCAGAGTGGATAGAGGAGAACCTGTGTGCGTGGGTTTCCTCCGGGTGCTCCGGTTTCCTCCCACAGTCCAAAGATGTGCGGGTTATGTGGATTGGCTATGCTAAATTGCCCGTAGTGTCCTAAAAAATAAAAGGTTGGGGGGGGTTGTTGGGTTACGGGTATAGGGTGGATACGTGGGTTTGAGTAGGGTGATCATTGCTCGGCACAACATCGAGGGCCGAAGGGCCTGTTCTGTGCTGTACTGTTCTACTTCTACCAGTAGATGTGTTATATTTGGACTTCCAGAAGGCATTCAACAAGGTACCCCATAAAAGGTTAAGAGCCCATGGTGTTGGAGGCAGTATATTGGCACAGATAGAGAATTAGCCAATGGGCAGGAAACAGTGAGTGGCGATAACGGGTTTTTTTCAGGTTGGCGACCAATAACCAGTGGGCTTCTACAGGGATCATTGCTGGAATCTCAACTGTTGACAATATAGATTAGTGACTTGGAGGAAGGAAGCAAATGTACTGTAGCTAAATTTGCAGACAACACAAAACTAGGTGGAAAGGCAAATTGCGAGAGGGATGCAAACAGTTTACATAAGAACATAAGAAATGGAGCAGGAGTAGGCTATCTGGCCCTTCTAGCCTACTCCACCATGCAATGAGATCATTGCTGATCTTTTGTGGACTCAGCTCCATTTTCCTGCCCGAACACCATAACCCTTTATTCCTTTATTCTTCATAAAACTATCTATCTTTATCTTGAAAACATTTAATGAAGGAGCCTCAACTGCTTCACGGGGCAGGGAATTCCATAGATTCACAACCCTTTGGATGAAGAAGTTCCCCCTAAGCTAAGTCCTAAATCTACTTCCCCTTATTTTGAGGCTATGCCCCCTAGTTCTGCTTTCACCCGTCAGTGGAAACAACCACCCTGCATCTATCCTATCTACTCCCTTCATAATTTTATATGTTTCTATAAGATCCCCCCATAGCCTTCTAAATTCCAACGAGTACAATCTCAGTCTATTCAACCTCTCCTCGTAATCCAACCCCCTAGTGAATCTCCTCTGCACACCCTCCAGTACCAGTACATCCTTTCTCAGGTAAGGAAGCCAAAACTGAACATTATACTCCAGGTGTGGCCCCACTAACACCGTGTACAGTTGCAGCATAACCTCCCTAGTCTCAAACTCGTCCCTCTAGCAATGAAGGACAAAACTCCATTTGCCTTCTTAATCACCTGTTGCACCTGTAAACCAACTTTTTGCGACTCATGCACTAGGACACCCAGGTCCATCTGCACAGCAGCATGTTTTAATATTTTACCATTTAAATAATAATCCCTTTTTCTGTTATTCCTACCAAAATGGATAACCTCACATTTGTCAACATTGTATTCCATCTGCCAGGCCATGGCCCATTCACTTAAACTCCCTCTGCAGACCCCCAGTATCCTCTGCACTTTTTGCTTTACCACTCATCTTCGTGTCGTCTGCAAACTTGAACACATTGGGCGAGATTCTCCGCACTCCCGACGGTGCGGAGAATAGCGTGGCTCGTAAAATTTTACGGCCACGCTGTTCTGACGCCCTCCCGCTATTCTCCCCCCCCCCCACGCCCAACTCCCGACACGAATCGCTGCCGCCGTTTTTTTTACGGCCGGCAGCGATTCACAGCTGATAGATGGGCCGAAGTCCCAGCCCTTTACGCTGTTTTTACGAACGGCAAACACACCTGATCTGGCCGTTCGTAAAAACGGCGGGAACAACTCGCTTTTTATAACCATGGCACCGATCGCGGGCAGCGGGCCCGATGCCCGCGCACTATTTCTCCTTCCGCCGCCCCGCAGTATCCATTCGCGGGGCGGCTGAGGGGCATCCCGGCCCACGCATGCGCGGGTTTCGCGCAAATCGCGATGACGTCATCCGCGCATGCGCGGGTTGGAATCTTCCAATCCGCGCATGCGCGGCTGACGTCATATGACGCGTCAGCCGGCGCTAACTCCGGCAAGCGGGCTTAACGAAATTCGTTAAGCCCGTGATGCCGGAGCTTACGGCGTCGGGCTGCTAGCCCCGACCGGGGACCAGAATCGGTTCTCGGTCGGGAAGGGGCGCGCTGGCGTCAAACCCGCCCGGGTTTGACGCCAGCCTTACGATTTCTCCCGTTTTGGGAGAATCGCGCCCATTGCACTTTGTCCACAATTCCAAATCAACTATGTAAATTGTGAACAATTGTGGCCCCAACACGGATCCCTGAGGGACACCACTAGCTACTGGTTGTCAACCAGAGAAACACCCATTAATCCCTTTGCTTTCTATTAATTAACCAATCCTCTATCCATGCTATTACTTTACTCTTAACACCATGCATCATTACCTTATGCAGAAACCTTTTGTGTGCCACCTTGTCAAAAGCGTTCTGGAAATCCAGATATACCACATCCATTGGCTCCCCGTTGTCTACCTCGCTAGTAATGTCCTCAAAATATTCCACAAAATTAGTTAGGCATGACCTGCCCTTTATTAACATATACTGTGTCTATCCAATGGGACAATTTCCATTCAGATGCCTTGCTATTTCTTCCTTGATGATAGATTCCTGCATTTTCCCTTCTACCGAAGTTAAGCTAACTGGCCTATAATTACTCGCTTTTACCTACCTCCTTTTTTAAACAGTGGTGTCACATTTGCTAATTCCCAAACTGCCGTGACCACCCCAGAGTCTAGTGAATTTTGGTAAATTATCACAAGTGCATTTGCAATTTCCCTAGCCATCTCATTTAGTACCCTGGGATGCATTCCATCAGGACCAGGAGACTTATCTGATCCACATCTGGAGTTTGCAAAGAGAAATTGATAGGTTAAATAAGTGGACAATGTGTTGTTCTCTGCCTTGTTTTATCCAGATGGCTTCAATGTGTAGTGTTGATCAGAGAACAACGAGTCTTGTAAACCAACAAAACTATTTTATTGAACACTACTAACTGGATTCGACACTTATCCCTGTGAAACAAACAGTTAATCGATAAGACATAAACTATACTCAGTATACTCTTCTACATCTAACGCACTAACATATTAAACTATTCTCTTGCTCTCTCACTATCTTCGGTATTAGCCAGCTCCCGCTCTTACCACCTACTCCAACCTTCTGTCCCACAAGGCTCTGCATAATCGCTTATATACTTCTAAGACTAGCTCCCTCTAGTGGCTCTTTGTGTACAACTTTATTAACTCTTACTTTACAGGCATGTATTATAATAATAACACAGACAAAAAGTTGGTAAATGGATTATAATGTGGGTAAATGTGAATTTGTTAATTTTAGAAGGGAGAACAAAAGTACAGAGTACTATTTAAATGGAGAACAACTGCAGAAAGCGGCAACACACAGGGACTCTGCACAAAACAGAGAAAGCTAGCACACAGGTGCAGCAGGTAATCAGGAAGGTTAATGGAATGTTGGTCCTTATTTCAAGGAGGTTGCATATAAGAGTAGGGAAGCCTTACTGAAACTGTACAAGATACTAGTGATACCACATCTGGAGTACTGGGAAGAGTTTTGGTCCACTTATTTAAGAAAAGATCTTAGCCAGGATTCTTCATTCAATGCCACTATGATCAGGATCCCAATCGGGCAGAGAATGGAGTGTCGAGGGGAAAACAGATTTGGCGCTGGGCACCTGTCACATTGCGATGTTCCGATCTCCTGCTGCCAGCCTCAGCGTGTTACCCACCCTGTGCTAATGCGATGATGCAAAGCAAGTAATTAAATTAATGTTCATGTCATTAACTGCAAAGTAGAAAATCCACTGGCGAGCTTTGGTGCAAGTTTGCCGAAGTGTGGCTCTGATATGGTGGGCCCCAAGTTGAGTCAATGGGGTCGGAGCATAACTGAGGTTCTCCACTTTTTGCTAAGAAAAAGAGAAAGTGAAAGCACTGAGCTCCTTTTGATGTGGGAATGATCTGTCAATCATAGCAAGAATGTTTATAAATATCAAGCACTTGAGATTCATTCAAGCATGAAGGGACAGATAAATAAGCCAACTCCCTAAGCAGCTGTGTTTGGACCAATAGCACTGTCAAGCTCTGGTTAGTGATATGTATTTCTCTATGAAATTGAATTGAAGATTTGCATTTCAGAGTCCATCCAAGGATTTGAAGCCCTTTGAAATGTACTTGGCGTTCGAGAAAGCCTCTGACACTTGTAACAGCTGCTGCTTTGAACACTTTTGTCTGAGGCAACATGTTAGGGAAGGGTAAGTGAAAATTTCAATAATTTTTCACTCTACTGCCTGGACTGTTCTTCAGCGTTCAGGCAGGGGTGACTTATGGGGTTCTCTAGTGGGGAAGCCTGATGGGGGGTGTCTTATGTGGGGAGTTAGCTGAAGGGAGGGTTGTGCCACCCTCATGCATGCCTGTTGTTGGGGGGGGGGGTAAACCTTTATTCCTGTGGTCGGAGGGGGAGTGCCCTTCCTTGGCTGCAGGGGGGTGGGTTTCTGTTGTTGGGGGGAGGGGAGCCCACCACCAGTCACCTGTATTGGGCTGCCTGCCCAAAATGTGGCCCGAAAATGGGATTCCGATGAAATCTGACAAGCTCTCCCCCATGGCTAAATTAGCATGGTAAAGGGGGAGACTTGTATACTGGGCTCCTGTCCTAACGTCAGTGGACACCGGTAGCAATTCTCCACTGACAGGAGCACTTAGATTCCAGAGTGGAGAATCCCAGCCATTATTTGGGGGCAGCACAGTGGCACAAGTGGATAACACTGTGGCTTCACAGCGCCAGGGTCCCAGGTTCGATTTCCTGCTGGGTCACTGTCTGTGCGGGGTCTGCATGTTCTCCCCGTGTCTGCGTGGGTTTCCTCCCGGGTGCTCCGGTTTCCTCCCACTGTCCAAAGATGTGCAGGTTAGGTGAATTGGCCATGATAAATTGCCCTTAGTGACCAAAAATGTTAGAAGGGGTTATTGGATTGCGGGGATAGAGGGCTCAAGTGGGTCGGTGCAGACCCGATGGGCCGAATGGCCTCCTTCTGCACTGTATGTTCCATGTTCTATTTTGTCGGAGGTGGTTCAGAGAAGGTTCACCAGGATGATCCCCAGTATGGAGGAATTGTCTTATGAGCGAATGTTAAACAGATTGGGAATCTATGCATCGGAATTTAGAAGAATGAGAGGTGATATCATTGAAACATGGAGGATTCTTAAGGGGCTTGGCAAGGTAAATGCTGACAGGATGTTTCCCCTCATGGGTGAGTCAAGGACCCGAGGACATAGTCTCAGTATAAAGGGGCGCCAATTTAAGACTGAGATGAGGAGTAATTTTTTCTGTCAGAGGGATGTGAGTCTTTAGAACTCCTTGTCACAGAGAGCTGTGGGGGCAGAGTCCTTGTGTATATTTAAGGCTGAGATAGATAGATTCCTGATCAGTGAGATCAGTAAGGGAATCAAGAGCAACGGGGAAAGGGTAGGAAAATGGACGTGAAGAATGTCGGTTCAGCCATGATCCTATTAAAAGTTGAGCAGGCTCGAGGGCCGAATGGCCAACTGTTGTATCTATTTCTTACGGTCTTTTTGATTCCCCGCCTGGGTCCCTCCACTCCTCCACTTCCCGCAACCTCTTTGAAATATTTAAATACCAACATTTCAGTCAGCTGTCCTACTGTCTTGTTATTGGGACATTTTTTCTATTTTCAAGGCATTAGATAAATCAAGTGTTTGTTGGAGCAATAATTACAACATCAATAGTAGATTATTTGTATCTATTAAGCAAAAATGTTTGCGAAAGCACGAATGTACAAGGAATTACAACTCAAGGAACTATACTGGGGTTCAGTGACTAAATATGTAGAGCAGGAAATTACCTTATATTTTTGTAAAAGTGACAAACTATGTACTTCTGATCAATTCTGGTAATTATAAACTGAATTGTAATTTAAATAACTCATGACTAACTGTTTTTGGTCTCAGGATAATCTCAAGTCTGTTTCTGTATAAATAACACAAGCATGTTTACTCTTGTGTACTGCTGTCCCATGACTTAGCCACTCACAAAGAGGTGAGGGTGACTATTCATTTGGGAGTTCAAGATCTGCTGACTAATGAGGAAGATAGGAACTTTTGAGTATAAGGAACAGGAAAATACCATTATAATCCATCTTCAGTGATTAGAAAATACTACTGGTTTGATTGGTAAGTTTGCCAACGACACAAAGGCTGGTGGAGTTACAGATAGTGAAGAGGATTGTCAGAGGATTCAGCAGGGTATAGATCAGGTGGAGAAATGGTAGATGGAGTTTTTTAAACTTTCAGTTGACAATTCTTCCCTGCTTTGCCTCTTCGTTTACATTGGCACAATTAGTAAACTCATACCTCAAGAAATCATCTTTATATTGCTTTGTTCCTGATTTCAGTTTCTTCTTAATGAGTTGTTCACCAGAGGCCCTGGGACTCTGTATGTAGCTCATACCAGCGCTGCTTAGCCCTGCCGTGGACTCTCATGTTAAGCTCTCTCCAGCAGATTCAATTGTGAGATCCTGGCCAGTTTGTGTCTCTCACCCTCTCTTCCTTTATTACAAAATGATCCATCTTCAGTTCTTCACACAGTCCTGTTGCTTCCTTGCTGGAAGCTACAAAATGGAGGAACCTCTGCTCCATGATCTTGTGCCCCGAACAAGTCGGCGGGACCTGCTCTCTGCCGCTGCTTCTTGCTGGAAGACTCCATCCATTTTTCAAGGAAGTTGGTCCTGGGACAACACTCTGATGTCAGGAGGAGGTGGTCTGCACCATTGGGTTGCTGGTCTGCTAGATTTGGTTGAGCAGGCACACATGTGCATAACGGCCAACATTCCTGAAAGCTGGTCCCAGCCAATCGGCACTTGTTCCTGCAATTGGGAACACTGCGACCAATCGCTCCGCAACCCTCCCGACAGCCGCCCACGGCCCACCAGCGGGTCGCGACCCTGAGTTTGACAATGACTGCTAAATGTCCATCAGCAGTTGCACTTTGTAGTTAATTCTAGCCACCTTCCCTCTCCCAGGTTTAAGATGATGTCCTATTGTTGTAGAATCTGTATGTTTAACTGGTATGAAGAAGGTGAGTTTGCGACAGGTCACCAAATGCAGATGCGAACAATTCCTGAAGCATTTCAGCCACATCACACTCACTTGGACATCTCAGCAGGTAGGTTTCCTCACTTCTGCTTCAGTCCGTCACACAGTCGTTCCATCTGCTGCACAATGCTCTGCAGAACGTAACTGCAGCAGGGACAGCTCTTTCAGTAGACATGCAAATTACCACAAGAATCCTTCAAGGATTTAACAACTTCGCCAAGTTTTCCTGTGCTGGAGAGAGACATAGGCCAGAATTCTATGGCCTCACTGTGGTGTGTAATAGGTGTCTGGTGGCTGGATTGTCTTTAAGCTAATGGAGGCCCTTAACGGACCAGTTAATGTCCGTGGGCTTCTCCCACGACCGCTGATATTTTGCTGCACCACAGTGTGAGGCCTTCAGGTGGCCTAGCTGCAGCTTGAGGAGGGAAGGGGGCTAAATGCCACACCCACTTCTGCCCATTCTGCCCTCCCCCCCTCCGGCCCTCAACTCACAGCACTCAACTCACCCTCTTGCCGGATCCTACTTGACTGGATAGAGCAAACTTTCCCCACTTACCTTGGAGTCCAGCCTTCAGTAATGATCTTCATGAGGAACTGGCAGCAGTTCCATCAGTGGCTACCATTCCCTATGGCACTGTTGGAACTGGATAGCTGCAACATATTTGATTGGCTGGTAGTGTTGCACATTGATTGGCATCTTGAGCTCTCTGCTTTGCGCATTTTGGGCAAATGTTTACTCGTGGGTGGTAACGTGTGTACCACTATGGCATTCTCCACGATTCGTCTCTGCAAGAATGTGCACATGGAGCTCGAAGGGAACTCACTGCACACGGACAATGGGTGCTAATAAAATCAATTTCTTGCCTCCTCAGCATTATCTGAACACAATGAAAGGTTGGAGTGTGCACAACTAGTCATTGCATTCAGCACTGAAAGCTGTAAGAACCATAAGATTTTACGGATGTCTTATGGCAGCTAGACTCTTTTCTAGATCAAAGAATGGCTCTATTTCCATTTGGAAAATACACTGGCTCAGTTCAAACCTTTATACGCTGTGTGATAGATAGCAACAAATACATCTGTTAGGGGTTCAAACAAAAGCAAATCACAACATACTGATTTTACAGGGAAAAATATTATTATCTGTCAGACACTTTGCAGACGGCAATTACGCAGCTTGCTCTGCCAGAAAAGAAGTCAAATGTTTTCACATCAGAGGCCACTGAAATATGTTGTTAGTTTGCAATGAGGCCCATCTAGGAACAGGATACCTTAGATCTAGTAATCTATGGCCGGGAAATCCCTTGGAATTGCTCCCACTCTGCCAACTCTGGAAGTGCAGCAGACAGTTTGTTTACATGTATAAGCAAGGTTTCTGCCACAAATCAAGCTTGCATATAGCTATCAGATTTATCTATTCATCTATCCAAATTTAAGTGCACCGAAAAACTTTTCTCAGAGCCACATAGCAGCAAAATATATGGTTGTATTATTGTACCGAGTGGAATGCATTTGTCTTGAATAGAAAATGCTGATACAGTGACTAATTTCCATCTATAGATTAGTAAAGAATCCAATTCTGTAGGTTTGCTGTTTGATAGTTTTAAAATGTAACATGGGAGCAAGACTGCTTTTAATGAAAGCTGAGAAGGAGAGTGAACATTTTTTCGGAGATGGGGAAGATCTCTTATGTTTTCAACATTTATTATCATGCTCACTTTTCCTGATAGCCTAACACTTGCATGGCACTTCCAGTTGCCTTTTACCGTCTAGATTACAGCCATAGGTCAAATACCCATCAAAAATGTATTTTGTTATTTCACAATGTTTCAGTTTCTATTTATTATTACAATACAAAACACACTAATGATCGATATGTAAAATGATAAAGAGCTGGTAGCTGTCTCGGATACTTGGTAGATATTCTGCAACTGCACTAATATTGTGGTACTGTCCAGTGATCCAAAATAAATTCTACTGTCAGACTTTACATTACATTCAAATGGGAAAAAAACATTGGAACAAGTCATTAAAAGTCAAGGAAAACAACGTTCATTGAAAAATCACTATCTGACATTTTGAATATTCGCAAGCATGTAAATGTATTCGGAAAAAATAATTGTACATTTACAATTTGAAAGTCTAACTCCTGGGCCTCTGGTGATTGCCATAGGATTACTAGGCCTTTGTTCACACAAAGTAAGATCAGTGGCTCAGGAAAGGAGAGTCCAGAGCGGAAGCTCCGTGGCCTGTATTTCCTTGTTTGTGATCTAATAGGAAGGTGCAATGAGTGAGATTCTGGCTGCATCAACCTTGAATATTACCAGTGAGCACAAACTGGCACATGTACTCCAATGGGTGATGCACAGTTTTCTGCTTTCAAATGATCACAACAATATTTTCTATAGGAGAAAAAGGTGCTGATTGATTGTCAAGGTGAAAAGCTTTGGCAACAGGTCTCTCTTACCAAATTGTTTCTATTGTATAAAGCCAAGTGATTTCTATCAGTGCAGCAATGTCTTTTAAGCTCTAAACAGCCAACTGAAATTTCATCTGATTTCAAAAGTTAGAAATTATTAGACATGGAGTTTGATGTGATAGTATTACAAACTTCTGACTTAGATATAAAAGTTCTGCTCACTGAGCCAAGTTGACAATATATCACATAAAAATGTTCTTAAAAGTTGAGTATTGTATTGGATGCACAAGTAAAAATTACTTACCTGAATTAACCATTTTGTTTACACTAATATATTAATCTAAAATAGATCCTATTTACTTGACCTCCCACTATGATCATCGGCTCGCACAGCCGAGAAAGAGTTTGTAATTATAAATCACAGTAAAATAAAATATTTTAAATCGAAATATAATAGTTATGACATGAACATAATTGGCAATAAAGCAATTTGGGACATCACAGGTGGTGAAAGGTGCCATCTAAATGCAATTTCTTTCTTCTAGTTTTCTAATCAGTAGTAAAGTATTTTTATGCCAACAGTTGTTGAAATGACCAAGACTGAGACAATTTTGTGCGAAGGAACAATTAGTTTAGATAGATCACATGATTATAACACTAATAATAATAGATAATTGGGAGTGATTGCAAAGTAGTAATCTAATTGAAGGGTTTGAATGACATAAATTTGTGACACTACCCTTTTAGAGCCTAGTATTGTTATCTGAAGTCTGAAAATACAGTGAAAACCTTCTCTGCCATGTTGCTGTTTACCATATGGAATATTTTAATTTTACATTGATGAGTTTTGTTGAGCTTTATTGCTCATAGAAACAGTATAATATGCCAATAATGTTTGATGATGTTCAATAATTTGGAGACCATTATTGATGAGATAGCAGCGAAGAAGATGTGAACAAGAGAAATTGGTGCAGGAGGAGGCTATTTGGCCCCTTGAACACATTGTGTCATTTAATATGGTCATGGATGGTCTATTGTGGTCTTAACTCCACTTTTCTGCCTGCCCACCTATAACCGCTTAAATTTGAAGTGTTCAACAAATGTACATTCCATTTAAGAACAAGAACTCAGTGAGAAAGATCCATCCATGGATTGCAAAGGAGGTTAAGGATAGTATGAGATTAAAAGAAGAGGCTTAGACATTTGCAAAGAATAGTTGCAAGTGTGAGGATTGAGAATGATTTAGAAACCAGGGGCTGGATTCTCCCCTACCCGGCGGGTCGGAGGGTCCCGGCGGGATGGAGTGGCGGGAACCACTCAGGCGTCGGGCCACCCCAAAGGTGCGGAAAACCTCCGCACCTTTAGGGGCCAAGCCCTCACCTTGAGGGGCTAGGCCCGTGGATCGGTGGGCCCCGATCGCGGGCCAGGACAGCGTGGGGGCACCCCCCGGGGCTAAATCGCCCCTCCGCCCCCCCCCCAGGACCCCAGAGCCCCCCTCCCCCCGCGCCGCCAGTCCCGCCAGTAAGGGAGGTGGTTTGATTCACGCCGGCGGGATCGGCATTACAGCAGCGGGACTTCAGACCATCGCGGGCCGGAGAATGGCCGGGGGGGGGGGGGGGGGGGTCCGCCGACCGGCGCGGTGTGATTCCCGCCCCCGCCGAATCTCCGGTGCAATTCGGCGGCCGGTAGGGCGGGATTCACGCTGCCCCCCGGTGATTCTCCGATCCAGCGGGGCGTCGAAGTATCCAGCCCCAGCAAAGTGCACGAACAAGTTTATAAAAAGAGAAAAAGAAGAATGTGGGAGAAAATGTATCAGGAATAAAAAAAACAAATTAAAGTATGTAAAAAAGGAACAAAGTAGCTCAAGTTAATATTAGTCCCTTAGGAGCAGAAGCAGGAGAAATTTTCATGAACAATGAGGAAATTGCAGAGACGTTGAACAAATATTTTGTCTGTCTTCACAGTGGAAGACACAAGTTACATACCAGAAATAGAAAGTAGCTGAGGGATAATAAGAATGAGGTAATTAAGATAGTTAATAGTCATAGAGAAAAAGTACTGGAGAAATCAAGGAACTAAGATCTGATAAATCCCAAGGACCTGAATGTCCGCATGCTGGGGATCTAAAAGAGATAGGTGCAGAGGTAATGGGCGGGATTTCCCGACCTCGCACCGGGTCGGAGAATCCCCAGGAGGCAGCGCAAATCCTGCCCCGACGTCGGTTGCCGTATTCTCCGCCGCTGTTTTTTGGGCAGCAGTGGGATTCCCGCCACGCCGGTCGGGGGCCATTGGCAGCGCGCCCCCGGCGAATCGCCGGGCCCCGATGGGCCGAGCGGCCGTCCATGTTTGACCAGTCACGTCAGTATAAATCACTCAACTCACGCACCATCGGGACCTGGCAGGTGAGTATGCGTGGGCAGTCCTCGGGGGGATCTGACCCCACGGGGGGCCCCATGGTGGCCTGGCCCGCAATCGGGATCCACCGATCTGCGGGCGGGCTTGTTCCATGGGGGCACTTCTTCGTTCCGTGCCGGGCCCCTGTAGGGCTCCGCCATATTGCCCGGGGGGCCGGCGCGGAGAAGAGAACCCCCACAGATGCGCGTAAATACGCCGGCCGGTATGCACATGCACGGAATCATGCCGGCCATTCCGCGGCGGCGCTGGCTGGAGCGGCACCACCCCCTCCGGCATCAACCTAGCCCCCTAGAAAGGTGAGAATTCCTCACCTTGGAATGTCGTTGACGCCAGAGTTGTTGGCGCCGGTTTTCCCGCCGGCGTGGGGACTTAGTCCCCAGAAGGGAGGATTCCAGCCAATGAATTCACTGATATTCCAAAGTTCCCTAGATTCATAATAAAATAATCTTTATTGTCACAAGTAGGCTTATATTAACACTGCACTGAAGTTACTGTTAAAAGCCGCTAATTGCCACAATCCGGCGCCTGTTCGGGTACACGAAGGGAGAATTCAGAATGTCCAATTCACCTCACAAGCGTGTCTTTCGGGACTTGTGGGAGGAAACCGGAGCACCCGGAGGAAATTCACGGAGACACAGGGAGAATGAGCAGACTCCGTACAGACAGTGACCCAAGCCGGGAATCGATGCTGGGACCTTGGCGCTGTTAAGCAACAGTGCTAGGTGCTGTGAAGCAACAGTGCTAACCACTGTGCCACCTTGCCACCCTGGATTCTGGAATGATCCCAGCAATTTGGAAGTTAGCAAATGTAACACCACTATTCAAGAAAGGAGGGAGAGAGAAAATGTGGTTTACAGGCCAGTTAGCCTGATATCAGCCACTGGGAAAGAGCTGGTGCCAATTATTAAGGAAGTCCTAACCAGGCACTTAAAATGCATAGTCTGATTGGAACAAGTCAACATGGTTTCACAAAAGGGAAATCCTGTTTGACAAATTTACTAAAGTTTTTTGAGGAAGTAACTATTAGGGTGGATAAAAGGGAACCAGTAGATGTAATATATTTATACTACCAAAATGCATTTGATAAGGGTCATGCAACTAAGTACTCAAGGAGTTGGGATTATAGATCAGCATGAATTGGTTAATGGACAGGGAGCAGAGAGGAGGGGTAAAGGGATATTTTCAAGTTTGCAGGCTGTGGCCAGTGGAGTGCCGTGAGGATCAGTGTTGGATCCTCAGTTATTTGCAATCTATATTAATGACATAGATAAAAAGATAGAGAATAATGCAACTGTTTGTTGTTGATACAAAGCTAGATGCAAATGCAATCTGTGAGGAGGATACAAAGTGCTGCGAAGGGAATTAAATAGGTTAAGTGAGTGGGCAACAAGATGGCAGATGAAGTATAATGGGGGATGGGGAAGAGTGTGAGGTTGTTTTCTTTGGTCATAAAAATAGAGAAGGAGGATATTTTTTAAAAGGCATGCCAACTTGTAAATGCTGATGTTCAGAGAGAACTGGGTATATTCATACAAGGAACACCAAGAAGTAGCAATTTGGAAATTAAATGGCATATTAACCTTTATTGTAAGATGTTTGGAGTACAAGAATAAATAAGTCTTGCTACACTTGTCTGGAGCCTTGGTTTGACCACACCTGGACTATTATACGCGGTAGCACAATGGTTAGCACGGTGGTTTCACAGCTCCAGGGTCCCAGGTTTGATTCCCAGCTGGGTCACTGTCTGCGTGGAGTCTGAAAGTTCTCCCTGTGTCTGCGTGGGTTTCTTCCGGGTGCTCCGGTTTCCTCCCACAAGTCCCAAAAGACATGCTGTTAGGTGAATTGGACATTCTGAATTCTCCCTCTGTGTACCCGAACAGGCGCTGGAATGTGGCAACTAGGAGATTTTCACAGTAACTTCATTGCAGTGTAAGCCTACTTGTGACAATAAAGATTATTATTATAATTATACCATTATACCTGGAATGTTGTGTGCAATTTCCCCCCCCAATAATTTAACAAAGGATATATTGCATTGGAGGCAGTACAGCAAATGTTCACTAGATTGGTCCTTGGGGTAAGAGGGTTGTCATATGTTTAGATGTTGAGTACATTACGTCTATATTTTCAGGAGTTTAGATGAATTGAAACCTATGAGATTCTGAAGGGGATTGACAGGATAGATACTGAGGCAATGTTTTCCCTGCCTGAGGAATCTAGAAAAAGGGAGCTCAGTTTCAGGATAAGGGTTCTGTGGTCTTCAATTGTCCAATTCAATACTTGTTTGTGTGCGTCTATTGACTCTTCTGTGTTGTATGCTGATGGCCAAGCTCGGAGATGGTTACTGAGAAACAGAATTTAAACTGAAAGCAAGAGGCTGTAAGCATTAGAGAAACAACATTTTAAAAGCATTGAATAAAACATGTTACACACAGAAATTGGTGTGTCATCACTGCACATCTCTGAGGCATAAAACACAACAATTGGCAATAGAACATAGAACATAGAACAGTACAGCACAGAACAGGCCCTTCGGCCCTCAATGTTGTGCCGAGCCATGATCACCCTACTCAAACCCACGTATCGCCCCTATACCCGTAACCCAACAACCCCCCCCGCCTTAACCTTACTTTTATTAGGACACTACGGGCAATTTAGCATGGCCAATCCACCTAACCCCCACATCTTTGGACTGTGGGAGGAAACCGGAGCACCCGGAGGAAACCCACGCACACAGGGGGAGGACGTGCAGACTCCACACAGACAGTGACCCAGCCGGGAATCGAACCTGGGACCCTGGAGCTGTGAAGCATTTATGCTAACCACCATGCTACCCTGCTGGATAATACTTTAAATTGACTGGCTACGTGACTTTCTCTTCCTTCTCTGTGAGATCCGCCCATGCCGAGGGATTGGTGGTTCTCGACGATCAAAAGCCGACTATTTTACTGCAGAAATGGAGAGTCCGAATATACCAGTGACCCACAAGAGGACGATACTCATACATTGGATCAAAAGACCAGAGCGTATTCAAGCAGCTCACAGAAGACACCTCCACATTTGATACAGTGGAACCTGCCCTAGACAATGGCTCTGCACTGGGAACTATCCAACAGAGTGATTTAAATCACTAACTAGTTCTGCCAGTGATACGCTAATAGTTATTCAAAATGAATTAGAAGAAATAAAAGCGTTTCTCGCTTCAGCATAACTATTTTGAACAGCCAGACTGAGTCCTGCATGTCACACCCTCCCTCCCACACCAGAACCCCCCCTCCCAGAACTAAGCACTTCACCGGTCCATGGTATTCCCCCCCGAACCCCGCCCCGACCTGACCTCAACTTGCCCGATAAACGTGACTTGACCGCCTCCCGATGTCCAACTCTCTTTATGTCAGAAACCCCGGGTGCGATTCTCCGCTCCCCAGGCCGGGTGGGAGAATCGTGGGAGGGCTGCTCTGGCACCCCCCGCGATTCTCCCCCCCCCCTCCCCCAAATGGTGTGTCTCGTTTTGCGACACGCCTCTCGGAGAATCGCGGGTCGCCGTGTGATTCTCTGGCCCGGATGGGCTGAGCGGCCTGACGTTCCCGACCTGTTCACGCTGGCGGCAATCACACCTGGTCGCTGCCGGCGTGAACATCACGCAAAAGGTAAGTTTGGGGGGCGGAGAGGGGATCGAGCACCACGGCTGTGCTCGGGAGGGGACTGGCCCGCAATCGGTGCCCACCGATCTTCAGGCCGGCATCTCTAAGAAACGCACTCTTTCCCCACCGCCACCCCGCAAGATCAAGCCGCCACGTCTTGCGGGGCAGCGGAGGGGAAGACGGCAACCGCGCATGCGCGGGTTGGCACCGGCCAACCTGCGCATGCGCGGCTGACGTCATTTGGCGCCGCCGGCCGCGTCATTATCGGCGCGCCGTCTTGACGCGTCAAGACCCGGCGGTCGAGTTCCCCGCAACGCCGCTCCTAGCCCCCCGGGGGGGTGAATAGGGAGCAAGGAGCAGCCTCCGATGCTGTCGTGAAACACTTTGGGTTAGACGCCGGCGTCAGCCATTGCGGAGAATCGCGTCCCCCATCTGTTTGCTTACCTGAGACACTTGCCTTCTTCCTGGCCTGTTATTTTCAATGGGAAAATAGGTGCTGTAAAAAAGAGGTGTATCCTCCTTGCCTACTTCTTTTACACTTTGATGCTGGGGCAAGGTTCTGTGGCGCTGCCTGATTCTCATGCCTATGAGAAAGGTCAGACGAGACAGGTGCTTAAGAATTTTAGTGCAGGTCAGTAGGTACGAGTGGCAATTTGCTGCTGTTTGCCACTCTGAGGAAGTTATGGTCCTACGTGATCGCAGTGATTAAATATAAGACCTGGGACCATGTAAGATGAGTGGAGCTGAAGGCAGAATCAATGACAGGCACTGTACTGCAGAAATTAAGTCGATACACTAGCCTTGCAAAATAGAACAAGAACTGGTCTCGTCCAGAGAATGCATAATGCACTTGCAATTTATTAATGCAACTGTATTGCACATGGAGCTCCACCATTTATTCCAAAAGCTCTGCAGCAAAGTGCATCGCATTTTGCCCATAAAGGATATCTGGATGGTGTTACGATGAAACAATAATCCTGTGAAACAGTCTGATTGCCAGCTATAGATCACCGTGTAGAAATATTCATTGGAAACTGCGTAACATGTACACTCAATGGAAAATCTGTTTAAACCATATGCAGCACCTCTATAACTGGCCCATGGCCAACAAAACCATAACAACCCCAAGCACATATCTTTTTGAAGTTGCCTCTAGCAATACCAAATGGAGAATCCATTCCATTATCTCAAAACTTATGGCATTACTAAGGCCAAATTTCTTGAAGCAAACTTTCCAAACCAGTTGAAATGCAGCTTTAGAGTTAAAGCTTCTCATAACACCTATTTTCCTTCAGCCATTATTTACACTTTCACTGGGAATAAGTCTTACTCGATGTTTATTCATGGACATTCGCTGATTTGTTCAGACACGTTTCTCTTTGACATGCTGAGGTTTCTTTAAACCTCACTGTTTGAGTTTATTGTTGGTTTATATTTAGACAGATGAAGTGCACGATTGAATGAGAAAATTTATAAGTGTCATTTTGGACTTGAGTTTGGCAGGGTGTTTCCCGTCGGCTTTTTCCATGAGATTTACACCGATATTCATCCACACTGAGGGCACAATCTAACGGAAAAATTTCTAAGGGCTGGATTCTTGGGCTGCACCCGCCGCAAGATCGCTACAGGTGGGACGTGGACCATGTGGAGGTCCATTGACCTCGGGTAGGAATTTCCTGTCGGCAGGCAGGGCCGAAGAATCCTGCCCCAAGTGTCATTTGTGGCGAGTTTTGCTGGGACTTCCCGCTGGCTGTACCAGCAGTTCCCCACCGCTATCTAACGACACTTGGTGCACAATTTTGCGGCCGCGTCGCACATGAACGAGAGCGCAACATGGTCGTTAGATCGCGGGAGAGGCCAAACTTGGGAACCATGTTGGGCACCGATTGGTTGCGATCTAACTGGCCCCCTCCCATTGGTGAAATCAGAATCCCACCATGGCATGGCGGGAACCAATAATCACCAATTAAAGCCAATCTCCATACAATTAACGGGCAATACCCTTATCTAACGGCCTCCTGTGATCTAACTGCCTCCCCAGCAAGTGGTCATGTAGCCGTTAATTAGTACTCCTTATTAAAAATGTGAAGCTGGCGGAAGGGCTGCTGTGGGGATCCAAGGACGTGAGTAGCCCTCTTCGAAACAAGGCAATCAGCCCGGGGAAACTGGAGTTGCTGCCCAAGTTCTCCGGGGGTGGAGGGCAGTTGTTGGAGGAGCCCCCGTTGGGTGTGGCCTCAGTTAGGGGGTGGTGATCGGCTGCCATCGATATGGTGTCACCACTGGGCTGGGGGGGGGGGGGAATAGATGAGTGGCTCGCGGATCCACAGTGCCACCCCCTGGATCGTGTGTACCCAAAATGTGGCCAACCGCAGCCCCTTCCTGTCTGTCCCATGACCACCCAAACTCCCACTGACCATGGAGGCCTCTGGCCGCGCGGCTGGAGGCTATTGTTAATAGGGAATTGGCAATCGGAGTTAAGTGGGCACTTCACACATCCCAAGTGAATTCCTATGGGTAGTCGTGCCATGTAGCATGTGGGAGTTATTGGCTAGAATCCCAATCAGACCATGATGCCTGAACACTGGGCGCGATTCTCCGCTGCCCACGACGGGTCGGAGAATAGTGGGTGGGCCTTCCCAACATTTTTCCCAACCTCCCGCTATTCTCTCCCCCCACCACAGCCGTCCCACGACACGAATCGCTGCTCGCCATTTTTTACGGCGAACAGCGATTCTCCCCTGGCCAATGGGCCGAGTTCCCAGGCCTTTACGGCCGTTTTCACGAACGCAAACACACCTGCTCTCACCTTTCATGAAAACGGCCGCAAAGTGCCATCCCGGACAACCACGCACCACGGCCGTGCCAAGGGTGGCATGGGCCCGCGATCGGTGGGCACCGATCGCGGGCAGCGAGTCCAATACCCGCGCACTATTTGTTCCTCCGCCGCCCCGCAGGTCAGTCCGCGGGGCGGCTGAGGGGCATGACGGCCCATGCGTGGGTTTGACGCATGTGCGCGATGACGTCATCCGCGCATGCGCGGGTTGGAGCCCTCCAACCCGCGCATGCGTGGGTGACGTCATCGTGTGCATTAGCCGCCGTGACGCTTGGCGCGCGGGCTTAGTGACGGTTGCTAGCCCCGCCCGGGGGGGAGAATCGGGTCCCAGGAGGCGGCGCAGAGGCTGCCGTGAAACACGGCCAGTTTCACGGCAGCCTTTACGACTTTCCGCATTTGCGGAGAATCGCGCCCACTGTGCTTGAACACTGCAGGAAGCAATGCCACAGACGTAGCAGTCAACATCCAAATACCATGGGATGGGCCCCACCACTGGGGTCATTTTCACAACCAGAGGGTGGGTGGATGCACCGGGGAGGGGACCAGCGGCCGGTCCAGGTAATGTTACCTGCGGTGCTTGGCGTTCCGGGCCCGGGGTCCAGTGACCAGAGACCGCCGTTGCAGATGGGGGGGGGGTGCAGTCAGGGTGGATTGGATGGCAGGGGATGGGGGGGGAGCAATGGGGGAACGGAGGACCCTGGGGTGGAAGACACCACTGGTTCTCAGTCTCTCACCCTCTCCAATTCCTTACAGATATTACACGGGATGGATGATATCCTGCACCTGCACAGCCTGCCCTCCCCATGCTGCAGGCCAATCAGACAGCCAGGTGCGGGAGAAGGAAGGGGCAGCAGCATTGACAGAGGGTCGAGACGGTGACCCATGTACAAGGCCCTGCATCGCATCCTGAGGACCCGGTGCCCAGCAGTCCAGGGAGGGACCCAGAAGGGGAGGCCGATGACGGCCCATGGTACACAGGCATCGCTGGTCATTTGAACAGATGACGGACAGCGTCTGCTGCAGGAGACTCCACCTCAACAAGTGGACAGTGCGGCACCTGTGCCATATCCTCGCAGACTTGGCACCACGTGGAGGAGGAGGCTACCTGCTCCCGGTGACCGTCAAGGTCACCGCAGTCCTGATCTTTTATGCCTCAGGATCATTCCAGGGCTCGAGTGGGAGCTTGTGTGGCATCTCACAAGCTGCAGCCCACATGTGCATCCATGAGGTCACAGATGCCCTGTTTGTCCGGGCAGCTACCTATATAAGCTTTGACATGGACCAGGTCCCAAAAGGTGCCCGGGCATCAGGTTTCTCTGCCATAGATGGGATGCCCCAGGTCCAGTGGGTAATATATGGCACTCATGTCGCCTTGCGTGCACCGGGCCATTAGGGAGTGCCCTACATCAACATTCCCTTAACGTCCAACTTGTGTGACACATAACCCACATTATGGGAACATGAAGATCATGCACACGTGTGCCCGCTTCCCAGGGAGTGTGCACCACAGTTGCATTCTGGGGCATCTGTGGAGAGAAATAGAGTCAACCGCCGGATTCTCCATTCCTGAGACTATGCGTTGATGTCGGGGCAGGATTTGTGGAGTTGCAGCAAAACTGGCGCCGCACCTGGCCCGATTCAATGGCTGTCAAGGGGCTAGCACCAGCCCCATGTGGAATGCAATCAATTCAAATAAGAAACGTTGCCGGATTCGCCGGACCCATGATTGGCACTCTGGAGGCTGACAGGCTGCAGCTGCATGCACACACTTCACTCCCCACATACTCATCCCAGCCAACAAGTTGGCAGAAGGACATGCAGCCCTGAGGTTCACCAACGCAGAACTGGAGACCCTGCTGGACGCTATGGAGGAGAGGCGGGCAACCCTGTACCCCAGGGTGGGAAGAAGGCTGGTAGCCGCCGCCATTCGCCAGACCTGGACGCAGGTGACAGAGGTTGTTAGCGCCATGAGCAATACTGTCCGGACCAGCCAGCAGTGCTGGTAAAAACTGCACAACCTCCTCAGGGTGGCCAGGGTGAATAGGCAGCACTGTGCCCCTGGCACTAAGCTGCATCCCACACACCCGTAACTCCACCCCCCACCCAGAAGGTGGCCAAAGCCCCATCCTGCACCACATGCCTGCACCCATACCGGTTGCCATGACCACGTGCCATGGCCACTGAAGCCACCAGCTACCCATTTCCTGGGCTGCATGTGTTGGACTGTCTAACACTGTTGCTTTCTGCGTCCCCTCTCCAGGGGCAGGTCGCACACATCAGCCCAACCTCGATTGGGAACTTTAATGAAGAAGCTCCTGGACACTACCTGGTGCGTACCGCACGCATGGTCCGGTACAGTTACCTCAGTTGGAGGTAGGAACTCTCGAGGAGGCGGACGAACGGAGGGCAGCCCGACCCAGGGCTTCTGGAACAGCCAGTCCCAAGGATTGTGGAGATGCAGACGCAAAGCCAGGGACTACATGAGGGGCTGTCGGTGAGCATCCAGCACCTGCAGGTGCAGTTGGAGGAGTCCACATGCAGGAGCAGGAGTTGGTGCCGAACATTCGTGCCACCCACGGGTGGTGCCAGTGGTGGAGGCCTCGGGGGCGAAGGCTTCAGCTGTGGATCAACATATCCAAGGCCTGGGGCACTCTGTGCAGGAAGCAATGTCGCAGAGCAATATCCTAGACATTGGAGTTGCGGTCCTTAGCGTGGCCCAGTCACAGCAGACCATGGCTGAGAACAGCGACGGCAATGCCCAGGCCGTCATGGCACAGACACAGAGGGAGGTGGCCTCACGCCAGAGGGAGATGGTGCAGTCACTGGCTGATGTGGCACAGACCCAGAAGGTGGTGGCACCATCACAGCGTGATGTGGCGCTATCCCAGACAGAGGTGGTCCATTCCCTGTGCTCTATGGCTGAGAGCATGCAGACCCTAGCAGCGGGCCTCCAGGACTGGCAGCGGCAGGTGGCAGGAAAGCCTCAGGGGTTAGCTCCACTCACACCCCCATCCCATGGAGTAGCCCAGGGGCGACTGGGCACCCCGAGGGAGGAGGAATTGATGGGACCCATGCTGGTGACTACCGCAGAGGAGATGCCAGAACGCAGCAACACCTCGAACTCCACCCCCTCCCTCCTGTCCCTGGCGCATCTGATGGGCAGCAGGCATATCAGGGTGGCACAATGACTCTGTAAATATTGTCTGCAGGTCTACATCCAAGAAATGGCATAAGTGAGAGGAGGCCTCCTTTCTAAAGCACTGGTATGAAAGTTATAACACTTCTAAAATGCCAGAAGGACAGTGGGTGAAGACAGTTGCATTAAGAATAGACAAGATACGGTTCCACCTGTTTTTTCTGGCCCAGTAAGAACTGCTCTTGCTGCATCAAATCAGATGGCAAGAGGCGATTCCTAAGGGATTTCCTATCGCATGCACTTTGCTTGCAGCAAGTGGAGTAACTGCTAATAGCAAGGTAATTGTATGAAGCTAAGCAGGAAACGCAAGTCCTACAACGCAACTAAATCAACCCTAAAAGCAACAGCTTTAGTGCATCAGTATGAATGCAGTTAAAATATTGCAAAGAACAACAAAAAAACTGGAACATTGTTAGAAAAACTAGGTGATAGTTATCATTAAAATGCTTATTCCAGGCCAGATCATCCAAGGATGGCTGGGTTCATTTCAGATGAACGTGCAACAAATCAGCGATAAAGCTGAGATCCAATATCAGATATATTTCAATAAACAAGAAGAGTTAATGAGGTTTATACTGGTCATCAGTGCAGCCTCTAAAGTCCTGGAATATCTGTTTATAGTAAATGTGTTGGAATACAAATTGACTGCAGTTACCCGTGCACAAGCTGTCATAAACCCCCTCTTCTCTCGCATGGCTCTGCATCACCAAGTCATAGCAAATAACTAAACATTCAAATCACTCTGAACACATGCATGCCTCAGATCAAGGCAGTCCAGCATTCACAATCATGATGAAGAAAGATGGGAAGGAATTAGAGGAACAGGTTTATAAGGGAAATACAGAAAAGTGCAAAAGTTATGGAGTAGTTATAATGGGGGACTTCAGTTATCCAAATATAGGCTGGGATAGTAACACTGCAAAGGCGAGAGACAGACAAGATTTCCTCAGGCCAGAATGTTTTAACTCCCCTGGAGCGAGTTTTCCCACGGCTCAGCATTGCCGCCATCGGGACCTTCCTTTCCCGTCGAAGTCAATGGCAATTTGGATGGCTTGCCTAACCTGTCGCCGGGGAACCTGCGCTGAGGGTCAATTTTGGCAGGACCAGAAGATCCTGGAAAATCCTTCCCTAAGTGAATGTTCGGAAGAATTTTCTACATCAGTATAATTCTACTCCAGTGAGGAAGAAGGCATTGTTGACCATGTTCTTGGCCAAGTGGATCAAGTGTCAGGAGGAGAACTTTCAGGGGCAGTGATCATAGTATCATAAGGTTCAGGTTGGCTATGGAAAAGGGGCAAACCAGTTAAGAATAATCAACTGGGCAAATGACAACTTCAATGGGATAAGAATGTGTCTCACCCAGGTAAATTGCAATCAACATTTAGTGAGAAAAACTAATTGAACAATGGACTGCCATTAAAGAAGAGGTAGTTCAAATACAGTAAGGTATATTTCCACGTTGGGAAAATAAATCTAGACGGCTCTTGAAAACAAAAAAGATTGAAATGACGATGAAACGGAAAACTGTGCTGATGATAGGTGGCAGGTGGATAATATAATCCAAAATTAGGATGAATATAGGAGGGTCAGAGGGGATTGAAAATGCAAATTAGAGAGATTCAGAAGAGAGACTGGAAGTTAACATAAAAAGGAATCCAAAAATATTCTCTCAGTGTATAAATAGTAAGTGATAAGAAAAGGAGTGGGGCCAATAAGGGGCCAAACAGGGATTTACACTTGGAGGCAGGGGGCATGGCTGAGGTATTAAATTAATAATTTGCATCTGTCTTTGCCAAGGTAAAAGATGCTGCCAGGTCATGGTGAAACAGGAGGTAGTTCAGACACTCCAAGGGTTTAAAACTGATGAGGATAAGGTATTGGATAGGTTGTCTGAACTTAAAGTTGATAAGGCAGCAGAATCAGATGAGAAGAAGGACTGGCCACAATTTTCCTATCTTCCTTCGATTCAGAGATAGTTCCAGAGGACTGGAAAATTACAAATGCGACACCCTTTTTCAAAAAAGGGTATAATGATAAGGTCAGCAAGTACAGGCCAGTCAGTTTAACCTCAGCTGTGGAGAAGTTTTTAAGAAATGATAATTGGAGATAAGATTAATAGTCATATGTGGATTAATTAAGGAAAGGCCAGATGGGTGTGTTGAATTATGTTTTACTCATTTGCTTTAGTTTTGTTTTTAATGAGGTACCAGAGAGGGTTGATGAGGAAGATGCAATTGATGTGATTTACATGAACATCCAAAAGGCATTTGATGAAGTGCCACACAACAGACTTGTGAGCAAGGTTAGAGTTCATGGAATAGAAACATGGACAAAATTGCTGAGTGACAGGAAACAAAGAGTAGTGGTGAAGTTGTTTTTTGGACTAAAGAAAGGATTATAGTGATGTTCCCATGGAATCAGTGTTAGTTCCCCTGCTCTCCTTCATATATATTAACGGCCTAAACATTTGGGGTGGGATTCTCCACTTGCCGTTGCCGATTTCGCAATCGGCGATCGGGCTGAGAATCCCTTTTTATGACCGAATCGGGGGCGGTGCCTGTTTTCAGATGCTCCGCCCCTCCAAAACGGCATCACCGGGGAGTACACCGCACGCCATTTGGACGCTCTCAGGACATTACTTGAAAGCCATCCCCCGATGCTCCACCACCGATGGACTGAGTTCATGACGGCGTGGTTCACTTGTGCTCTCAGTGGCGGCTGCAGACTATTTCTAGCGCCGCCACAGTCGGGGGGGAGGGGGGGGTGGAGCCTTGCCGCAGGTCGGAGAGGCTATAGTGAG
Source organism: Scyliorhinus canicula (assembly GCF_902713615.1). Lineage (NCBI taxonomy): Eukaryota > Metazoa > Chordata > Chondrichthyes > Carcharhiniformes > Scyliorhinidae > Scyliorhinus > Scyliorhinus canicula. The sequence continues at coordinate 111,928,368 of NC_052148.1, read as the reverse complement.
GGCTGGGAGGACTGGTGGGGAGTGGTCTGGGGGTGGCGAGGAGGTATCCAGGGGGGCACTATCTGGCAGGTGTGGTCCGTGTGCAGCCAGCGCCATGTTGTACGGCGCAACCGCTGCTGGTGCGCAGGCGCAGCCATGGACCCAGCAATTCTCTGGCCATTTATTTCATGAAGGCCGTGTGTATTACATGGCGCAGCTGCTAGCCTGTCACTGGTCAGCAGGTCAGTGCTGGGGCCTCGTTGATTCTGTCATCGTAACACTAGGCACTTCCTCCAGACATAGCCTCAAAGTCGGAGAATCCAGCCCCTGGTGTAAATTTGCAGATGGTACAAAACTTGGAGGTATTGTGAACCGTGAGGTGAATAGTATAGAACTTCTAAGGAAGATAGGTATGTTGGCAGAGTTGGCAGACAAGAGTCAGATGAAATTTAATGCAGAAAAGTGTGAACATATTAATTTTGATAGGAAGAACGCAGAGAGACAATATAAAATAAAGGGTACGATTCGAAACGAAGGACAGGCGCAGAGCGACCTCAGTGTATTGTGGACAAATCACTGAAGGTGGAATTTCAGAGAGGTTAGTAAAGCATGCAGCATCCTGGGTGTTATCGATAGGCCGTGGAGTAAAAAATGTATGTTAATTCTGTATAAAGTGGTGGTTTGTCCTCACGTGGATTATTTGTGTCCAGTTCTGGGTGCCACACTTTAGGAAGGGTGTGAAAGCATTCGAGAGAGTGCAGGAAAAAGAAAGCTTCACGTAAATGTTTCCAGGGATGAGAAACTTCAGTTATGTGGAAAGATTGTAGAAGTTGGCACTGTTCTCCTTGGAGAAGAGAGGGGTCTGGGCAGATAGGGAGAAACTGTTCTCATTGGTGGAAGGAGCAAGAACTAGAGGACAATGATATAAGGCAATTGGCAAAAAAAAACAGCAGTAGCGACATGAGAAAAATCTTTCATTGTATACCACATAGTTAGTGGTTAGGATCAGAATGCACTGCCTGAGAGTGTGGTGGAGATAGGTTCAGTTGAGGCTTTCAAAGGGAAATTGGATTATATGGTACGAAAATAAATTGCAGGCTACTGGGAAATGGCACTTGTTGAATTACCTTCAGAGGGCCAGCACAGACGCAGCAGGTCGAATGGCCTTCTTCTAAGCTGTAAACATTCTGCGATTCTATGAAGCCACAAATGGAACACTTCAGATCATTTCTCTATCTGTGAAACAGTCATTAAAATATTTTTATATCAAAGGTATATTAATAGCCTGAAGGAACCAGTGAGGAATTTCCCAATGTTTTTGATGTAATTAGCCACTGTTCTTTTTTCCCTTTTATTTTTACTTTCTGGAATGAGCACCATAAGTAATTGAGGAGGGGGGAGGCACACAGTTGCATCATCTGGCAGGTTTGGTGAACTGTGAATTTAGTGACCTCGTGCTTCTTTTGCCTCTTCTCAGATGTTCTTTTAGTACATTAGAGTGTTAAGATAAAAGACCACACTAAGGGCGGAGCCTGGTCCTTTTTAAGAATAATCCTGGCAACAGGTAGAGTTTCAAGTTCCAACCTCACCCTTGTTGTCAGTGCATGAACCACAGAATCGCCTGCAGCCACAGCTGTGACCAGCTGATCCGCACTGATGGAGGGGTAGGTGTTGTGCACTTAAATCACTCACATTGGCTTCATCCATTTCTGCCAGGCAGGTAGCCATTTGCCAGTGATGACCCACCCCAGGAAGATTGCCCACAGGTGCGGACAGGTGTTAGGCCACTGACCCGGTGCCTTCGTATCAGAATTTCCTCATGGCCCTGCATTCAAACTCATTTCCACAGGATATTTTGGCCTGTAAGATAATCCACGGTTATTAAATCTATCGAGCTGAAAAACTTTCACTTGCCCGAGCATCACATCGATTAACATAACTAAAATAAACAAATTCAACAACTGTTTTAAAATAGAACATAAAAGAAATGTACATGATTGTATTAATGAATGTACCTTCAGCATAAACTAAGCTCCTTAGTTTGAATTTGTTTTAGAAATAAAAACAAGTTGTGTAAATACAAATTGACGATATTTAGAACTTTGAAATTTTAATCACTGTTTTCATTTTCTTGAAATATTTTTCCATCATATTTAACAAATCTATATGTTAGAACATTGCTATAATTTCTGATTTGAAGATAAAAGATTAGAAATTAAGCAAATTATTGAATGATTCTTACGAGGATGTAATTTGGGGCCTAGTTTCCACCCTTCTTTAAAGTGTCTGAAAGTGGCCATAGTTCCCAAGGAAAATAGGCTGCTCTCCCTTTTTGAGAGAGATCTGACCGGTGGCAATTTAACTTGAAGGACATCAGACCTCAGGTGAGGGGCATGGTTGAGAAGGCAGGGCCTTCAGGGAGTACCTCAGCCAGTATGGGAATTGAACACACGCTTTTGGCATTGTTCTGCATCACGAAACAGCCATCCAGCCAACTGAGCTAACCGACCCCAAGCTCCAGTGCCTAACAAATTAGAAATGTGGGAGAAGGTGGGGACCAAGCATTTCTTCAGCCGGGGGGGGGGGGGGGGGGGGGAGCACGTAGGGGAGTACTGAAGGCATTCCCAGGCTCCTGGAATCTTACCACTGATAGGCCCAGTAAAATCTGTATGTGCTGAGAGGAGATATGGATCCTGCTGGAGATTTAGACCAAGGCCGGATGGATCCAGGAGGAAACTGTAATCAAAATCAGAAGAACCAATTCTGTTTCCAGATGGGTTCTTCATTTGTGAGCAGAAGTTTTGCCTTTTATCTTTCGGCCAAGATCTTCTGTTTGCCTGGAGAAAAGGGAGAGGATAGTGCCTCGGACGCATCAGTCTTTTCTCTCCTCTACTTCTTCATCTTGTTTTTCCATCCAATGTTATGTACTTTTTAATCCTCCCGCAAAGCACTCGCCACAGAATATGATTGCACAGTGATAATGTTATTTGTTTTGTGATCTAGAAGTCAGGATTAATTTTCCAGTGACATTAATTTAACTCCCACAACATCTATGGCAAAAATTTAAATTCAATGGATTAATAAATCTGGAATAAATGGCTCATCTCATTGATAATCATCATGAAACTATTGGATTGCTGTAAGAACCCATCTGGTTCACTAATGTCCTTTAGGGAAGGAAATCTGCCATCCTTACCTGGTCTACTCTACATGTGACTTCAGACCCACAGCAAAATGGTTGACTCTTAATATCTTCTGAAATGAATAAGAATAAAATCTGATGTGCCATTTGGCACCGACCTTAGAAACAACAAGGACACGGCCATTCCAGTCAATGGTGCAAAGACCTCCTCAATGACATATGTGGACTTGGTGCCCAAATCTGAAGAGCTGCTACAGACTAGTCAAGCAATGTCCCAGCCTCCATCATCATCCCTGGGTATGTTCTGTCCCTCCGACTTGAAAGGCTTACCAGATGTGGCAGCACAGTAGTATATGTTCAGGGTGAAGTGGTCCTGGGACTCCTCAACATTGATTTTGGACCCATGGGGTCTCATAGCTTCAGGTCAAACATGGCAAATGAACCTCCTCCTGATTCTCACCTAGTTCCCTCCTTTAGCTAACAAATCAGTAGTCCTCCATGTTGAATGGCACTTGGAAGAAGCACTAAGGGCAGCAAGGAAGCAGAATGTACTCTGGGTTGGGATTTCAATGTGCATCACCAAGAATACCTTGATAGAACCACAACTGATCAAGATGGCCAAGTATCTGCCAGACTGACCTTGCAGCAGATGGGAGAGAACCAAGAAGAGGGGAAACCCTACTTGACCTCCTCCACACCAATCTATCTGTTGCAGATGCATCTGTCCATGACAGTATTGGTATAAGATACCACTGCCTTGTAGCGATGAAGTCCCAGCTTCACACTGATATCATCCTTCATTTTGTTGTGTGGCACTGTCACCATGCTGAATGGGTTAGACTCAGAACAGATCGGCAGATCAAAACCAAGAATTAATGAAGAATTGGGGGCTAATATCAGCAGAAATACTATATCCATCATTCTGCTAATACCATCAAGCCAGGGGATTAATCCTGATTCAATAAGAACTGGAAGAAATAATGCCAGGAAAAGTACCATGCATACCAAGAAAAATGAGGTACCACCTGGCGAAGCTGCAACACAGGATTACATGGCTGTTAAACAGAACAGCTTGTTATGAGTACGCCCAACAAATGAATCAGATCAAAGCTCTGTACTACTTCACATCCAGTGGTGAATGATAATGGACAGTTTAATCAGTTAACCAGAGGAGAGTCCCAAAAAAATTCATCAACCTCAATGATGGGGGAGTCAGCACATGAGTACAAAAGATAAAGAAGTGATTATAACCTTCTTCAACCAGATATGCTGAGTAGATGACCCATTTAAGCCTCCTTCTGATGCCGCAGCATCACCAGTGCCTGTTCTATTAATTCTACATGAAGTAGATTTAGGACTGAGTTTAGGAGGAACCTCTTCACCCAAAGGATTGTGAATCTCTGGAATTCCTTGCCCAGTGAAGCAGTTGAGGCTCCTTCATTACATGTTTTTAAGGTAAAGATAGTTAGTTTTTTGAAGAATAAAGGGATTAAGGGTTATGGTGTTCGGGCCGGAAAGTGGAGCTGAGTCCACAAAAGATCAGCCATGATCTAATTGAATGGCGGAGCAGGCTTGAGGGGCCAGGTGGCCTACTCCTGCTCCTAATTCCTATGTTCTTATATTGAGCACGATTCAACGGAAAAGATTTATGTCTGGTTTTGGGCATGTTTAGCAAGGTGTTACTCTGCGGCTGCAACACTGAGAAACACCCCGCTAATCAACCACACTTTCCAATGTTTTGATCTTGGCGAGTCCAGCAGGAAAGGCTGCTCAGAGATTGTGGCGCCATTTTGTCTAGCTTCCCCAACCTTTCCCCCTCCCACTCCTTAAAGCACCACCCCACCCTCTCCCACCCCTGTTTGTGACCACCCCCCCCCCTCTCCACCCCCCCCCCCCCCCCCCCCAAACCTCAGGGAAGCCCCCGGGAACATCCACACACCCCATCTCCACCTGGAAAGACCCCCTCCCCCAGGCCTGATCTCCGGCAGTGCCAGCCTGGTACCTGGAACCTGCCAGCCTGGCAATCTGGCCGTGCCCCTCACAGGCTGGCAGTGCCAAAGTGCTTGGGTGCCAGAGGGAGTGCCAAGGTGTCATCCTGCCCTGTCCCTGGCCGCTCAGGGGTCTCTAAGGGTCTGGGAGAACCCCTAAATGGATTGTGACAGGTCCAGGTTTGTGGAAACCAGTATTAAATGGTGCTCTAGTGAGGTCTCCCAGGAGTGGCTGCTAGGTCCCGGGCATCAGGAGAATCCCCACAAAAGCATATTCAAACGAGCCCAATGGTTCAAATCGTTTCAAGTGTCGCAAATCTCATGAGAGACCTCTCGCAAGATTCATGAGCCTCGTCCCGACACCAAGTAGGACAAGACAAGGCTACGGAATCATGCCCATTGTCATTCCACTTAAGTGTGGAATCTTCTGGAACTGACTTTTTGTTTAAATGGACAATGATAGGCAGCAAAGAATGGCCAACAAGGGTCACATGACTCAGTCTGTGGATTCAAAAACTGCTAGTAAGTGCAAAAGGACATTTTCCACATTAGAGGCATCACTACCTATCTCCTCCAAACATCCGCAAAGGTTTTTTTCTGATTTGAATTGGTTGTTCTGAATCCAAGATGATGATTGGCTCAAAAGCACCAGGATGAAGGTCTGTAAACAATAGGTTTGGCTAATTAACTTATTCCCAAGTACAGTGGATGTGCACTGCTGCCTCACAGCGCCAGCGACCCAGGATCAAATCCGGCCTTGGGTTACTGTCTTTGTGGAGTTTGTACGTTCTCCCAGTGTCTACATCGGTTTCCTCCGGGTGCTCCGGTTTTCTCCCACAGTCCAAAGATGTGCAGGTTAAGTGGATTGGCCATGATAAATTGCTGCCAGTGTCCAAAGGCTAGGCGGGGTGACTGGGTTACAGGGATAGATTTGGGGCATGGCTTAAGTAGGATGCTCTTTCAGCGGGTTGGTGCAGACTCAATGGGCCGAAATACCTCCTTCTGTGTGAAGGGAGTCTATACTCTATACTACATTTGCAAGGGAGCGGTGAGAAAACACATGGTAAGGCAATCATCTTAGGCTCCCTGTTTTGAAAAAGGACAAGCTTGGAGACCTTGCCATACCGCAGTCTCCAGGTCTAGGGCATCGGAGTTACAGTCCTTTCTGCTGCTGCTGATCCCTACCTGAAGTAATAGTGTCGGTAATGGCACTTCCTTCACCAGTGAGGTCTTTCAGCATTTTGTTAGAACGAATAACATTCAACATACCAGGACATTTCCCTATCACCCTGCCTCAAACAGGTTAACGGAGAGAGTTGTACAAACTTTCAAGGCATCTATGAAGAAGAAGTCCAACCGCTCACTACGTCTCAGGTTGGCCAACAATACGATCGCCCATGTTACCACGGGCTTCACACCAACAAAACTGCTGATTGGCTGTCATTTAAGGACCAGTCAGACTTGATTTCCCCAAATTTGGCGGAGAGGGTGGAGGTACTGCAGGCCTCCCAGAGGAAACAACACACTTTGTGAAAAGGGGACAGATCTTTCCAGGTAAGTGACCTGGTCCTTGTCTGAAATTTTGCCTCAGGTCCACTGTGCTTACCCGGCCAGATCTTATCCCAGTCGAGGTCAGTTTCATATGTAATGGATTTGGGTGGCAAGGCAGTATAGAAACACTTAGACATATGAGAAACTGGGGACCACAACCTCAATCCCGGAACAGTTGGAGTCAGCAGCCAGCACAACTGCCCCTGTGGAAGAGCCGAGGTCAAATCCTGGAACTCGCCTCCCCGTACAGCACTGGGAGTGAATCTACATCATGTGGACTGCAGTGGCTCAAGGGGTCAGCTCATCACCACCTTTTCAAGCACAATTGGGCATGCACGATGAATATTGGCCTTGCCAGCAATGAATTAATGAACATATGAATGAACTGGGGCTGTTTAGCACAGGGCTAAATCGCTGGCTTTGAAAGCGGGCCAGCAGCACGGTTCGATTCCCGTAACAGCCTCCCCGAACAGGCGGCGGAATGTGCCAACTAGGGGCTTTTCACAGTAACTTCATTTGAAGCCTACTCGTGACAATAAGCGATTTTCACTTTCACATAATATTTATAATGAGATTTGAGGGTGTGTAGTGTTTGCGTGTGCACGTGTAATGTGTTTTGTGTGTGTGCAGTGAGCCATGTTCATGTAGTGGGTTAAATACTTGCATGCAGTAAGTGATGTGAGTGTATGTGTACAGTAAGGGCTGTAAGATTGTTTGACATGATAGCAAGTGTATGGCTGACTGTGTGCCTAGTGAGCCACGTATGAGTGTATTATAGAATATAGTGGGGCTGTGTGTGTGAGTGAGTGTGACTATGTTTAACATTCTAGAGGGGTTCACTGCCTTAGTATTCAGCTAGCAGAAGTCAAAGAAACACCTAGGGTGCGATTCAACGGCTTCATCACAACCAGCTTGGTATCCGGACAAGGCCGTTGAAACTCGTAAGAGGCTTTCATCGAGAATCCCAAATCCCAAAACATCTCATGAGATTCAACGGATCTGGATCTTGCTCTCACTGGGCTCCATTAAGGTTATTTAAATGTGCACTCATCCAATTCATATAGGTCCTGGGATTCACTGGCCTCGGTAGCAAGGGTGGCCGGGCACTGGGCAGTGTGGCACCCTGGCACACCCTCTGGCACTTAGGCACTGCCAGCCTGACCACCACCCAGGCACCCTGGAAATGCCACCCAGGCACTGCCAGGGTGTCCCGGTGACACTGCAAGGATGACAGGCTATCAATGCCAAGGTACCCAGATTGCCCTGTCAGGGATTGGGCCAGGGGGCCTTGCCCATAAGAGGTGGGGTGAGGGTGTGCTTGAGGAACCTGGAAGAGGCAAGTTGGATGAAGGGGGTGGGGGCTGAACTTGCTGTGGGGCACAGGGGAAGTGAAAGATCGGGCTACCTGTAAAAATGGCACCCCGATCCGTGAGTAGTCTTCCTGTACTGGCGTGTTGCCTGTACCTGCGAGCTGAGTGTGCAGAAAATGACTTAAAGAGTGGCCTCGAAGGGTAGTTCCCCACCAAGGTAAAAAAAACGCATAGTGCCGTCGAATAGCGGGGCCGAGAAACACCCCACTTAACGCGTTGTTCAGTGACTACTGAATTGCACCCCAATGTCCTTCTTTTTATATTAATTGCATGTACCAATTTCATAAATAGCAGGTCTGTTAGCTTACTTGGCTAGATGGCTGGTTCGTGATGTGGATGTGACCTTTCCATTTATATAACTTTTAAACAACTGAAATATTCAGTGTGATATAAAACAACAAATTTGAAGAATGTTTGAATTTAGTCAGTGAGTATTAAAGATGTCACATTTGCTGGAAATTGTATCAGAGGATATCAAGCAGCCATTTAAAATATTAAACAGTCTATCTCAGACTCGGAAGCAAGAAGAGGAGAAAAAAAGAGGGTGGACACAGTCGACATGAACAGGCTAATCCGTAATCGCAAAACCAAAAAGAGTTCTTTGTTAAAGGGATAATAGAACTGAAACATGTGCTATCACTGACTTGGAAAAGGAAGTGGGTGGAGAAGAACAAATACTTCTCTCCAAAAGTGCCGAAGGTGAGGTAGCCGCTGGGATAAACAGAGCAGAGTTACAACCACATCAACAACCCATGTTACTGGACAAGTACTCCTCCTCTGAGACTGAGTGAAAGTAAAGTACATTTAATTCAACTAATCAATGTCACATTGCTTAAATAATATTAAAGTTTGCTTTAGATAGTTGCATTGAATTTAGGCATATATCTGTGCACATATTTCACAACCCAGTTCCATTCTGCATTGAAAATGGTATCTTGTCTTTTTTTTTGACTTGTCTTAACTTATTTGAAGTCAGTGCATGAGCGCAGCTTTCTAAAAGATAATACTGAACACACATCAATGTTATAATTACAAATCGATCTTCAAGATACATCTCTTCAAAATGTCTATAGTCTGGAAGATAAATTTGAATTGCCAAATGTAAACAAAGGAAAGCAGGGGTTTATTTTTATACATGTTAGTCTTTGGCTCTGCTCCCTCCCCTTGTGACTCGATCATCGTTTATTTGAGGACAAAGACAATAAGGGAATAGTAAAGGGAAAGAGAAACATGAAGAAAGTTAGACAAGTGAGGAGGCAAAAGCTGAATACCAAAGAAAGAAAGAAGGTTGAGAAAAAAATGTGCAGAGGTACGGGGAAAAGGCAGGGGAATGGCACTACGCTCGTTTGGAGAGTTGGTGCAGCCAAATGTCCTCCTGCACGTTAACAATTAGAATCCGTGATTCTAATTCTCAATTAAAAAGGGGGAGAGGAGACAAGCTGAGAGAAGAAATGCAAGGAAAAGTGGAAAAAGAGATATCAAGGAGCTAAAAATACAGATAAATAACAGTTATTAACTGAATGTGTGGAGACAGTTTCTGGAGGAAGAACAGATTGTTTGCCTTCATTTTTGGAGGTAAACAGTATTATTGGGCTATCACATCACTTGTCCTTCTTTGGAAGTATCTCAGCCATCAATATCAAAGATGGTCCAATGCTTAAATGGTTAAAAAAAATTGCAGCATGCTGCTGTGCAGAGGGACCTGGGTGTCCTTGTGCATGAATCGCAAAAGGATGGTTTGCAGGTGCAACAGGTGATTAAGAAGGCAAATGGAATGTTGTCCTTCATTGCTAGAGGGATGCAGTTTAAAAGCAGAGAGGTTATTTTGTAGTTGTATAGGGTGCTGGAGAAGCCACACCTGCAGTACTGTGTACAGTTTTGGTCTCATTACTTGAGAAAAGACATACTGACACTGGAGGTTGCGCAGAGGAGATTCACTAGGTTGATTCCGGAGATGAGGGGTTTAGTTTATGAGGAGAGATTGCGTAGACTGTGATTATAATCATTGGAACTTAGAAGAATGAGGGGGGATGTTATAGACCATATAAAATTATGAAAGGAATAGTTAAGATAGAAGCAGGGAGGTTGTTTCTACTGCGGGTGAAATAGAACTAGGGGGCATAGCCTCAAAATAAGGCAGATTAAGGACTAAATTGAGGAGGAACGTCTTCATCCAAAGGGTTGTAAATCTGTGGCATTTCTTGCCCAGTGAAGTAGTTGAGGCGACCTCATTGAATGTTTTTAAAGCAAAGCTGGATAGATTTTTGAACAGTAAAGCAATTAAGGTTATTGTGAACGGACGGATAAGTGGAGCTGAGCCAACAAAAAGATCAGCCATGATCTTATTGAATGACGGAGCAGGCTTGAGGGGCCAGATGGCCTACCCCTGCTCCTAGCTCTTATGTTCTTATGCTCTCACACCTACCCTGCTAACATGAGGGAAAAGGGTTATGATTTCTAGACCACATCCTAGAAAGTTTGATTTAACCGCCTGTATTAAAGAATATTTTGATTTGATGTCTCTGGTCAATGATCATACATTAGTTCTGAGTTAAGTGACCCAAGAACTGTCATAATATACATCCAAGTATATGATGGTGCACAGACAGGCAGTGATTGACACACAGGATGACCAGTGAGCACACAGAACAGAGCAGCCAATCACCAGGCAGGACACAACCACTATAAAGCCAGAGGGCACTAGTTTTCCCGCGCTCTCGGGATCCAGCCTCTGAGACAGTCAGAGCTCATGAGCAACAACTAGAACATACACAATGTGGTAGTAAGATAGTCTGGTCAGGTTAGCCTCAGGTCTCCAGTCAGGTCAGCATAGTGCCAACCCACAGTTAAAGTATGTATGATAGTTAAGAATTCAATAAAATCGAGTTGCATTTCTTCAAGTGTTGGAAGCCTGTTTCTCTCACCACTGCAGTAAACGCAGTCCTCGCAGACCCAGCTTACCCAACACATCATGGTACCAGTGAGTCGTGCTCGAGTTTGACAGACCTACCTTGAGATAATCTGCCTTTGACCAGCGATTAGCCATCCGGTAACATGGACAGCGTCCGCCCTCCCCTGCAGCTCCGCATCGCCGGCAACCTTGGTGCAAACTGGAAGATTTTCAAGCAGAAGTTCCAGCTATAAATTGAAGCCACCGACCTTGATGCCGCATCGGATGCCAGGAAGATCGCTCTCCTACAGCCGGGGACCACGCTATCCACATCTTTAATTCCCTCACCTTTGCTGAAGGCGAGGACAAGACAAAGTTTAAAACAGTCCTGCTGAAGTTCTACAGCCGCTGTGACATCGAAGTCAATGAGAGCTTTGAACGCTATGTGTTCCAGCAGAGGCTTCAGGGTAAGGATGAACCTTTTCAGTCCTTTTTAACCCATCTCCGCATCCTCGCGCAGTCATGTAACTACGGCTCCACTTCCGATTCCATGATCCGGGACCAGATCGTTTTCGGGGTCCACTCCGATCCCCTTCGCCAGCAGCTCCTTAAAGTTAAGCAGCTCACCCTTACCATCGCCATCGAACCCTACGTCCTCCGCGAGCACGCTAACAACCAGTACTCCCATATCAAGGTGGCAAAAACGGCACAGCAAAACCCCCACGATGAGGAACGGGTGCAAGCAGCACCGGCTCTAGGGTTGCTGGCGCCATGAGCAAGCTGAACTTCGGCGCCCTTGGGGGGGGGGGGGGGGCCGGGGGTGGGGGGGGGGGGCCGGGGGGGGGCGGGGCCGGGGGGGGGGGCGGGGGGGGGGGCGGGGGGGGGGGCGAGGGGGGGGGGCCGAGGGGGGCGGGGCCGAGGTGGGGCGGACCCGCGGGGGGGGCGGACCCGCGGGGGGGCGGACGCGGGGGGGGCGGACGCGGGGGGGGGGCGGACCCGAGGGCGGGGCGGGGGGGGCGGACACGAGGGCGGGGCGGGGGGGCGGACCCGAGGGCGGGGCGGGGGGGCGGACCCGAGGGGGGAGCGGGGGGGGCGGACCGAGCCGGGGGGCCGCCCTGGAGGCGGGCGGCCACCGCGCATGCGCTGGTTGGCATCGGCCCAACTGCGCATGCGCGGGGCCCGAGTCTCTGCCGCCCCCGAGCACATCGCGCCCCGGGCGACAGCCCGAGTTGCCGGTGCCTTGAGCCGGCCCTGGGTGCAAGCCATCAAACAGCTCCAGGGCCTGAGGCTGGATGAGGGCGGCCAATTTGCACGCTTTTCCTGGGTTCCTACACATGCGCGTCACGACCAAGGCGACAGCGAGGCTGATGACTGATCTACGCAGGTGCGGTGGCGCACGGAGCATCCTGACGTCGGCACCATGACGTGCAACAACTGTGGCTCCGCCCATTTAAAGCAGCAATGTCCCGCGAAAACTCGACGCTGTCTCCAGTGTGGCAAGATTGGCCACTACACAGCCCTTTGCAGATCTGCTCAACTGCACAACACACAGCGATCCCAGCTGCAGCGCAGGAGCATCCGGTCAGTACAGCTACCCGTTGCAGACTCCGACATTCTTCGAGATCCCGACACCGAGGGCCTCACATCCCCATTCCGGCTGGGCATCATCACCAAGAATACGCTGCCTTCAGCAAAGTTGGTGAAACAATTCTCAGTGATGAGCATTGATCCGGACGACGAGTGGTGTGCCACCTTTACGGTCAACAAGGCTCGCATGTGCTTCAGGCTGGACACTGGCGCTTCAGCATTTCAAAGTCTGACCTTGACACCATCAAGCCAAGCATTCTTCCACTGGTCTGCCAGCTCCTCGACTACAATGGCAATGCCATTGCTGCCAGTGGCTCATGCCAGCTTGCGGTGTCCCATCGTTCTTCAAAGGCGACGCCGTGTTTTGAAATTGTAGGAACCAATAGAGCTTCCCTGCTCGGTGCTCGGGCCTGCAAATTCCTGAATCTTGTGCAGCGGGTTCACACCATGTCGTCCGCAGAGGCAACAGCCTTGCCAGATGTCAACTTCCAAGCCCAACTCGATGACATCATAGCACAATACCACAGCGTTTTTGAAGGAATGGGCACGCTCCCTTACCGATACAAGATACTGTTGAAACCGAATGCCACACCTGTGGTCCATGCACTGCGTCGGGTGTCGGCACCCCTTAATGACCGCCTCAAGCAGCAGCTGCAAGACCTCCAGGACCAGGGCGTCATTTCTAAGGTCACGGAACCCACGGACTGGGTTAGCTCCATGGTTTGTGTCAAAAAACCATCAAGGGAACTTCGCATTTGTATCGACCCCAAAGATTTGAACCGTAACATCATGAGGGAACACTACCCAATACCTAAACGAGAAGAGCTAACCAGCAAAATGGCTCATGCCAAGTTTTTCACGAAGCTGGATGCCTCCAAGGGATTTTGGCAAATACAGCGGAACACGTCCAGTCGAAAGCTGTGCACATTTAATACCCCGTTCAGTCGCTACTGTTACAATCGAATGCCCTTTGGCCTCATCTCCGTCTCAGAGGTGTTCCACCGCATAATGGAGCAAATGATGGAGGGCATCGAGGGGTTGTGAGTGTACGTCGATGATATCATTATCTGGTCCACAACTCCTCAGGAGCACATCGATCGCCTCAACCGAGTGTTCCACAGGATCCACGAGTATGGCCTCCGACTCAATAGAACCAAATGCTCGATCGGTCAACCAGAATTCGTCGCCCGCCACAGGGACTGAATTATTGACTGAATGTTGCATTATCTTGTGATCCGTTTGCACATCTGTACATATTGTTTTTTTCTCCTAATTTGTTATCTGCCCTCTATCTGCACTAACACCTTCCTATGTAAATACGTTAACATACTTTGTATATAGTCAGGTTCCTGTAAACACACACTCACTATTTATTGATCTGCACACATTTTTTAAAAGTCAAAAAAAAAGGGGGGAGATGTCATAGTATACACACAGGTATATGATGGTCCACAGACAGCAGTGATTGACACACAGGATGAGCAATTAACACAGAACACAGCAGCCAATCACCAGACAGGACACGACCACTATAAAGCCAGAGGGCACTAGTTTTCCCGCTCTCTCGGGATCCAGCCTCTGAGACAGTCAGAGCTCGTGAGCAGCAACTAGAACATACACCATGTGGTAGTAAGATAGTTTGGTCAGGTTAGCCTCAGGTCTCCAGTTAAGTCAGCATAGTGTCAACCCACAGTTAAAGTATGTATGATAGTTAAGAGTTCAATAAAATCGAGTTGCATTTCTTCAAGTGTTGGAAGCCTGTCTCTCTCACTACTGCAGTAAACGCAGTCCTTGCAGACCCAGCTAACCCAACACATCAAGAACCAATGGCTCAGATCACAGCTATATTCCAGTCAAGAATGATAGTGGAAAATGAAACACCGAACCATGGGAGGGTGGTTCCACAAATATCCCATCTTCAATGAAAGGGGAGTTCAGTACCTCAGTGCCAAAGACATGGCTGAAAGGACTGAAAGGAGGAATTTCTTCACTCAGAGGATAGTCAAACATTGGAATTCTCGACCCCAGAGGTCTGTGGAAACTTAATTATTGAGCATGTTCAAGCCAGGAATCAATAGATTTCTTGATACTAATGGCATCAAGGGATATGTGGATAGCACAGGAAAATGTGGAATTCAGGTCGATGATTCGCCATGATCCAATTGAATGGCAGAGCAGGCAAAATGAGAAAAATGGCCTACTCCTTTTCCTATGTTCCCTGACAACACTGAATTTTTGTGCTCCAGAACTAGCCGCCTCTCCCAGCCAAGCACAGTGGGCAGCACGGTAGCACAAGTGGATAGCACTGTGGCTTCACAGCACCAGGGTCCCAGGGTCAATTCCCCACTGGGTCACTGTCTATGCCGGGGTGGGCAAACTATGGCCCGCGGGCCGCATGCAGCCCGCCAAAGGTCTTTATGCGGCCCACCAAGTCATTAAAAAAAAAAAAAAAATTTTTTAATTTTTTTTTTTTTAATTTAAATTTTTTTTTTAAGGTTAATGGGGGGGGCTGTTGGGTTACTTACTGGTATAGGTGAATACGTTGACTTGAGTAGGGTGATCATTGCTCGGCACAACGTCGAGGGCCGAAGGGCCTGTTCTGTGCTGTACTGTTCTATGTTCTATATGAGGTGCCCAGAATCATAACCGGGTGAAGTAATTATTTTACTTAATATACTATGCGGCCCTTTAAATTGTGAATTTCTGAATGTGGCCCTTGCACGGAAAAGTTTGCCCACCCCTGGTCTATGCGGTGTCTGCACGTTCTCCCCGTGTCTGCGTGGGTTTCGTCCGGGTGCTCTGGTTTCCTCCCACAGTCCAAAGACGTGCAGTTTAGGTGAATTTGCCATGCTAAATTGCCCTTAGTGTCCAAAAAGTTTAGGAGGGGTTATTGGGTTACGGGGATAGGGTGGAAGTGAAGGCTTAAGTGGATCGGTGCAGACTCAGTGGGCTGAATGGCCTCCTGCACTGTGTGTTCTATGTAATTCTATGTAAGCTGTTCCAGCACAGCTGAAATACTGACATCAATCCAACAATGTGGACATTTGCCACACTATGTCCTGCTCATGAAAAGCAGAACAAATCCAATCCAGCTAAGTACCACCCCATCAGTCTATTCTCAATCATCCACAAAGAAATGCAAGGTGTCATTGACGGTGCTATTAAGCCTACTCACCAATACTCAGTTTGGGCTCTGCCAGGACCACTCAGACCCAGGCCTCATTGTCACCTTGGTCCAAACTTGGACAAAAGAGCTGTGTTCCAGAGGTGAAATGAGAGTGACTGTCCTGGATATCAATGCAACATTAAACGATTGTGGCATTAAGAAGCCCTAGCAAAACTAGAGTCAATAGGAAATCAGGGGAAAGCTTCCCACTGGTTGGAGTCACGCCTAGCACAAAGGAAGATATTTGCCGTTGTTGGAGGCCAATCACGACAGTCCTGGGATGATAGCTACAGGAATCCCTCAGGTCAGTGTCTTAGGCCCAAATACCTTCAGCTGCTTCGTCAATCACCTTCCCTCTATCATAAGGCCAGAAGTGGGGATTGTTGTTGACGACTGCACAATGTTCAATACCTTTTGCAATTCCATAGTCGGTGCCTAAGAGCAGCAAGACCTGGAGAACATTCAGGCTTCAGCTGATAGTGGCAAGTAGCATTTGCAGTGCAGAGTGCTGGGCAATGACATTCTCCAACAAGAGAGAAAGGATATAACCATCTCCCCTTGACACACAGCAAAATTACCATTGTTGAAATGCACACCATCATGATCCTGGGGGTTATCAGTGACCAGAAATACTCTTAACGACAAGAACAGATCAGAGGCTCAAGGTTCTGCAGAAATAACTTACCACATGACATGCAAAATCTATCCACCATCTACAAGACACTAGTCAGGATTGTGATGGAATGTTCTCCACTTGCCTGGATGAGTGCAGCTCCAACGACAGTCAAAAGGCTTGGCACCATCCAAAACAGAGAAGCCTGCTTGATCAATACCCCATCCACCACATCAAACACTAATTCCCTCCACCACTGATGCACAATGGCAGCAGTTTGTACCTTCTAGAAGGTACACTGCAACAATTTTTCAAGGCTCTTCAATATGCTTTTCAAACCCATGGCCTTGATCACTTAGAAGAGCTAGGGCAACAAACACATAGGAACACCACCATCAGCAAATTCCTCTCTAAGCCACAAACCCTTGTGACTTAGAAATATAACGCTGTTCCTTCACTGTTACTGGGTCAAAATCCTTGATCCCCCTATCTCACAGCATTGGGGGGTGAATCTACATCTCATGGTCTGCTGCAGTTCAAGGTGACAGCTCATCATCACCTTCTCAAGGATAATTAGGGATGAGCAATAACTACTGGTCCAGCCAGCAATGCCCACATCCAAGGAATGCATTAAAATTACTTGTGTGCATTTGTACTGTTGAAAATTATACAGCAATATCTATTTTAATTTTTCCAATTAAGGAGCAATTTTAGTGTAGCCAATCTACCTACCCTGCACATCTTTGGGTTGTGGAGGTGAAACCCTCGCAGACACAGGGAGAATGTGCAAACTCCACCCGGATAGTGACCTGGGGCCAGGATTGAACCTGGGTCCACAGCGCCGTGAGGCAGCAGTGCTACCCACTGCACCACCATGCCGCCCGTGCAATTAATCGCTTTAATACAAATCAGTACAAGTGCCACACCATTTCAATTCTAATTATACTTTGGTGTAGACCTGTGACTGATGCCCTCAAAGGCAGAAAAAGTGAGAGGTGTGAGAGGAATAGTGGATGCATAGGATTCCACTCTGTAATTCCTTATCCTTGTGAAAATTAAAAAATGTGAGATGCACTGAAATGATAGTTTTAGGTTATCGAACAATGCTTTCACAAATCTGTCTTGAGTGAAATTCTTTTACAGTTTTCACTTTTCATGGACAAGGCCTGCCTGAATCCTCTGGGATTTGCGTAAAAGGTCTAAGATCCTTCTCACTGCTCCATCTCACACTCTAATGCAGACTTTATACCACACTAAGCCAAAAACACTGCCAAATGTTTGATCTTGCAAAACAAATTGTTCCCTTTTTCATTCCTATTCTGTTTGAAGATCACTTCTGTACAAAGGTCTGTGTGAATGACTGCAGTGTAGTGATTATGCAACTTTAAACAAAAAAAAAAGCTGTCAGTGTCTATTCTTAACCAATACAACCTGGTAACTAGAGAGCTGTTCAGACTTTGCTTATGATGCAGAAAAGAATTGCAACCAGAAACCCATAATCTACATACAGTGCAATAACTTTCAGGACATTTACACAGCCTGGTTTAAATCCATATCAATATCTTTCAGCTCATTTACACAACATGGCTTAAATCTATATCAGCCTCCCATTAATACAAACTATGGAATACAATTGGAAAAGTGAAGTCAGTCAAATCAAATCTTGGCAAGCTCTGTGGGATCACCTCCATAAAACTTCATCCGCTGGTAGCATATCAGTATTCAGTGTAGAGTTAACTTTAAATGTTTCCAGGTAGTTAACTGGAGGATTTGCAGACTTTATAAACTTCATTTTTAAACTTATAACCATTGGCAGAGCCACCCATCCTGTTGGCTCTTTAGTGACATTAAAAAGTGACATTTGAATGCATGAAATAGAGTTCTCACACATCTGTCAACCTCATGTTTGCCACACCAATACAAGTCAGGACCACTGTATCTCAAGCAGTTGCCAGTCTGAAACAGTAATGGATGAGTATATTTGAGGGATTTATTCAATTTAACCAGTGTAAAATTCGTGAATATTACATTTGTCAGAGATAATGTTCACATCAGTCCGAAACAAAAACTTATGCAATATGATAAGAAGCTTGATAATTTGTGGAGAAACACAAAATGCAAGTTATATATTTGAAACAATCTAACTTCATATCTATCATTTAAAGGAATAGGGATTAAAAATCAAGTAAACAGCCGGGATCTTTATGGGGAAAGTTAACTGGAAATATGTTATCACTAATGTAATTAAAGTATCATATAGAAAGGCCACAGTACAAAAAGAGGCCATTCAACCCATTGTGTATGTGCTAACCCTCCGAAGAAGCAATTCACATGGTGCCACTCTACCTTTCCCTGTAGGCCTGCACTTTTTTCCTTTTCAAATAATTATCTATTTTCCATACATTCCAGATCCTAAACACTCACTGTGTCAAGATGTTTTCGTCATGTTGCAGCTGCTTCTTTTGCCAATTACCTTAAATCTTTGCCCTCTAATTCTCGATCTTTCCACAATGGGAGCAGTTTCTCTCCATCAACTCTATCCAGACTCTCCTCATGATTTTGAATACCTCGATCAAATGCCTTTTCAACTTTCATTTCTCCAAGGAGCACAATTCCAACTTCTCCCATCTTTCCACGTAACTGAGGCTCGTCATCACTAGAATCATTCTCATGAATCTTTTATGCACCCTCTCGAATGTCATCAGATCCTTCCTCGAGTGTGTTGCCCAGAACTGGATGCAATCCTCCTGTTGAGGCCACTCCAGTGATTTATACATGTTTTAACAAAGATTCCTTGCTCTTGTACTCAATGCCCCTATTGATAAAGCCGAGAATGCTGTATGCTTAATTAACCACTCCCTCAACCCGTTCTGCCACCTAGAATGATTTATGTACATATACACTCAAGTCCCTTTGCTCCTGCACCTCTTCTAGAATGCACACTTTATTGTATGTTATCGGTGTTTTCCCGACCAAAATTAATTACTTCCACTTATTTGCAATAAGTTTAATCTGCCTATTACACCAACCTTCCTATGTCCGTTTGAAATTCTACACTATCCTCTTTATGGAATACAATACTTCCAAGTTCCATATCATCCACAAATTTTGAAATTGTGCCCTATGCATCACAGTCAGGGTCATTAATATATATTAAAGGGGCGGGATCCTAAATCCGATTCCTGGGGAATCCCAGTATAAACCTTCATCTAGTCTAAAAAGCAATCATTCACAAATACTCTGTTTCCTTTCACTCAACCAATTTTATATCCTTCTTGCTATTGTCCCTTTTATTCCATGAGCTCTAACTTTGCTGTTGTGCAGCACTGTATCGAATGCCTTTGGGAAGTCCATGTACACCATATCAACTGCATTACCCTCATCAACCCTCCCTGTTACCGAACCAAAGTAGAGAAAGTTTGTTGAACACAATTTGTCCTTAACAAATCCAAGCGGGCTTTCCTTAATTAACCTGCATTTTCCCAAGCAACTATTAATCTTGTCCCAAATTATCAGCTTTTCCACCACTGCCCTGGCTGTAGTTGCTGGGTTTCTCGTTAGATTTTTTTGAGCAAGGGTGCAACATTTACAATTCTCCAGCCCTCTGGCACCACCCCTGAGCCGAAGGAAGATTAGAAAATTATGCGAAGAATAACTTTCAAAAGTGTGTGTGCAATAAGTGATGGTTCTGTGTGTGCTTGCAACAGACAGCTAGAAAAATGGCTTCAAAGTCTTGCAAAGTACTTTTGTCAGGGCTCCTGTTTTCCTGTAAAGTCACCAGATACATCAGCTAACTTAATTTTAGAGCACCGAGACAATGCTTCAAATAAGAAAAATCTTAGCTATTTTAAGGTACGAAGTAGGAATTTTTCCTGCATTCTTCTTATAGTTAAAGCTGTCAGAACCGGTCATTGGTGACACCACTGAGCAAAAGGTCAAACTGTTCCCTCTGAAAGAGAGTGATACTCTACTGTGCCTTTTGTCTATGGCATTTCTGTCTAATCACCAGAAATCGGCACAAAGTTGTTTCCCCTCTTCTGTTAAATGCTGGGAACCACCCGGGCTAACAGTCTTTAAGCCACTGCCTGCCCAACTGGTTATTTCCATTACTTTTACTCCCCTTTCACCACTTAGCCTGGGATTAGGTGTTAATTTTCCTCACTGCATTTTGTACAAAAAGTGGGCTTGCTTCACTATTAACAATTTAAAAGTCAATTACCAAGCAGTTTCTCAACGAATCTATAGGTTTGATTTTGTTGTACTGGGAATAAGCCCTCAGAATGGATTGGGAAATGAAGGAGCAGCCTCAGGAGATTAAGAAAATGCTGATTACTCTCCAACCCCCCAACACACTTATTGCCAAGGACATTGAATGTCAAGACAACAAGAACGTTGATCACAGGTATGTTCCAACAACCCACAATCTAGATGCACTAATACTCCATTCTTATACACAAAGCGATACAATAAATGAGAATATATGCTATTTCATACATTTATATATATAAATGGCACTATCTACTCAACACTGCATTGGCATTTAATCTGTGATTCACTGTTAAGTGTGTTAACATGCATATAGTTTGCAAAAATGCCATTTGTTCATCCTTTGCAGAAAAATACACTGGCCCAGGAATTTTGGAGGATATCATACAAATGATAAGTGTTTGTGGGATTGCAGATTGTATGGTGTATATGCTGCTGGTAAGCAATGTTCCATGCAATGATTGCCATGTAGATATCCAATTTGATAGCCAGATATAAGTGAAACAGTTTAGCCTCAAATAAGTTTTTGAGTTTATATTATAACCATGATGGCATAACAAGGCTAAAATCACAGATCAGTGCGATAAAATCATAGCGTGACGATGCACCATGATGTGATAGTGATTCCTATCACAACAGGTTTTTTTATTAATTCAGGGGATGTGTGTGTCACTGGCAAAAATCAGTATTTATTGCCCATCTTTACAAAGAATGGATGTGAGCCACCTTCCTAAGTCACTGCAGTTTTTGTGGTTGAACCATTGCAGTGATCCAGGAATAGATCATCCACACAACCCTCTCAGATTTAGACGGTCCACAGCCCTGAAGTAACCAGCATGTATAGTAACCTAAACAAATGAGATCATACAAGTATAATCACATCACCTGAGGTTGGCCCAGATAATGTGTCAGGTAGTGTGGAAGGAGAAGCTAGCTAAAATCAGTCGAAATACAAATACACCCAAGTAAAGAAATCTACCAGAACACACTACGCCCACAGTGAGAAAGCAGATGAATTGTTTACTCTTGCAGATACAGTGATATCTGTACCCAGTTCTTATACCCATCACAGCTGGGCACAGGCCCAGACATGCTACTAGGTAATGACATCTCCAACCAAATAGTTCCAATGATATTGTTTAGATCAGTCATGGGTGCAGAAGTTTCCCTGTTGATCTGCAGTATGACAGGAGATCAAGCAAAGGCAACAAAGCTGATCAAAGAGTGAGAAGGAAGGTGGAAAGACGAGTTTCTAAGCAGGAGGCCATTGTTATGAAGATGTGTTATATAGAATAATAATTTATGTCAGTGGTTGGACATGTATATTGAATGTTTGGAAGAAAACCCCCCACTTTTTCAAAGGACACTGGCCTACAGCAGTTATTTTTGCATTTGCAAAGGACACAAGCAGTTTTATTGAGATGCAGACTTTATGGTGCCCTCGGAGATAGTGACTAGGCCAAGGCCAGATTGAATTCAGAGAGCGGTCACATGGCCTAACTTATAGGTGAAATATAGTACATTTGAATTTATAGAGAGACTTTCGCAGGGACAATAGCCTTACCCTCTCTCTTTCTCTGATACTCTCTCATCAAAGCTGAACTGTTTGTGATTTAAAAACCCACCAGAAGACCTCATTGCTGCAAACTGAGAGTTCTTAAAGATGGATTCCATTTCAATAGACTGCCTCCAAAAGAAAATGAATCAATCAGCCTTGACTGCTCCAGTGAGAAACCCAAGTACCAGGAGGTAGTATGGAAAATGATCCTTCTGTTATAAACAAGCATCCAGACAAAACCGTGATTTTTCTCTCACTTTCATTTTTATTTGGTCAAGTTTTAAGATCTGATAATCTACATTTTTACTTATTTTTACATGTTTAGTGGTGGATGGGGAAGGGGGTTATGTGTGTTTAGCTTTGACATTAGTGGGTAGTTGGACATAATTGTGCATTTTAAACCTTTTGTTAATAATTGCTGCTTCTTTGCCAGAGTGAGTTTTTAACAATAAAACTATTTACCTGTTACTAAAGGAACCTGGCTGGCTATTTCTTGCTCTGAGGTACATACTGTTAAGAGTTGTTGCCATCTAAGATGCAAAGGATCATGGGAATTATGGCCAACCCAGGCCTCAGACAGATACAGAGCCTATGTGTATCTGAAACACAGATAACCAGACCTGATCGAAACCCCCGCTCGGTTTGCATTTTAATGGCCCATTTTCCCAGGACACAGAACTCTAATTAAGCAACCAGTACAGCCACAGACTGATCGGCTCCACTCCCCTTACTCAGAAAGCACAACTGCCAAGGTCAATGACCGCTAAGGACCCGCCCAGCCACCAAGGCACCCACCCCTTTATTGGACAAAATCAAAGACAGTGATCAGAGCCCTGTCAAACTATTGGGTCCAAGGTTAAGGACCGCCCCAAAGAGCACAAAATCCCAGATGGATGAAAGAGAACACAGCCATGTGTTCTGTCTCTTTTGGATCCGGCCTGTACCAACCCAATTGTAGCAGGAACAGCCAGACAAGTTCAAGACCAAGTTCGCTACCTGACAGATACACCCAGCAGAGACAGAGTCAGTTTCTTTGAACCAGCCAAGTAAAATCCAGATGAAGGCCTTATCCATTGCACAGTGCTGGTTGCCTGAAGTTAAGTATAGGTTATTGTAGCTGATAGGTGTAGTTTAACTTGTAATAGACATTGGGCGGGATTCTCCGACCCCCCCGCCGGGTGGGAGAATCGCCGGGGGGCTGCTTGAAACCCACCCCCGCCGTCCTCCCAATTCGCGCGCCCCCCAAAAACCGACCCGTGTGAGTCGCGCCGCCCGCCTCGGATAATGGCGAGGTCCGGCGCAACTCAATGGGGCGAGGGCCGCCCGAATTCTCCGGCCCGCGATGGGCCGAAGTCCTGCCTGTCTGTAGCCAGTCCCGCCAGCGTAAATCAGAGTAGGTCCATTACCGGTGGAACCTGGCATGCGTGCGGGATCCTGGGTTCCTGGGGGGTCGCGGGTGCATCTTGCCCCGGGAGGTGCCCCCACGGTGGCCTGGCCCACGGTCATGGCCCACCGATCCGCATGCGGGCCTGTGCCGTGGGGGCACTCTATTACTCCGCATCGGACGTTGTGGTCCTCCGCGATGGCCGATGCAGAGACAAACCCTCCCGTGCATGCGCGGAGATGCAACACAATTGAAAGTAACAGATAATTCTTTAAAATTACCCAAAATCTTTGGCCCTCGGCTGACAATAACTACAATCACCAGTTTGGTAGATTTAAACACAACTAATTTTTATCAATTACAGTAACTGTAATAAAATATGCAGCAAATGCAACTGGTTAACTATATCTAATTTCCATCTCTTAGACTTAGAACAGTACAGCACAGAACAGGCCCTTCGCCCTCAATGTTGTGCCGAGCAATGATCACCCTACTCAAACCCACGTATCCACCCTATACCCGTAACCCAACAACCCCCCCCCCCCCCTAACCTTACTTTTTAGGACACTACGGGCAATTTAGCATGGCCAATCCACCTAACCCGCACATCTTTGGACTGTGGGAGGAAACCGGAGCACCCGGAGGAAACCCACGCACACACGGGGAGGACGTGCAGACTCCGCACAGACAGTGACCCAGCCGGGAATTGAACCTGGGACCCTGGAGCTGTGAAGCATTTATGCTAACCACCATGCTACCATGCTGCCCTCCTCTTATCTCACCCCCTCCACCTTCTATATATATATATGCAAACACACAAGACAGACATACAAACACAGAAGGGGAAAGAGGGGTGCAAAAATATAATGAAAGTAAAAGGATAAGCTTTTGTTTCAGATGATCGCTTTAGCACACCTTCCTTCAGCCTGGGCTTTCAGTTTGGAATGATTCATCCAGGTTCTCTACAGATTCAGAAACACAACCAGCGACACAGCTTTTCTGGAGGAATGATGTGGAGATGCCGGCGTTGGACTGGGGTGAGCACAGTAAGAAGTCTTACAACACCAGGTTAAAGTCCAACATGTTTGTTTCAAACACTAGCTTTTGGAGCACTGCTCCTTCCTCAGGTGAATGAAGAGGTATGTTCCAGAAACCTATAGATAGACAAATTCAAAGATGCCAGACAATGCTTAGAATGCGAGCATTTGCAGGTAATTCAGTCTTTACAGATCCAGAGATAGGGGGTAACCCCAGGTTAAAAAGGTGTGAATTGTCTCAAGCCAGGACAGTTGGTAGGATTTTGCAAGCCCAGGCCAGATGGCGGGGGATGAATGTAATGCGACATGAATCCCAGGTCCCGGTTGAGGCCGCACTCATGTGTGCGGAACGTGGCTATAAGTTTCTGCTCGGCAATTCTGCGTGGTCGCGTTTCCTGAAGGTTGCCTTGGAGATGCTTACCTGGAGATCAGAGGCTTAATGCCCTTGACTGCTGAAGTGTTCTCGACTGGAAGGGAACATTCCCCAGCCTGGTGATTGTTGCGCGATGTCCGTTCATTTGTTGTTGCAGCGTCTGTATGGTCTCGCCAATGTACCACGTTTTGGGACATCCTTTCCTGTATGAGGTAGACAAGGTTATCCGAGTCGCACGAATATGTACCGCATGCCTGGTGGATGGTGTTCTCATGTGTAATGGTGGTATCCATGTCGATGATCTGGCACGTCTTGGAAAGATTGCCATGGCAGGGATGTGTGGTGTCGTGGTCGCTGTTCGGAAGGCTGGGCAGTTTGCTGCAAACAATGGTTTGTTTGAGGTTGCGCGGTTGTTTGAAGGCAAGTAGTGGAGGTGTGGGATGACCTTGGCAAGATGTTCATCTTCATCGATGACACGTTGAAGGCTGCGAAGAACATGTCGTAGTTTCTCCGCTCCGGGAAAGTACTGGACGACGAAGCGTACTCTGTCGGTTGTGCCCTGTCTTTGTATTCTGAGGAGGTCGGTGCGGTTTTCTGCTGTGGCGCGTTGGAACTGTCGATCGATGAGTCCAGCACCATATCCCGTTCGTACAAGGACATCTTTCAGTGTCTGTAGATGTGTGTTACGCTCCTCCTCGTCTGATGGCTTCTTTAATGTGTTTAGGGTGGAAGCTGGAGAAGTGAGGTTATCCGTGGGGTTGTGGTAAAGCGATGTGCTGAGGTGACCGTCCTTGATGGAGACGAGTGTGTCCAAGAATGCAACTGATTTTGGAGAGTTGTCCATGGGAGTCTGATGTGGGATGGAACTTATTGATGTTTTGTGTAGTCGTTTCAGTGATTCTTCGCGTGGGTCCAAAGGAAGAAAATGTCATTGATGTATCTGGTGTATAACATCAGTTGAAGGTCCTGTGCGGTGAGGAGGCCTTGTTCAAACTTGTGCGTGAAGATGTTGGCGTATTGAGGTGTGAGGTTGGTCCCATGGCTGTTCCGTGCATCTGGATGAAGAACTTGTTGTCGAAGGTGAAGACGTTGTGATCCAGAATGAAGCGGATGAATTGCAGAATTGCATCTGGAGATTGGCAGTTTCGGTGTTGAGTACTGAGGCCTGTTGCAGCAATGCAGTCACATGGGGATGCTGGTGTAGAGTGCCGAGACATCCATTGTGACGAGGGATGTTCCTGGTTCAATTGGTCCATGGGTGCTGAGTTTTCTGTAGGAAGTACGTGTGTCGCGACAGAAGCGGGCGTTCCTTCTACGATGGGTTTCAAGATGCCCTCGATGTAGCCAGAGAGGTTCTCACACAGGTTCCATTGCCTGAAACAATAGGACGGCCTGGTGTGTGGCCTTGTGTATTTCGGGAGGCAGTAGAGATCTCCAATGCGGGAGTACGTGGGATGAGAGCACGTGGGGTGCTCTGAAGGTCTGGATCCACGGTCTTGATCAGTCTGTTGAGTTGGCGGATGTGTTCCTTGGTCGGATCTGCAGGTAGCTGTCTGTAGTGGTCCTGGTTGTTGAGTTGTCGGTATACTTCTTTGCAGTAGTCCATTCTGTTTAGTATGACGGTGGCCCCCACCTTTGTCTGCTGGTTTGTGATGATGTTGCGGTTGTCTTGAGAATGCGGATGGCGTTGCATTGTGCTTGGGTGATGTTCGGGCTGTCTTGTGAATGCGACTGATGAATCTGGACTTGACGCGACTCCTGACGGCTTGAGCATACATGTCGAGTCTAGGGCAGCGGCCTTCCGGAGGGGTCCAATTCGAGCCTTTCCTCTTTGCACCGCAGATCTCGCGGTCTGCTGTTCCAGTTCATTGGTAGTCTCCTTGGGTTCGCTGTCAGCCTCTTGGGGTCTGTGGAAGAATTCCCGGAGCCTCATTCACCTGATGAATTCCTCCATGTCTGCCGCGAGACTGATGGGTTCCATTTTGGTGGTGGTGCAGAAATTGAGCCCTCTTCTGAGGACTTTGATTTCGTCTAGTTGAAGGGTGTAGTCCGATAAGTTGAGAATAGATTTCCCTATATTGTTCTCTACTGTGGTACCGGGGGAGGCTTGGTTGCTGCTGGTGGTTATGCCGAATTTCTCAAGCTTCCTGTTCTTGGTGTGCATATAGGTGGCATAGTATCATTGTCTCATCTGTTTGGCCGTGTTCTGCAGCTGGTCTGCTGCATCCTGAGTGCAAGTTGAGAATATGGCCTATATCTTGGTTTCCAGGTTGCGTCGTCTGCTGTAGAGCCTCCTTACGAGGTGCTTGAGGAGTGTGAGAGAGTTGTGACGGCAGAGTCTCTCAGCGTAGTCTGTGTTGTGGGTCGACTTGAGTGGGTTGTGATCTGTAGCCCTTTTGGGGTCTTATCTGCTTTCTTGTATCTTTGTAGAAACTTAATGTCAGTGTCTATATGCGCGATCTTCCTGGAGATCCTCTCCACTTTGAGCCGGCAGTTTGCGGTGTCGATGGTAGCCTTGATGTGGAGATGCCGGCGTTGGACTGGGGTGAGCACAGTAAGAAGTCTTACAACACCAGGTTAAAGTCCAACATGTTTGTTTCAAACACTAGCTTTCGGAGCACTGCTCCTTCCTCAGGTGAATGAAGAGGTATGTTCCAGAAACATATTAAACAAATTCAAAGATGCCGGACAATGCTTAGAATGCGAGCATTTGCAGGTAATTCAGTCTTTACAGATCCAGAGATAGGGGTAACCCCAGGTTAAAGAGGTGTGAATTGTCTCAAGCCAGGACAGTTGGTAGGATTTTGCCAGCTCAGGCCAGATGGTGGGGGATGAATGTAATGCGACATGAATCCCAGGTCCCGGTTGAGGCCGCACTCATGTGTGCGGAACGTGGCTATAAGTTTCTGCTCAGTGATTCTGCGTTGTTGAGTATCCTGAAGGCCGCTCTTTCTGGAGGAAGACAGCGTGCGAGAGAGAAACTTACAGTTCCTTATCTGAGTGTCCAGGACCTGACTGTCCTTTCCTTGGTTCTCTGAAAACCAGCCCATAATGATAGGACCCAATCACCACTGTTGCCGGGTAGGATACGGCCTTTTGGCCAATTCAATGACCACCAGCCAACCAATCGAACTGACTCCTTCCGATCTCCTCGGTGCCACAAAGTCTGAGTTCTGATGTTCGAAAGCTAGCACAGTGTACTATTTTGTAACTTTTGAGTTTCTCACTTCCTCTGCTCAACTTAAAGGTATATGTCCATTAAACATCCATCAATCAAAAATGATAACGGCAAAGATGAAAGAAATGGGAAATAAGGGAGTCAAAAGGAAGGGCCCTTAACAGTACATGAACATGGACATTTTATTTAGCTGGAGAGAAGGGAGCAAAGCAAGCATTCGGCTTCACCATGATTGCAGGCTTCCCCATATCACACACTGCCATAGTGTGCTAACCTGGTGCTCTGTAGGTGCTGCATGTTAATTCAGAGATATACTACAAGCGGAAGGGATTCCACTTTTTCAATGTGTGGCTGTTTTGTGACCATACCCAGTGCATTATGCAGGTTAGTGCCCAGTATCGTAGCTGTGGGCCATTATGCCTTTATTCTGCATCATTCCACTGTACCATCAGCATTTAAGGCACCACAAGGCACCAAAAGAAGATTTGCATTTATACAGGATCTTTCACAATCATCAGATATTCCAAAGTGCTTTACAGTCAATGAAATGCTTTTGAGGTATCGTCGTCACTGTTGTTATGTAGGAACCACAGTAGTTAATTTGCACACAGCAAATTCCACAAACAGCAATGCGATAAAGCCAGTATGGGAATGTCAGCCAAGATTGTTATGCCACAACCTTCTCAGTAGTCAATTGAGTGAAGTCTGGCACACATGATGACAGCGGTTATCTGGTGACCACCTGGTTCATGACTCTGATGTGCAGCTTGCAAAAAAGAAAACCCTGCTGCCCCAAAATAACATCAAGCATTGGAATGCTTCAGCAATGTTTCTGCTATCTGGATCACTCTGGACTATTCTTCAAAGCACATGTCAGGTTTCAGCATCGCCTGCTGAACCGTGAACAACCTCATCATCTGAGGGCATAGCTCTTGTCACTAGTATATGACAAGCAGCGGTGAGGAGAAGAGAAAGAGAAAGAGAAAGAAAGAGGGAGGCAACAGAGTACCTGTCCACAGGTTTGCCATGATCAGCTTACCCAACTGTGATACCAGAGAACAATACTAATTTCCCATTCAACTGCAGTGCCAAACCCTTCCAACACTCTGTTACTGGTCATCGCATTGTTCTCTTTACCACTATACTACAATAAAACCATCAAAAAACGAACATTCCCAACAACTTCAAACTATCTAAAGTACCAGACAAAAGACAACCGATCAACCCTGTGAATTCCTTATTTCCTGTTTTTCATGTGTCTTTTCCTGGTCAGTGTTTCTACACAGCCCTTAGGGCTGCAGCATGGCTGGTGGAAGGCTGCTTCCTTTCACTGGGGAAGATTCACGATGGCCTACGGGATGTCTTCAAGCAGCTCTGGCCCTAGGAGGCCCAGCTTTGAAGTGCATCACTTGAGCAAGGCTGGCAGGAAGTCATGGAGCATGAACCTGCTGCCTCTCTCAAGATGACAGCGTCCCAGTGCTTTCCCTCTCACCCCCATCACTGCCACTTCCGTGGGTAGCACCTCTGTAAACCTAGAAATTTGTTGGTGGACAGATTGCTGGACTGTTGCAAGACCCTGAAAATCCTCTTAACTGCAGCAGGCTCAGCTGGTGTGGCAACATGCTGCACTCACAAGGCAACGGTATGAGTTCCACTCCAGCCCTGAGACATTGTTTGGCTTCTCCTTGTCCTGCAATGAAGCTGAATCATTGGACACCAGTTGATTGGCTTACAGCATTGTGAAGTATGTGGTGTGAGGTGAAGCTATGAATATGAGTAATGAGTCATGATTGATAAAATGTTTATTGGTGGATGTGATGAACTGAGCAGTTGTTAACCCTTGATGCTGTTGGCGGAATAGGCATTTAAGATGTATTCATTAACCTTGACCACGCAGGTGAGGTCATTTGACTTTTTCTGCACTGCATCCAGGTTGTAGCATTTCAGGATGTACAGATATTTTTAAGGGTTCATTTTGGAGTTCAACCAAATAGAACTGCATAGCTTACCAGAATTCCTTCGTGTCTCTTGAGTACTCCTCTTAGGGCAGTAGATAGCAAGTGCGTCTGGAACCAAACTGATGGAACGCTAGCCCCCAGTGATGGGCCAACTCTACAGATTTCACCAGGCAAGCAGGCTGGCTGGTCAATCATCAACCGTGTCCTGCAATACTGGGCAAGTTTGACGTCAGCCACAGAAGACTGACTTGGTTCAGATCTTCCAGCACTCATTTCATTGAAGGAGCCATCCAGCCACTGGCACCAGGCCCTTTGACAGCGCTTGACCTTACGCGTGTTTAATTTCTGCTGGTTCAGTTTGTGTACGGCCAAGGAAATTCCCAGCATGGGAAATCCCAAACCTCAGTCCCACCATCTAGTCCTTGTGACCATGTGTGACGATTTTACGTTTGTTAAAAATATTTGATTTATTGTTTGCCATAATTGCATCATTTGCTCATCAAGAGGCACCAAACTCTTCACTGTACAAAGAAATTCAAAAAGTACAAGGAACCGCAGCAGCTGCTATACTTGTCCTTTCTCGATCTCCCAAAAGCCTTTGACTCTGTCTACAACAAAGGCTTATGGAATATCCTATTTAAACTTAGTTACCCTCAGAAATTTATCACCATCCTCTGCCTACTCCATGATGACCCTCACCGACAGAGCCACCGCAGACTTTCTCTCAGTGAAAACAGGGTTCAAGCAAGGTTGTGTCACTGCTTCAACTCTCTTCGCCAATTCCCTCACTGCAACATTGCCCCTCACCTCCAGAAAATTATCGATGGGGATGGAGATAATCTACTGAACTGATAAGAAAACTATTCAACCTAAGCCACCTTCAATCCAGAACCAAAATCACCCAAATTTCAGCCATTGAGCTTCAATATGCTAATGACGCTTCATTCACACACTGAGCTGCAGTTCACTATTGACTCCTTCTCCAAAATATATGAGAAAGTGGGCATTTGATTAACACCTGGAAAACTGAGATCCTCTTCCAACCAGGTCTGACAATACATTGTTATGAGCCAGGGCTTAGAAAACTCCAAAATATATTGTGAAGTTCACCTGAATTATAACTTTTATGTTGAATTTGGCTAGGATGGGCACTTCATGTGTGATTCATCAGACTTCCTAGACTCACATGACAACATCTCCACCCCGTCAATTATGAGCAACAGTGAGTCCCTGCAACAAAATTCACCATCGCCTCCAATGTGTCAGCTCAGCCTCAGCCCAACTGAGGAAAAGAACATTTGAGGACCAGGATTTCAAACCCAAGATTGAGGTCATTGTTTTCCCAGGCCGCAGTGATCCCTACGCTCCTACATGCTCCAGTGAGACTTGGAAATGCTATAGCAAAGCACAAGAGAAGTACCATCAGGTGTGCCTTCAGAAGATCTTCCAAATCCGGTGACAAAGAAGATGGTCCAACAGTAGTATTCTGTCAAGCCATCTTGCCCAAGAGGACTTCCGGTGGCGTAATGTAGGGGGAAGACGTGCACGAGGTGCCTCCTACTGACTAACTGAACCTGTTGCCCTTTTTCTTGGTGCTATGGTTTGTTTATTATGCCTTGGAAACCGGTGTGAGTTATTGGAGTGGAGGTCCCTCTTTACTGAAATGCCCAGAAAGAACAAAGCTTCGAGAAGATACTCATCGATGGACTGTGAAGCTTGTCAGGGCTCAACCACAAGTGAGATAATGGAATCGGATTCTCTCTGTCCGGAAACTCCACTAATGGTCGAGGTCGTCACCAATATTTTGTCGAGAGAGTTTGAGAAACACCAAAGAATTGTCTTGGAAGAGCTTAGAAGAATGATCGCTGAGGCCTTGGCCCCTATTCATGTGGCTGTGGGACAAACTAACATAGAACATAGAACAGTACAGCACAGAACAAGGCCCTTCGGCCCTCAATGTTGTGCCGAGCCATGATCACCCTACTCAAACCCACGTATCCCCCCTATACCCGTAACCCAACAACCCCCCCCCTTAACCTTACTTTTATTAGGACACTACGGGCAATTTAGCATGGCCAATCCACCTAACCCGCACATCTTTGGACTGTGGGAGGAAACCGGAGCACCCGGAGGAAACCCACGCACACAGGGGGAGGACGTGCAGACTCCACACAGACAGTGACCCAGCCGGGAATCGAACCTGGGACCCTGGAGCTGTGAAGCATTTATGCTAACCACCATTCTACCCTGCTACCTGTCAAAGTCCAGGAAGCCACAATCAATGGTATGGAGATGGCATTATCGGCCCATAGTGATCAGATTTCCATGTTGGAGTCCCATCCGACTTCACTTGCTGATTGAATAAATCGTTGAGAGCCAATTTTAATGACCTGGAAAACAGGTCCAAAGAGGCAGAACATTCGGATTGTGGGCTTGCCGGAGTGGGTTGAGGGCCAAATCCCCATGGAATACTTCCCGGACATGTTCTTTATGATGGTGGGGGAGAGTGGATTCACATCTCCAACTGAATTGGACTGGGCCCATTGCTCACTTGGCTGAAGCCTTGATCTGAAGATCCAGTGTGTGCGGTGATTGTAGGATTTCACAGTTATAAGGAAAAAGAGCGGGTTCCACGATGGGCGAGGGAGCACTGCAATTCCAAATGGGAAGGCTGGAGGTTAGATGCTACATTGTTAGCTGATGAAAAAACTTGTGAATGTATTTCCATGACCATAGATGATTACATAAAATTTAATAGCCATGATGTGGAGATGCCGGCGTTGGACTGGGGTGAGCACAGTAAGAAGTCTTACAACACCAGGTTAAAGTCCAACAGGTTTGTTTCAAACACGAGCTTTCGGAGCACGGCTCCTTCTTCAGGTGAATGGAAAGGCTTGTTCCAGAAATGTTTATATAGACACAGTCAGAGATGCCCCGGAATGCGAGCACCTGCAGGCAATCAAATCATCAAAGATGCAGAGAGAGAGGTAACTCCAGGTTAAAGAGGTGTGAATTGTCCCAAGCCAGTTCAGTCGGTAGGCCTCTGCAAGTCCAGGCTTGTTGGTGGGGGCCGAATGTAATGCGACATGAATCCCAGATCCCGGTTGAGTCCGCATTCATGCGTGCGGAACTTAGCTATAAGTTTTTGCTCAGCAATTTTGCGTTGTCGCGTCTCCTGAAGGCCTCCTTGTAGAATGCTGACCCGGAGATCAGAGGCTGAATGTCCTTGACTGCTGAAGTGTTCCCCAACTGGAAGGGAACAGTCCTGCCTGTTGATAGTCGCACGATGCCCGTTTATTCGTTGTCGCAGTGTCTGCATGGTCTCGCCAATGTACCACGCTTCGGGACATCCTTTCCTGCAGCGTATGAGGTACATTGGCGAGACCATGCAGACACTGCGACAACGAATAAACGGGCATCGTGCGACTATCAACAGGCAGGACTGTTCCCTTCCAGTTGGGGAACACTTCAGCAGTCAAGGACATTCAGCCTCTGATCTCCGGGTCAGCATTCTACAAGGAGGCCTTCAGGAGACGCGACAACGCAAAATTGCTGAGCAAAAACTTATAGCTAAGTTCCGCACGCATGAATGCGGACTCAACCGGGATCTGGGATTCATGTCGCATTACATTCGGCCCCCACCAACAAGCCTGGACTTGCAGAGGCCTACCGACTGAACTGGCTTGGGACAATTCACACCTCTTTAACCTGGAGTTACCTCTCTCTCTGCATCTTTGATGATTTGATTGCCTGCAGGTGCTCGCATTCCGGGGCATCTCTGACTGTGTCTATATAAACATTTCTGGAACAAGCCTTTCCATTCACCTGAAGAAGGAGCCGTGCTCCGAAAGCTCGTGTTTGAAACAAACCTGTTGGACTTTAACCTGGTGTTGTAAGACTTCTTACAAAATTTAATAGGACCTATTCAATTTCACCTTCCACGATGGGGTGGCTCCGAAGGTGCTCTCAGCGGGGAACGGGGGGGAGGGGGGGGGGGGGTAAGGAGGGGGGTAGAGTTATCTCCTATGTGTTAAATATGGCTAGGTTGAAGCAGAAGAGCCTTGTGGATTCCATTCTAGAGGTAAATCACCAGTACTCGCTTGGTCCCACTTTGGAGCTATTGGCAAATAGGGAAAAATTATTGACCCAGTTTGAGCTATTGTCTACTGGAAGGGTGATACGTCAGTTACAACTCTCCAAGGGCACATTCTCTGAATATGGGGAGAAGGGCAGTCGTCTTCTGGCTCGCCAACTCAAATGGCAGGCGGCCTCCCAACAGATTACTCAGATACATAGTCCGAACGGCAACCTCGTTTCCACCCTCCCTCGGCCAGGTCAATGCAGGTTTTAAATCCTTTTCCCGCAATCTTTATAGATCAAGCCCCCGCTGAGAAATCGGTGATGTCTGACTTTATAGCATGTCTATCCACCCAATGGTTGAGGTGGATCTGAGCAATGAGTTGGACGCCCCACTATGCCCAGACGAAATTCTAAAGGATAATGTGCTAATAAAGTCTGGCAGGGCCCCTGGTCCGGATGTCTTCCCAATTGAATCTCACAAGAAATTCTCAGAACAGCTTGTGTGATTGTTATTGGACAAGTTTAATGATTCGCTGTACCATGGGTCATTGTCTCCAAACTTCATTCATGTCTCTATTTCTTTGCTTCTTGACCCAACAATGTGGTTCATACGGCCTATATCGCTTTTGAATGCACACGTCAAACTACGCGCTAAGGCGTTGGTGCTGTAGTTGGAGCCTTGCCTCCCAAATATAACTTCAGAGGATCAAACAAGCTTTATGAAGGGCTGACAGTTGGCGAATATACGTTGCTTGTTAAATGTTATCCTTTCACCCTCTCCAGTATCCGAGCCGGAGGTGATAGTTTCTATGGATACTGAAAAGGTATTTGACAGAATGGAGTGGGGATTTATCTGAGATTCTTGGGTTTGGGTTTGGATTTGGTCATAAATTTGCATCCTGGATTCGCCAGTTATATATTACACCTACTGCCAGTGTTCATACAAACACTCTGACCTCTGACCATTTTCCCCTGAATAGGGGCACTAGGCACGGCTGCCCACATTCTCCAGTCCTGTTTGCTCTGACAATAGAGCCGCTCTCTATAGCGCTGAGATCGTCGAGTCAGTGGAAGGCTATTTGTCAGGATGGGGTGGAGCATCGGGTGTCTCTCTATGCGGATGACCTACTTCTTTATATTACACAACCACCCCCCGCCATAGACACCATAATTTTGTTGCCTCACACTTTTGGCTCTTTCTCAGGGTATAAATTTAACCTTGGCAAGAGTGAATGTTTCCCATTTAACCCCCCCCCCCCCCCCCCCCGCGGCTGGCGAGCCCAATTGGGGAGGTTATCTTTTCAGCTTTCTAGGACAAGCTTTCATCATCTGGTGGGTCCAGGTGTCCCACAAGTGGGCATCACTTCATAAGTTGAACAACACGAGTCTGGCTAATAGTATCAAAACAGATTTGCAGAGTTGGAATGCCCTTTCGCTGTCCTTTGCAAGTAGGGTCAGACTATTAAAATGAATGTGCTCCCGAGGTTTTTCTTTTTTTGTTTCTTCCCATTTTTCTCCTCAAGTCCTTTTTTATCAAGGTCAATAAATTGATATTCTTTTTATTCGGGTGGGTAAGAATCCTACAATTCGCAGCGTTCTGCTGCAAAGGGATAGACAGTCGGAGGGCTTGGCCCTCCCCAATTTATTGTTCAATTACTGGGCTGCTAACAGTCACAAAATACTGTTGTGGATAGTGATCCTGAATCTATGTGGGGGACAAATAGAAGCTTGTTCCTGCTCTATTTTTATTATTCTTGCTATAATCACTGCACCATTGTCTTTTTCTGCCACCAGATTTTCCTCAAAGGCTTTGGAGACAGCTCAGACAGCATTGTAAGCTCCTTTCCCTTTCTCCGCTCGCCCCTATTTGCAACAATCACCTTTTTCTGTCATTGGAAGATGAAGGGCCAGGAACGGTTTTTGTACTTGTTTGTTGGGGGGGGGGGGGAGATGAGTCAAGGTGCCAGTTAATTGATTTGGTAAAATGATCCTTAATATTTTCTGCTTCTCATTGATTTGCATCCAGGGCTTTTGTGTCAGTTCCAAATGAGAGGTATGACTGGAATATTCAAAAAATAAATTCTAAATAACTTACATGCAAGAAAAGTTAAGTTTGAGAATAAAATTAAAATATAATGTTTACTTGATTAACTGCAAAGCAGAAAATTCAAACGTCAGTTCCCACTTTATGGTCTCGGTCTCAGAACAAGTGAAGGCCATTTAAATGATTTATTTGACACATATATATATATATTAATGATTAACCAGAAGTACATTCCAATGTCACTCTCTCAATTTTCTTTATTTTTTAAACTTATGTAATAGCTGCCAGTTTTAAACATTCCTTTCACATGGATCAAAAAGCATTAAAGGAGAGAAACATATCGTTTTGGTTCATTTATATACTGGCCCATCCGAGCACAGGGAATAAAGCACCTGGTTTCAGTATTGTTCTCTCCTGTAAAATACATTGCTCTCCTTTCAGATTAGCGCTAAAAGTGTCACAGCTGTTCATCATGTTGGTTGGTGAATCTGAGTTGTCTTCAGTTGAATACGTGCCTCATGAATTTCATAATCTCACCCAGCAGAAAACAGCAAAAAATATACACTTAGACTCATGGTCATTTCCGTTATTGAAATGCAGTTGACAAACTACCAAACCAGCTCCAAATAGACAAATATAATTCTGACAAAATGTCATTGAGCTGTTTTTGTCTCTGTTGAAGATGCTTCTTGACCTGAGTATTTTCAGTATTTTAATTTTTATTTCAGGCAAACATAGAAACATTGAACATAGAAAATAGGTGCAGGAGTAGGCCATTCGGCCCTTCGAGCCTGCACCACCATTCAATATGATTATGGCTGATCATGCAAATTCAGTATCCCACTCCTGCTTTCCCTCCATACCCCTAGATCCCTTCAGCCGCAAAGACCACGCCCTCTTGAATATATCCAAAGAACTGGCCCCAACAGGTTTCTGTGGTAGAGAATTCCACAAGTTCACAACTGTCTGAGACAAGAGGTTCTTCTGCATCTGAGTCCTGAATTGCTGACCCCTTATTCTGAGGCTGTGACCCCCTAGTTTTGGACATCCCCAACATCGGGAACATTCTTCCTACATCTAGCCTGTCCAGTCCCTTCAGGATGGATCAGGTGGATCAGATTAGTCCCATCAGGATTTTATATGTTTCTATGATATCCCCTCTCATTCTTCTAAACTCCAGTGAGTACAAGCCCAGTTGATTCAGTCTTTCTTCAAATGTCAGTCCTCCCATCCCAGGAATTAGTCTGGTAAACCTTTGCTGGACACCCTCAATAGCAAGAATATCCTTCCTCAAACTAGGAGACCAAAACTGCACACAATACTCAAGGTGTGGCCTCACCAAGGTCTATTTTTTGCCTATAGGAAGATGACTGGCCATTCAGCCACTCAAGCCCACTCTATCATTCCGTTAGATGATGGCTGATCAGCACATTCACAACCAACACATTAGAGTACAAACATTGCAGGCAAACAGCAATTTATAAACAGCAAGTTCCCTCTCACATTAAGGATATAAATGATCAGCTAATCTGTTTTAGTGGTGTTGGTTGTGGAATAAATAATAGTCAGGATACAGGGAGATGTCCTTCTTCTTAATATAGTATCACTGGACCTTTTGCAGATGAAGCAGAATCCTGGAATAACTAGATTCAATCACAATTTTCCTTCTTCTGTCACATTGGACAATCCACCTAACCTGCACATGGGGTGGCACTGTGGCACAGTGGCTAGCACTGCTGCCTCTT
Source organism: Scyliorhinus canicula (assembly GCF_902713615.1). NCBI lineage: Eukaryota > Metazoa > Chordata > Chondrichthyes > Carcharhiniformes > Scyliorhinidae > Scyliorhinus > Scyliorhinus canicula. The sequence goes on along the minus strand of NC_052148.1, from coordinate 111,890,459 downwards.
AGTGCCAGGGACCCGGGTTCAATTCCAGCCTTGGGTGACTGTCTGTGTGGAGTTTGCACTTTCCCCTCATATCTGCGTGAGTTTCCTCCAGCTGCTCCGGTTTCCTCCCATGGGCCAAAGAAGAACAGGTTAGGTGGATTGGGCGTGCTAATTTGCCCCTTAGTGTCCAAAGGTGTGCAGGTTAGTTGGGGTTACAGGAATGGGGCTGGGGAGTCAGCCCAGGTAGCGTGCTCTTTCAGAGGGTCGGTGCAGAATCGACAGACCGAATAGCCTCCTTCTGTACTGTAGGAATTTTATGTTTCTACTGTTGGACTATGGGAGGAAACCAGATCACCCAGAGGAAAAACACGGAGACACAGAGAGAACGTGCAAACTTCACACAGACAGTCACCCAAGGCTGGAGTTGAACCCAGGTCTCTGGTGCTTTGAGACAGCAGTGCTAACCACTGTGCCACCGTACCGCCCCATATTGTTCAACATACCTTCCTCTCCAATCAATCTGTAGTTTTCACTACTTACCTCTAAAAGTAAATTGCATTTAGCTAATAATGAATACAAATGAAGACAAATATTTCCTCGCATTTTTACCATTGAGTCTACACAAGGAATTTACAGTCCTAATAATGTAAAATAGAAGCTTGAATCAAATAATTTTCCCTAGTTTGCAAATATGCCTGCATCATTAGAACAGGTGCTCAGTTATAGTTTTGGGGATAGCTTCACTTTTCTTTACAGAAGGTTTCTGAAATAATTAATTAACTAATCTGTTGTTTGCCATTGAAACATGACATTTGTACAAGGAGAGTGAACAGAGACAAACATAAAAAGTATCTAACAGTATATTTCATGGGGTCAGCATATTCTCAAGCTTTGAGCCGAAGAAGTTGCTTGTAAATAGCTTTTTCTTTTTCCGGAAGAATTAATTTGCACAGGGTTTCTATTACATCATTTTATCTTTCTAGTGCACCAGGTGTTGATGGGGGAGACACTGGAATCACAGTTCTGATTCAAAAGCCAAATACATTGTTTCTTATAAGTGTCCCTCTGATCTCTTATCCTATGTCAGCCCATCTTGGCATGCTTCACAGTGATTTTACAGCCAATTAAAGGCAAGTTGATTGCATTTTCACTTTCTGTGTCAGAGAATAATTGCCTGCAGGTGGCACACCTGGAATGGAACTCCACCTCCTTAAGACCTTTAGGCAAAATACGCAGAATTGATCAGGTCTTTCACAGAGGTGGCCCAAGAGGATCAGAGGAAAAAATAACAAGGTTCTATGGAACCCAGGAATACATTCAAAGGAACTATACCTTTTGAATAGCCCCCATCAGCAGTGTTTAGTAACTGTGACATCTCACAGTCATTTGACAAATTACCCCAGTGTTAGTTTGTAACTACGGTGACAATCAAAACGAATGGTGGGGGATTTAACACCTGATTGATCAATGTCAAAAACAGTTTTGAAGGAGCTGTGTGAAAATGGTTTGTGTTATTTCAAGGGAATTCGGTGGCAATTTAAGTTATTAAACATATAAGCATATGTGAATGTGTTGGTGTGTGTATGTGTTCATTCTTATGTGTTGGTGTGTGTATGTGTTCATGATTACATGTTAGTGTGTGTACATGTTCATGCTTATGTCTTAGTGTGTGTCTCTGTTCATGCTTACATGTTAGTGTTTGTATGTGTTCATGCGTACATGTTAGTGCATGTATGTGTTCATGCTTACTTTGTTAGTGTGTGTATATGTTCATGCTCACAAGATTGGTGTGTGTATGTGTTCATGCTTATGTGTTGGTGTGTGTATGTGTTCATGATTAACTGTTAGTGTGTGTACATGTTCATGCTTATGTGTTAGTGTGTGTCTGTGTTCATGCTTACATGTTAGTGTGTATATGTGTTCATGCTTACATGTTAGTGCATGTATGTGTTCATGCTTACTTGTTGGTGTGTGTATGTGTTCGTGCTTATGTGTTAATGTGTGTATGTGCTCATGCTTATATGTTGGTGCGTATATGTGTTCATGCTTACATTTTGGTGCGTGTATGTGTCCATGCTTATGTGTTAGTGTGTGTATGAGTTCATGCTTACATGTTGGTGCATGTGTGTGTTCATGCTCACATGGTAGTGATCACTGTATAAAACATTGGATGGAATCTTATCATATTTCTTCAAAATGTCAGTTCCAGTGAGTAAGCCTGTGAGAATCCCGTCAACATCAATGGCGGGAAAACTCAACGAATATTGACCCCCAAAACAATTTTTTTCCCACATGATTCACAACGTGTTTATGGCAGCTTGCATCCAATGCTCACCCCGGGGAAACTTAATTCCTGACATCAGTGGGCCGTTCATTTTAAATGCCTTCCCAGAACTTGTCCTAAAGCAGGTCGTTGGATGGCTGCCAGGAAGACAGCACCACAACATACTTTGTGCAGCCAGGTAAGTCTGCCTCTTGACGTATACTGCTGCACCTCTTCACACAGCCTTCACACCTCCACAGTGATCTCACTCCCAGCCATCTCGCAGATTCCCAACATTTCACATGGTGCCCTCCACCCACCCCTCCCCTACGACTCAACATGTTCCCCCCAGTAGGTAACCTGATCCTCATATCCACATTCCCAATCATCCCTAACACGCATGCCAGACTTCATCACCATCTGACCTGGCAGCACTCCTGCCTACACTGTCTCCATCTGCCTCATTACAGGACAAATTCAACATAACTGGCGTGAGCGGGCACAGCCTGCCAGAATCATGTCTGAGTTGAGATGCTTAGTGCCCTGGTGAAAGTCTTGAGCTGGCAGGCGATGAGCAGGATCACAGGGCAGGGTGGCTGCAGACAATAGTGAGGACCATTAAGAAATGCAGCCATCATGGAAACCTCATCGGTTAACTTTCTCCAATAATTTATTCCCTGTGATGTACTCTCGCCATCTCGCTTCCCTAACAGGGCAATCAGTCAACCAGCCTGGAGCATCTTCTGGACACCACAGGCTCCTCACCTGTCTCTGCGCCAGATGGTAGTAGCGGCCCCAGACCCCGTTCAGCCCTGGATGCCAGGTCCCCCCATGAAGGGGAAAAAGCTCTGGATGCAAGATGGAGGTGCCCAGCATTAAAGGTTGGGAGAAAGAGGGTGGGCCTCCTCGTGACTACTACCCAGTGACGCTGAGGTCAAGGCACTGCCACAGCCCTCCTGCGCACTAAATAATGGACGCCTCCGGGGTGGAAAATGGCTCCTAGTGGAATGAGGCTTCAGGGGTCCAATCCACACCCAGCGCTGAGGAGTCCTGCTCAGGGGGCCAAGACTGAACATTCTTCTTTTTTTCTGGGGGGCAGAGCATGATCTCCTGTGGCAGAGTCCTTCTTCATTGGGGGGTGAAACTTTTATAACTCCATGAGTCATGGAGTCCTTCCTCTTCCACAGAGTGTAGCCTCTTCCTGGGGAGGGCCTGGCCTGGCCTGGGAAAACCTCCATATATGACACTTCCCTTCTCCTCAATGCTCTGTCCCCTGGGCCTGGGTATCACAACCCTTTCTAAGGTTACCAACTTAGGGTCACGTGCCTCACTGTCGCCAGACCCGGGGACTCATGCATCGACGACACCAGGCCCAGACAATGACACTGAGGCATCAATGATCCTGGATTTAGGTGATGAAGTGGCGCCGAGCCCGGATGATTTTCCCCCGAGCCAGTGATTAGGATTATCTGGGTTTCAGGCATTTGAAGTTCTGGGGCCATTCCCTACATCAACTTCTCCTATACCTTCCGGCCATGCCACCGCTCCCCTCTCCTCCCCGCCTCCTTTGTGTGGAAGCCATTGGATTGTTGGTGGGGGGAGAAGCAGTGGCGCCCACCCCCTTGCAGACATGGTCTGCTGACCAGAAGACGGTGTAGGTTACCCCTTCGTAGAAGATTTCAAAACCTCCCAGGAAACACCACTCCTGGGTCACATGGACAAAACTTTGCAGGAAGGAGGAGACATGACGGAGGTTCGTCCCCTTTGAAACCGAGTGTGACTGGTGCCACCCTGGACACAATCCCCCAGTAGATGGAAGTGGGGCGAGGTGGGGATCATCAGAGGTATAGGACAGAACATTAGTTATGAGTCTCTGAGCAGTGATCTCCAGTAGGCACGCCGTCAGAAAGGTGCCACCTGCCGCTAGCCCGTTTCCTCGGGCGGGTGGACTATCAACTCGGGTTTCAGGAAGATACCGTCTTCCCATACAGCATCGAAGCTGAGACAATGACTGAGGAGCAGACAACCCGGCCATTGTGTGAATGCATGCCTTGATGGTCATGGTGGAGTGGGGTATAGAACTTCACCCAAGTTTCCTCGTCAACAGTTTGAACGGTGACGGGACTGCAGGGGCAGTGGGGGCCTGGGAAGCCATCATTCCCACATAGTTAGACCTGGGAGGCCTTTGTCTGGCAAAGATTCTGTCACCATCTAGATGTATTACACCCAACCCAAGTGATAGGTATGAAATAGTATTGATTTTGTAAAAGGCAGAGA